>NC_141556.1:12893736-13518736 GCF_036417535.1 Chlamydotis macqueenii | reverse complement strand
CTGTTCTTACGGAGTAAAGGGCCATGTCCTGATTCTGCTGAACGTTATAGAATTGTTTGGGAGGAGCAAACAGTAATCTTGACTTTGCACCTCATGGCATACTACATGCACTCCAAGTAATTTAAATAGCATATAAAATACATACTTTGCTATTATTCTGATCTCAATTCTACAATGCCTTTTGCTGTATATAGTTATATGTGTATAGAGTGAGATAACGTATATTTAGATGGATACCTAAATATCTATATATAAATGTCTCATGTGACCGTAGTTCGTCAACCCTAGGCCCTAATCTATAGTTCTGTAGATCTATGTGCATGCAGAGATGTATGCATGTACATAGATATATAAATATGTGTATATATGGATGTATGTTTGTATGCTACTCTGCATATATCTGTGACTGATTGCTATAGTAAGAATTTTTTGTTTTGGAGCGTACATAATTTACCTTAAAACTGCAATAGGTTCAGGGTATTTTTCCTTGATGTTATTACAGCCGAATAGAAGTTGCCAGCTCTGCAAGCAGGAGAAGGTTAATCTGAATATCTCCTTATCTAATATGTATACACTTGTTAATAGTAAGTGCAACAGAAGTCCAAGACTTTTAAATTAATCTTAAAGCTATTAATTTGTAATAAACAGAGATCCTGTTTGATTTTCTTCACTGTTACTATTTAAGAATCATGGATATCGTGTTGTGTCCTGCTACGGTTGTACTGTAGCATGCTTAGCACATAGGACACTTTGGCATAGGGAAAATAGTAATGCATATGTTTGTGTTGGGAAAAGGTAAAACTACAGCAGTACCTTGTACACATTTGTAGAACTGAAATCAGAAGCTAGATGACGTTTTTCTTCTTGGTCTTATGAAATAGCTTTTATTTAGGGAGAGGCATCAGTGTTAAAGGTCAGATACGGAACTGAGTAAAGCCTTGGGTAGAGCAGAAGCTCTTTGTGCCATTAGGAAGTGTGGTGTTTGCATCCTGATATTTGCATCCTGGTGTTTTCCTCAGGCTATTGTACTCCACATTTGCTACAGTTATGCTAGTGCAGGCTTGGATAACTCAGCTGTGTATATTTGCCCTAAATGAAGCATGGATATGCATTTCTATTTCTGTTAACTAGCATGTGGATGTTGCAAAGAGATTAAGCTCTTTGTTTTCCTGCTTCATGTGGCAAAAAAAAAAAGAAAATTGCCAATATAAACTTAACCCATGAATTATTTGTTGAAATTTGAATAGTCAGAATATGTTAATGGAAGGAGAGCACACTGGTACAGCTGTGGAGTTTTTAATCCAGAACTGGGAGCCTCGGAGAGTGGCTGTGTTGTTAAAGTACTGTCTGGAGTCCCTCTGCATCTTTGAGAAATAAAATTGTGTTCGGACCCAATACCACTGAGACAGTACAAGTACAAAGCTATTAGCTTTACTAGGGAAGCTGAGAGTGCAACAGTGAGATAAGGCAAGAGTTGTAAGAGAAAAGCAGCACAGTGAAGTCTGTCAGACTTTAAGACCATCATTCTGTGTTGGGAACTGTTGTTTAAAAGCATCTTTGAATACTGATGTTTCAGTTGCTGCGAGGTTCACATAGGAAAGCTACTGCTTGTGTCTCTGAGGGTCTCATTCTAGCTACCCATTTGCCGTCAGCTTTAGAATGAAAAAATTCTTACATGGCTAAAAAGACAAAGTGGAGAAATAAGTTTCCCAAAAGGTACCAGATAAATGGAGGTATAAATAGATGACCTACTTTGGTTGACCTAATTTTTTCTCCTATCTGTCCTCCTACAAACTGATACTTTTAATTTCTTTAAAAGGTAGTTTTATTGGTGGTAATCAATTTGTGGGAAGACCTAAAGGCAATATTGCTCTAATGGAAGTGTCTTGTGAAAGAAAAGCCTAGAAGAATTGAATTATCAGCTGTAAAAAGTAGCAGACTGACGTAGCCAATTACTTCAATGGGGGAAAATACCTAGCTATTGTAAGAGGACTGAAGCTATGAATGATGTTGCCTCCTGGGCTAGACGTGTTGTTAGGAACAAAAGCAAATAAAGATACATGTTTCATTCATTCAGATTTCTAGAAGGAAGCATCAGTAATTTTGAAGGATATCCTACCATGATGCTTCTGACAGTTCATTTAAAAAAATTTATTTCACTTCTGAGCTATCATAGTCCAGTAAAAATAATTGAATTGCCTAGCATTATGAATGTGCCAAAGGCAGCTACATTAGTAGACTGAAAGCAGTAAGTGCGGTATGGATTGGTTGACTTCTTCAATTTTTAATCTACTGTGATTTGGAGAAATCCTAACACAGTTGTTAAGTGTTCATAACTTATCCATATAATTTAGGTTCCTTTCTCTTTGGAGGAAAGACTCTACCATTATTTTTTTATACGTTGGAGAGCAGGCTTTGATTCTTAAACATTATTAAAATATATTAGTTTTAAGTGTATGGCCTTAGCTATGAGTTTTGTTGTCTAAAGCCATAGACTGGAAATCATCAGTCTCTAAAGGGAAATCAACTTAGTTAAAACCATATTGCTTTAAAGAACATACGCAGTACTTTAATATCTTTTACTTATTTATAATACTGAACTTGTACATTTTAAACAAATTTTTTTTTTACATTAACTTTCTTCTTATGTAGTCCTGTAAGTTCTAGCTGGATTTGTTTATTTTTCTAAGCTCAGAGTGCAGTGGTGCCCCCTTGCACGACTTTGCATCTTGCTGCATTTGTCTGTCATCTTGTCATTATTAATGCCTCATGTGGATGACATCTGCTTTTTGTTTTTCATCAAAAACCACACAGATGTTTTGTACTCCTTGTGAGCACAGGAAGAACAGCTTCTATGTGGATCGGTGAGATTGAGAGCAGTTTGTTCTGGAGAGGTAGATGACCATCTTTCAGCTGTCCAGCTGGCCTGCAGTGGGTACATGGGGCTAAGACTTTTTCTTCTGCTCAGCTCATAAAGGACAATCAATGGGAGGCTGAAAAGAATGTGGTACATGAGTGGCATTGTCTCATCTTACTGCTCTTATTGAGGTTGGATAGTTAACGCCTCTGCTGTCTTTCATATCTGCTGTAGGGTCAATGTAATGGATGAGAAATCTGTTTCTGGTGCTGAGCTGGGTGTCTGCAGCTGTTCAAAGTTCTAGTTCATGCAGGTTTTGGCTGGAGTTCAGAGACCAGTAGGCGTGATTCCCAGCTACTCACCATGTTTGAGAGTTTCAGGGGGCTGTTAGTCCAGCATTTTTGTATTGTTAGCCATTGTTTGAGTTTTGTGTTTTTTTTTTTTTTTTTTTAAATAGATGTTGTCTTTCATTTATGTTAATATGGCATTATTCCTCTGATAGTTCTTGGAGGACACAGCTATCTTTGAATAACTGAGTTCCTAATTCAAAGGATGCTGTCTGGGTTTCCTGTCTTTTAAGTGTTCAAGGGACTTGCCAGTGTAGATTATGCATCATGTTGAAATGATTGATTGCTGTGGGAACTGCACAGCTCTTAGGAAGCCTGAGTGGTGTTCCACTCTGTCCTAAATGTTTCACTTCTTATTTGACTGTATTGGGCTCTCTAATGCATAACTCTGTGGTGGAACAGTGTCTCTTTTTCCTCAAGGCACGCAGTGTTCTGGTAGCATATATGGTGCTTGGGTATAGCTTCCTACTTACATTTTCTTGTTGGATTAGTTGTCCAGTATTTGCACAGTCTTACTTCACAGTACTGAGGAATTAATTAACATAACAAGCAGAACAAACAAAGAAAAACAAGTGATATGGATAGTGAACTACATTTAGACTGTGGATAGGTTGGGTTTCTAAGTTGATGGCTACCTGCTCTGTAAGTAAAATTGATCATGTGTGGTAAATGCCTCAGTGGTAAATGTATTATGTCCTGCATTTTTGCACTGCATAGCTTTTCTATTTATTGCTTTTCCACATATAGAAAATAAGTCTTAAGTCTTCCTTTATTTTCTACTTGAATCTTTGCTTTTCTACATAGGAAGCAGGATTACAACTGAAAGCTATGCTTTCATTATTAGTTACTCCCTCATGTATATTCTGATATTTTTAGCAAATAGGTAATTGTTAATTGAAATGAATATGATTGTCCAGTAGGAGTACTCAAGGGAATCATTTAGCTCAAAATAAAGCTGGGAAATGAAAGACTGTTCTGGAGGGAAGAGCATATGTAGGTTAGTTTAACCGCTTCAAAAACCTGAGAACTCCTGCAGAAATGAATTAATTATAAATTGCCTATAGAGCAGCACTCCTATTGCACAAAGTGCTAAAGGAAGGAAATAATCTCTTAGATATGGTGAGTCTCCCTAGATCACTCTAAGTATTTGACAGTTTCTTCTAAGACTTCCATTTTTAGTAGCATAGGTGGTTACACAAAGCCACATTGATTTTTATTCTGACCAAATTAAAAGGTAAAACTGATTTTAACTGATTTCCTGTGAGACTGCATGAACATTACTGTGTGTAAATGTTAATGGACATATAGGGAACTATATATAAAATGTTAATGGCTAAAAATGACTATGATTTTAGGCAGGTGGAAGGATCTTAAAGTACTTCAGGCATTTGCTGGAATTCTATTTTAGTAAAGAAATGCATTAGTTTATAGATACTTTCTTTTTCCTGTTATTTCTACTTCGTGAAGAGTAGTCCCAGAAGGGAGAAATGTAACTTACCTTGTTTCCTTTAACAGCTTTTTACTACTACTAAAAAAAAAAAAAGCACAGTTGTATTTCTTAGAAATTACAAAATTCTACAGCCTGTTAATAAACAGTTTAAATTGAGACACCAATAACACTGAAAAAAGTGTATATCCTAAAGTCAATAAGTTGTTACCATAAATACATGTATAAACTGTGATTTCCTAAAGGGAAATAATATTTACTTCTAAAGTGCTAGCTAATTCCATAACTAATTCTAATATGGAATAGCCCGAGTGAGAGCTTACATTTGATAATTTATATTTTTGGTGCAAAGCTGTAGCTTTCTGGCACAACATTTTAAAAAGCATTAGCACTGTTTAAATTGGTGATTGTGTGAAAATGAAGCCAGCATCCTGTTTGTACAGTCTTATAGCATACATAATAGACTTCCCTTCCTGTATTCATAGAAAAAAATATTCTGTGTCTGGTAGAGTAAGGCAATATGATCATCCAGTGAGAAAGTATGTGCGTATAAAAACCTCAGTGATTATATTTTTAGCTGTTATGGATGAAGATAACTTCCAGACATATGAAGCATACATCAGGCCAGGATGTGTTTAGAAGAGAAAAAAGTAGCAATGAAGCAAAAAGGGAATTCAGCACAGGGATATAATTAAGTAGTGAACGGTTTATTTCTAGAGAGACACTACCTTTGAAATAAACATGACCATGATTTTAGTCAGGTAACAGATCTTGTATGGCATGTCAGGGAATCACTGGAATTGGCTTTAGTACATAAATGCAAAAATGAGTTCCTTCTATTCTTACTTCAGTACCGTGTCCTTTAGATTTTATGGGACCATTGTATCATGTACCACTTTAAAACCTCCAGAGCTCTGTCCTGAAGTCAGGAGTGTCCCGAATCACGTACTGATTCTGTAGATTTTCAGGTGTTGTTCCTTGGAAACTATTGCAAGACAAGTGCTAGTAACACAGCAGACAATATTTACTAATAAGATTTCTACGATAGTTTTTTTTCTTCCTGTTAACAGATTTGTCCTAGTGTGATATTAGAATTTAGCATTGACTGGCAACAACTGAGAACATGAAAGGTTCTGTTGGTAGGAATGTAGCTTACCAATTTTATATGCTTGAACTGAAGATTTGTTTGGATAGAGATCACAACCTTCTCTCCTTCCTGTGGTGGGTCAGCTTAATGACTATATGATTGTCATATTGTTTGGAAAGTTAAATATAGAAAACCTTTTAATTTATAAACTAAGATTGAGAAAACTTCCAGAGAAAGTTGGGAAACTTTGCCTATGCAAGGTGTATTGTGAATTTTAAGGATATCTCAGATGCCGTGGAGGAAGGATTTTTGCAGAAGCAAAGATAGAAGCAGCACTGGCTCGTGTGGGCTTCCCTTTCCTTTCATACTGATTTGTCTTTAGCTTGTTGAATCTAGCTTCTGGACATTGTATAAACAAGATACCCTTCAGGAATTCTGCGTTTGTGTCAACTAGTAGTTGAATCATCCCTGCAAAGTGTGTAGTTTTCCAATGGGCATAGTACTTCTGTCAGACCTTATGCAAATTGCAACATGTGTATTTTGATTCAGCACATATCAACTCTGATCTATCTTGGATATTTTATTTTGCTTCTCTCTCCTTTTTTTCCTCCTTTTTTTTTTTTCCTCCTTCTTTCTTCCCTCCCCTTTACTCCTCTGCTTGTGCTACCTTATCCCTGTACTGCTAGAACAGTTCTGTTAATTTTTAAACCATCAGTTTTTACTGGTTTTGGAAGACAAAAACCATTGCAAGATGAGTGGAAAACCATGTGAATAAGTTAAATATCTTCAACTTTGCTTTTGCCTTGCTTCTAGACTGGAAGCTTTTCAGAACAAGCAATATTAGCTTTATACAGATTGTTATGGATTTAATGAACTAGAGGCAAATGATTGCCTATAGTGTAATTTGGTACCCTTTTAAGCTGTGCAAGCATTGATGGATCAGTTGTTGGATTATAATAAGAGAGAAGGTATATGGGTGGATTTTTTTGTTGTGGTTTTTTATTTTATTTTAACTAAATGTTCAAAGTAGAACTGGCTCGTCTATTTGAGTCTGGTTTTAAATTCAGAACAAAATAGCTTAGCCACACATTTAATTGGCTTTATTATCCTCTTAAAGAGAAAGTTAGGTTTACAAATGTTATCTAGCTCTGATAATCCACATTTTTAATAAGTAAAAAGCTTAGTGTGTTAGCTCTGGACAATGACTTAGCTAGACTGGTTAAAAGCAGGGATTGAAAGGGTTTCTCCAAAGCTGTTCTGAATGTAACAGGCTGTTGTCTCTGCATGTCTGAAAGTTGGACTTTTTTGATTCTCTTCGGAAATGGTCTTTGTAAGAATCATCATGCACACTGTTCGTTATAAATTTTCATATTATAGTTTGTTTATTTCATCAGGATTAATATTCCAGGGTTTGTACTGGACCAGGTAATATTGCTTATAGATCCCTCTCCTCAAAAGAGAAACTGTAGTATTGAACTATTTTCTGAACTTGATTATTATAGAAATTCCCGGAGACCAAAGCCTAATTTGAGAATCTTGAAATAAGTGCAGAGTCCTGACGGCTACAAGGGATGCAGTCAATAGAGAGAATAGCAGTGCAGCTTGTATTGGGGTCATGATGCAATCTTCTAGTAAGTAGTGTGTACTTGAGCGTTCTCACATAATGTACTATTCACCATAATGCATCTATAAGCAGCACTTGCATCCTGATGAGACATTGTGATACTTCACTGCTCCTGTGAATGGATTCACTTTGGCTGTACAGTACTATTTCTGTATTTTGCATTTTAAAGACAAGACTTAGCAATCCTGTAGGTCTCATCCTATTAATTGTCATGCAGTTACTGTCTCTTTAGAACAAATGTGTATTGCTGTCTGGGCTTATTAGCATTAATAGCTGTTCTGGTTACTCAGTGGAATACTGATGCACAATGCTAGCATCTGGGAATGAGAAGAGGGTAACCTTTAAGGGAAGGCACAATGCAGGGATTAAAGAGGGCACTGCTACTGTTCCTTAAAGTCAAACTGCAGCAGAAGCTGAGGTTAAACTTAACTGCCATGTTGAAAGTAAACTGAGATCTTTTAAAGCTATTGATTTTGTTTGGAATGCTTCCACTTTCATTAAGGGAAATAAGATTGAGAAACTTGGTTTGTGTCCTACTTATAATATGGTTAAGTAGTTCTTTTAGTAAGTGTGGGGAGTTCTGATACTTGGAAAGGGTCGTTGTTTCTGCCCAACCCTGCACACAATATCTAGCCTGTTTCCTAGAAATATTGCAATAGGCGGTTTTCCACATCTGTAGGAATTTAGCAGTTTGGTTTTTTGCTGACTAAAGGCATATCTGGTTCCACACTGAAAAGCAGGTCACGTAGTTTTCGTGGCTGTAAGCAGTACAACCTGTTCCTTTTAAGTTGTTCGGTGCTGTGTAGCCTCACTTTCCCAGGTTTTGTTTTTTTTTTTCTCGTATAGAAGAGAAACCTTACTTTTAGTATTTCCTATCTTGTAAAATTTTAGATAACATTCTTTCTTACCTAGCCTGTCCCAAGAGTGGCTTTCATAGATCTGAGGAAGTAACTTCAGTAATGCAACTTTCTTCATTTGCTGTATTTCATCCATGTATGTTGTCATTCTGAAAAGCAGTGACTAGCTGTTTCACAAACTTAAATTTCCATTATCTAAAAGTGTAATTTAAGTGTTGATTCTCCAGTTTTAGATCTATGCATTCAATACTCAGTAAAATGCTATAAAGTGCAATTGTTCTTGAGGGAGGTAAAAAAACCATCTTGATGGAGAAGGAAGCAGTGAATAGTAAAAGTTAGGAAGAAGCTATTCAAAAACAGGAGTTTCTTTGTGGAGATTACGTTGCATTTTAGTGAGCTGAAACAGGAAGGTGTTCGTAGCTTACTTGTGTGCAGGTTAGCAGCTTGCTGCTCTCTCTGTGAGTTATGTATGTTGAGCAATATACTGAGTCGAAAGAGACAGTAAAAATGTGGAAGAAGTTCTGCTTGTGCTGGGAGCTGTCACCACTATTTCAGAGTCAAACAAGACTGACTCCGCAGCTGTGGGCTTTGTGATGCTCACCCACCCGCTGCCTCTCTCCTGATGTGTCTCACCAAGCCACCTTGTTAACTCTGTGGCTTAGCTGAAATGGCTTCTGGTTTTCCAGAATTAGAATGTGAGTTTGACCACAACTGTAGTATTTTCTCACAGTTTTTAAAAATGTATCTGTAAACAGAGAAAAGAGTAATACTTCATTTAGTGTTGAGCAACTTTCCTGTTCCTAGATGGGCAAGTGTGGGCTGCAGCCAGTGTCCGTAGCAAGTTACTGTACAGCGTTTGCTCTGATATGAGGAGGGAATGGCAATAAAAGAGATTATTGGCTTAGAAAATAAGATTAAAGGAAACAGAATTGGAATAAAAAGCTAAGAGGTGGAAAACTGTTAAACTTGCTGCAACAGTTAAGTGATTGATATGTAAAATCTCAATATATAAATAGCTGTTGTCATTGATGTGAACTATTTCCTCCAGTATGGTAAAAGCAGTCCAGCTAACCTTTGCCTGTAGGGTTGGGTATAAAACTCTGTCCTGGTGATACTTCATTGTACCAGAATTGAACAGTCTTGCATTGATGAAATATGGCTAATACCAAACGTAAAAAAAAAATCCCAAAGCTGTAGAAGTAGGAAACCCCTCTATCCACATCTTATCATAATGTAGATCATAAAAAACCTTTCCTGTGCTCCATTTGTTAGCTTCTGTAATATCTGATGCAAAGAAGCAGATTAATCGCAGTTTATGCCCTTATGATTATAGCTAGAGGGAAACTTTTCTAAACATCTCAAGTATGCCATAGAGTTGTATCCAAAGTGTTTACGTGCCTTTCCCTAAAGACGGAAAGGCCTAGGATCTACTTTTGTTACTTTATCGTATTTTTGCTGATTTCTTAAAATAAGAAACTTGGGATTTCCGTCAATCCCTCTAATCCATTAGCATTTGTAACTTAGAGGGTTTTGATAGTATCTAAATATTTAAGAACATAGTTATCATTAAATCTGAATTAATAAACCAGTAAAGTAGTATTGCTTTGTAAAGGCTACCTGTATTCAGAGGTGGTGAGTTTGTTACTTGAACACAATTAATTAGCTGAATATTAATAATTTTAATTGTGGTATTTGGGACAAAGCAATAATGTGAATTGAGTTGTCTTATACTGCCTGGAAAGGATCTCAATGTTATTTTTAGTTATATATATATATTTTTTTTTAGCAGTGTTAAAATTAGAACCACACATGGTACAATAGGTATATTCATATTGAGGGGAGAACGATGAATCTACAGATCAGTTATGTCAGTGTGAGTACACCTGTATTTGACCAACTGATAGTGTCAGCATGGTAGATGAAGATACGATGTAAATAAGACTTAAGGAGGTGTTGTCAGAGTTGGAATCTGGCCAAGATGCTCCCTTTATTGCTGTTAAAGGACCACTTGTTCAATCAAATTATCAAAACAGTTACTTTGGAAGAAAATGGACCAGCAAGCACAGAATTCTTGTAGTGCGTATATGCACGTGGGAAGAAAAACCTGGAGTTATTTCCATATTGGTGGCAGTTTTCTTGAGATTTCTTTGGATTTGCAGCATAAGAGCAGAAGGGTAAAACTGCCTGAGACTTGCTCAGGCAAATAGGAGCTGGGCAGAAGACAGACAGTCCTTTAAAAATAACTTTGTTATAAAACCATGAACAGTTAAAGTGATCATAACTACAATTGTGGTGCTTGGGACAAAGCAGTAACATGAATGAGATTGTATTGCGCCGTCAGGAAAAGATAAAAAAAATAATCTTCTGTACATGGTGCAATAGGTATATTTTTAACTGAGGAGGAAGATAAGTAGATAAACTTTAGGATCATATGATACTTTATGGTTTCTTCAGAATATAAAAAAAAGCTGTAATATGTCACATCAAATGTACACTGAGTTTAATATGTTATTCTGACTGGTGGATACTGAGGGAAAGAATGTAAGAAATGAAACAGCAATCCTCCCATTTTCTCTCAGTGGTGGATTCTGAGTAGATGCTCCCAGACTTTGTACATGGTAGCAAGAGGCTGGCGATCACAGGACACCGGGACTCGTCACTGCTGTATTGACAGTCCAGGTAGCGGCAGGTACTGCTACCTGGCACGTTTGAACAGGCCCTGTGCTGCTTGCAACTGTTTTACAGAGCTAAAAAAGTATAATTTCCTTTCATTCAACTTCCTCATTTTCTTTTCTTTTTTTTTTTTTTTTTCAAGTTCCTATTTCTAAAGGAAAAAATTGTGGTGAATTTTTTTTTTAAAACCTTTTCCTGTCTGGCAAGGATACCAGATCTAAGTATGCAGCAACCCTAAGTGATTCTTCTGGAGATGCATCTTTAGCCGGGTCCTGTGCTTTCTCAAATCTGCCTCCAGGTGATTTTCTTGCTGTGGGATTGAATAAGAGAGTTCTCTGGCAAATTGATTTGATATCTTTAGAAAGCAAGAAATCTGTACTTTGTACTCCATCAAAAATTCTTAATTCGTTCTTTTTCAGCTTCCCAATCTCCTCCACAAGAACCACCAGGTTTCTTGTGTGTGCTACTGCTGCTGTGATTGCTTCTTTGATCGTATAAGTCTTACACAATCCTGGGTGCATTAAAATTTGCTATAGAAACTTAGCTTGATTTTTCTCACCTTGCTCTTGTTTGTCTGTCTGCTTTTGTAATGCATGATGCTGCTGCCCCTCTAGCACGCTCTTGCCTGGCAGTCCTCCATAACTTGTAGGCATTAATTTCCCAGTATGTGGTCCTGCCATCAAGTTTAAGAGTGCTTTTATATTGGTATTCTCCTTTTAGACTTAAATCTATGCATCCCTGAAGCGGTCAAGTGGTTGGACTAGATCCTTTCAACTGAAATATTCTATTCCATGCCAAATGTATGGTTTATGTTAATATCTAGATTTCATGCAGGTGACTAGAAACACCTACTCATTTCTTCTTGCAACAGGCACCTAATGTGCCTGAACTTTGACTTCTGCTCTGTCCTTTATTTAGGGTGTGGTGTTTGCATGCTTATCACAGAGGATTTCACACTGTGCTATAATAATTTATTTTATTGCTTCTGAGTCTAAGCCTCTTTAGGCCTGATTGAATTTTAGTACAGGTAGAGGCCATTCTTGTGTCTAGTATGTTTTGGATATGTGTGTGTCCAAAAGTGTTGTTTTGTCTTTTCGGGTATTTTAGGAAACAGGGAACAAATACCTGTATCTTGTAGCCCTTTTTTCACCCATTTTCAGCGTGCCTTTAGTGTCTATTGACCCATGTCCTGTACTTTTAATGAGTAATGTTGCATGAAACAGGTCTTGGTCTTTAGCCTCTTGCCTTACTGGCTAAACTTTGTGTCCAGGACTATATTTATGTTCTGTATCTGATTTCCACAACTGTTATGCTGCTGTCTGCTCCTGCGGAGGCCCAGGTGATGCCCAGGGGCGCTGTAGGAGCATTTCCTCCCTTAGGGTTGAGCCGGTAGCCGAGGCCTGGCCGCTGTGGCCTTGCCCTTGGCAGCCGGCGCTTGCCTCTGCCCGAGAGGACACTGCCATCTAGCGGGTGGGCCCACACACACAGGGCAAGCGAGCTGCTGCTTTAAGGCCCTCTTTGTGCTGAACTCCCACCTAAACTTTGCTGCCGTTTAGATCCTCAGGGTCGTTCGGAAGAAGGCGGTCGGGGAGGGGGAAGCCTAGCCGGTTTTGAGTAGCTGCTTCTGGGGTTTAAGGATTAAGGGTTGTGCCGTCAAATCAGTCATTGCGTTGTGGTGGTGGGAGGGGTATTCTTTTGCTCAGTCAAGTTGCCTGTGTGCGAGCCTCAGATGTTTGTAATTAAATCATTTAAGATAGTGATAAGTTACCTGTGTAGCACAGCAAGAAGAGGCAGATGTTCCAGCTTCTCACCTCTGAGACAGGTAGTGCCTCTAAGTTACCTTCAGTTCTGGGCCTATCCTTTCCATGAAACTTGAAGCCTAATAACACGTGGTGGTGGTGCTTTGCGGCTTGTCTCAGACATCTGTTAGTTTAACTGGGAACCAAGTAGCAGGAAAGGTTTTAACAAGAACACAGTTTTTCCAGGAATGTTCCCAAGCAGAGAACAGTGCTTAGAAATCAAACTTTCTGAAAATGTGCGTCAAAATGTTTGTATTATTTTTAAAGACAAAACCAGACATTTCAGTTGAAGCAATAAAATCTAGGTTTTTAAAAATAAAATAACATAAACACTGCATAAAGCTTGATAGTTTAATAGTTAAGCGTAGCATCTTCTCTTATCAGAGGCAGTTGACGTGGACTGAGTAGATCTTTGTGCCTGTGAGCAGTTAAGACTGTTGTGCTGATTGTTATTTGATCTCTGAAGGCTTAAGTCATTCTGCACTAATGTTTGTTAAAAAAGAACGTACTGGTGTGAGATTTGTTAACCATCTAGTAACTTCCTAAATGAGGGTAAAACAAGAGACAGTTTCAATGCACTTAAATTATGGCTTGAGATCAAAAGAAGCCTTTCAGGCCCCATTTAACAGTGGAGGAGTCAGAGAAAGTGTAGCCTGACAGTGCTTATAATGAGGGTGGTAGACTTAAATGTTTGCTGATGGTCTTTAAAAAGGAAAATATTGCTTCCTTGTCCAGAGACAGACTAACTTTTTGCTGAAAGATGCTAAGGTTATTTTGCTGTTTGCTTGCATTCTTTGGTTACAGCAAAAGTATCCTCAAGTAAAACCAGATTATCACAACCAAAAACATAAACATAAAAATGGATTGATGTTTTATATGAAATACTAGAAAATAAAATATAAAGGCTACTAAAACGTTTTCTGTGCAAAGGGCAATTATGCAATGCAAGCAACAGATAAAATACAATACGAATGTTTTTATCCTAAGAGGAAAATTTCAGTAATTTTAAGTTGAATAATCAGACCATTAATAAAAATAAGAATGTACAATCCATTAAAAAAAAAACCCGAAAAAAAAAAACCCCAGCATCAACTGACCTGTTACTTCAATTAAGAAGAAAGAGGAAAACCCAGCTTTTATCTCCTGTTGGCTGTTAAGTATTTATACTGTCTTATCTCTAGAAGTTTCCCAGCATGCTTACTACTGAATACAGCCTGTTTATCAGTAAATATCTTGTGTCCTTATTTCCTCAGTGACTACTGTGAACACTTATGAGTTGCCACTTAGTTGGTTTGTGATAATATTCATGTGTATTTCCGTCATTGTCAGCTACTAGTATGCAACTTTATTTGGCACTTTTTGAGGTTAGTCTTACTTCTGTTACCCTGACAGTCTATGTGCTGTAATATTCACATCTTCCCCTCCTAGTGATTGTTTTCTAGCTTTGTCATCAAGTGTCTGTTAGTGTGCTCTGCTTTTTATGAGAAGTCATGAAGGAAAATACCTGATTGGCCTGGGAAGCTTTTTGAAAAGCTCCACTTGTGAAATCCCTCCAGTCAGATGATTTTTTTTCCTAATATTTTTCCTTGTAAGAACAGACCGAGTAGGCCTATCTTGCCTGAATTCTTGTAAAAATTCACATACTCTTCTTTTCAATTGGCACCATATCAAATAATACTTATTTGAAGGTCAGATTAGAACAGCTTCCTTTCCCAAGAAAAGAAGTGGAGTCTTATTACTTTGTCACTTACTCCACATAGATGGGAATAAGAATCTTGAGGCTGGATCTGAAGATATTCCTGTGCGTTTCTGAAATACCTGGAGGTAAATCTGTCATTCAGAACCTGGGGGCGTTGAATAAAGTTGTTTGTATTTCATATAGAAAAAAAATGTAATAAGGGTTTGCTATTGTTTACCAAACAAACAGTCATCTCTTACGTTATGGATTGTAAATATTCAGCTTTTAAAGCAATGACAGTTGAGGATTATTTAAAATTTATCAGCAGCTTGATTGACAAGGACTTGCCAGAACCAGCTTCGTTTCATCAGCTGACTTAAGTACCTTTATTTGATCAAATTTGGCCCTGTAGAAGGACTGTATTTCACATATTAGCTGTGTAACGAGCGTAGCCCGCAGGGTGCAAACATCAATGAGAGGCTGCTTTAGAAACCTTTATGTGATTGGGTGTGTACTGTGTGTGAGTAACATTGCTCTGCTCTGCAAAACAAAAGAATTTTAGAAGTGATTACATTATAAATCTAATAAAGGAATCCTACAAAGTGTTTGGAAATTAAAGCTCGTCTTGCAGCTTTGGTGTTAGGGCAATAAAGCCTTTATATACATTTTATTTTAGAAGTATCAGAGATCCAGATTCGCAATGCTGGTTTTTAACAAATGTATTATGTATATCCTCTTTTACTTGATCCTTTAGTTTGATGCAAGTTTGAGTCCTCAGAATTAAAAATTTCCTCTAAAATGTTCATAATTTAGAAAGGTTAAGCTTCAAACCACTTGATTAAAACACTGTTTACGTTTAATTTTTTCGTAACTTTCTGTAGTATTCTTGTCTCTGGATGTTCTGAAGAAATCAAGATGTAGGACTTCAGAAGAGGTAACTATTTCTTTTGCTAGTCACTTCTGGGCTTGCACAGCCTGAGAATACCTATCATTAAGGTTACCGTGGGACTTGAAGTGCTAATGGTATGTCGAACAATGTATTTTAAAAAGTTGTATTTGAGAAAAATCACAGCCTTTTCCTTTTTTTTGAAGCAGCTTATTGAACAAAAGATGAGGAAACTAAGAAACATTTTCTGTATGAGCAGTAATACTATAAGGTTGTAGAAAATGCTGTGTGTATGCCTATGTTACTTTTGAAGAAGAGAATTGCATATGATACAGCATGTGTATCAAAGGTTTAAGGATGCTTTTTTTTTTTAAATTCAGCAGAAACGAACTAAATGGTTGAGTTTACTTGTTCAGACATTTGGTAGCGTTACTTCGAACTCTTGAATGTTCAGCCATTAAAACAAAAACTTTAATGGAGACAAATGATCTAAAATCATGCTTGTGAATAACTTACTGTCTAGATTTGTTGCTTCTGTACTGGCTATTGCTGCTTTGGTTCTGTTTGAGTAGTTGCTTTATAGCTCTTTGTGCTGTAACTATGAGAATTTAGTTGGCCATTGCATTCCCTGTTCTCTCTCTTTTTGAAGTCAGAAATGGTATAATCTGTTTGGAAGTTGTGTGCTTTTGAAATGATGGGGACACATTTGTTAGACAGAAAGTGACATACTATAATAACTGATAATATCAGATACTATAATAACAGATAATATCAGTTATGACACAGAAGTCTTTTGCTGATCCATAAATATTGGGCCTACCCATAAATATGGTGCTCGTTATTAGCTAGGTTTATTACAGTTGAAATCTTTGTACAAGTTTGTATCTTTAATGAGGCTACTTCTTTCTGGCTTTTAAAATGCTATTGAACTCCATCATAAATGGCCTCTTTATAACTAGCACATTCCTTGGCTTCCAGACACAGCCTCAAAGAAGGGGTGAAAATACTTATAAGCATGTTTTCTCCAGTTAGTAGAAATGTATTTTCTATTTGATACCTTCTCGTTCTTTTACATTCCCTTATATATTCCCTATGTAAGTGTTACTGCATGGAAGTACTGATTTGTGTTTCTCAAAATTTTATTTTTTTTGTATTTATGTCTGGAAAGGTTTTAGATTGTGCCTTTTTGAAGGGGGAATAGTCATTAAAATCTTGTCAGTGTTCTCTTGCCAGTTATAAACTAACGTAACTATATTAGCAGTATCTTAATCTTGCCTGCTGAATGCTGGGGGTTCTAAACTACTGGAAGTCTCTACAGATACTGTATTTCTATACAAGGTTCAAGCCTGCTTCTGAAAAGAAAAAAAGTTAGACTTCTGCTTTTTACCCAGAACATTTGTTAGGTTCCAGCTTTTCAGCTTAAAGTCACTCTTCGTGAGAGTCTTACAGGGCAGGATCTCTGTTTCAAATGAATCAGCAAGATGTAGCTGTTAAAAAGCCCTGATTAATTTATGGAAGGCAGAATATAACAACTGCAGCACATCTCTTTTTTGAGGGGTGCAGATTTATTAAAAAACTTTAAGACTGTTCTCCTGTGCCTTTATTTATGGCAGCTTCCCACCTACCTTCCCAGTAGGTGGGAAATACTAGTTTACTTCTGTTGGAGTGAAAGCTCAGTGTTTCCTGTTTCAATTGTGGTACCTTTTTTTTTTCTTCTACCTAGTATGAATTGGGCAAAAAACAAACACTGATGTCAAGGAAATGTGTTCCAAGGTGTGGGAAAAGAGGAGGAGTTTGCCTCTTGTGAAAGGAAGAGGGAGAAGAATGTGTTGTGTTTTTTTTGTTTGTTTGGTGGTTTTTTTGTTTTTTGTTTTTTTTGTTTGTTTTTAATGCTAAGCAGAAACAAAAGCAAAATATATTCTCATGAAACTTAATGCCTCATTCCACATACTGTGAAGTCACGAGCAAGGTGATGGTAAAGACTGTGGGGAGAAGAAAGTTTTGATGGTAACAGATGATGAAATTTCTCAGGGAGAATTGACATGGTTGAACAACTAAATATTCTTCAAAGTCAGATACCTGTCAAAGCTGATACCTATTGAGATCCTTATGCTGCTTATTTTCATGAATTGTTCCCGATCTGTATTGGCTATACAAGTTTCCTTTTGAATTCTTGTCGCAGGGTGCTTTTGGCTGTTTAGGGGTGTTACATATGTTAAGGTGTGGACTCTGAAACCAAAGAGCCATAGAGTCATAACCAACGGTGACTGGCCCTGCCCCTCTCATGTGACCATTAAAAAAAAACATCGCTTATGTTCCTTTTAGCTGCCTGATTGAGATAGAATAAAACCTCTTGCCTTTGGGCTGTTCTGTGTGGAAAAAGTCTCAGCTTGCCTTTGGATAGTTTCTTCTACGCTTCCATGGGTTTGTACTGGGGATGCTGTTACTCTGGTATCCGTTCTTATTACATCATAGCTGTTGGATTTTGACTCCACTGAGAAACTTGAAATCTGGTGTAGGGGAGGTAGGACAAATATCTGCCGTTATCTCTATTTCACATGAAGGGCATGCTCTGTAGAACTCTGCACTCAATTCGTATGTTGCACTGGCAGTGTCAGTGTCACAGCCAGATTGATGTTGGACTTCAGAGCTCATCTGCTAGTTAGTGGACTGTAGTGTGGTCACCTTTCTTGGACGAGTCAAAGGGTGGCTCTTGAGAGGATGTTTACCTGGACCTATAAACAGGTTCTGTTTTTAAAAGGAACAAACAAAACCCACCTCCAGCACCAGAGTAGAAAATTAATCCCATCTGTCTCATACTTGCTTTGAGACATGCTCCTAGCAAGGCCTTTCAGCAGAGCTCTGCTAAACTGGTGTTGGTGTTGCAGGTTTACTTCTGCTTGCTTTTGCTGATCAAGATGAGAGATGAGGTGGCCGTTTAAACTGTCTCTACATCTTTTCGTTTAAGTCTAAATCTCTGCTTGAGATCAGTGATTCCCCTTCTGGTTACTGTCTTAATTGAGCAGCTCAGATCATTGGGACCATAACAAGACTGAGCAATCTTCCGCTTGGTTTTGGACTGTAAATGCCTGAACTGATTGCATCTATAGATGACATCTTAGAGAACAGCTGCAATACATAACCCTTCCTGTTGTCCCCCTAGGATGCCTAAACCCTGTTCTGTAGGAAGCTGCTGAAGGTGAAGGGTTATGCATCTTTGTACCCTTGTTATGAGTACTACGGTACAGTAGTTTTCTGCTTCCAAGGAAGTATGCATGTAAGGAAAACTGAACTGAGTCTGACAATTCTTCTTGCAAGTTATTTATAGCCATCAGATCATAAGACCTTAAATTTCTGACTCTGACCTGAATGCAGATTCAACCTAAATGAGGCATAAATATGCATCCGTCAGTTTCTTGAACAAATCAGCAAAACTGGTGAAATATTGGCAGTACAGCTGTGCAAGAACTACAAAAAAGTCTGGAGATCATTGTTTCCTTATTTCAAGATGTTTTGTATTCAGTGGATTGGTGTACATTGTTATTCTGCAAGTTTTAAGAGTTCAAGATTTTTAGATACTAGTAATTCTTTTTCTCATAAGAAACACTCATAATTCATTTGCCCTAGAATGAATGGTGTTAGTTGTCTTGAAAAAATGCAGAAAAATGTATGGCCTTTAGTTACCATCTTGACTTGAAAGTTCAACTGCTTTTGAAAAATGAGTCAGTGAGGAGATTGGTATAGAAGGTGTAAATATGAAGATGACATATTTTATATGCTATAGCTAACAGATGTGTGTTTTACCGTATTTAGTAGCTGTTTTCTTCAGTAACAAGCTGTTTGATTTTTTTTTTTTGCGGATATATTGATTGATTCCATTGAGACACTTCATCAACTAGTGTTGTAAAAACATTTTCTTAAAAATTATACATCAAAGCGTTCTTAGGAGTATCTTGCCTTTCAATTACATAGCAAGGTAAGATGAATAAGAGCTGTGTATGTTCAAAGAAAGACTTAAAGAGAAAATTAAGATTAAATGCAATGTTTGTGCTGTCAGAATGCACAAACCCACCAAAACCTAGGAATGAGAGGGAAATAGTGAGTCTAGTAACTTGGAAATTATGCTTCTAAGCAGAGTGGGGGTCCCTGGTTATGAGTTTTGTTTAAGTGCTTTGCTGCTTTACGTGTTTGTGTTTATATTGTTGGGTCTGAAAATCATCTTGTGGTGTGTTGCAAAAAATCTGAGGCTTATTTCTGTTTTGAATTACCACGAATTGTTCCTGAATTGCTTCAACCCTGTTAAAGAGCCTGTTATTTGTAGCGTGTGCTTATTTTAAATGCCTTTTCTGTTTTTGCTTCAAGACATGCTTCCCAGCCTTCAGCCCAAAACAGTCTATTTTTCTAATTTTGTGGTTTCAGAGTGATAGAAGTATTCATGTTCTTCACTCATAGCCTATAACTGTCACTGCTTTGTTGTCCTGCACGTTTTCGATTGATGTAATGTGTTCATAGTAGTCTTTGCAATAAATTGTGTGCTAAGGAAACAGTATGGTTTGGAGATAGAAAGTTATAGTCCCAGTTCTTGCATGTGTAATAAGTATGCTGCAGAGCTTTCTAAAATATCTTAGAACTTACATTAGTAACTTACTTAGTAAAGCTTGATTGTGCTTTTGTAGTTTAGTATTTTGCTTTGCTTATTTATTTGCTCATGAACAGATCACAGATCTCTCTTTAGTCTTTTCCATCCTTGTAAAACTAGCCTGTTACTGGCAGTAGGTATGTTGCTTAACTATAGTGCTGCACATAAATTAGCTGCACCTGTAATTGATAGTACTGCAAATTTAGGCTGGGATTCATACGCAGATAATATAAAAATACTTTCAGAAATGAGAGAGAGAAAAGGAGATTTTGGAAGCAATGACCTCACATTTTGATAATGTCCATGTAAAGCTATCTTTAGTTATTAGCATTGTGGGAGACATGCCTGATTCTAACACTTCTGTTAGAGAAGATCCAGGTTTGGAAAGATGGAAAACATTGGTCTTACTCTGGCAGTACCTAATTCTTGAGTATGCTATTATTTTTCATCCATTGCTGGTTTTAATGTGATACTGAAGAAAGCAGGATGTACTCCTTAACTGACTCCTTTCAGTACTGTCATTTGGCCTTCTCTGCATGAGGACCTACCAGCATTGTCTTCATTGATTAATCCTTCTTTATTGAATATAAATCTCCAGTTATTGCAATAACATGAGTTCCCCTCTTCCCTGAGAAAATACTGAACAGAGTTAAGATGTTCTAGAACACACCACACCATCTAATACTGAAATGATGCTGTTCTCAGTTCCCTTGGTAATTTCGGAGGGATTTTTCTTTTATGTGGTTCACAAGCTTCCTTGAATGCAGTGGGACTTTTAGACCTGTCATTGTGCTGCAATGAAACATGGAAGACAGAGCTCTCAAGGGACTGTAGTTATCAGGCTTGTCTATTAATCACTTCAGCAGAGATTCCCTTGCAGCACCTAGAGCTCAGGAGTTAGTCTGTCTTGCTAGAAGAGAATGCTAAGGTAGTGAAAACTCTTCCTGCTTGCATATTGTTCATTTTATCAACTCAGTTTGCAGTCTCCTTTCAGGGCTTTGTTTCAGAGAAATAAATTAAATGCAGACTGCTAGCCTGTTCCTTGCAGCCAAAGCCATCTGCGAATGTTGAGAAATGGTGAAGCTCTTCTTTTACAGAACCAGATCATACTTCTTTCATTGTTTGTTTGGCTGGTGTTTGGGAAGGCTTTTTCCTTCCACCATGAGGGCTAGGAACTCTTCAAAAATAATTGTTGTTTGAAAGCTGATATAAATAACTGGAGAAAGATTGGCATGTGTCACAAGTGAATGCTGTTTTTCAAGTCCTCCTAAGGCAAAGTGGTGAAAGGGATACTCTAAAAATTTGTTTTATCTATAATTTCATATATACGTACTCAGTATTAGCATGATAACTAATTTTAATTGTCAACTTAGACTCTTTGGACATTATCTTGCATGTAGATATTTTCATGTTTTCATACTGTTTTTACTTGCAACGACACATGCAAAGCATTTAATGTACAAATGTAAGCCACGGAGATATTTGTGAAATTTAAATGCAAGTATGATACCTGAAATTATACTGAACTCCACGTTATTTGTGCTATTTAACAGGAAGATAGGTAACCAGTGATACCCTGTGTGGGATGGTTCAGTGTTGATTCAGCCCAGCTGGATCTGACTACCCCAGAAACTTTGGGCTAAGCTGCACTATGCCCCACTCTCCCCACACAGCTGCTCTTCTGGCAGGGTGACTAAAGGAAACCTAGTTCACTGTGTTCATTTATCCCTTGCTGTTGCAACTCAGAGGCACCTCTGACTCAGAATAGTCCATCCTCCAGCTGAGTTTATTAGCATCAGCTTGTCTTGGTATTTCCCAGAGCCCTCAGTGGTAAGAAAGCAGTATAGGAAAACTCCAGTTGGATTTGCAGGGACTTTAAGCTAAAATGCTTCTGGAACCAAAGCAGTTTTAGAAAGTCAGAGCACTATTTGAGCAGTGATATATCTGAGTCTGCACTTGAGCTATTTTTGACAAAGGCATCTCTGCCATCTCTGTGTTCATGGTATTGGTACGGAATCTGGAACCTGTGTAATCTGACCATAAGATAGTGGGTTTGACTTTTTTGTGGTAGTTTGGTTCACGTTGCTCCTTACAAATACATTTTTCTCACTATGTTAAAGTACTAGGAAACTTATTCTTCCCTAGTAATCTAAATTATTAGGATGAGAGCACGGTTGAACATAAATAATGTGTTTTTCTTCCCTTACTGCTAGTAAGAACAATGCAATGTCAAGCTTATGATAGAAAAAGCTGTCTTATGGAATAATTGCATTAATACAACATTTTCAAGTGTTTCCTAGCATCTTCTTTTATGCTTTGATTTTTAGGCTTTTATGGAAGCATTTCTTTAGTTTTCAATTCTTTGAGTATTTCTCAACATACTTAAGCAAATTTTGCAAAACAATATATTCTTGTGTGATTGGTGTTATCTCACACCTCTGTTGCCGTAGCTGGCCGTGTAGAGCTTCCTAAGCCTGTTGCCATTGCTTGTTGTCACATAACAAATGAACCATAGGTGCCGTGGAGTGTTCTAGCAGCTGGTGTTTGACACTATGATATGCAGTGCTCCTCAGGTATGGTCAGAAAGGAAATTCAAGCTAACATCATTGTTTTACTAACTGATAGTTTGACTGTTGGAAATGTCAGATGAGCTGTAGGAGACAATAAGTGAAGCCCTGATGCAATATTTGTCATACTTTCCTTGAAAAGAAGCCTGGGAAGGAGTGACAAGAACTTCCGTATCTTAAATAAGGTTCAGGCTTTTAAAGTGAGCTCTTAAAATCTCAATAGGCAGTATTAATATTTTCTTTAATCCACAAACAACACTTCTATGGTATTAAGCAAGATGTCTTTACAGGCTTTTTAAAGTGTTAAATAGATGAACTAGGTTGACTGCGAAAGTCGGAGATCTGTGTTTCCTGGACTGATTGGACTAAGTTCTTCTTAATATGGCTTGCACAAGTTGGGTTTGAAAAGCTGGTTTGTCTTTTTGTAAAAACACTGAAGTAAATTTGTAATACAGACTGTAAAACCACTGTGGAAGTTGGAAATATGTTTCTGAAACTGAAATTTTTTCGAAGGCTCATCCCACCACCGTCACATGTGGTAAGGGTTTGTCACCATCCCACAAACCACTTCTGTCACGCGGTGAATAAGCAGAATTAAATTAAAGCTTTTCTACTGGGAATGGAACTTAAGGCCTTATGAATGTAGCTCTTTAAGTATGATGAGTCATGAATATACACTTATTTTTTGACCACTTTGGTCTTAAAGGAATACATTAATGAAGTTGTTCTTGTGGTACCAGAATAGCAGTTCCAGTGAATATGCAAGTGTCACAGAACCGTCCACTGTTATCTGCAGAGGCTCCAGGCTGGATCTCTAATGTCTCTGCTGTTGGCATCCGAGTATCTTCTGGGAAGCGATTTGGCAGTTTACTGACTTAACTCAAATGAGTGCTGCTTTGTACTGTAGACAGTTGTTTATTATGAATTAACATGAAACTGGACTGTGACGGATCTTACTGGATATCTTGTCATCAGCTTACCATAGTCTGAAAAAAATTCTTTCTTCTGCCCTGTCATTACCCCCATTCTGCTGCTGAATACATCCTCCTCCTCCTGGTCACTCTAGGTTGTAACCTAGGGAGTACTGAGTCCCTTGCATCCTACAGCAGGCTGTGTGCACGTTGCAATAGCTTTCCGCAGCAATCTTCTGTTGTGTGTAGGGTGAAATATCCTGCTGAGTCTGTCACTCTTCCATTCCTGTGGTAGTTTCCTCAAAGCTCAGTTTTTAGAATTCTTTCCTTACTTTTTAGTTACCTCTTTCTCTTCCAAAGCATGAAGTAGATACTATTCTATGTAACAGATACTACTACAAATTACAAAGACCACTACTTATTCTTTTTGATTGCTCTCAGGACTGTACTTACTTATTTTCTATTACCCATGTCACAGAACAGCTGACAAACATGCATTAAAAGCAGGGATCCTAAAGTATTTTAGGAACAGATGTGTTTTAAAATCAACCTGTATTTCATTTCCAGTCTTTGCCTCAGAGCTGGGCTGTGCTAATTCTACTTTCCAGTCTGTTTAGCAGATTGTACAGCTATTGAATCATCCAGGAGAGAAGGCTAAACTGAATTCTCATAGCATCATTTTATTGGGAAAAAAAAAGAGTTGGTATAAGTTACTCCAACCTTTTTGGCTTGTGATAGGTCCAAGTTGTATCTGTGGGGTTTTTTTTGCATGCCTTTAAAACGAGCTAAAGCAAAAAGGATAAACTTGCTAGGGTGCTTTTTGATACCTAACCTTTTTCTTGTGTTTCTTGCTCAAGTGTATCCTTTCTCATGCAAAATAACTTCTGCTTCTACTCACGGTTTTTGGAGGCCATTTTCTCTGTAAACTTCTTTCTGTTACTTTTTCTAAGCAGAGGTATGGCATTTAGCCTGTAAAAATCAGTAAGATGAAGAAAAAAAAAAACACTTCAAAACTCACACCTGACAACCAGGTTGAAATGTGGAACAATATACAAAATCATAGTAGTGACTGTGCTTGGAAAATATCATTGTTTCTCTTTGCTCCCCCCACCCCTGAATTGGAGGCTTAAAGCCTGCTTCAAACTATTTCTCAGTCTTGCAATTCTTAGCTGATATAGCTAAATTATGTGTATGTATTCTGCTATTTCTAGACTTCTGGTTGTGTCTAGTCTTGGCACAGGCAGTATTTTTTATTTTGACACAGGTAAGGGCAGTATTACATAGGACAGTGGTATTCTTTGTACCGTGTTACAAACCAGGTTTCTCTGGCTGCTATGTTAAGGTTATGTTGTGAATCTGTTTTTAGTGTTGCAAAGATGAGTGTAGTCTGCATGGAAGCTTCTTGTACCTGTTCACGTGTTTTCTTGAGAATTGAATCTTCCTATTCTTCCCTGTAGCAATGTTTTCAGATAGATATTTAGCACCTAGATCACTGTGTGGTCAGAGACTTACTGTCTCACCTCCAAGTATTTACAGTTTTTTTTTCTTCATTGACTAACACTGCAATTTTTCAAGAGTAATGCATTTTAAGAAAAAAAAAAACAAACCCTGTGTGCTAGTTCTGTTACTCTTTTTAGCATTCAGTGATTTAATCTGTGATAAGGTCCTCAGAGAAGAAAAAAAAATTGTCTGAAAACTGATACTTCTTTATTTTCTTTTTTAACCTTGCCATTGTTTTTACTTTGTAAATGCTGCTTTCATGGATTATTAGATGCATATTATTAATCTAAATTAATGTAAAATTTTATCCACATTTGCATACAAAATTTGCTGTTTTTTCACTATATCCAGACAAATTTTAAGTGTTTTTCTGTATGTATCATAAATGCTAAATTTTGTGTGGTTTTTGCTTTTCCTTTTTTTTGCTGGAAGAATTATTGGAGGACTTGAGTTGCCAATTAAATTTTTATGTAAAAAATGAAGTGTGCAGTGGTTCTCTGAAGTGTTCAGTAGTTTTAGAAGAATTCAAGAAAACTGGCTTTCTGACCAAATAATCTTATTTATGATGTTCGTTCTACCTGTATGTTGTTACATAGTCAGCGATAAACAAGACTTATATTTTTAACTAGTAACCAACCTCCGCCATCCTCCCTCTTTCCCAAAAGAAAGTAAGCTATGAACATTTGAGGTCTTCTCAGATGATAATCAGACATCAAAGTTGGAGGGAGGGGAACGTGAACAACCTCTGTCCTTCTGCTTGCACAGAATACCACTCAGTGGAAATACTAAACTGCTTTGAAGCAACATTCTCTCTTTTCCTCTTGATTGTTTTATATATCACCACCATGTCAGTATTGATAGAATGACTGATTTTGCAACCACCTAACTTTAGCTGGAAGCTGGAGTTAACTATCTGAGTTCTTCAGGTTACTTTTAAAATCTGGATGTCTTGTATTTTTTTTTTTTCCCCCAAGGAGAATTTATACTCTTTTCCTCCTCCTCAGTTTTAAGGTTACAAAGGCCTAATTTGAGTGTGTGATAAAAGCTGTATTGCTCTTGTTATTTCCTAGGTTGCTGGAAGGCATGGGCTGGATTTTGTTCTTAGAGGTTTTGACTGTTTAAAATTTCTAGGAATTGAAATAGAGGGGAAAAAAAATGACATATTGTTGTGAATACAGCAGACCTCCTGTCACTCACCTGAACTGCGAATACCTTGTACCTGAGAGGCAGGGACCTTCTCTCTCTGGGTGAGCTTTAAACTCAGCAGGAATTGGGCATTAGGAGTTGATGCCTGTTGAAAGTGAGATCATGCTTTCCGTTCAGTTGTCACTGTGTTGGAAGCCTTGTGTTTCAGAGCACCAGCTGCTACAGCCGTTCCTGAGCCAGCCTGCTCTGTGCTCTTCCTCAAGATATTCTGAGCAGTAACACATTTTTCTGTTTCTCACAGGTATTCTTAATACAGTTGTTATTCCCTAACAGGGCAGTGTATTTCCTAAATAAAATATAGCCGTATTCCATGCTGCTGCTGTAGCAGCTTTAGCTAAGTTTCATGTCTCATGATGTATAGAGCTGGTTTCAACTTGGTGGTAAACTGCTGATGAGCTAAAAGTACAAGACAATTAGATTTTTAAATTTCATCACTGTGAGTACTGTAAAAGGAGAGAAGAGGTATTTTTCAGTGATCTTATACTTCATCTATGCAGCTAATAACTAGTGATGTTTCTGTTATCTTGAGACTTGAAAATATAACAAATGTTTTATTTCAGAGGTTAAGAAGATTATCAACAAAATACAGAACAGAGAAGATCTACCCAACAGCCACTGGAGAAAAAGAAGAAAATGTTAAAAAGAATAGATACAAGGATATATTGCCATGTAAGTCTGATTGACGTGTTACTAGAAGATGAAGGCAAATGCATGTTATTCTTGATGTATTTTGAATTTTACTATTTAGCTGTTACTGAAAGGCAAAATTTGAGATAATTTGCTGAAAGACAACTTTCCTAAGTTTCGGGGTTTTTTTATTATTATTTTTAACTTGGAAGGCCAAGTAAGTGAACATTTATGCATTTTCTTAGGAAAGCTATAACCTAAAGTTAAAATATGTGCTAGGTCCCAAGCCCTGTCAAGCTGACATTTTCATTTTATCTTGGAATAGTCTAGAACTTTACTTGGTGCTTAATTGTATTTTTTTTTTTCCTCAGGATAATGCTATTCCTTGTAGAAAACAAATGTCAGCATAAACTATAGATGAAATTTTAAGGAACCTGGATTTGTGGTTTGTAGTTAAATAGGTCTTTTTTTTTTTTTTTCTTGTTTGTATCCTGCAAACAATGTCAAAGAACTTTCAGTGCTAGATTTGGTTTGTATTTTACTAGAGCTCAGATGAAATTGTTTGATGTACGAATACAGGAAACAAGTCAGAGCAGAATTTAAATTTTAAAACCACCAATGTGTGGCTATAACAGATCAGTGATCTGTAATGACAAGATTGCTTTATACAAGCTCCCTTGTGTAGCTCATGAGGCCATGTATTTCAGCAGCTCTTACTGTGCTTCTCAGTATGAACAGCTGACAGTGAGATTAAAGGACAGTCTTCTGACAAATGACATTTTTTCATATACCAAAAGATTAGAACAGATACATTTTACTCTGCTTAGCTTTCTCAGAAGTGTTAGGAGGTTTGTAACCGATCTGAAGCTGAAAATGGTCTTAAGCGTTATGAGCTTTCATTTTCAAAATGTGTTCTAGTAATAAACTCCAGTGAACTACTGTGTGTTTCAAATTGTTGTGTACCCGTGTGCTCTGTTTTTCTAGTGCTGGAATTTTTACTGTTCATCAGCTCTTGGAGTAACATCTCCAGCAGTAAAATTTGCCCTAAAGCTGCAGGCTCTAGATTGTTTAACAAGGTGGGCACAGTGCTTAGTGCTGCAAGGAAGGAAAGGCACATATATTCCAATTTTTCTGGAGGATATATGTGTAACATACATCACATGTTGAAGAGTAGTGTGATACTAAGCTCAACTGCAGCAAAATGGTTAAATATCGTTGGAGGTTTTGTTTTTTTTTTTTTTTTAGCTGGGAGGAAATGCATTTAACAGATGGAGTGAAAGAAAGAGGGGAAGTTGTTATTATCATCTTAAGACTGTTACAGTCTTTCTTCTGTTTGGCATTTTGGTGGATTGTGAACGATATAGTAAAATCTTGGTAGCACCTAGGCTGAGTTGCTGAGACACCAGCAGCTAGTGCTGTAGTAAATGTCTGCAACTAGAGTGGTGGATGTGCTTTTCATCTACGTAAAAATAAAAACTGAGTCATTGGGATCAGAAAGGGTACGCAGATCAGCGAGGAAGATGAGCAAATCTCAAAGCTGATGATGGTGAAAATTAATGTATATTCTCATTTAAAGTGAGAATATCTTCAAATATCCAAAGGTTCCAGCAATAAAGTGATGGGAGACGAGCTTGACAGAAGTGAAAGCCAGGAGACATTTTGGGGGAGGAACAGGGGTGATGCTTTGCCTATCTCTTATAAATCCAGGAAAAATTTACAAATGTAATTTAATCAGAGATTAATGCTATAGTTATCAGACATTGTTGCTGCTACCAGAGAGATCAGTACCTCAATACTAACTCAGTACTGACTTCAGAGTAAAAGATATGTGCATGTTCACATTATGGTTTACTAAGCCGTTCTAAATGATAGTTAAATGAAACATGGTGTTCACTGGTTACCTGAAGACACTGATTAGTAATTGTGAGCTGAGCCTTTAAACTATATATAAATATCGAAGCACTTAATCTTCTGAACCTGGAACCTGCAGTAGAATTTTTCTTGGAGAATTCTATTCCAGACCTAAAACTCTGAAAGAGCTGAGCTGTGGCAGATACAGGCAGGTTGGGAATGTTGACATTTGGAAGCTGCTCTAGAATTTTGGGTCTTCTGTGCTGGAAAGATAGGAGCAATCATTAGCCTACAACTTTAATTAGTCTGATCTGCCTTTTAAAAGCAGTTTTTAATATTAAGTCGATGACACCATTGCATGTTTATAAAGCTTTCTGGCTTTTATGTTATATGTATGAGAGTGTAAGATGTTTCAAGGGTTTCTCGAAGTCTTTATGCGAGAGTGCATTGTCTTTAGATCTGTGATCTAAATGTCTTGTAATCTGCACTTGAGCTTTTTTTAGGAAGCATTACATAGTAACACAAACGTTTTCTGCATGTTATCAGGAGTCTGGCAGAAAATTTCACCATCTTGGACACAAGTATCTTGGAAGCTTTTTGGAAGAGCTTTCTGTATAGAAATAACTCTTAGCATGTACTTCTTGTGGGCATGGTTCCCTGTTTTATTCCCAGTGATATTTTGACCAAAAAAAACCTCTCCCAACCAAACATATTTCTTCCTTTAAAATAGACTCATTCTTTATGTTATTTTTGTTGAATTTAGCTCTAATGAAAGTTTTAGCAGCTGTTCTGTGGTTGGGGAATTGACCCTGGGAGCAGAAAGTAACAGAAGTTGCTTGAGCAGATGCTGTTTCTGGAGACAATTCTGTTCCCTAGTTCAGATAATTTAATTTTTTTTTATTTAATCTGGATTTCCAACTAAAACAACCTCTCTTCTAGAAATAGTTTGAGTGATTTTTATGTGATAGCTAGGAAGTCTTGGTATCAACAAGAACTGGAAGGATTGGTGAACCTGCCAACCACCTACTCTCCTTCATAGTAAGAATCATCAAGTTTGTTTTTTTTTTTTTTTTTTTTTTTTTTTTTTTCAATGCCAAAGAGAATTCCAGGAGGTTTAGTTTATTCTGTCAACAAGTAATAAAGGCTGTTTTTAAGACTGATTAGGATTTTGGTCTCCAAAGATCTGCTGGTTTTATAAGAAGCTTTCTCTGAGACAGTAATGCTTGAGGCAGAAACTTGAAATGTCAAAACCCCCTAAATGAAGAAGTCTACTGCGTCTAGTTTAGAAGTGCCCCAGCAAAGTGCCGAGCCCAGTGTTTGGGGGATATAAGTTGGTCTGTGAATGAGCAATAAGCCCCAATGCCTGTTCCCTGTTTTAATACTTGGAGTCCTTCTTGGCAAGGACTTTAAGACCTGTCAGCTACTTTAACTATGTACTGATGCTTTATTCTTTCTGCTTTCTGTACATGTGCTTTTAATTCTGACCATCGTGATCTGTGTTAGTATTTTGTAATTACAATTTTTATTACTTCTGATCGGTTGAATTTTGCCTCTTTGTAACGAATGGCTTTTGGAATTCCAAGAGTTGGTACTCTGTAAAGTTGAGCATCAGAAGTACATAGCAGTAGCACCTACTCTGCTTATCCCTGCCTGAGTTGGTTTACCCGTAAATTAACTGAATTGCTTGTGAGACTCATCTTTGGGAAACATTCTTTAATCCTTAATTTAATTTATATGTATAACACGTACTATATATATTATATTTACTATTACGTATTGATTTATACCTGTTGTAATTCTTGTTTAGTTGATCATAGCCGGGTTAAACTGACTTTAAAAACTCCTCCGCAAGATTCAGACTACATCAATGCAAATTTTATTAAGGTATGTATTACTGTCTTAATAGGTCTTAAATTCTTTTTAAGTTTTTATTTCCTACCAGTGCACTTCTAATATTATAGTCTGAGATAAGAATTTAAAGCTGTGAGGGAAGATTTTCTTTTGTTATGGCTTGAATAATGGCAAACATTATGCCATTTATAAAGCAATTTTGAAAAAGTTTTAACATTACTCTAAATGTAAGTATCATATGAAATACTTCATATTAAAATGACAGGCAACCAAATTGGAACTACATACCATAGGAAAATTCATATACAATTGTTTTAACAGTTGACAGTGTTAAAAATACCAGATTTTAAGAGTCTGTTTTCAGAGATCGTAAATGAGATGTTTGACAAATTGTGTACATCAGTATGCACTTCTTGCTGTTCATGGCAGAGGTGTGGCAATGGAATTCTATCTAACATTCCTAAAGAGAAGCCAGAATTTGGCTAAAAGCCTGTTACACTTTTGTTTCAAAGTGTAATATCTTGGATTTTCCTTACAGCCTTATTCTGATGCTGCTTCCACACAGTAATGCTTATTAAGAAACAGATATTCCTATAAATTTCACTTCTTGAGTGTTTAGCTTGAAGAGCTGAATGTAAATATCTTCAAGCTTTATATAAAACAAATTTTAAAATTTTGGATTTTTGAAATGTGTATTACTGGGGAAGGATTTAAATTCGTTCGAAGGGATGCTTTTTAGGAGAAAAATTTTCAAATTTTTATCATTAAATGTTTCAGTAACAAAGAAAATGTAGACTTAAAGGGAGTCTTAAGAATCTAGACATAAAGAAACTTAATGTTTTCTGTTGCAGTCTCTGTCAGCACAGTAGCTGTTATAATCTTGGACTCCCTTGAAATTAGCAGAAAAAATCCCACTAATGTGAATGGGACTCATTCACCCTTCCTGTTGTATATTTTTTAATAAAAAAAAAATAATTTTACATTATTATAACCTAATGCCTTTTTATTCAGTGCAAATAATTTTTCTTTAAAAAATATTAATGATTCCTTTGTGCAATCCTAGGGAGTACATGGGCCAAAAGCATATGTTGCTACCCAAGGACCATTAGCAAACACAGTAATAGACTTCTGGAGGATGATATGGGAATACAATGTTGCCGTAAGTACCTGCTTAAAAACAAAAGTTGGGTATTACCTTATTTGATGGCACAGTGAGTGTGTATCTTTTGCCTGAGCTGGCTGCTGTTATCAAAAAAGTTGAGTGATTTAGTCCATTTACTTCTCAGATCTTGTTTTTGTAGTTTAAATAGCATTCTGTACATAAGTTATTATTTATTCAATTTAATAATATAAATTCAAGATAATTTTATTGAATGAATGTGAAATCATGCGTATTTGTGAATAGGTCGGTGTTTGGTTACATCTGTCCTATAGACAGAACAGACTTTAGAACTCTGACTTAACATGGACTGGCAAAAATCAGATACAGAAGCAGTATGTGAAACAAAAAAAAATAAAAGCCTACCTTTCTATTTTTGCTGATTTTGGGTTACTTACTGGTTTATGTATCCTATGTCTGTTTAAACAGCTATTGCCAGCAGTTAACTTTTAAGTGCTGTTAACATCGGATATGTTCAGCAAATGATTTCTGAAAATACTTTTTGTTTTATCGTACACTTAAATCATAGTTACTTATTGTAACAAATAGCCTACCTGTTGGTGCATTTATTTTGTGTTATTCAAATTAGTATGTCTAAAACAGCTTCACTTAAGAAACCCGATTCTTGTTTTTAAAATAGGTTTTTGCATGTATTTTAAGCAATCTCTGTCACTTTAAGCCAGTGTAGCTATGTTTCTTTCAGTTGGTATGTGGTTCTGTATTTTTATGATTGAGTTTAGACTTCACAATCAAGCCAAATAGGTAAGGCATTTGTACAGGATTACTGTGAATTCAAATTAAGTAGCCTTAAAGTGTTACACTAGTGTTGTAGATTATTTTGTACAGGATAAAACTTGGGTACTAATTTCAGATTAAATGAGCATCCATCTGCAGGTAGGAAAAAAAGTATTAATTAGTTTCTTCAGTAGTAACCCATTGAGGAGTATCAGTATCTGTCCAGGTATATGCAAACAGTAAAGTGTATTTACTTGATCTAAATCCAGCTAACTTCAAGCATCTTTTTTTTCTTTGCAGATAATTGTAATGGCCTGTCGAGAATTTGAAATGGGAAGGGTAAGTATACCGAGAACAAAACTAAATTAGCGTTGCCCATGCAGGGCAGTGTGCCAGTACCTGTGAAGCCTCATATGCCAAGACCATAACTGTAAAAATAATCTACCAGATTGAATGAGAATGCCTATCCTTATATTTGTATGCATAGAAAATAGTGAATGTGACTGCTTTTTTTTTCTCTATTTATAGTGTTACATTATTAGGTAGGTGTCATCTCAATGGAATATACATATTTGTATACAGAACTGTAAAAATGGTCTGTTTCTGGTCATGTCACTATGGAAGAAAAATCTTGCTGTTTGTGGGATGTAGGCCAACTGTCAAAATCCTGAGTCGTTCAGAATTTCCTGTCAATTGATACAGCTGCAAAACCAATCTAACTTTTAAGTCTCTCTGTTATATTCTTGTGACCTGAGAAGGAAAACAAAATGTGGTTCAGAATTGTGAACTCCAGACTTACACAAAAACTAAATTATCTCTTGTTGCTTCTCTCTGTATGATGCATGTTTGTGCATATGTAGGCAGTCATGAAGTTCATATCTCAATTTACAAAGTGTCTTTTGGCTGTATTTATTGGTCATCTGGGTTTTTGGTTTTGTTTTTCTTTTGGTATCCAAAAAAAAAAGACATTTTACTATCTTAAAAGTTGTCCAGCAAGGCACCAGTGGGCAGATGTTAATGAGAAACACTGAATAAGAAAGAGAATAAGGCATTTGAGATTATCATTTTGTCTGCTGTGCTTCTGTTAATCATCATCTTTCAATACTACACAGGAATTAAATTAGGATTCTTTGTTTTAACAGAAAAAATGTGAACGTTACTGGCCCCTGTATGGAGAAGCAGCTGTAACTTTTGGACCATTTCGTGTTTCTTGTGTAAGTATAAAGCTTTATAAAGAAATTTTGGAGGATTTAATACTTTTGTAACTTAATACAAACTTGTGCACCTTCAGATTCCTTAGATGGTCCTGAACCTGCTCTTCCAGTACAGTGGGCAGTTTTCCATTCTCCCAGTCCCTGCTTTTGCCTTCTGCAACTTGGGCAATGTGGCTAGAGCCCTTGCTGGTGAAGACTGGGGCAAAGGAGTTGTTGACTACCTCAGCCTTCTCCATGTCCCAAGTAACCAGGTCTCACATTTTCTTCTGGAGAGTACATACTTCCTCTCTGGTCTTTCTTTTATCCTCAACATACCTAAAGAAGCTTTTCCTGTTGTCCTTGACATCCCTGGCTGGATTTAATTCTGTCAGGGCTGTAGCCTTCCTGATCTGATCTTTGGCCGCTTGGACAATCTCTCTGTGTTCCTCCCAGGCCACCAGTCCTTGCTTCCACCCTCTGTAGGCTTCCTTTTTGTTTTTAAGTTGATCCAGGAGCTCCTTGTTTATCTGTGCAGGCTGTCTGGCATTTTTGCCTGATTTCCTCTTTGCTGGGATGCATCGCTCTTGAGCTTGGAGGAGGTACTTTCTGTTAGTAATAGATACAGGTTTATTTGAAAATACTTCCTTTGCCTCTTTTGTTACTTTTAAAATCAAACAAAAAAATGAGTAGCATATCACCATGAGATCTGAATCTTTTGCTGGAGAGTTCCCGAGAGCTAACTGTAAGATTCCAGAAAGATGGAGGAAACCTGGATGTTTTCATTGCGTGTTGTGTCAGTGTTATGAGGAGTTCTGATCTCTGAATGTAACTACTAGAGCCTCTTCCAGTTTTGATACTTTTTCATAAATGGTGATGTTAGGGTTTGTGGCAGATTAATAGGCAGGAACAGAGACTGTGGATATCTCCTACACCAAGCACAGTAGGGAATTCAAAGCAATTGTTCTTTTGGCATCTGTCATCTCGGCATCATGCAAGTGTATACCCCAGGGGGTTTTTGCAGTCATCTTTTTTCAGTAGAGAAAGCTGGGTAGTAAAAGAAGTCACAGTGCAATTAGCATTTCACAAAAGGGGACGACTTACATAGCAGAAATCCACTTCATTAATTGTGTTTTCAGGGTATGGGTGAGAATACAGGTGTGTGGGAGCACAGCCACCAAAATAAATTTGATCTGTGTTCCTTAGATGAGGGATAGTATCCAGTTGCATTTGTACACACCTGTTTAAGTATTTTATTTCTTCCTGCTTTAAACACATTTGTGGCCTGCTTGTCCAGCTTCTACTTCTTGGAGTTGTGATCTCATAGCCTTTTGCTTCTAGATGGCGCTGAGGGCCATCCAGCCTGTTGCACTGTGTTCAGTGGCAGCCTCATGACTTCAAGGAAGAGAGTAGAACATAAGCCGTGTATAGGATGATCCTGCTCCATATACTTGTTGTCAGCTTCTCGCAATGGTCTAGCAGAACTTCCTCAATTGAATGTTGCCCCTGGATTGTCAGTATTTTTAGAATGCAGTGGATTATGAATTTGGCAATTTTTTTTTTGTTTTGGGTTTTGTTTTTTGTCACTTATTCTTTCTGATACTCACATCATTGTATTGTTGAAAGAAAACACTTCTTTGTATCTTTATTTTAAATCTTGCCACTTAGTAGTTTAATAAAGTTCTACTATGTTCTACTAGTTACTGTTAGAAAGAGCTAGCATGCCAGTTTGTCAATATATTCTTAATCCTACTTTGAAATAGTCTACGAAGAATTAAGCACACTTTAAGTTTGTCTTGTCAGGAAAGCACATACTTGGTAATTTTAGTTTATAAAGATTCTGAGTAGCCTTTTCCTACCTTAAATAGATTTTAAAACTGGCTTGTGGGTTTAGATTTTTTTTGTAGGTTTGGGGGTTTTTTGCCCTGTACCTAGTGGGTGAAGGTCACATGCCTGGCAAGTATTTGTGAAAAGGGATTGTATATACATTGTAGTTGACTTCTCAGCTACAGCTGAGAATGTGTTACCTTTGGGTCCAGCGATGTATATTGCTGCTAACTATGCACTGTCTCCTTTAAACCTGCAATGTGTTGCAATTGTTTTCTTGATGGCAAATGGCAAGCAGATAGGAACATATTAAAGCATATACACAGTCGCCTAAATTCACTGTGGGAAGCTGTGATGCTAAGCTTTTAAAGGCATCTTCAGATTGTGATATTTCTGGTATTTTAAGTACAGTAATATTGTTTGGTATCTCCAGTATCAACTTTCCTTGATGTTCCAGAGGCAGATTTGAAAATTCTGGGAGTCTAGAAACTATGCTTTTTGGCCACAAGCAGGATAATGGCAATGATCCATTGACATGCACCTTTAATTGAAAATAACAGAAGAGGAAAAAATGAAGGGAGATGTCAGAGGATAGAGTGATAAAAGGCTGAAGTTTATACAGCAGAAGCATTCTAGAAGGACAGCTGTGGGAGGCAATCTGTACATTTATTCAATTTATGGAGAAATAAAACAAAAGAAATACCTTGAAATAATCTTACAAGGCTTAATGATGGTTTCAGCAGCAGGCTAGATGCTTAGTGGCTTGAAAACTTGCATTTTTATTTGAAGTAAAAGTAAAAACTTTCACAGATACCTTATGTAGCAAGCTAAGTTGCCTCTCTTTTAAAGTTTTTTTTTTTTTTTAATTGCTCATCTTTTGAGGAAATGGTAGATACAAAACCAGTAAATTAAAAAAGATATCTAATTTTAAAGTTCGGGTTTTTAGTTATATCATGTGTGCTGCATATTGATCTTTTTTCCAACTCATCACTGTTTTCTCGTGTTTAGGAAGCTGAGCAAGCAAGAACAGATTACTTCATTAGAACATTATTACTTGAATTTCAAAATGTAAGTATATGATGACTTCTGATCTCAACTTTAATGGTTGCTCAAAGGTCTCTAAAATGATTCAATGGAGGAAACTCATTAAAATATCTTCTTTTTTAGATACTAACTCTGTATGTATGTAAATGATAAAGTTTAGAAGTGATGTTAAGAGCTTAGTATGTAAGAAAAGAGTAGTGAAACTCTTTACTTTTCTTTTATGTATGTTCTTGGTTAGCCAAAGGTGTGTGATGGTCTTCAACAGCATGTATTAACAACTAGAAAGCTTCTGTCACCCTGAAAGAATTTCACTGTTTACCCCAACTGAAAATATGGTGACAAGTTGAATCAAACATGTCAAAAACCCTTGTTCCTATAGTTAGCTGCTTTTTGGATGAAGTATGTGTACTTGTTAGAATTTGCCCTATACTTTCGTTTATTGTCAAGAGGCTTTTACAATGGTAAAAGATATTTCTGATGCCTATTCATACACTGTCAGATAAAAATAAAGCAAGAATGACAACTTGGTGATTCCCCCCCCCTCCCCCGAGTTTCTTACTCTAGCTTGTATAAGGTTATTCTTTTTGGAATTGAAATAGATACGAAAAATATGGAATGTTTTTGATTAAATTGAGTTGCATTGTCTTTTTGCTTGGAGAACTTTTGCATGGGAGAATTGTATGTAATCTATTAAAAGGTCAGGATAGAAACGTACTTTTAAAAGTGAGCTCAAGACAGTGGAATTCTTAAAGGTTTCATATCCTACTGTTCAAGATATAGAAATGGCTTACCAGACAAGTATTCTGGTAAACCAATTCATTTACAGTATTTGTTAAGCTGGAAACTGTAAATGGTTACAATGAGTCTCTTTATGGAAGAAACTGAGTTTATTCATTTTAGAACTTAAGACACAAACTACTGTAAAAATGAGACCTACTTCTTAAACTGAGTATGTTGTGTCAGTTGTGGAAAATTAGAATATTTTCGGTGAAATAAAAGCACTTGCATTCTCATAAAAGTGTTAAGAATGAATGATTTAAGCTTTTCTTGCAAACTTATACTTAAGTGTCTGATTTGAGGTGACTGTTTATTTTTCTGAAAAGCAACTGTCAGTAAATAAAAGTAAGTGTAGAGCTGTCCTGCAAAACCATGAAGGTTGACAGTCTATTTTACAGAATACCTGTAATTTTAATTGGCATCTTGAAAATTATTTATTACAGGTTAGTCTCACTTATGGTTGTATTTCCTTTAGCAATGCTTTATTCAATTTCAACAACTGATATCACAACAGTTATGGAAACTGTTTAATCATTAATAATTTTTTATTTGCAGTAGCTTGCTAGGTGCTTGCATTGGGATGCATGAGCATAATCAGTTTGTTTTAGTGTGGCCTGAGTGCTCATAACTGACCGTGGCATGAAACTTTTTAGATAGCAGAAATTAACTGTGTAATAAATGTGGGGTTTGCAACATTTTTTTGAAATTATGTACTAAAAACAGAGCTGAAAAGATATCAGAAAACCCCAAAGCATAACCTACATTACCTGAGTATAGTGAGAACTGGTTACTTCAGAAACTGTAGCTAACATATTCTGCTTGCATATACTATACATGCAAATCATATTTAGCTACTTCCATGAGTTCTAGTCCAGTTAATTTTTATAGGATGCTTGTGTACTACATAAAAACTAAGTAGTAACAAAAAGCTACGGTTTGTGCTATGCTTTTGCTCTTGGCAAAGAGCCCAAAGTTTACATTCCTTTAAGGAGTAATGAAACTGCAAGGATTCAGAAGATGTATTCACAGCTGATAAAATGATCTTTATTCAGACTTACCTTCCAAATTTGCTTCAGGATTTCTGTGAGCACACTTTTTGGTAATGAATTACAGACTTTTCATCTTAATTTGAAGAATTCTAAGTGTAGCCTTGAACTGGGGAGGAAAATAAGCATTTGTGGTGTAAAGTAGTAAAGAAACTTGTAGTCTGTAATGTTGATCAAACAATTCATACACGTCTCTAGTACATTATTTTGAGGGTATACTGGAATCCAGAGGTGTGACAACAGCATGGAAAGGCGCAGTAGAACTAGCTATACTGCAGATGGCTTGGATAAAGATGAGAAAGGATTTGGTCTTTCAGAGATTCAGGTAGCTGAGTAACTAGACTGTTCTAAAGCCTGCTTCTCACCTTGTCTTTAGTGTTATTGTTAACTTGAGCTAACCGGAATAAAAGTGTACTTACTGTCATTGCAAGTGTGATCCATATTTAGGTACAGCCTGAATTATTTTCCTCAGTTTCTTAATTTCCCTCTACATATGGGCACATGCGCACACACACACACTTTATTTTGTAATGTGACAAAACAACAACTTCAGTTTTTTTCCATTATAAGTTACTGGCATACAACTGGAAAAAGAGCCTTTCATGGTGGTATTTTTCCCTTTCTTTCTCCCTTTCAAAGTTTAAGACTGTAAGGGCAGAGAAGCCTTTAACATAGTGCAACATTGTGGGTCCTTTAACTCATATATTATAGAGAGGGGCTTCTGTGAACTGTTCCGTAGTGTTCTCTCCTGTGTGTGAGCAGCACTCAAAATACTACTTCAAGCTTTCCCTTTTGTTTTTCTAAGTGGTATAAGATGTAAGTTGGTTGTTTGTTTGTTTTTAATACAGTAAATGACTTTGTCCACATTTAATCACGGAAAAAATGGAGATTAATAGAACTATTTATTTCATACAAACTCCTAAAATATATATTATCATTAATACCTTTCTCTCTCCCTCTCCTTTAGGAGACTCGTAGCGTCTATCAGTTTCACTATGTTAACTGGCCTGACCATGATGTCCCTTCATCTTTTGATTCTATTCTGGACATGATCAGCTTGATGAGAGAATACCAGGAACATGAAGATGTACCAATTTGTATACACTGCAGGTATCAAATATATATATATTTTTTTTTAAAGCTTATATGCATCTTAACTTTTTTGAAGTCTAGATTTCTGGTATGAGATGCACTAGTTTGATTCTAAATCATTATTTATTTGGTTTAGTTTTCTAAAAAGGAATATTTCCTCATGTCAAAACTTTGCTCAGAATCATGCAGTCTTTGTTGTCTTAAAACTAATGCCACAGTGAGATTTTGCTTCTATTTCAATTTAAGACAGCATGTAAATCAGAAAAAAATTAGTCTTTGAAAGGGAAGCCATTTTGTGGTTCTTAAGATATTGAAATCCTCATTAGGGCAAAATAAGCTTTGAAGATCATTCCAAATGAGACATGGGAGTGAAGGCTCCATTCTCTATTGGTGAGACTATAGCAGGTGCCATCACTACCTAAGAACTTTGTCTGTCTTCTAATATGACAAAACTGTAGTCATCAGACTGTAGTTTCTGGTTGTTAAGTCTTTGCTTCTGAGCAGCAGTTTCATGTTTGACCTGAAATTTTGCTGATAAAGGGACTGGTGAATCTAAACTACCATGAAAATGTTTTGGTGAATTGACAGTTTCTGATAAATTATCTGTAAAGTTCTTGCTTATGATATTTGATACTTTTTAGAGCAACAAAAGTTAATGCATTACAGATCAGAAAAACTTAATTCAGATTCATAAGCCAGGAAATGTTAAATTGTTGGGGGCTTATTAATTCTTCCAAGCTTGGTTATTCTTTGAAAGTGTCTATATAGAAATTTATCTTTAGCTATCTCCTTTTTTAACTTGTCACTCTAAGTAATTGAGATCTAAAACAATAAGAAACTTACTTAGCACTGAAATCCATTTCACTTTGTCCTGTTTCTCTTGAATATCACTACAATTGTGAAGGTTGGTTCTTTACAGTAGTATAATTATAATGCAATAAACATGCCTGCATTGTAACTCTTCATCTGTAAAATAGAGAAATTCGTACTGTTAAGAAGAACAGATGTGATAGTTTGCTGTCATTTTTTTGTAACTTTGAGATTTAAAATTTTTAGATAAAAAGCAGAAAATACACATCTAGTACTACATCAGAAAAATGTAGGAAGTCTTTAAACACGTTGTGTTCTGCTGTTTAATATATCTGTCATTAAACTTGGACAAAATCCCTACTGTTGAAGCACTGGTAACTAGGAATAGTGTGATGAAAGAGGAAAAAAAAATGTCAAAATTGAAGCATCTTTCATGATTGCTGTTTGAAGTGGCTGTGAAAAACTTGCATTAAAAACTTCAGTGCTCCATTTTGCTTTTTGTACTGCTAACTTTTTCTTTTTAAGACACTATAGTGTCAGGTTGAGTGAACTTGAAGTGGTACTTGGGTGATTTTCACATATATATATATATTTTTTTTTTTTACGTGGACTTCGGAAGTATAAGGGTTATAGTGAATTTTTAACAAATTAAAATAACTTCTAACATACCTGACTGTTTATGTTCATAGCGCAGGATGTGGAAGAACAGGAGCCATCTGTGCCATAGATTATACATGGAATTTGCTTAAAGCTGGGGTAAGGAATCTTAAAAGAAGATATTTTGTGGCATACCATCATTTCATAACAGTGGTTGACTGAGCTCCCAAATGTTCTAAAATAGTGAAATGTTTAAGATGTTCCAGAGCTTCTGACAAGTTGGATGTTTAGTTTCATTGCATTCATTCTTTAGTATGAGCTTACTTGCCTTTGACAGCAAGTTTTTATTTAAAAATGTCACTATAAAATTTTAAACATTTTTTTCCAGTATATTTCAATTTAAAGTGATTTTTGAATTCAACTTTTTCAATGTCTCTGCTTAATCTTGCAGCTCTTAAAGTCTGTATTTCAAATATGCAGGGATAACTTCACTCTGGGGTTTTTAGGTTATGAAGCATCATTAATGTTGCAGTGTCATATTAATGCTTTCATTGGATGTCTCATTTTCAGAATACTTGAAATGCTCTCATCTGGTCCAAATAAAATGTTTAAAACCAGTTCTGGAGAGGAATTGCTTTTTAATAAAATTTTGGATAGCTGCAGTATAAAGAGAACAGATTTACGTCACCTACAAAAGTTAAATATACTTTTGGATGTCTAACAACTTTTTGTATTGCTGTTCTGACAAACAATTATATCAATATAATTGACTTTTTTCTATATTTCAGAAAATACCTGAAGAATTCAATGTATTTAATTTAATACAGGAAATGAGGACACAAAGGCATTCTGCAGTGCAGACAAAGGTATAGTTTTAAAATTAATCTGTCATATATATTTATATCATATATCTTTATCATATATCATCGTATATGATAATATACCATCATGCTTTGTAAAGATCTCATGCACTAATTTTTATCTGGTAACCTACTCTAGGAGCAGTATGAACTTGTCCATCGAGCCATAGCACAACTGTTTGAAAAGCAACTGCAGAAATATGAAAGTTGTGCAGACTGGAAGATTGCAGATGGAGTGGTATGTGTCTTTCCCATACAAGTTTCAATCAGTTGTAGCTGTTAGCTTCTGATTAAGATTTTTGCTGTAAAGTCTAGTTTTTAAAGTTAAGTGTTCAGTGGTGTTAAGGCACATGAAAAACTTGTTTGGACTACAAGTAGTTTTTGCTGAGTAGGGACAGTTAACCTGTACTGAGCTTACACTGAGGACTTGGTGGTAAAAGTTCAGTCAGATAATTAAAGGAATTCTTACCACGTATACTAAAAGCTATTGCAATGGGGGAAGCAATAGAATTCTAGTATGGATGAAATGCAGACTCTAACTCAGTATTTAAATTGTGAAATGTGCCCTTACCTTGGTGAGGTGGCAGTAGTTGACTGCTGATCTCTTGCTTTGACAGGCAGCTCCTACCCTGATTCCAATATTTTGTCAGCAAATGAACTTTTGTCTAAGCTTGACCTTCTGCAAAGCACTTGTGAAATGGTACGATAAAGAGCAAGTTAAAAATAAAAGCTCCAGCCTACATATGTGTATATTTATATATAAAAAAATACAGATAGAATTCTATCTGATTTATGTTTAGCTTAAACTCTTGAAAGGGAAAAACTTCATCCAAGTTTTTTTGGTTTTTGGTTTTTTTTTTTGTTTTTTTTTTTTTTTTCCCCCAGAATGGGTTTGGCCCAATTGTAAACCAGTAATAAGCGTTGATCTGACTCTTCAACCAGACTTGGATATTACATGCCATTGCATCTTTGTCTTGGCCCAACACAGCCTTGATGTAGTTGAGCAAGACTGGCGATGAATGATCTTAAGTTTCTGTGTTGCGCTGAAGTACTGTTTGCACTGGAACAGATTGGGGGAAAGAAAAATAGTTTAGAAATGCCTTTGTCAGGAAGCTTAATACTCTACCCTTTTATCAGCGCCTCCTCTCTGCCCCCCCCAACCTTGGGAAAATAACTGCCTCTTCATTGGCAATCACGGTATTTGAGGATTTTTCTGTCCTTCTGTTTTTCCACTTAAAACTTCATGTCCCCTAGTTCTTCTCCCCTAGGGGAAAATATGGGGTTTTTTCAGATATGTTTTCTTGGCTACTACTGGGCACTAAGTGAAAAATAACTTTTTGGATCAATATATTCTTTCTCTCCTCCACAATCCAGAACTGCGTACCACACTTTATCCTTGGACTGTGTTTTGTTTATTCAGCAATTTTGTCTGTGCTTTCAGTACCTAATTGGTGTAGACTCTATCGCTCTCTAGAAGAGAGTATGAGTGGTATTTTCAGGACCCTTGGAAATACCTGGAAACAACTTTAAATTTGCCTTTTTTAATACTGTGCTTTCTAGGAAGTCTAATATGTTTTTTATTCTTGGAAAAAAGGCATATACCCTCCTGTTAATTGCTAAGAATTTATATCTGTTTGTGCAATAGTTCTGGGGTCTTTAATGCTGACAAGAAACCTGATGAAATAAATGTAATATGGATAGGACAGGTTATTTTAATTTGTTATAAGTTTGATATTCAGCCTAGCTGGTGTGTGAATTTTCACTTTATTTCTGAGGAATGAGCACGATAGGGTTTGGAATGTGCAGATTTATTAGCTTTGTACAGAAGTGGTTCTGAATTCTTTGAGTTTTGGTCCTAAAATAATAGATCGGTCTAATGTATCTTCTGAATAAGGAGGTGACACAATATGCTGATACTATGTCTGTAACAGAGGCAAGTGCTCTCTGTAAAGAATTTGAGATTTGAGTGTCTGAGTAATGAAATGACCAACTAGATTATGGATAGGTAATGTGCGTGGGAGTGAGAAAGGGAGAAATCTCTTAATATGGTTGTAATAAAAAATATTTAAAGGAAATTGAGTTTTAGCAATTATTTGGAAACTAATAACAGCAGAGAATGTAATGTCATTGTGTGGATACCTTGCAACCTGAATACTGCTTCAGGTCTGGTCTGCTTATTGCAAAAGCTTATTACTGAACTAAAGCATTAAACATTTGGACAAGATCAAAGGTGTTAGAAGGCTCCATCTAAAGAACAAGCAGACTGAGCTGGAAAAGAAATGGCTACAGTTAGATATGATAGAGGCTAAATAACAGTAAAAAGCTGATTTCTATTAACCTTTTCTGAAGGCTACCAGTGAGACCTGGCAGACTTCATGTAAAAGGAGATGGTTCTTAATGCACTGTGAAGCTGCAGCGCTCCTTGCAGCTGAAAGCTTGTAGCTTTGAGGTGAATATCTCATCATCTTGGAATCTTCTTCCGTGAATTTGTCCAACCTCTGACCTGTGAAATTCCAGAGTTGCAAACTGTTGGAGAACATGCTACGGAGAGATCCTGCATGCTTGCTCTGTCCTTATTCTTCCCTGTACGTTTCCTTTTGGTCACTGCTGGAAACAAGGCAAAATGAACCTTACAGTACAGCCTTTTTTTGCATTAGGAAATGATGCTTCTTCATATTGTAGTTTGAGTAAAATTTCTGCAGGAGGGTTGAGGAAAAAAGTCTCATAGATAAATAATTCCTGTATCTAGAAATTTGGTACTTAAAACCAAATTTGCTACTATCCATTTGTTAGTTAAGAAACTTTGCCTTCAGGGAATTAACTGATGTTGGCTTGGCTTCTGTTTTGGTTATGTGAGGTAGAAGGCTACCTTATAAATCCAGTTAAGTAACTGCTTGTAGCTTTAACCTGATGCTCAAAACTTTGAGCCTTGCTTGAGACAGTGGTTTTACTATTCTGAAAAGGCTCCCTTTTTTCCTCCAAGGGTGTTATGTACTATCTGTTGTGTATAACATCTAGTTTTCCCCAGAAATGTTGTAGTTTTTTTAACTAAGGTACATCCCAGAATGTTTGTTTGGTTTTTCAAAGGAAACAAATTCAGATGCAGAAGGCTTTCAAATAACTTTATTAAATATAATGTAACATCCTGGGATGCCTTCCCAGATCTTACTCTGCCTGCAGATGCTACAGCAACTGTGGAATCGTGTACATGTGAAGAGTTTTAATTATATTCGGTGCAAACAATTCCAAACAAAAGAATGTGCCTACTTTGAATACGTTACTGTTAAAATATATATTACTGAAGAGGAAATTTTCTTTCATCTTTCATTTACTACATTTTGATAGTACTCTGACAAGTTAGAGTACTCCGTAACTTGTTTTCATTGTTGGGTTGTCCAATTGCTTTTCACATTTCAATCAGTGTTTGGAATGAATTGAATTACCTAAGCTTTGTAAGCAGTGTTTGCCAGTAACATAACAGTAAAAAGTTAATCTGATTGGCAATGAGCAGCAGTATTCATAGGGAAGTAGCTTAGACACAATCCTGAACATTTGTTCCTGTGAACTTGCCAGCTTTGCCCTGCTGGAAACAATACTGTAACAAGTCAACGAAAAAGCACATGCAGTGTTTGAAAATAGACTTCCATGGGTTTAGAATTTCTATTAGAATTTGATAGAGGATTTAAAACCATGTAGAAAATGCACATATGATATAGTATAATGTAGTAATTGTATATTCTTACCACAGTTAATACGTATTGTGAATGTATAGAACTATAAATGTGCTCAAAATAATACTAAGTATGTAAATTATATTATACGAAGAAAGTATTTCTTCAGTAACCAGATAGAGTACTTGAAACAATCCTCACAGTAGCTGTATTTCAGGGCAAAGATGAAATTGTTGCTCAGAAGCAATTTTTTTTTCTGGTAAGAAAAGACTCAGGTGCTAAATTTGATCATCAGAACTATTCTTCCCCCTCTGCCGCTTAGTAGGACTCTTAAATTATCAAACAATGATATTGGAACTGAGTCTTGGACTCAGCCCCCTTCTCCCTGAAACTCTTGATCATATGGTCGTGCATTTGAAGTCATCAAGTGTGTAGTTCTCACCATCATTGTTTTGTTAGTACTGCTGTGAAAAAATTACACTTGGTTTTGTGTTTGGAAGCTTTGAAACGTATGTGAGATGATTAGTCTTCATCGTCTGATAAGGTATCAGTCAGATTTGTTTCAGTAGAATATTTTGCGAGTCGCTTGAGGCATCTCCATGATCCAAAGTGAAGAATGGCTGTCTTGGAAAATCTGAATCAGCTGGAATTAGGTCAAGGTGGATGCTCTGTATGTAGAAAAAGGAAAAATCATTAAAAGACAAACAACAAAAAGTTTACTATCTTTTAAAAAATATTTCTTGTTGAATTCTGTCTCTTGACAGTAAAAAGCATGTTACAGTACTGCAAGTCTTTGTTTTACCCTTACCGACTAATAGAAGCTTGTATTAATAAACACTTTGTCCAAAATGTGGCATTGCTAGTGCTTTCAAGTATCTCTTGCATTTCTTCCTGTAAAAGTGACAGAGTTCTGTTGCTGTGGTTGGTTGGACTTTTAGAAGCTGTGGAGGAATCAGCTGCTATAAGAACGTTGATACTCAAAACGTTAGTGGTTTGGAAGCTAAGTGAAAAGACTTTGCTGTTCAAATTCTCTTCACTGTTTTGCAGCTTGGAAAGAGATTTTTGGCCATTATAGCATTCTAAAAAAATAATATATGTATTCAGAGACATTTATCTTGTTGTCTGTGCTTGGAAAGTTTTATTTAATCTGAATCATTTGAGTGCATAATTTCAGTCTGAAGTATTTCTCTTTATCTACTGATGCTCTGTGGTTCCCATGCTGCTTTATGATAAGGGCAAAAGGAATGCCTCAATTCCTTTTAAGGGAAACCATGAGATTACTTCTGCAAGAGTCTTTGCAGTAAATTTGCTAGAACTTTACCAGTACAGAAAGCTTCTGAATGACATTAAGTATTTCCACTGTGAGTTCCAAAAAAGAATTATGCATTGTGATTCCTGAGCAAAAGGTTTTGAATTGTAGGCAATGGCTGTGAAATCTCAGTCTAAAACTGTGTTCCTCTGTTTGCTCAAAGTTAGTGACAACTCTGTTTGGTGATTCAGCCATTGGAGGAAGTAGGTGAGGGAAAGGCCCACCCTTGGGAGACACTAGCACAATTTAGGTCACCTTAGAAAGCTGAATTCAGACACCGCATCTGCCTTGAGAATTGCTTGTTCCTCTGCATTACCACAGGAATATGATACTCTGTTTTTTTTTTTTCTAGACTAGATGTAATCTACACTTCTAAGTATGTAACTTTATTGTCTTTTATTTTGTTAATGTAGTCTTTCATAGATAGATATACACGCATTTCATATATATATGTATATATATATGTGTGTGTGTGTAATTTAACAGAATACCTAGAAATTCCTAACTATGAGCATTTTCACTTGATCTGAGTAGCTCCTCCCTCAAATCAACAAGGACATTAGAACTCTTGAGCTGTTCAGCAGTTGTTGTATGTAGAGGCAAAGGCTGGGGAAAGCTCCTATTCTTTTGTTCACCCACGTATTGTTGATGCTTCTGTTTTCTTATAGTAAGAAGCCTACCACAATAGGACAGGTATCTTCTGTAAGAAGGCAGGGTTCTGCATTAAATACTTAACTTGACTGAATTGCACATTTGTTAATCCGTTTTTAAAAAAAAACTCTATGTGATGACCCTTGTGAGCTATATGTGTTGCCCTGATTTTTCTAAGCTGATACTCTTTAAAATTGTATTCTGCTCGAGAATGCAACATCAGTCTAGAGAAGCAAGAGACTGATGCCAATAAGCTGTGATTAGAAAGGCTGGAAGGCTTTTTCTTAATACTGCCATCTGTTCTTCTCAACAGATGAGGTCATCCCTGTGAGATACCCTACATTCACTTTTGCAGTTGAGCTTCCTCTGCTCCATGGTAGTTGTTTTACGTGTTTACCAATTCACCTACTTTGATATATGACAGAAGGGGAAATCTGTGAGTTGGTATCACCCAAGGGTGCTCAAAATACCAGTTGTTCACTATCTTTTGTGACACAGAGTGGAGAACAAGTAACAGACTTGCTCTCAGAGTTCAGCAAGCAGCATTTCTTCAGTTAAAAACAAGAAGAGATCCAGAGATCCAGTAGTTACGGAGCACAATTACTTAAAAATGCTGCAGTAGCATAAAGTTGATATGAGCATTGTTTTCTTTGCTGCATGGGTTAGTGCATTTGGTTACTGCCTTCAACTTTTATCATCTTCAACCTTGGAAGTAAAAAATCCTTCACTTACTGGGAAATGAGTAAATGAAGCCTTCACAGAAACATCAGTCTGAGCTAATAAAGCCAAGTAGTGAGAAACCTCTTTTCTGGTGACAATAGTTCCTATAACATTCTTCCAATTCAATGTGACTAGAACAGAGTGAACTTATCCTGGTTATAACCTAATGCAGAAGTGAAAGCTTTTGAACGTGTATCTGCCTGAAGCCTTCCCAGTGTATGAAGCTGAGGTAACCACTGACTTCTCCTCTGGGGGTGAATTTAAAAGTACCATTTTGTGTGTGTGTTTTCTGTTGTTTGGTTTTGGGGCTTTTAAATTTTTTTTTTAAATGAGTTGTTTCTATAAACTCTCTGTGGTTGTGTATGTCCCTCAGACATTTGAGTTTATACACATTTTTGCAAGGTATATCCATACATTTTATTACTAGTAGCAAAAATGGCAGTGCCTTTTCAGCTACTTCTGCCTGTGTCAACTAGAGAGAGATTCTTACTGTATGCATAGAGTTTAAAAAAACTTTGACATATGTTAGCTTCTTTTAATAGGCTTTTTCTTCCACCTGGGAGGAAAACATAATCTCAGGAAACATTCTGTTCACAAACACTTCACTTCACAGATATAGAAGGACAGGGATGCAGCTGCTGGTTTGTTTTCTGAACAAGTTAGTCTGCACCAGAGCCAACAGGCACACTCTTTCCTGTGCCAGTACCTTTTAGAAAACTGAGCACGTAAATAAGAAATCTGCTCCTCAAAACTTCTGTGCTGGCAGAACTGAACTGGAATACTTTTCTGATCTGTTACAGGGGAGGAACTCCTCCTATGGAGTTCTCTCTCTAATCTCTCTGCCATATGAAACTTGGATGTGCTGTGGTGCTGAAACAAGGCAAAAAGCCCACTCTGTTCTCTCAGTTTCTAACTCTAGTTGTTAGTACTTATGATTAAGGGGGACCTTTTTAGTAAATGTGTTTAGTGCTGTCCACAGTAATGTCTACATACGGGAGAGATTCAGAGTTCACTTTGCACAACTCAGGGAAGCAAAGAGGAACATGACACAACCAGTGAGCAGAAAATGTAACTGCTGCTGTTGGATAGTGTGAGCCTCAGCATCTTTGGCACCAACCTTCAGAATGGTACTCTGCCTGAATGAGGGCAATAAAATTAATTTTGATGTATTTTAAGGACAAAACAGTCTGCATGGCCACCCATTACCTGATGTAAAAAAGCTGGAAATTGCTTTTCTGCATATTTAAGAGGAAGCTGGTAGAGAGGTTGGATGTCCATGTACCATGGTAACGTTTCATTCTATCAATGATTAGGAAAACAAAAATGAGGTGGTGTTTGGTTTTGTTTTTTCTTTTTTTTTTTCTGTTTGGGTTCTTTTTGTTGTTTGTTTTTTGTTTGGTGGTTTTTTGTTTTTTTTTAAATATTAGTAGCCTTCCAGTACCTAAAGGGGGCTTATAGGAGAAATTCTTTAGCAGGGCCTGTTGTGATAGGACAACGAATAATGGTTTTAAATTAAAAGAGGGCAGATTTAGACTAGATCCAAGGAAAAAAATTTTACAGTGTGGGTGGTGAAACACAGGAACAGGTTGCCCAGAGAGGTGGTAGATCCCTATCCCTGGAAACATTCAAGGCCAGGTTGGACGGGGCTCTGAGCAACCTGATCTGGTTGGAGATGTCCCTGTAGGAGGGTTGGACTAGATGACCTTTAAAGGCCCCTTTCAACCCAAGCTATTCTATGAAAACTAACTAGCCTTGGTTGACTGCAATGAGAGCTTCACTTGTGGTCATCTAAATGTCAGTGGCTTTTATCTACTATTTGAATCTTACTCAAGAAAAAAAAAACTTGATAGTTACAGCCAGTGGTCAGCACGACAATGAACTCCCTGTGCAATTTGCCTGAAAGGGCTAATGCAGGCCATTGATACAGGAACAATAGGGTATTTCTGCTGGAGTACTTCTGGAACATTGTATTAGGCAGTGAGTTAACGGGAGAGGTTAGTAAAGAACAATAAGAAGGGTTAAAAGATTTAAGTTTTTTCTTCACAGGAAAAGCTTCACATAGTACACTGAGAATAGAACTCGGTAGTAGACTCTTCACACTAGCAGACAGTGATATGATAACTGTTTTAAGACTAGTAATGTAAATTTAAAACATGTAACTAATGAATCTAAACTTAAATGAGGGTAGTTATCTGTTATGATAACTTAGTTATTGTTTATCTTCCAAAAATGAAAATGCTTGCCAAATTCAAATACAATTATTACATTTGAAGCAGAAATCAACAGAGAATTGCCCTTTGTTTTGTAAGACCAGAGAAAGTCAGTCTCTGTCACCCAATCTGAACAGGTACGCTGGCAGATAGTAGGCCTTGTTGCGTGAACCTGCTGTTGTGTTCGAACAGATTTGAGATGTTTGTGGTTCTTTTTTAAAATGGCTTTTCAAAAGAAAACTCCTGCAAGAAAAACTTTTAGGTAAAATACACATACTGTACTGAACATAACACAAAGATCTTCCTTGGATTTGCTGGATCTTTGGCTGTGGTGTGCGTATGGAAATGGTGTATCAGCTTGACTCTTGCGTGTTCTGTTTTGTTTTTATACACATACATGTATTCCTATTTGTACTGAATTTGGCTGAGTTGGAGTTAATATTCTTCATAGCTGCTCTTGGGGTGCTGTGTTTTAGATTTGTGACCAGAACAGTGCTGATGACACACTAATGTTCCAGCTATTGCTGAGCCGTGTTTGCACAGTGTCAACATCGTCTCTGTTTCTTACTCTGCCCTCCCAGTGAATAGACTGGGGAGGGGACACAGCCAGGGATATTCGTAACACCGTATAACATTATCCTCAGCAATAAAGAGGGAAAAAGGGGTTAAGTGACGCTAGCTATCTTTTGCTCAGGAACTGCCTGGGCATAGGTCTGCCTGTGGGAGGTGAAGTGCGATTGCTTTTGCATCACTTGTTTTGTTTATTTACTTTCTCTCTTTTCCTACTTCTCCTGTGCTTACTAAACAATTTTGTCATGACCACCAAGTTTTCTTGCCTTTCTCCTTCCACCTCTGGGGCTGGGGGGAAGAAGTGAGTGACTTTGTGGTGCTTAGCTGCCTACCACGGTTAACCATCAACAATATTTTATACGTGTATGCATATAAATGTGTATGGATACATACATTTTATATATATATAAAATATATCTCTCATATTTATGGTCCTTCTAAAACGACATAAAAATCTTCATGCTTTGCTGTGTAAGTTAAACTTCATTGTACGCAAATGGGAGATGATTTGAAAGTGTTTTAGAACAATGTGTTAAATCTTAACCACTTGTCAGTTTACAGTAACTGGAATTCTCACTTTCTCATTGCGCTGTAGATTAGTTTTATCTTCAGTGGACTGACTGTACAAGTGAAAATAATTGGACTGACTGGAAACTAAATGCTTTCAATATGAATAATTTGGAGGGCATAAGGGAGCTTGCTTACTACTAACCTGAAAGTTTTATTTTTGTTGGATACACAAAATATAAAATAATAATGTGAATTTAGAGTAGAATTCAATCTGTACTTAATTTTGAAAGTGATCTCTATGATAGCCAAAAACATGAAATATCGTCATACATTATTTTCAAGTGTCATTACGGATCTTCAAACCTTACAGTTTAAGTATTGTGTGTATCAGCTTTACAGCCATGAATGAAAACTTTTTCTTTTAATCAGGATGAAAATAATACAGAGAATGCTGTCAGTTCTTCAGATGCTGAGAAACAGGATTCTCCTCCGCCAAAGCCTCCACGGACCCGCAGGTAGTTGATTATGTTAATGTCTTGTTTTAAGCTGACAGATTGACATGCTTCATAAATAAAAAGTAGAATAAAACTACTGATACTATAAAGACTTTAAGATGCATTTTTCTATTTATAAACAGAAATATACTTAATAAAATTGAAGTCTTGCAATTGGCTCTGTAAATAAAAGCTTTAATATCTTTGCAAAGTATGTGTTTGAATATACAGATCTTGCAGTGACTACATGTGAGTAGACAAGAATACCCCTTTAGTGTCAAATATGTCAGGTCTACTTGTGATCTAATTCTGGTAGGTGACAGCAGCAAAACAAACTTCAAAATAGGCTCAAGCAATGACTGAACACTCATTTTTGGAGGCAAAACCATAATGAAACATATAAATTTATTCAAGAAAATATTACCTTACAGACAAGTACTGCTATTGACTACAGTATGCCAAAAAATACTTTTCTTACTGAGAAGAAAAATTGGTGCCCCCAGTCCGTTCATTCAACAGAGGAAAAAAAAAAAATTCTCTCTAGCTCTTAAAATACGTAGACTTGACTTTAAGGAAGCCAAAAGTACATCTGAACTAACACATTCATCTGCCTAAAATGGGCACACAACCTGAGCAGTGGACAGCTAAAGAAGCAACTCTCCTGAAGTAAGCAGCTAAGTTCCCTAGCTAGTTTCTGGAAGGCTTGTAGGGACCTTTGGCAGGTGATCTTGTCTGTGCTGCATTGCTTGCAGTTAAATAGACATTTAAGGTAAGCACTTGGGTTTCTTGAAGTTGTAGAATGACCTAAGAAACTACTAGCAAGTTTAATATTCTTGCATAACATTTAGTCATGTAAGGTAAGAAGTTTTACTACTTTAAAATGTAATCAAACTTAAGTAGTGCAAGGTCAGGTTGGTAGTGGGAATTCCTATTCAATACTTCAGTGGTTAAAGGTAGAAGATGAGAATTAACCACTTATTTTCAGTACTACATTTAATGGGCTGCAAATAATATGGTAGAGTGATCCCATTTTTGAGGGGCTAGTAATGGGCTGCAAATAATATGGTAGAGTGATCCTATTTTTGAGGGGCTAGTAAGATGAGAGCAGTGATTACACGATAAAATGAACTTTAACTCTTAAAATATTCTAGGTTTGGTAAAGGAGGAAGTTTAAATATGTGTATATGTATACAGAAAATGTAATTGGACATAGCCATTTCAAAATCGGAGACTCAGATTGGGTAGCAGTGTGTGTGTATATTTAATATTGCAACATCATGTTTTTGTCACAGGAATATACGTAGTTTAAAACTGGGCATAGAGTGTTCCACTTAGCTGTCAGCTAGTAATTTGGATCAGATCTGGAATATTGCATGCAATTCTAGTGCCCATTCTAATGAGGATATCAAAGAACTACCGTAAATGGACATGCTGCTCTGCTGCTTTAGTGGTCCTGGGGATGGTATTTGCAATAAGATAACTTTGGAAATAATGTATGATAACAACCATTAATGATACACTAGGATAAGAATATGAGTAACTGTTACAGTTAACTTAGCTTTGGTTATGTCAAGCAGAAGTTAGAGTAGAATATGACATGGAAAGAGAGAAAAGGAAATGCGTTGGGGCTTTTTGCAGACAAATGGCACAGTTTGTGCTATGTAGGTAATATAATTTTTACCTTATTTAGATTGATGGTAATGTGATTGTAGTCAGTTACGTAGATTAAGATGTTGACAGGGGAGTCTGTTAACCTGTGTTTGATGAGTTCCAAGTTTTTCTTGAAACTTAGTCACTGAACTTACCTATTGGACAGAAATCATATTTATTTCCCTTATTAGTGTTCCTTGAAATAATCTGAGGTGTACCTAGTTTTTTATCACTTTTATATATTTGTGTAATTATCACATATGCGTAATTCATGTTTTAACACATCTGTTCTGTCTTATCCACATTGTATTGTGTGTTAAGTTGAAGTCTTTTAATCTCTTTTATAAAACCTGGTCTTTTTTAGGCCTGCTTCTGTAAACTCATACTTTCTTCCTGCCAGTGCTGGCAGATGGGATCGGTTCCTTATAGGTGAATAAACGGAAGCTTTTAGCAAAGCTGTTGTCTTCTTCAAAAGGAGATTATTTTTCAAAAACAATTAATTACAGCCCTCATGGAAGATGCTTCTGAGGAAAGACTTTATTTGCTATTAGTCACATCTGCTCAGAATACCCTCTAATGAGCATGTATTTTCTTGATGTGGGAGGTAATTTTACAAATTTGCAGTCAGGGCTTGGAGCCAGGTTTTACATCTTGTGGATGCTCTGGCACAGGTTGACATCCTTTTCCTGGGGAGGGTGAGAGAGTGGAATCTGTGAAAGATTCTAATTTAATCCCATATGGAGAATGAAACTGTTAAACGTGATCCATCTCCTTATTGCATCGGTAGCTTTTTCCTCAAACTGTTCTCTTACCACTTTTTAAATATCACTTCTATTATTTTTTGGTACATTGCTGTGACTAAAAATATCTCAGTACAACTATTTTTAAGTATTTGTCTACATCTTTTCTGTAGTGAATGTTTTCAAGTGGTATCTAAGAGTCATTGCCATTACAGGTAGGTTCACATTCAATAAGTACTCTTGAAATAATCTAGTTTAACTCACATTTTTAGTTTGATTTAGAATTTTCTCTGGGAACTTACTTAAAATATTTTGTTCAGTAACATTTCAAGGTTGCCAGCCAAAAGTGTACTTGAGTTGTAGTGTCTCTGAAGAAGTTGCAAGCAAGTTGCTACAGCTAATTTTTTTAAGTCTTATTCCTTTTAAAAAATATATTATATACTGTGTCACAGTTGGCTCTAGAATATGTAATTAGTAAAGCAACTTGCTTTATTTTTTTTAAGGGAAGGTTTAACAGTTGCTTTTCTTTTTTCTAAAGCACAAAGGTCTACAGTACTGAGTACTACACTACTGAACCGTACTGTGTGCCAGCTTGGTTTCAGGTGAACTTGTCTGAGATGATGCTGACCCAGCAGGAGAAAAGTTTGTTTACATCTCTTCACCTCACCTTCTGTATTGCTATCAGACCAAGCAATGTTTGCTTAGATAGTAGTACTTCTGATTCCTGTTAGCTGTTTTCTGACCGCCCTGAGGCTGTTTGCTGGATGAGCTGGTGACATCTCCTCTATAGTGCTTTTGCAGTGCACTGCAGAATTTTTCTATATAGGTGGCTTTCTCACCTCTCTCTTCTTTGGTTTGTGACAGTGTCATCTGTATTATCCTCAAATTTGTAGATCTCTTAAAGTGTAGCTAGTATCAAGTTAACTCTCATGTTTGTACTAAGGAAGGATGAGATGCCACTGAAGAGTTTTGCCATCTAAGAAAGGAAGCTTACTCAGAGAGGGGTAGTTAATCCTTTTAGTACTTGTATTGGCTTGGGGATGTTTCAGGGAAGGAGCGGTACAAAGTGTAACTTCTAATTGTACTTTTCTAGGCTTCCTTTATGTCTGTCTCTGCTTGGAAGTTACAAGTATCTTGAAGCTATTGCTGTTAAATATTAAATTGCAATTTTGTTTACCTTTATTAACTCACCTTGAAGCATCCAGCTATATTGTTCTGCAGAGGTTCTAGAATTGTTTTGCCTTCCAACCTTTTATCACCATGCAATGCTTTAATGTAATTAATATTTGCTGTACAATATATGAATGTAGTCATTTAGCTTAATGTCCATCTGCATTTGACATCAACGTAAAAAAAAATAGTGTTACTCCTTGATTATTACAAAGGTAAGCAAGAACAACTCATGAGTGCATGCATCAGCACCTTACTCTAGAAATTGCTTGGCTTTGCAGTTTATGATCACTTCTTGTGAAAGTCACCTTGAACTTACATCTATGTTAAATTTCGTCAGAGGAATTGAAGGGGTGGAAGGCATTCTTTGTTAGAAATGTTTAACTGTTTTCAGGTTAAGACCGGAAGAGGGCATAAGTAAGTTTTGACTTTATTGTTAGACATAAGACTGTAAAGAAGCAAAGTTTTAAATTTATAATTTAGGACTGTACGTGACTCTACATGACTGTACAACTGGAGCTCTTACTTCAAATCTAGAAGCAATGACTGGTACTTTAGAATTCAGAGGAAGCATCTTAATACCTTTAAGGAATAGTCCTTGAAATATTTGTATGTTTAGTAGTTCATTATAAAGTATTTGGAAAAAGGGTTGTTTACTATAATCAGGCTTGGTTACAGAAAATTCTTTATTTTTGAGTTAAAATGCATTTTGAAAGAAATGGATGAACTGAGACATAAACTTAAAAAAAGAAAAGATGAGGTAACAGCTTTTTTGTTTGCAATGTAGCGAAGAGCTACATGCTACTGTCTGAAGGAGAAAAGGTGAAATCCTGTAGCAATTTAACTTTTATTCGAATTATGCTTGGACTTAAAAATACATTTCAAGGGTTATATGTAATTCTGTTTCATTTCAACCCCTGCAGAACACTCTCTTTGCCTTTTCTGCAAAGCTAAGATGAAAACCATTGATTGGTGTTCCTTCTTAGTTAACAGTCTCTGATTTGTATGTCACAATTAAAAAAAAAAAGCCTCATGTAGCTAAATTTTGAAAGAAAAATTCACCAGTTACTATAAGGAATGAATACAAATAACCTTTAGATAAATTATCTGTAGTATGGTTTGTGACAGCTTCACTGAACTGCAGCTTTTCTTCCATGTGGATGGCAGTGATTCAGTGCTGAGGAAGAATAATGTGGTTGTCTAGCTTCAGCCTGCTTACATTGAGTTGAATTTTCCTGTTTTAATTGTGAGGGAGGATGTAGAGCTCGGTATCTATTTTTGGTTGGTGATAGCAGCTGAATTCCATGACCTTGACATCACTCTCTTTTATTTGAAAATAAAACCCTAAAGGATGTTGCGTAGAAGAACAATAGTTTACTTACGGGTCTGTGGGTTTTTTTTTTTCCTTTTGAACACTGGCCAAGATTGATTTAAATCTGAAACCATGGTGTTCGATTTTAATAATATAACTCTCTTCCATTAAGGCTAGAATGGCTTGGATTTTAAAACATTCTAAAAATTTAGATTTAGATGTTGCAGAAAAAGCAAAAACATTGTTGCTGTTGTGTAATTTTGTGGGTGGTTTGATTTATTTTATTTATTTATTTATTCATGTGTACATTTTTGGTGGAAAGTTGTGAGAGGGCTCTTTTTTTGATAAATTATTGTAGTTCCGACAAATTATAATTATTTAATTTTTATTATCACAAATAATTTTAAAAATGATTATTAATGCATAGTTTGCCTGACAGCTAAGAAGCCATGAACTGTGAGGTCTTTGGCACTAAGGCACTGCATCGGCTGCTCAGGTTGCACGGCCATGGGAGCACATGAAGAAGCTGCCTTGATCACGTAGGGAAATTCCGTATACAGTAATGTACGAGGAAGTGCTGAGGTAGTGGAATTACGAGATAATCAGTAGCAGTTGTATGTGAGGAGATACTGTCAAGGCTGAGGTATGAGAAGCTTTCTATTTTTTATTGCACAGAGTTATCTTACAAATGTACTTGAGAAATGCTTGCTTTAGCAATATTTAAAAGCGATGCAGGGTTAATTTAAAGAGCTAATACAGGAAAGGTTACTTCTCTTTCTTAAATGGTCTGGCATTCTTTGATTCACTGACTCTTTTCTGTCTCAATATCCCCTTTCATGAGCTTTTTATTAGTTTCCTGGTAATTTAAACCATGCTGGTTTTACTATACTGTCTCCTGTTGTTTCTAATAATATTAGTAGATCATCTTCAGATAATTATCTGCCTCTGGGGGGAGAAGTGTCTATAGAGCACAGCTGTTGAAGGAACTGCCCAAAGAAAGCATTATGTAGCAGCCCAAAATGCCCATGATTTTCTGGCAAGAGTTTCACAAAAAGCCTACTACCAAACAAAGACCTCTTAAATGTATACATATCCTAATATTTCTGCTGTGTAAAAAGAAACAAAAACATTATTGGCAATGCAGAGTATGTGAAATAATAATACTGTGATGTCACTAAAATGATAACACTGCTACACATCCAGGAAAAAAAACAGGAAATCCTGGGTGGCATGTATTTCCTTAAAAAAAAAAAAATCACATCACAATGCTAGTTGGGCATCTCATTTTCTGAGGATGGATATTCTTCAATATTAATAAGGCAAAGAATGATGTTGATAAAGAATTTCTCATTGAATCACTGTAAGCTCTCATTTAAGAGTGAAGAAATGAAATTTAATTTCATATATATTGGGAATATATTAATATCTCTGTTTAGCTGTGTACGAGGAAGAAGATCAGACAGTTTTGGATGGCTGACTTGTGCAGTATTTCCTGTATCATCAGCTCTACACACACCTCTACGAGGGCTGTTTGTGTACATGTGGGGTTCTGTTTACTAGTGAATCAAATGGGAGAGTGATTTAATTAAACAGTAATCACCGAAGAACTTCATGAATTTTGACTGGTATTACGGGCCTATAATCTTGTCATATCTAATTTAATGTTAATTTGCTTCTTTAGCTAATTGTAATGCTTAATGCTATGCCAGTAGCAGATAAGAAATTAGTTTTGCTGATTGCGTGTGTAATTCTGGGTCAGGAAAATGAGATCAATAAGGGGGAAACCTCATTTTCAGTAGGAGGATTTAGTGGAGATTACTGATGAGCATCACTGCTAGTAAAGGGGGCATGTAAACATTTGTGCAAATGAACTTTCTCCCTCTCCTGGCATAGAGGAGAGAAATCCCAGAGAAAGGAAATTCTCCTGTCCTTAGTGTGTCTTAAATTGGAGCAAGACTTTGTCTCCCCACCACCCCCTACCCCACTTTATCTTTACTAATTCAAGGAAACAACCTATTCTCCAGCTTTTCCATTTTTCAAGAATGTCTAGAGGCCAAAGAGTTCACAAATTACTTTTGAATAAATTGTTTTGATGTGCTTTCTATTCCTCCTATCTTAATGTAAAGCGAAATAGCAATATACAAGCACAGGGAGGGGAGGAAGAGAAGAAATTTGAGGCCTGACCCTTTGTAACAGGAGTCGGGCGGAGAATGGGAGAGAGCACCTGGGAGAACTGCAAGGGGGTCTGAGGTTTCCAAATATAAAGATGGAGTAACTTTTAGAAGATTTGGAAGGAGCTTGCAGTACTTCAACTGCAAATCCAAACATTTCTCTTCAGTTTGGAATCCCTTGCATAACGATTCTGGTTCTTCATCCCACGCTGCTATAGCTTGGTGCTAATAAAATCACAAGGACGAAACTCATGCTGTAGTCTGTCCCATGACAGATATGCTTTCAGTTCTGTACAAGAGTAAAGTGTGAGGCAGTCTGTGTCCCCTCCTCTTTTTTTTTTTTTTTTTTTAACCATAGGTCATGATAGTCTCAAGAATTTGCACTGGCTGAGTCCTTTTAAGGCCTCATTTGCAAGTAAGGGAGCTAATAGTATTTCTTTGATTTTGTTTGTGATATGACATGCAGACAAGTAATGAGAGCCTGTCTGATGCTTTTCACTCGTGGATAGACAGGCATGGATTCTTGTGCGATTGTGTTAGCCCTATTCCCTGTAACTCTTATAAGTGAGCCCACTGGTGGCTTTATTCCAGTGTAGCAGAACAGTGTGTTTGATACTTCAGGCTTTTTTGGTGTTTCATGTACATAATGCCCTTTGGGAAGAGGTAGCAATTCAGTTTTTCAGCTGTCAGGGTTTTTATTTGTCTGTTATGTTCTCCAGTAACCTTTTTGAAAATATGATCAAGATTTCTGAATCATTCTTGCTTCCCGTCTTGCTGTCTGACAAAGGAAGTCTGGCATATGTGAGCAGTATGAGAAGCAACCGCAGCATGAATTGCTGGATAATAAAATACTGAAGGGATACAGAGAATAACCTGATACTCTGCATTTTTATTATAAACCTTTGTACTTGTTGTTTTTAATTAATATTTTCTTATTAATGTTGGCTGAGAAGGTAGAAGATGCTTTGGCCCTAGAGCTATTTAAAGTATTAATGTTTTATCATAGAATGGTTAGGGTTGGAAGGGACCTTCAAAGGTCATCTAGTCCAACCCCCCTGCAAGGAGCAGGGACATCCCCAACCAGATGAGGTTGCTCAGAGCCCCATCCAACCTGGCCTTGAATGTTTCCAGGGATGGGGCTTCCACCACCTCTCTGGGCAACCTGTTCCAGTGTTCCACCACCCTCAGTGTAAAAATTCTTTTTTTTCTCTATATCAAGTCTGAATCTGCCGCCTTCTGTTTTAAAACCATTACTCCTTTGTCCTATCACAACAGGCCCTGCTAAAGAGTTTCTCCCCATCTTTCTCATAAGCCCCTTTTAAGTATTAGAAGGCTGCTATAAGGTCTCTGCAGAGCCTGCTGTTCTCCAAACTGAACAGCCCCAACTCTTTAGGCTTAGAGGAGAGGTGCTCCAACCCTCTGATCTTCGTGGCCCTCTTCTGGACCCTCTCCAACCGGTCCACATCCTTCTTATTTTGGGGGCTCCAGAGCTGGACAGAGTACTCCCGGTGGGGTCTCACCAGAGCAGAGGGGCAGAATCACCTCCCTTAACCTGCTGGCCACACTTCTTTTGATGCAGCCCAGGATGCAGTTGGCTTTCTGGACTGCAAGCATACATTGTCATTTCATGTCCAGCTTTTTATCCACCAGTACCCCCAAGTCCTTCTCCTTAGGGCTACTGTCAATACCTTCATCCCCTAGCCTGTATCGACACTGGGGGTAGGCTCAACCGACCCATGTGCAGGACCTTGCACTTCGCCTTGTTGAACTAATGAGGTTTATATTGGCCCAGTTCTGGAGCTTGTCCAGGTCCTTCTGGATGGCATCCCATCTCTCAGGCATGTCAGCACAGCTTGTGTCATTGGCAAACTTGCTGAGGATGCTCTCAATCCCACTATCTATGTAACTGATGAAGATATTAAACAGTCCTGGTCTCAGTACGGACCCTGAGGGACACCACTTGTCACCAGTCTCCTTGTGGACATTGAGCTGTTGGCTGCTGCCCTCTGGATACGACCATCCAACCAATTCCTCGTCCATTGACTAGTCCATCCATCAAATCCATATCTCCCCAGTATAGAGAGAAGGATGTTGTGGGGCACTTACAGAAGTCCAGATAGGTGACATCTGTAGCTCTTCCCTCTGATGTAGTAATTTTATAGTTAGACAAGATGTGGTATTAATGGCAAGCTTTTTATTTGGTCTTGTCTGTCCATGGCTCTAAACAGTTTTAATATTTTGACAGTAGTGACACCCTTTCTCTGTCTAGGTGGTTATCTGATTAAAAAGAGTTTGTTAAGACATATCTCTTATTTCTGATCATCTTACACGTGTGAATGTCTGTGATGATCCAGATGAGGTTTCTTGGAGCTCCTCTGCAGTTACTGAAAACTGTTAGACCTGTGTTAGACTCCTTGTTTCAGACTGGGCTTTCTCTGTGAAAGATTTTTAGGAACAAGATAGATAGTGGCAGAGCTGGATGCTTTGTAATTATTCCAACCTGAATGGCGGTTGCCATTGTATTTGGATGCCAGACTTCACCTAGCTCTGAAGGTGTGGTTTCATTATGTAACTGATGGCTCATTATGAGAGTTCTTTTTCCTCCACAGAATCTGTCAGGTCCCTAAAATGCAACTACATTCTCTTTTTTCATCTGAGTTAGTAATGTGTGATTAACTACTACTGCTATCATGGAGGTTTCATTTAAGTAGTCTGAAAGTACAGGGCCTGGAGAATATAATCTGCATATCATCCTGCTGGTCCTTACAACATGAGAGTTATTACTGGCACGCCTTCTTCCAGACCTGCCAGATAAGCTGTGTTCTCCCAGGTTTGACACAAATGCAGCAGGAGAATGCTGTCACAGTGATCTGTCATCTAGTAGGAAGTAAGAGTTTTTGCCTTTTTGGAAGCCTCTGCTTTCTAGCTTTTGGTGTGTAGCCTTCAATTCATTTGCAAATAAAAGTCTATTTTACATGATTACTGTGAACAGTCTTCTGAATAGATTCAGGTCTTCAGGGTGTTGGATCATGAAAGGAAGATACAGTCCATGGTCTGCTGGTGACTTCATTTTCAAGGGAAGAGAATGTGCTGCTATAGCTTCAAGGGCAGGTTCCAAGTCTCCTGCTGCAGAGCTGGATTTGGGTCATTTATGATGTCTCTGACATAGACCATCTCCAAAAAACTAACGGTATACAAACATTTAACTGACTCCTGCTTATTCAAGGTTATTCTGGTGCTAGGACCACCTGAACTTTTCAGTTAAGACTTGGTGACCCTGGGAACTGTCTGTTCCCCTAACATGGAGGGATGGGAGCATCTGTCTTCTAAATATCACTGTCTTGGACATGATGTGCTGGTCTGTGTAGAGGTTTTATTACTTGCCCATGAAGGACATCTCTGCCAACAGCAGAAAGTCATCTGAGCTTTGTACATAAATTGGCTGGTTTTTCAGCTCAAGTATGTAACCAAATTGCACTCCTTTGCAAACTGTAGTCTATTGTGATGTGATTTCTCTGTCTGGATTGAAAATATCACTTCTTTAAATTATTTCATTGTATTTTTGTTCTGGTCACTCATTTGTTTTACACCTCAGTTATTAGTCTGTTCCTAGTCTTACATAATGAAAGGACTTATTTTTAAAAGCTCTGAAAATGCCTAATTCCTGTTTGTAGACAAGACTTTAGTCAGTTGTGCAAAATGTTTGTAGTCAAATATTCTGCATCTAATCTGAAAGTCAATGGACCATATGCTTGAAGAGCTTCTCCTTTTAAGTAGCTTGAGATGAACTGTAATAAGTGCTGTGTTCTCGCTAATATGCACTGTAATTTGGATCATATGTTCTACTGTGAGTGGTTTTTACACAGCATGCATCTCATGTCAGCTAAATCTGATCTGCATCATTAGCCTTACAACTATGGAGAAACTATTAAATACACAAATAGCAAAATAAAATCCTCCTGGACATGTGGAGAAAAGTAAAAGTGAAGGAAGATATTTGGTATTGAACAGGCTGTAAGGTTTTTTTTTAAATAAATTTTTCTTGGCTTTATTGAAAATTGAATTCCATATGCTGAGTTCCTCTGAGCCACTTCTTAAGAAAGAAGAAAGCAAAAAAAAAAAAGTACTGAAATCCTGCCACAAGAGGGCCTTTCTTACAGGCTCTTTGAAAAAATGCTTCTGGGAAAGGATGTGAGCAATCTTTGAACGATCAGTGAGGATTAGTTGTGGCCTGAATGCCTGTCTTTGTGATATTCTGAAAGACGTTTATAGTGTGTTGACTTAGTTCTTGCCTACTTCGTTAGTCATATTTTATAACTGTTGTCTGTATGCACTGGAAGTGCTGCTTGTGTTAAATATTGGTATGAATGCATTACTACTGCAGAGATAGATGGATAGGTATCTGAAATATTGTCAAAATACAGAAAACTTACACAACTGTGTTTTGGGTTTTTTGCAGTTGCCTTGTAGAAGGAGACGCTAAAGAAGAAATCTTGCAGCCTCCAGAGCCTCAGCCAGTACCACCAATCTTAACACCGTCTCCCCCATCAGCTTATCCAACAGTCACTACTGTGTGGCAGGACAATGACAGATACCATCCAAAGCCAGTTTTGCACATGGTTTCGTCAGAGCATTCAACAGACCTCAATGAGAATTATAATAAGTCAACAGAACATTCAGGGAAGAATGAACCCAGTGAACGTGCAGAGAAAAGGCTGGAGCGCAACTTAAGTTTTGAAATCAAGAAAGTACCTCTTCAGGAGGGACCACGAAGCTTTGATGGGAACTCCCTGTTGAACAGGGGACATGCAATTAAAATTAAGCCTGTATCATCCTGTGTAATTGATAAGAGCTTTAAGCCACAGGAACAGATTTCAGGGGATTCATTTGTAGGTGCTTCTCAAAACTCATGTATGGACTGCAGTGTGCCACAGTCTAGCACAGCCTTAATACCTTCACCGGAAAGTCTGCAGGGTCAGCATGTTTCTGATACGCCACCAAGACCAGATCGTCTGCCTCTGACGGAAAAGGGACATGCCACGTGGTCACTGCATGGGCCTGAAAATGCACTGCGTACGTCAGTGTCTGAAGACATATCTTCAGATGTCTTATGTCATGGTGTTAAAACTCTCTCTCTGGTATCGAACACCACAGTTGAACATCCTTCCAGTGATAATGTTGATCATACTATCTCTGTTCGAGCACCCCTCTGTTTTACTAATCCTCTTCATTCAGATGATTCTGACACTGATGAGATGAACTTTGACAGACCCATGAGCAAAAGCGCATCTAATGTGTCAACCGCAAGTGCCACAGTTTCTGCAGCCACTAATACTGAAAACATTTCTGCCAGAAAAGTATTGCCAATGTCTATTGCTAGGCAAGACTTAACAGCCGTAACATGTTCTGAAGATGGCAAAGGTAGGTTTCACTGTGGTTCAAAAGTGCTACTCTTTAACCTGATTGCATCTGTCGAGTTGGACAACATAAATTTCTTTACAGTGTAATTTTTCTACATGTAGAAATCTAGTATGGCAGCTTGAGAAAGGGCTCAGCTCTTTTCCTCCCAGTTTTCATTTTGCCTGTGAGCTATGTCTGTTACACTGTTGGTACTACAGACTCTGATAAGCTACTTCAAAAGCTTTATTGCAAGGTATGAATGCATTCTTAATTGCAGACTTCTGTTATTGGTTGGTGCATATTTTCTTTCCATGTCTAATTTCATGGAAGTGTCTATAATAATGTCAGTTCTGAGTAGCTGAAGTATTTTAAACAGGCTTGTCCAAACACACATCACACTCATGCTTGCTGATTGATGTGTTGGTCCTAAAAATGTAGATGTAACCTTTTTCACTGTATCAGTCTTTGAAGTTTCTCATGATTTAGCTCCTACATTTTAATAGCACTGTAAATATTTATTCCTGCTTTCCTCTTTTTCTGTATATGGCCAGGAGGAGACAAAGTAATATTGCTGTTCATATAAAAATCCAAGTTCCGCTCTAGAAGCGCTTAGAAAATTATTCAGTTGCTTTTAATTTTTTACTGCTTTTTGGAATTTTTTGAGCGAGGAAGGTTTGCAAGACTGCTTCTGCAAGAAGTTACAACATCATTTATCAAAGGCAAATGGTCCTAAAATGTGCAGATTCAGATTTCAGGTAGGCTGGCACAGTTAGATCAGATGAAGGGCATAGCTGGGAAGAACAAATTTGCCCTTGGTAACTGCCTGTGCGAAGTCCAGCAAAGCACGTAGTAAGGCTGTTGAGCTGAAAGGAGAACATGGGGTGTGTATTTAGATCAGGCTTTTGTGCTCGGAGCTCCTTACAGCGATGGCCTTGCTGCAGAAGTCAGTGCAGACTATGTGACTTGGAGCTCGGGCTCAGGCATCAGATGATGCAAGATGCAGAGCCAGCTTTATTGAAAATACTTGCTTTGGGAACTAAGTTTTCACCGGAAGTCATATATTCAGAAATGTGAACTATTTTGCAGCTTTAAAAATTATCTGTTTCTATAGATTTTGTAATACTGTGTACACACACAAAACAATACTTGCACATGTGTATGTTTTTAGCCCTGCAACCCTTTAAAAATGCTCTGTGTAGCAAAGATGAAGCCCTCTATGTTACAGTTACTTCAATGTTTATACCCAGCAGGCCTCCTTGGATTTGGTTTTTGTAGATTTGCATGCTCTGGTATTTTTCCAATACTGCTTTTTGCCAGGCTTCTTTCCCAAGGCAATCACTGTTTAGCACTGTTTGAAAATAATTACCTCTCTACACATCTCTTTATGTAGATGCTGTAAGAACATGCAAATAAAATAAGTCATATGTTGTAAATATGATAAAGAATGGGAGAAATGTCACTCAATAATTTGTTTCATGTAACTGCATATCAGAAACATCCTGAAATAATGGTACAGCCTTTGTGCTGCTGGTATGTTGCTGATTTTACAGGAATGGCTTAAAACTTTTATATTATTTTTCAGTAATTTCTCTCTTGTTACTGAGAGTGTACCTGTTCCCTTTCGTATGATAGCAAACACTTTCCATTTTACGTTCAGATTGCACGTCTTGTAACGCGTCTCAAACTCAGAAATATAGGGTTACATCACTTTGCCACTGATCTAACCCGTGTTTTATAGTGGCTTTTTTCATTTTTCGTACTTGTTCAAGACGCTTCTGTCTGAAGCTGGGGATGTGGGTACAATCATCAAAGGAGCTTGCCTGTGAACTTACCAGCACCCTAGTTGCTTAATCATAGCCGTTGGTGTGCATGATCTTACCACATAGTTAAATCTTTTTCATTCAAATGAAGTGAAAAGTAGTTGTACCCTGAGGCTAAAATAAACAAAAGAACAATGACAAAAAAAAAACCCCAAACTAAAACAAAACTCAAAAACCTCACTTTCAGTTAGTGTGTACTCCATATTGACTTTATTTGCTGATTTTTACAGAGACTATTTCCATAAATGAGAGTTTTCTTATGCTGTATAGTAAATTTGAGATGGAGCAGATCTCAGAGAAGGCACTTTGAACTCGGTGGCTTCCCGTCCCTGCTGCTGGCCTGTTGGCAGGGCAAGCTTCACGGCTTCATTAGTTGAAACGTAACTTCATATTTTTATGAATCCTGTGTAGAATACAGTTGTCAGATGAGACTTCTCATGGCAGCAGCTACTTCGAATTGCTTTAAACCTTTAATTTGAACTCCAAATTCCTTAGCAGGCAGGAGTGGGGCTTTTACTGGCAGAACAGCTTGTGCAGTACACTCCAGAGAGGTGAGAGGGAACAGACTGGGGGCAGGATGTGTTACTGGCACCAGTGGTAGCCATCTCCTCTGGCTGCTGTTTACCCTTCTGGCTAGTAAACCTTGCCCTAGACTGTTTAACTAGTTTGTGTCAGTGGTGTGGGAGCCAGCCTGACTGGGCCCCGAGATGGACTTTGGGAAGGAAACCCGAGACTTGGGGCTGTAGAGAAGCAGCTAACGTGGAGCTTCCCTACAGCTTACTGTTGCACGATGCAATCCTGAAAAGCAGCAAGAAGCATGCTTCTTACCGTGGTTTGGGAGCTTCATCAGTGGTTCAGCTGGCAGGCACCAACTGTGTAGTTACCAGTATCTGCAGGAGAGTTCAAGAAGCCAGTGTGTTGTAATGAGCTTAACTCTCACTTGCCGTGGCTGCAAATAGACATGTAATGAACTGCAATTAGATTACAGAACTACTCTGGTTACAGTTATTGGCAAGTTACTTGCTCAAGAAGCAAATGATACCACTCCAGTGCAGACTGTTAATTCTGCTTATCTTCTGTTTCTGAAAGAATGAAGAAAAAGTATCCATTGGATACTTTTTACCAATGAATATCTATTTGGACTGAAAATTATTTTCTTTCTCTACTGAAAATGTATTTTCTTTCTCTCATAACACACAAACTGATCCTACTCCCTTAATATAAAGATAGTGTTAGCATGAAGTTGCGCCCAAGGCGTTAGTATGGTAAATCAAAATGTTTTATAACATTTAGGGCAAATTTTCCTTTTGCTTTAAATTTCATAGAAAGTTTAGGATGATCTCATGTATCAAAAGATCAACTTCTGAAAATGTAAGAGGGAAACTTAAGTGTGTTTTTTAACTTACCTAAATGTCGTATTTGATTTAGATGCTGATACTAGTGAAGATTCCTCTCCCCCGCTCCCAGAAAGAACACCAGAATCATTTGTATTAGCAAGTGAACAGAGTGAGTTTTTAATGTTTGGTGATAATTGAGGACAAAATGTGAAATGCATTGCAGTAGTGTATTTGAATGCCCTGCTTTTTGGTTACTCCAAAAAGTATTGGAGCAAATTGTAAAATGGAATGAAATCTAGCATATGTAATGGCTTATTTTGAGGTTTAACTTTCACAAGCCTTGAATACAGTCAAATTATTTCTCAATTTTTGAATAAGCATGCTGTTACATGATATTTAAGTATATTGGAGACTTCAATATTGAGTTTAGTGGAGCTGGTTTTCAATCTGAAGGGTATGGAAATGAGATAAAGTGGGGAAATACAATACAATCAGGGAATTCCCCAACTATTTTAGGTAGTTTCGTACTGCTCCCGGCTAGGGAATGGGAAAACACATGAACAGTGCTTGTCCGATTCTCCTTTCCTGGGCAAAGGAAAGATGATGACATCTCACACTGCACTGTATCTAGTGAACAAGCCCAGTTTATTTAAGTTTAACGTAGTTTACTCTTTGCCTGTATCAAAAGGATAACTGAAAGAGAAAATTGACACTTACAAATGATGTGCTTATATCTCTGTATTTTATTCATTAAGCCAGTAATGGCAGAACAAAAAAAAAAACCTAATTGAAATCAAGTGATAAATTAGATTGATGTTTGGTGTCTTCCAAAAAACAGTATGATGTATTTATTTACTGAGGCTTTTATTTTGTGTCACTTCGTGAAACTTTCAAAAATTCTTTGCCAAAGTAGTTAATATAGATATTTTCAGAACAAAAGCATTGAAATAGTGTAAACAGGTTCCTTGAGCATCGTAATCATCAGTAGTTCAGGTCAAAACCAATCCTTTCTTTGGGTATTATGGACTTGCTTCTTTTCTGTGAGAACACAAGAAAAAAAAGCGTTTTTTCTTAAAAAAAAAAAAAAAAAAAGAAAGAAAATTAAAAAAAATCTTTGGTATTGGAATCACTAAAACCACTTCAATTTTGGTTGTGTTTTTGCATGATGTCAGCAAAGGACAGGTATGGCTGTCCTGGCTTGTGTTATTTTCTTTACTTAGTATGTCTTTTTCAGATCTACTATTACTGCACAGCTGGTATAACAAATTTTTTAAAACATTATTGAAAAAGAAACTAATTTTCCTATTGGTTACGAAGCCTTCAATGAAGGAAATAAATGTCCATAATGCAAACACTGCATCTTGTGTTTTGAATTCTGTTGTGGAATCTTCCCTTATCTTGAAAGCTCTTTGTATAAAGAGAGATTCATGTTTTTTACAAGCATTTAATTTTATAAAGTTGCTTTATAGCACATTTCTAATGCTGTGTTCTAATGCTGCATCATGGAGAGAACTCAAGTATGTTGAGTTTGACTTAATTTTTCCTAGGCACGCCCTTGTTGAAGCCAGTTATGATTGCAGAGTCTGAGTGGAGCATATTGCATGATCAGCCTCTCGCTGAACAAACAGTCTCTACAGTAAGTACAGGAGACAAGTTTGTACTAATCAGTCATCTCTAGTCTGGTTGGGAGCTATAACAAAAAGCAAAATACATAGGTAAACAGTCACAGCTGTTGATCATCTACAGCTAGCCAGTTTTTCCTCTGCCTGAGCTGCTGAACTGGTGCCTTAGGAGCATGTTTTCTTTCCAGGAAAACTATCTGGTTTTGTAAGTTCAGCAGTACTTTTAAAAGTCATCCTTAATATACCTGAAATTATGGCTTTAAGAGGGTAAATATTCTACTCTATGGAGCTTGCTGTCTGCCCTTAATTGATCACAGACTTATTCAAGCTGGAGGAGAATTGCAGTCTCTCATGTAAGCTGCTGCCTGAAGCTGGAACTCAGACCAGGCTCTCAGAGCTTTATCCAGTTGGGTCTTGAAAACCTCCAGAGAAGGAGACTTTATGTCCTCTGTTTCACTGCCTGATAAAGTTTTTCCTTATATCCATATTTATTTTAAGCAAACCCTTTTCTGCCCATCAGATTTCACTTCTCACATCAGTCTACTAGTTGCTCAAAGTAATCCAGCATAACAGCTGGCAAAACTTCAAAAGCATAGAAATCCTCTTTACATTCATGCTTTTTTTTATGAGCCCCGAATACACTTTAGAGCCACCTTTACACACCACTTAAAATTTGACAAAAAAGATAGATGTGAATTTTCAGAGACTGTAAACTTAATATGGGAACTAAACTACCTAATTTTGCAAATAATTTGTAATGTGACAATTAACTTTTTATTAAATATTAAGTAAAGTTCTGATAGTAAATTCTTTAACTACTGTAGCATCTCTTTTGTCAGTATAATAGCAGATCAGAAATGTAGGAGCAAGTAGATATTTCCATGGATGTTGTGTATTTTTTGAAGATGTTTTTGTCATCTTAAATTTCTGATGTTCTTTCAGTATTTTGGAAGCATTTTCTAGACTTATTTTAAATATTTCTCATTAACAGGGTTTGAAAACAACTTCACCTGTACTACCTGGTAAGTGATGGAATTTAAAAAAAAAAAAACCACTTAATTTAAATGCATATTATAATAACAATATTTTTCAGCTTAATTAGAACCTTCCCATGTTATTGCAATAGAAATTGTAAAAGTTGGTGAATTAATTTCTTTAATTTCATAAAGACAGGAATAAACCTGAAATAAGTTCAGCAATGATGTGTGTATATATATGCATGTTGCATATTTACCGAAGGCTTTAATTTTTGATCTTCTGAAAAGGCTTCAGTAAGGAGTGTAGGTCAGCTGATGTTTATCTTTGCAGCAACCTGTTTCAGCTGGAAGCTTATGTGTGCCATGTGTCTTCTGCATGTGCTTGAATGGGCTTGTACAGTCCATTTGGAGCTGCATGTTAAACACCTGGTAGATTTTTAAAAAATAATCAGTTTTCGGAAATATTTTCAGAAATGTTACAGATTTGCTAATGGCGTAAGTGCATTACAAGTAATGCAACAGAGATAAGTGCTTAGGATGACATAAGTAACTTTAGTTTAGAAGGAACATGAACAGATGCCTTTATATTGATGTATTAGCATGAGCTCACGCTAGCATTTATAAATAGGTGCTACATGGGATTTTAAATAGCCATACAAACTTTAAAAAAACCAAACATATTTGGCAAACAGGAATGTGTCACTGTCATTGAACATCTGCTTCATAAACAATTTTGAAATGTTTTTTTAAGAAATAAGAAATCAGCTTTTAAATCTTTATTTCTGTAACAAATATTTGATGCAAGTTGTGTTCCAGACTGAGCTGTACTTAAAAACAGTGTTCACGCAGTGCTGACTAAATGAATGTTACAGTAAGGGGAATGTGTCTGTTTTCCAGATCGCCCTGAAAGAAGCAACAAAACACCAACTGACATTTCACCTCAGATTTCTTTTTCTGGTTCCACTGATACAAGAGGTCAAATTTCAGAATTCCCTGCAGAAGTAACAGATATTGGTAATTACTATTCATTCAAAGCATAATCACTAGATGATTTAAACAGAAGATTCATTAACAGTAATAGTTTGGATGGCTGATGCTGTTATCTCCTTTCGACTCACTGAGGTGCAGAACCCAGACAAGTATGCCTGCCTTGTCTCTTCAGCATCGCTGAAAGAGGTTTTCCCAGAATGAGTGATTCTGTCACTCTTTGTTTTTTAGAGTGTATGAAATACAGAATTAGTCAAATGAGGTATAATTTCTGTAGACCGCTGAAAACTTTCAGAAATAATACTTGAGAAAACTGCTTTGGTACACAGAGAAGGAAAAAAAAAATCAATAAATGACAACAAAGGCAGTAATACTATATTTACTGAGAAGTATGTTCCAAGCGAGGCTTAAATAGTGAACTATAGTTACATACAAATTCTTCGTGTTTGTCTTTCCTATGGCCATAGTGCCTTTAGAACTCCTAATACTACACAGTCATTTTCTAGCCCTGACAATAAACCTTTTCCATAAGAGCTGGAGCTTGTCTTACAGTGATTTTTCTGATTGCTGCCAACATTTGTGAGTCTGCATTGTCTGAGTGGATAGAAGTATTCAGTATGTTTCTTTCCTTAGGTTTCGGTAACCGCTGTGGAAAGCCCAGAGGACCGAGAGAGCCACCTTCAGAATGGACATGATCCAAGAACCAATGGACATACTATCAATAAGTTATACTGGAAAACTCAAGTGCCACTGAGAACTACAAAACTAGTATTCCACTTTTTTGGGGGGCGACTAACACAGAGCAGTGTAGATCTAACTACCAAATGGTACACTCTTACAGTACATCCCATGCAAAACCTGAAACATTGTTCACAACAGTGGATTCCAGTATTACAACTTAACTTTTTGCTGGGGCCATCTACCTGCCTTATTACACTTAGGAGAAAGTATTACGTATGATTTCTTTTGTAACTTCAAGTATTATTGCCTTAATGTCTTTTAACCCTGTTACACGCTGCTTGTAGACATATGTTAATATAGTAATACTTTTGACAGATTGTGTTTATGGACTACTTTTTGCTAACGTTTGATTACCATGTATGCATTATTTTGTATATGTACAGGGCAAGTAAGTATATAATTTGATAAAGTTGCAATCGTAAAATATTAACAGAAGATGTAAGAAATCTCTGCATGATCTAAATTTTTGTGTACCTTATTTGTAAATTATTTGCCCTGAAGTTTTAGAAAATAGTTTCTGGGGTTTTTTACAAAAATTGCTGGACACACACAGCCAGAATTGCAGGTTAGCAGAGATAAAGATTGTAATACATTTTGTAAATTGTAAGCAAAAGGTTATTTTTATATTATATACTGTTTAATTGTCAGACCTAATTTGTTCTGGTTTTCATCTAGTCATGGAGATTCAGTAAGTGCCTTGGAACAGTATTGAATTCTCTTAGCTTATGTATGTTACTTCAGTGTTTTGAGTTCATCTGAAATTAGATTATCAAAAATATTTGTACATTTCTAGTATATTTGACCTGCCAGTAAAAGAGAAACCATTCTACATAATCAACACTCCTTAGTTTTCATTTTAATGTTTCATCAATTGCAATCTTTAGAAAATTCATCTCTATTAGCTTTCTGTATAATAGGGTTTTACAGTTTTAATATGGCGAGTTTCTAATTTGGGAAAACCAGAACATACCGGTAAAAGGACTGTTTAAATACCACTGTCTTCTCATACCAATGGTAAATACCATTTTTGTTGTTCAGCGACTGTGTATGTAAGAAAGCAACGTATATGAAGGTTCACATAGAGCCCTTGCAGCTACACTGTATCTTGGCAGTATATTATGTCAAGAGTTAATCCTTATAAGGATTCCTTACTTAAACTTTTCTGTAATACAATCTTTAAATTAAAGAACGTAAAAATCTCACTATGGGTCTTTTTACTCTTAGGGGAAAAAAAAACCTGCATTCAGAAGCAAACTAAAATAGAGTGAAAGATTAGCTTATAGGTCTCATACTTGAACAAAACAGTGACCCTCAGGATGTTATTTTTAGTAACTACTTTCAAAGTTCTGGCTAGCAATAATGCCAGAGAAGTGAAGAATAATGTTCAGAGGAAAACAGTTTATTTTAGGTAGTGAAAATCTGTTAATCTGCGCTTTAGCTGTGGAAACATTAGGTCTAATTTACTGCTTGTACCTTGTATATGCTAAAAGAGAGCTAATGCCCAGAGAGCAGCCCTGTTATAACTGCCAAAAGGTACATAACTGCCACTGCCGTTTTTGACTGTGGATTAATCACCGTGCATTTGGTACATGTGACAGTCTGCTTAGCTGGGGAGCACTTTCAAAGAACTGTACACGCTATAAATACTTATCGTAGCTTCCCATGGATATAGCTTTGCAATTATTAATTTAAAAATAAATAATTCAATTATATATGCCATTTGGGATAACCTATATCAAGCAGATTGCTGCTTTGTAAACAGTTCAGACAGCTGGAATGTCTTGCCGTTGGCAGCATAAAGTTGACCTGAACTTTGTTCCCCTTCCCCTGCACTGAAGATGATTAGCTTAGACTTTCACTCTTACGGACTTCCTGCAGTTTTGTAATGCACGATGAGCTGTCATTACTACTGGACAGTCAAAATCAGTGCAACTTTTTGAAACTACTGTTAAATAAGAAAATTTCCAATTATGTTTTGGATGTCCTTTTTAAGGATCATTTCCATGTTTCACTGTTGAGGAAATACAGAACTGTGCAGACTGTAGAATTTCAGCTTCCCATGTTTGAATTTTACTTAGAGTAAAGGCTGTCAAAAATCTCTGTACTATATACAGGCCATCTTGGTAATGTTAATTAAAGTACATCCAGGTTCATATTTTTTCCTTTAGATTTGTATGGATTTGGATCGTATTCCAGACTGAGTTTATCACAGAAAGTTCTCAGCCTTCCTTCACTTTAATGATATGAAATTACAATTGTGCTGTGTGGATTTCTGTATCCTTTGACAGATCTGTTTTACAACTCACTGTTGCCTGCTTACATTCATCTGAGCTTTGTATTTTCACCTATTTTATTTCAGGTAAACTGACAGTTTTAAGTGCAGGGCAAAACCTGCCCAATGTCATTACTTTCTGTATGCACACCTGAGGGAGGTACAGAGACAAGCCCAGGGTTGGGTGCTGTATGCTGGATAGTTGCACATCATAACTTCAAAATGTTACCCAGTCTAACAGCATCTTCAAAAAACAAGAACTTTCTTTGCTGTGGTTTATTTGAAATTGACTCTAAAGGGGTTAAGAATATTACATTAGTTCTGCAAAGTATTACTGAATGCAGATCTAGACCAAGTCATTATATACTTGTTTTGAAATCAATCATGGAATAGTCTTTCCTTTTGTTTAGTTTGTCTTGCATGTTATTTTTTCCGAAAGCAATCTTCAACTTCAGTCTCTGAAGTGCAGCTTTTATCAGGCATACGATTGACTTGATCATGGTGGCAAAGAACCAGTAACACTGCTCAACTCAGCTGTTCTTATTAATAACCACTGCATTGTCTTGTTCCTTCAGTATTTTTCTAATATTCCATTTATTAAATTGTCTAAATCTAAAAATAGTGAACAAATCATGCTGTAAACTATCGCATCAAGAGAAGAATGAGTTTTCCATGTTTAAGATATGTAAATACCCAAGTCTCAGAAGAAAGCTGGCCTCCACTAATATCATTGCTCATCTCTATTATGCAGCGTATTTTAGGTACCTTATGGCAGGTACCTTTCTACTTTTTAGTGATTAGAGCATTACTTCAGTGGTTTTATTTCTTATTTATCTGTTAGGAAAGCCTGCTGTATTTTTATGTAATTTTCCTTAAAGAAGTTTCTAACTTGGGAACTGTGCAGAACAATGAAAAAATCTCAAATAATTATCTCAAATGTGCAAGTGCTTTCTTCTGCTTAAATCTTATTTTGTAGACTTTGCCATAAACAAACAGTCCCAAGTGGGATACTTCTTTCCATTGGCCTCATAGGCTGGATCACTGGGTTATAATTGGTATGGGAACATGATTCCAGGTTTGGGGGACTGATGTTTAGGTCATAGTGAGAATACAACGTATTTTGTGCATAATATAACATCAAGGCAATAGAGAAAATAGTTTGAAACAAGCTAAATTGAAGATTCTATACCCTAACAGCATTTATTTTATTCTTTCTTCCCCCCAACCATTATTTCTCACTCATCAGAGTGAGAAAGTTCAAGTACAAAGTGTAAATGCCTAAAATGATTGTGCAGTAACTTTTTTCTTCATGTTTTTCCAGGGCATCGGTTTACCTAAAATTTTATGGCTTTAGCCTTGCAGGAGCTTGTGAGCCAAAATTGTGTATGAATCCTAGATGGGGAGGCAGCTGATCAATGCATACTTTCATAAAGCAACCGTTTTTTCGTTTGAATGCACTTCTCTTTTGCCTGGGATGTAAATGTGGGCTGATTTAACTTTGTTTAGGCAATAGTCTGCTGTTTTTCATCTCCCATATGACATCCAGTAGATCTGGCAAAACAGTTTTTCTTAGCTGTACTAAGGAGCAGTTTCTCTGCCCTTACTAGTAAATCAGTAATGCAGTAGTGGGCAGGAAGGTCAAGGGCAAGCAGGGGAGTACAGTGGAGGAGTGTTGGATGTTTAGAAACGAGCAGTCTTGCAGTAGGGGGGAGAACTGTATTTAAGTAATGTAACAAGAGAATAATTTTGCATATGGGTGAGAAATACACCTTCAGTCCAGACTTGGCACTCCCGAACTGAGAGCGTGACTCTTCTTCCCAGAGAAGGCATCTTCCCTTGGCCAGCAAAGGGCTTCTGGGCCCATCACTTCAAGGAAAACAGTTTTTTGATTGCTGCATTGGTGGCCAGGCTTGCTCTAAGTGTCCCTAAGCCCCTGCACAAGTCAGTTACTAATTTCCTCAGGCTGCAGTAGCTTTTGTGCTAACCACTCCTTGGTACATCTTCTCTAAAAATATTTGTCTCTCACTTGCATACCTGTTCTTTATACTTGCCTTTCTCATATAGGACCTAGAATAGAAAGAGTACAAGGTGCCTGCAGTTGGTGTTGATTACACCTCGGGTTATGGGACTGCACTAAAGCCTCTATCAGGCCTCTACCCAGGACCCATTGTGCTAGAGCCACGGACAGGAGAGCAGTGAACCTGTGATGGTGCTCTGTGATAGGAAACAGAAATGACACATGCAATCTGAACAAGATCGTGTTCTATCTCAGTCAAGGAAAACTCTCAGTGGAGGAACATAAACAGTGAAATGGCTTTGGAAGGATTGAAGGAAACTTGGAAACTTGAGAGGCAGCATGGAATAAATTTATAAGGTTGGATGATTTAAAGCTTGGAGAATACCACAGAGGCTGGCATAACAGGTCAGTCATGCAAAAGTTGATCTCTTAGAACAGCATGAAGGGCAAAAGTAAGGGTGTGGAGAACACTGAAGCTGAAAACAAGTACTTGTGCTAAGTGTGGTGGAAAACAGCAGAGCAAGAGGTAAGATGAGGATAAGCAATGCACTTAGCAAAAGTCTGGAGGGCAGCTGTTCTCTCATGGGTATAAGCAAGACATTTTATTTGTGAAGGTGAAATGAGATGTGAGATGGGCAAGAACTCTGGGAAGATAAGATCTTATATGTTCAGCAGGAAAGACCTGCAAGATCTGACTAGCCTAAATCAGAGCACCTGGAGAGAAGTCCAGGTGGAAGGGAGTAAGCATCAGCGATGGCTGGGATGGTGGCAGCAAGTGCAATGATGAGAAAAGTGGGTAGAAGAAGGAAAACAGAGGAGAAAAAGGTCTGATTAAGGCAAACAGAGCTTCAGCTGATGGCTAGGTGTCCCTAAAAAGAAAGAAACAAAATTGTGTAACACCTCTGTGCAGGAGGAAACAAATCTGGATTATAAGAGCACACCTATGTGATATTAGGGTTTGTTAGGGACCCCTCAGTGTGTCCATGCTGCTAGAAGGCTTGGGGGAGGAGTCACCTGGAGTACACTGAAAGGGTTAAAAAAGATGAAAAGAAGTCAGAGAAAGCATGGGCCAGGGGAAGAAGAATTTTCAGGACAGTGTGAGGAGGAAAGGGATCCTGCATTTGATGTGTCTGGAATCAAAAAGCCCTTGGAAACTGGTTTGAGACGGAAGCCAGATTGGACATAAGCCAAAAAGAAATTTTAGGAGACAGAAGAAGTGAACATGGAGGTGAAAATTAAAACAAATACTAAATGTTCTGGGAGGCAAAAAGCTGAAGCATTGCCTTCACCCACACACACACCCCCTCATGGAGACTAAAGAGCGCACTGTGAGGGAAAAGAGCAGCTTCGGGGGGGAAAGCGAAGAGCAAAAGACAACAGCAAGGTGGAGATTGAGGTTAGGATGGAATTGAGGGCAAGCAGAAAAACTTGAGGAGAAAAGACAAAAAAATATACCCATTTGATGGCAGAAAGGTGAAATATGAAAGTGGTAAATCAGGGAGAGAAAATGGGGCAGTTAGAGGTTCCCTGCAGTTAAGGGAGGGCAGAAGTTGAGGAGAATTTGAGGAGCTGAATCAGAGGTATCTCAGCTTCTACAAGGGGACCCCTCACCTGTCATTATTGTTTGTGTGAAACTCAATTCAGTGTTAACCCTTATAGCTGTGCATGTGGAGGTTTAAGACATGTACTGAAACAGTTTACTTCTCTTTCTTTGAGGTGAACTAGGTGGCATATATACGGTGAACATCTCTCAAACCTAGTTAAAGAGAAATCATCTGCCTCAAAGCCTTGAGCTTCACCCCTGCTTCCAGCTGAACTAAAAACAGAACTGATTTTGACCTCTGAGCCTCATCTGGGATGTAACCATTAAGGTGTCTGTATGGAAGCTCTGGCTTGCTCTTTCTCAAAGGTTTATCTTAATCTGCTGTCAAGATCATGCAGACAATGTGCAATTTGGTACACATATTCATTGCAGCTCTTCACTCTCTTGACACAAAGAGAACTGGAGAACAACGTCAACCTGGTTGGCTTGGACTGAAATGAAGGGTAATGGGAGTCAGAGTGGGTAAACATGACATGGCATTGATGTATACAGGCTCAAAGACAAGATTTATTATCTGAGGGCTTTTTCGTAGCAATGTAAGTGCAAAAATCATCACTTTAAAATGATCTAAATTGATGAAGCATAAGGTGAAACTTTCTAATAAGCTGTATAGAAGTACACTCTCTAGATTGTAGGATTCTCTGTAGGTACAGGCTGGAAATAAGGGCATAACTTCTCTTGAATTCAGGTGTTAAGCATCATTGAAGTTCCACAAGTTCAGTCTGAAAGTTTTAAAAGCTGCCCTTGACATTGAATGTGAGATCAGTACGCATCTATACACACCATGAAATCACTAGTGCTCCTGATGGAACTGCATTTGAAAACGTACAGTTACTGACACAGCTTGTTAATAGGCTGCTTCTGCCATGTCCTCTGTGCCAAACTGAACGTAGCCTCACTCAGCTGCAGGTTCTAGAGTATGCTTCTGCTTCTGATTCGGAGCCTTCTCTTGCTGTCTGAGTATCTTTTTACCTCCAAGTATGAAAAGCAGTGCTAAAGAGGCCATGCTCAAACTCTGCTTGTAGGGGTTTTATTGTTGCTGCTGCTGCCACAGATGTGATTTAGTGGTGAAAGCTGAAGTACAGTTAGATGATGTGAATGCATGTGACTGTGCCTGGGGTGCGGGATGAGTCCTGGTAGCCCGCCAGGTCATAGAATCATAGAACAGTTTGGGTTGGAAGGGACCTTTAAAGACCATCTAGTCCAACCCCCCTGCAAGGAGCAGGGACATCTCCAACCAGATCAGGTTGCTCAGAGCCCCATCCAACCTGGCCTTGAACATTTACAGGGATGGGGCATCTATCCCCTCTATGGGCAACCTGTTCCAGTGCTTCACCATTCTCATTGTAAAAAAATTTGGCCACTGTGCAGTCCCTGCTGCCTTCCTACTCAACAGGGATTTGCCCACAGCACCGGGGAGCTCCTAACTATAAAGCTCTCACTTGTAGCATAACCCCAGCACACTGCAGCCAGAGAGAGAAAACCAAGAAAGAGAAGGCTGGACTAGAGAAAGACTAGAAATGAAAATCACCTTGAAAAGGGGTGTTGGAGGAGGAACAAGGAGTTAAAGACATTGGACAATGCAGGCTTCATGTAACTGAGCAAATATGCAAGCATTTACAATTGGGTGCAGCTACTTCTCTGAGAGTTTTCTTTGCGCCTGAGGGAGAAGGAACATCTCAGCAGGATAAACAAGTTGCAATTACTGCAGACCTTCACCAAACAAGGACCTCTCACATGATCTCAAAATGCTCTTCAAATGTCAACCTGAAGAGTTGAGACAGCTTCCACGGAAGGTTTATGCTGTGTGGGCTAAAAAGCAGAGCTGAATGCAAAGACGCATTAAACTAGGACACAGCGTAGCTGGGGCAAGCCAGTGCAATGCACCGACTGGCCTCCTGGAACTCTCAGCGTATTTTGAGCATTTTAAGAGAGTAAAAAAGTCTGCAAAGTGCCTAGCAACAATCTTGGTAACATCCAGGAATAGCCAGGATCTCCCTGATGTGACTTCTTCTGACCATTTCAATGTGTGCACTTCAAAACTCGGGTTTGTTGAGTGTTAGGCCATCAGCTGGAGCTAGAAAATACTGTTTTCTCTGCTGCAGTACTGTGGTATCCCCCATCAAACTTAAGACCTCTACCAAATGCTGAAATTCATCACCTCTAAGGCTGTACATGGCAAAAGCTTAGCATTCGCAGTCTTAGACCAGTGAGTGAATAAAATTTTGTTTTCCTGTGCACTCGAATCTCACAGTCTGAACTTCTGGGGTAAACAGTCTTTCCTTGAAGAAACTTAGCTGAAAACCTCTTCTGTTTTGATCTATTAAGTTGTTGTTGCTGTAACAGTTGATTTCTTTAACCACTTGACTCTCTTCTCTGAAAATGCATTGTGCCTGTATGAAGAACTTACTGTGGTGAAGCCAAGGCAAGAAATTAGTTTTGCATTTTGGCTTAAATTCTGCAAACGGTTACGTGAGGAACTTATGCATGTCAATGGCCGTAGTGAGCTCAATGAGGCTATTCATCCGCTGAGGTAAGCACGCGTGTAAATGTTTGCAGTTTGGGGCTCTCATCAGGTGAGTGGTTAGCTCTGTCTTCGGCAGCACAACTGAGCTCCACGGATTTCAGCTAGTGAAGTGGAAGTTGTCTTTCACATCTACAGTTCCCACTTTGATCCACAGAGTTACAGTCCTTAGTAGAAAAGATCACAGGCATGGAAGAAAATCTCTGTCTTGGGTAGGTAGGGCCTAAATCCCACGGAGAGCTTGACTATCAAGTCAAATGAAGAGCTGGACTTGGTTCAAAGAGTCCCATTGTTAAAACACAGAGTATCAAAGACTGTGCTGAGCTTTTCTGCTTACTGACTCTGCTCACTCTTCACCAGATGTTGTCTGGTGTAGTGTGTGGTTCCATCCCATCCCTGCTACATCTCTGGCCTAATGTCAAAAGGACCAAAAAAAAAAATAAAATCAGGTTTATGAATCTAAGTATTTTTAAATCTCTTGCTACATTTGTTTAATTTTTTATTAATTCTCTTGCTGTTTTCACTTTTTAAAAGTAGTGTATTCATTGTTCAAGTAAGCCTAGAGAAGTTGGCAGGAAGAAGGCACAAATCTGGGGAAACATGCAAGCTCTCTAGTGTCTGTTGGCTGTAGCTGCTTTCCTTTTAGTTGCTGCATCTCCAAAATACTTTCATCATTCACTGCGTATGCTTTAGGGTGAATATTTAACTTTGTAATATCACTTACATGTTTTATCAGCACTGCCCAGTACACTTCTCTTTTCAGGATTTTACTTTTACTTGTGCTGAACACCATTATTTTGCTGTAAGTGAAGGAAGGTCAGGCCTGGCATGTTCTAATTCCATGTTACACTGATATCTGAACACAGCTGAACCCACCAGTGAAAGGCTGGCAATTTTGTTAAGAAATAGTAACGTAGCTTCTGATCTGTATTTCACTAGACATGCTTAAAAAACTAAAATAGCCATCACTGTGAACTCCAGTGAGGAATCCAGGGTTACATTTCCCATGGATGTGAACAGTCCATACCATAAGGCTTTTTTGAAAAAGCACTTGTACGTTGGTTTTTATAAAAGTTAATTAAGAAACTACTCATAAGTCAGGCCACGAGATATGTGGGGAGTAATTTGTGAGCACTTCAAAAGTGAAGCATGTTGCCTGGATAGAGAACCTGATCCAAATTGTGTTCATAAAATGCTGTGGTCTCTGCTTGGTGTGTGGTGTGACACGAGTGCGGCAGCATCGGGAAGAACGAGGAGCAGGTAGCTCAGCAGGAGAGAGGTGGGAAGAGCTGAACTGTAGCAAGTACAAGGAGGAAACTGTCTTTGCCTGGGGGTAATAAGAGGCTGAAGCGAACTTGTTCAGCAGGTTCCACGTTTTGTAAGATCCTCAGAAGGGCAGAAGAGGTGTGGTTGGGTAACAGGAATGCAGCACAAGGAAGACGCTTCTTTAAACAAATTGGTGGGGTTTGAGTTTCTACAAATCATCTAATTGTGTACCAGCCTTGTTGGTTTTGCCTGATCAGGCCCTGGGGAAGATTACACGCCAGGGTGGGAGAAAAATTGGTGGTGGGACCTAAGAAGAATAAATTGATCCTTGAAATGTCCTGGGGTGGGTGGGAGAGGTGGAGAAATGAAGAATGACAAGTTTTGAAAGCAATCTGTTGTCACGTGTAGATTTTGAGACCTCAAAGTGACACCTGAACAGTGGCACGTTATGATATCGCTGCCATGTAATGAATACATATTTATCTATGTGTCTGCTGATATGTAATCACTGATAGGAAGGAAGCAATACAAGTAATTATTTTGATAATGTAAATAAACTTTTATTACACTTTACCACTACTGGGACAACTACCAGTTCTGAGAAGCGTTGCTGAGGTGCTCCTTCCCCTTCTGCGTCCTCTGACAGCAAACTGATACAAGTTTGGTGATGCTGGGGAGCAGACTCGCTCAAGTGGCTTTTTCTTTTTCCAAATCCCCCCTTTTTGGAAATAAATTTTCAGGCCCTACAGAAACATTTCGATGACAAATTAGTTCTTTACATTCTGGATACTGTGTGGTGGTCAAAGTTGTCCTGAATTTACCTCTCCATCGTTTCTGCCTTTCACATTTTCTGTTTAGAAAAACGGAACTCCACTTAGGCAGCTCTTCTGCAGCAGGAAGGGTGGTCTCACACTTCTTGATTCAGAAGACACTGGGTTTCTATTCTTATAATTGAAAAAAAAACAGAAGTCAGGCCTCATTTTTATCTCAATGATATTTATGTAGATGTATCAAGCAAACACTTTTCAAGGTCTCTTGTTTCAGTGATTAAGATCCATTTTGTGTGAAGGATTTTTCCATCTGTTTCTCTTTCTCCCTCCCCTCCTCTTCCTCTCTGCCCATTACCTCTAAGTGTCAGGAGTGATCAGCACGAGGGAGCTTGCTTGGAGCAGCCTCTAGGCCACAGTCTACGGTGAGATGACAAATCCTTTCTACGCATTTACTGGAATTTGGGGCTATCCATCACGTACACTTAGCATTCCTGCCTCTAAGCCAGGGCAAGACCATACAAGCAGCAATGTTCGGTACAACTGTGATTTTACGTAAACAGGCTGGGAGGAGCCAGGTTATCTCCCATGTTCAAGACAGTGATCCAAGGCTGATAGCGATGTGTTAGATTTACGTTAACATTTTTAATTCCATCACAAAGGGATCCCAAAGCCCTTGACTGCAACCCAGTATATATATTTAAACATTTCTGGATGACCTTATTTAATGTAAATAAACCTAGGCTGCTTAAACCTGGCCTGTTGTCTCTGTGAGATGCTTTCCTAATTCCATGGTCTAGAAACTTCAGGTACAATTAACTCCCAGTTATGTTGACACATCTGAGAAAATCCAAGGACATTATGACAAATGTGTTTTTACTTGCAGCAGTTTGCCCTGAACTAACTGTTTCCCAGAATCGTCGAGGCCACTGCTCTGTAGAGCTGCTGCCTCTAATGTGGAATACAATTTGTGAACAGACAGAAAGCTCTTTATTGTGGATTTTTCCATGTACGTGTTTGTTGTTTATATGAGTGAGAAGCAGAGGTGAGCAGTGAAAGATTAGCTGCTACTTACAAGTAGCCATTTATTTTTATATAGAAGTATATAAACCGCTACTCCACAAATAAGTGCCAGTGTCTAAGATACAGGACCTGAGTTTCCTAGAACTAAATGTACTCCAAAGAACTGCCTCTGAAACAGCATAGGTTTTAAGTGTCTAGGGATAGGGGGACAAAACCCATCAGCAAATCCATCTGATTTCAGTTTTTAAAAGACACTACACCAACCTACTGAGAAATACCTCACCACTTCCATTGCCAAAAGAGCTGGAAATAGAGGGAAGCAAGCTGTGTTTAAACCAGTTGTTTCAGGGGGCTGCCTTTATTCCCTTCTTGACGCATGTGAATTCGACTGGCCAGCCCTGCCTACTCGTTCCCTACCTGCACGCCCCTCGTGAAAGCAGAGTGACTCCCAGAGACCGTGCACAGGCCCTCTGCACCCCTGCGACTGAGACAGAAGTCCAAGGTCTGTGGTTCAGTCCCTCTCTTTTGCCATTGAGTTGAACTCTGGCAACAATAAGGGGTATGTGTAACTTGGGGGAAATGCTTGTTAAGGAATAAGTATTGTTTTAAACTTCAGCTTGGGAAAGTCTATAGCTTTTTTTTTTCCCATAATGGGTTTTTCGTTTTTATTGTCATTGGAGTTGACTAATTTGAAACCGTTATTTTCAAGTATTTTCTTTCTCCAAGACACCATTCCCTGGTGTCGACTGTCGCTTTGGAGGTGTCGGCTGCTTTAAAGCTTTCTTAGCAGCAGCAAATCTGCAACTAATGCACCTTTTTTTTTTTTTTTTCCTTTCCTGAAAGGATGTTAAAAAGCAGAGTTTTGGTTGTGATGCCTGTTTAGACACAATTCTTGTGTGACTCATTACTGTCTTTTCTCTAGGGTAAATACCCTCTCGCACTCCAGCCCTGGAGGAGTCTTCTGAGCTGGAGAACATCTGGCTCCCGATCAACATCTTCCCTTGGTCCAGCTTGGGCTCCTACTACGTTTCTGTTCATGTTGGGGATGGGGGAACAAGGTTAGAGTCTCTCTGAAACTGAAAAGTGATGGAAATGCTGGGCTTGTAGGAATTACATACCTACTACAGATGGATACCACATTCCAGCTCCAGACAACAGTGCAAGGAGTCCACCGCTGGTTTCTTTGTCCTTGCTGCATTAGCCCTGCTAACATCAATGGGTGTTACTGCTTTTGATCCAACAGATTTGAAACTGTTTTATTTGGTCTTCCAACAAACATTATGCACAGCTCTTAACGTTACTGCAGCAGTACCGATAGCTGCCAATTTTCTTCTCAACATGTACTTCAAGGGGACTTTGAAAGTACTTGCACTAGAGCTTCAGCTTTTCTTATTCCCAAAGCCACAGCATCATGGATTAGGGATTACAGATACTTACCAAGGGATTCTTCCCCTGGATTGCATGGGTGAAAAGAATCAGGGATTTAGCTTGAACAAAGACAGTTCTCTCAGGATATTTGTACTCTGGTCACGCACTCTATGGCCTTCAGATGACAATTGTGAAACTTGCCTTATTGCACTTGTGTCCCTCAGTGCTACCTGTCCTGGGTGGCACCCGTCTTTTCCTGTTTGTTCAGCTGGTTCACTCTGAGCTGTCCACAGAAACCGAAAATTAATCACCTGTGTCATCCTCTGAAATAGGACTGTGTTCAAGTGACTGTAACTTTTCTAAAATCTGCAGTGGAGAGCAATGGATTTTCTCCAGTTTAGCTCGGGGATGTCCAGAAACCACTGTATCAATTTCACATTGCAAGGGGATTTTTATGCTTTCAGACCATGTAACACCCTACTTCTGTCACTTTCAAAGACCTACATGAGCAAGAGTGTGCTGTGGTCTCTAATAGACAAAATGTTCAACAAGTCTATACAGCATATTTTAGCACACGTCTGGTGCTGGACCTACTGTGTAGTGCTTCTGTATATGGGAAAATAGATCACAACAGCTGGAAAGAAAAAAAAAAGACACAAAGTGCATTGATTTGTTTAGATAAAACTGCCTGTGGCTTTTTTTTTCTCAAGAAGAGCAACAATAGCAAAAGCCCAAGATAAAGTATTAACATTCTGAACTGGGGGAGCCTCATCATTTCAATTCGGCCCCAGAAAAGAGTTCAAAGGTTTTATGAGAGAGGAAGCCAACAGCAAGATCTTTTCTACAGAGTTCTGGACATGAATGATAAAAATGGCATCTTGATGCCAGAATTCTGGGTTCCTCTGTAAAATCTTTGTAACTAAACAAGACAGTTCCTTATGGTCTAGACATTTTTAGTACAAAACCTCAGTTTCCTGGAACATGCTGACAGCTGCTGGATTGTGCTTTATTCTCCTTAGGGTACACTGAACGTACAAAAAGAAAAGGTGCTCCCAAGCTTCACGATAAAGCCTTTCAGACGTCACTTGCTTTTACTTAACACTGTCAGAGGCCAAATAAGATGAAGGTGCAGCTTGCCTTGATCACACTGTCACGTAAACAGGTTTGTTGGGAATTGTTTATAACCAGACAGAGATGGATCCACTCTCACCTCTCTGTTCATGACCCCATCCATGAAAGTGCTTGAGGTTTTGTGTAACCCTGTGACCTCAGCTGCTGCAAAGGTTCTAATTTTGAATTTGACATGAGGTATTATCCAAATACTTCCTCAGAATGGACACCACATTTTGGAAAAATTCAAATCACTGTACCTCTCATCTTTCAGAGATGTAACTATCTTTTTGCCCATCGAGCTTTACCTATGTATATGTCATAGAATCACAGATGGCTGAGGTTGGCAGGGACCTCTGGATGTCATCTGATCCAACCCCCCTGCTCAAGCAGGGCCACCTACCGCAGGCTGCCCAGGCCCGTGCCCAGATGGCTTTTCAATATCTCCAAGGATGGAGACTCCACAACCTCTCTGGGCAACCTGTGCCAGTGCTCGGTCACCTTCACAGTAAGAAAGTGTTTCCTGATGTTCAGAGGGAACGTCCTGGGTTTCAGTTTGTGCCCATTGCCTTTGGTCCTGGCGCTGGGCACCACCAGAAACAGCCTGGCTCTGTCCTTGTTGCACCCTCTCCTCAGGTATTTACACATGTTGGTAGGATCCCCTGGACCCTTCTCCTTTCCAGGCTGAACAGCCCCAGCTTTCTCAGCCTGTCCTCATAGGAGAGGTGCTCCAGCCCTCTGATCATTTTTGTAGCCTCCTCTGGACTGACTCAAACAGGTCTATGTCTTTCTTGTACTGTGTTCCTTTCATATTGAAAAATCCTAAGGACCTTTCAGATACTCTAATTTGGATGCTATGAAGACAACAGCAAAGCAAATTATCTTTTAAACTGCAAGAAGATATCATTTGTGATTGTGTGTATCAATACTTTCTAAGTTGGCTCCATTGCTGTGATTGTTATTACACTTGAAAAAAAAAAAGAAATATAGGAACTGAGGCATTTCACATGTTAAATACAAATAAGAAAAAAAAGTTATAAAGATTGCAGAACTGTTATAACAGTAAGATGTGGTTATTTGATAAAAACATTAAACAAGGAGCAATTATTGTACGTCCTCTCTGAAGTGTAAACTCCCTTTTGTGGTTTTTATGGATTCCTCAAAGTGTTGGCAGATGAACAGTGTAATGAAAAACATTACTGGCCCCAGCGGTCTGCTCTGCCCCTCTTCCAAATGTCTAATCCACTAACCCCTCAGCAAAAAGAGACGTCAGCTACTTCCAGGAGGGAAAAAAAAAAAGACTTTTTAGCATAAACCCAGCTTTGTCACCTGTTTAATCAAAGATGTTGGGCTGCACATTCACATTGCTTGGGCGTGGGGATGCTGTCCCTTGCGAAGGACAAGGAGGGGTGGAAATTCCTGCGCCCCTGCAGCAAGGCTTGTCCGCCTGTCAGCAGCTCCCGGTTATGAACCAAGTCGGTCCCGACTGTCTCATTTAGTTCAATTGTTTGGGTGGTAATTACAGAAGAATTTGGATATGCCACTGGTCATTCTGAAAACTTTGACCATGGAAAACGAGGCTTTTCTGGGCTTTTCTAAAATAAATCATACTTTTATATGACAAAACTACTTTTGTAAGTACAGGTAAGAAGGCTAATTTTCACCTCCATTTCCAAAGGTGAATAAATTTACTGTTAATGAATTGTAAGAAAAAATAAATAGCTAATTTTGCAGATAAAAACCAGCATAAAGATGTCTAAGTGTTATCAAATGTTTTCAATTTACTCTTGGCACAATTATTTCCATGCTTGAATTAGAAACTAAACAGAAGCCAAACCAAGGAAGTAAGCGCGTGGAAAGCAAACTGTTGAAACTATAAAGAGATAAAATAACATTTCTGAAAATTGTATTTCTATTTGGAGACCAGAGTAAGGTTCCACAGCATCACTTTGGTAGGCAGCTAAGAGCATAAAGCCAAAACAATGTAAGTGAATCTCTCTACAGCACTTCCACATGGCTTTTTATTTTATAGGGGACATCTGAAATTTCACAAAGTTTAAGTGAGCATCTACACTAATTTGTTAAGCTTCCTTAGTTCCTGAAAGAAGACAGATATTTAAACAAATGTTTTGATTAATAAATAATTATATCAGCATTTCAGAATTATTCTAATCAAAATGATAACACGTGCAGGGCAATACTCTGTTAAGCTTATCCTTAATGCATGTTGGACTGATACGTGCCTGGCATTTGCAGTTTTGCCTCTTTTGGGTTTTCATGGTCTAGAAAATCTTCACAGATTTCCCTAAGTGTACATAAAATTATAGAGAAAAGCACATTGATTCATTTCCATAACCAAAGTCTTCTGCTAAAACAGATAAGGTTCTCTGGTCCCTGTGTTTATGGGTTCCGTACCGTGCTGCCGTCACTCCACCGAGGGCCGATCCCCATACAGGCGCTCTCAGTTCATGCATCTCTGTGCAGTCGCTGAGGGCACTGCAGTTATGGCACGAGACGCTGCTATATTTCTCTAGAATAGTTTGGTTTTGGAGGGCAATGGTTTTGATTATGTTTTTATAGATTGCATCGTAATATAAACATATATATTCCACCGTTTACAATTAACATCAGAACAAATTTGTGATTCTAACCTGTATTTTCTGCAGGGTGTATTGCTTGTATTTACCCCTTTTTTTTCAAAGATACTTTTTATTCTAAAGCATGTTTTAGTGTTTCTCATTTTGACATCTCTCACTCACAAGTGTCTGCCTGTGGTGTATGCGCCAGCATCCAGAGATTTAATTAAAGTAAAAAGAAGTGGAGAGGAAGACGCACTGAAATTTGCTTTAAGTATTTTGGAATGTGTGCTCACGTAAGAATGCTGTAGCACTTTAATGCATCTGTGTAATTGGTGACAAAACAAGTGACAGGGACAACACCTATTCCTCGAGTGTGCCCGCCAGGCTGGCCACCACGCGGCAGCAGGGCTGTGGGATCTGAAACACAGAACTGGCTTCTGAATTTCAAGTGCCCTATAATTTTCCCGGGTGACAAATAGGTATAAGATAGCAACAGAAAACCTCCGAACATTAGTCACACTGCTTTCTAACAAGCAACAATGACACTTAATAGGTACTCTCTCATCTTGCTTCAGCTGAATTTTCTAAAGAATTCACTAATAAAAACTTGGCTTATGCTTACAAGCATGATACACTACTTCAAAAAGCAAAGGAAACAATAGCTTGACTGAAGTTTAGTAGCATATTGTCAGCTGTCTGTTAACGTTGGCTGCACATTTATTAGTTTAGATGTCAGTTTTTAGATAAAGTTTTGGGCTACGACTGCCCTCCTGACCCCAGTTTTAGGTTTGTGTCTATTTTCACATGAATATGTTGCATTATGACTCAATGCAAACTTTTTTAGACATCCAGCATGTCCAATAAGAAGTTCAGAAATATGAAGATTCGTCTTAATTATTAACTATATTAATGCAAGTGCACATTTGAAGATACTCAGCTATTTACATAGCTATCTAGCCTAATTAGCCTAATAAATCTTGCTAAGCCTGTGCGTGGAGAAAAGCGATGTTGTACTCCTAGGTGACTTCGGCATTTCACAGAGGTTGTGGTCAAGTTTCTTGGACCAAAAAGCACGCCACAGCATTTACTCTAGTTAAAGATTGAAGCCCATGAGAAATGCTGTTCTGTTTTTCAAAGCCTCTAAAAGCAAGATCGTGAAAATACGTTGTGACTTTAAGATAAGTTGTGACTTATCTGAAGTTTATTGATATTTGGTATCAATACCAGCATAGAACTAAGATGAACTGGGTTGTAAAGCCTGTGAGGCTGAGACAGTGCCATGAGGCACCTAAAATTTCTCATTCTAGAGGTATCAAAATACATAGGTTTTTCTCCCCTACTGATACAAATAATAAATTTCTGAGGGAGCTGAAAATGACCTTCATATTCATAAGACTATTCTCTGTACATACGTGTGGATTTCAGTCTAGGATTGGATGTTAGTTGACTACTGCTCAAATACATGCTGTGAAATGTTCTTCCTGTGCTTTGATGCAGATGCCATTTTCCCCATCATACAGTTTGAGGATACGCTCTCACAGTAGTGAAACTTAAATCATCTGAGGAAAGATTACTTACACAGAGTTAGCTGGATATAGAAAATGTATTCTTCACTGCTGCTGAGATGAACATTGAACCAAATCCAGCCTGGTTTACAGTTTGCAAAAAAATGAAACAAAGGAGTCAGCCAGAGTGCTAGAAGCAAGAATCTGAGGCCGGTCAGTTGCAGCTCAAATGAAAATTTGTGAAGTCAGAAAATCTAATATCAAACCCCTGTTTGTCTGCTAATACATCATATACAAAACTTCACAGAGCAATGATTTGGCCAGTCTGCCAGGTAAAGTTAGCTACTCTGTTCTTTCCACTATGACAAGGAGATGTGCAGGTATGATGGACCGGTTGGAAACTGGCAACGCAGACACTCCAGGAAACAAGGGCTCAGCACCTGTTTATTTCTGTGACCGCTTCCCACTTACACTAGGTCTTGGGAGAATTTCGCTCCACACATTAAAAGCAGCTATGGCAGCTGCAGATGCCAAAGACATGGCTGGGAGACAATAAACTCCACCTTACAGGCCATGCTGCCTTTTGCTTTGGAAGCAGCAGCAGTGCAACCTCTTAACCGAAGCAGTCGGCTGTCGGTGATCTGGCTGACGAGACCGACATCCCAGTATTCCGGTGGGAAAGCGCCTCACACAGCAGCAAACCTTTGCAGCATTTGCCTTCCTCCCACCAGGCCTCCCATCAGCTCTCGTGAGAGCTTCCAGCCCTTAGGCTGACCTCCTCCGATGATTTGGGAGAGCGTGGAAAACTCAGGTTCAGCCAGAAACGCCGCTGCTGCCTGAGCCGGCCTTGTACACAGGGCGTCCATGGGAACCGACCCCGCGGCTCCAGGCCAGGCGGCTTTGTCCCGAGCGCTGCGGCTGCCCCTGCCCACGGGACCGGCTGCGAAACCTCCTGGGAAAGGCGCTGCTCCAAACCTTCCTTATTTCCAAACAAACGCCCTTCTCCGGGAACAGCCCGCTGCAAGGATCCCCTCGGCCCTCCCGCCAGTGAGCAGTGCCAGGCGGCAGCGGGGAATCCCCAAACCTTAAGAATTAAAGAAAACCAGCTGCCGGCTCTCCACCGCCTCCAGCACCCACCGTATCGCGCCACAGCCCGACCACCCGCAGCCCGACGGGGCGCCTCTCCGGCACGCAGCCTCTCAGGCCCGGGCCTGCCCCTCCGGCTGCCCCGCCCGCCATCGCTCGGAGCGGCTGCCTGCCCTGCCCGGCCCTGCCCCCGCCACGGGCGCACCCCGACACGCCTGCCGGGGCCACACCGAGCAGGGATCGGGAGTCTCGTCCCCGTCCCCGTCCCCGTCCCCGTCCCCGTCCCCGTCCCCGTCCCCGTCCCCGTCCCCGTCCCCGTCCCCGTCCCCGTCCGGCTGCACCCTCTCCCCCACACTCCGACTGCGTACTCAGCCGAGCCCGTCGTCCCCAATCCCCTGAGAACCCGCCCCCTCCTCTCCCTACCATTGGTCGATCCCGCTGTCTCTCCGGCGCCTCCCCTGCCCATTGGGCCAAGCGGGGGCGCCCCCCCCGCCCCTCCCGGTTCTGTCGGTTGAGGCGAGGCGAGAGTAAATAGAAGCAGGAGCCCAAAATGGCGGAGTCGCCGAGTTCTGTTCGTGGCGCGGCGTCGCCCGAGCGGGAGCCGTTCGGCACCAGGCCAGCCCCGGATGCGAAGGCTTCCCGTGGGTCTCAGCCAGCCGCTAAGAAGATGAAGGGAGCTGATGAGAGGAGCGTGAAGGGCACCAAGCGCGTCAACGGTGAAGGGGGCGGCGGTGGCGGGAGCAGCAAGCTGCCGCTGCCAGCGGTCGTGCCGAGCTACAGCAACCCCGCGGCGTGGGGCTTCCCCGCGCTCCCTTCAGGCCCCTCCGGGAGCGCGGGGGGCTTCGCTTTCCCTTCTCCGCTGCCCCGGAAGCTTCTGTCGCCCGCCGTTTTGCTGCCGTCGTCCGCCTCTCCCTCCTCTTCCTACCAGCAGCACCAGCACCGCCACCACCGGCACCGCTTGGCCCTGGCCATCGAGGCGGGAGGCTGCGGCAGCGGCGGGGCGGCCGGCGCTGGCGGCGGGAGCGCCAAGCCGAAGAGGCCCAAGGAAAAGCGGGACAAGGAGAGGAGGAAGCACGGGGCCCTGCCCGTGGTGGCGCCGGTGGGAGATGGCGGCGGGGCGCTGAGTGCGGCAGGCCGGGAGGAGAACGGAGAGGTGAAGCTGCTGTTGCCGAAAGGTGAGGGCCGGGCGCCGTGGCTGTGTGCGGCCCGCGGGGATCGCTCGCCGCCCGCAGCGAGAGGGGTGGTGAGGGCTGGAGGAGAGCTGGAAGGAACGGCGAGCCCGGGCAGGGCAGAGTGGGTATGGTGCTGCACATGAAGGTGCCCGCAGCTGTCTTGAGGGAGCAGGAAATGGTTGTGATGCTGGGGCCGAGCCGTTAGAATGGCTGCCTGCCCCCCCGCCGCCCCCCCCCCGCCTCAGCACGCTGGCCCCGGGGCAGCGCCGCTTCACGGGGGCCTTACCTGCGTGCACACCGCCCCCCCGCCACCCTGCCCTCCACAGAGCGGGGGTAGCTGGGCTTGGGGACGGCTTGCCAGACCCCGGTAGGAGACCACTGGCCTTGTCTAAGTTTATGGAGAAGGCAGTGGCGGCTTAGTCTGCCGTCAATCCTGTCAAAAAAGGGGGTGTGGAATTAGCGATGGCGTCAGCTAGAAGCTGCCAGAGGCTTTAGGTTTTCTTACCTATTAGGGAAATAAGGGTGCCTAGTAATTTACTAGAGATCTGCGAACAAAACTGAATTTTTGTCATTGCTGTGGGGGCGGGAAAAAAAGAGAAGACCACGTGTTACAAAACCCCTCTAATTTTAAAATTAAATCCGGAATGATCTCGCTATTAACTTTTATAGGCTAAGTAATCAAGTACTAGAGAGCATGCAGTTAAAATTTAGATATTTAGACTTTTGAAATCTCATTTAGTTGCTGCTTCAGGTTTGCTTTATTTCCTGAAGATCACTGGGCTAAAATCTTCCAAGAAATGCTTGAGGCCTTCAGGAGAAAGGGAGGAGCACTGGGTTAGTTTATTCGTGGGGCTGGACAGAAATGGCCATACCAGGTAAGATAAGATATTAGGCTAGATTCTTGCTTAGATTCCTGCTGACTGTGATCAACAGTAGGTGCTTAGAAAGTAAAAGACAATGCATGAATATATGAAGACAGGACAAGAATATATGCTTTTATTTCCAGTGTATGCTTTCTCAATTTCCAGTGGCCTTAAACCAGATGTTGATGCTCTTGCATTTACACTGAAATACGAAGAACTTGAAACTTTCACTCCATTACCTAGTTTACACAAGTTTCCTCTCTTTCAAAGGAAAAATAAATTATAGCTGTTATGTAGGCTTAGGTTACTTTGATTGTGGTCTATACTTGTACTTCTAGGATGAGCCAAGCTGGTAGAGAACAATTATTAATATCAGTATGCCTTTTTGTCTATTGATTATGTTGTCTGGCTGCCTTACTGCATTTTCCACTAATTGCCATTAGTGTCATCATCTCTGATTCACTTATTTTTGAGGTGTGTTTTTTTTTTTTTTTTTTTTCCCGAATTACGTGTTCTTTTTAGTCAGCATGTTGCACATATCATTTTGTTTTTGGGATCTCGATTGCTGGTGTACAAGCAAGCTTTATGTATGTCATTTCAGTGCTTTCAGGTATTTCGTTTTAGGGATTTTTTTTTTCTTGTTTCTGTCCAAAAGGTGACTTGTAGAAGTCTTCAGAAATCATACTCAGTACACGTTTGATGTTGGTGAAGCCTTCTTCTCTTTAAAGATAGCCACTGAGAAACTCGCCCAGTATCTTTCTTGCGAAGCTATGGAAATAATAACTATGTTCACTCAGATTGTCATAGGTCCTACCAGTGTTACACAATCATGTTAATAAATCTTTCAGAATAGTATTACAATAACAGGATTAAATGTTTTTTTTTTTTTTGCACATTGGTAAAAGAAATGTTGACGCTGATCGTGTCAGCTGAAAAATTGTTAATTGAACCCTCCTGGAAGCAGCGATTCATCTTTGAAGAGGACATTCTGCACGTTGTATCTGGAAAGGATGTTTTCTCAGAGCTTGTATACCTACAGGCACGAATACTTGATGGTTTAGTTGCTATTTGCTCAGAAGAGATCTTTTTACCTTTCATTTATTTCTTGAAAACCTTAGTACAGGCAACAAATAACATTTTCCAAGACAAATGATGCCTGTTTGGCATCTAGGTCTCCAGATTTGTGTTTAGAGGAAGTAGTTTCTATAGTTAAAATTTTGTGATGTAGTTTGCTAGATAAATGAGAAACTTTATATTCATTAAACTGTATATTTTTTCAGAGAAGGCTGTAAGAAAGTGAGTGATGCACTGAGTCTTCTACTGAGAGTAGCCGGTCTTTTTAAAGTGGTTCTGTATTTGTAGCTTAAAGAACAGGTTTGTGCTGTTCATCCTGTGAATAATTTACTTTTCGGAGAGAAAAGGAGAAATGTAGTTATGATGCAGGGAGCAAAGAATGACTGGAGGAGGCATGCAGATCCTAAGTACAGAGGAAAACTAAGAATGATATACTAGGGTAAAATAGGCAGAACTTGTGATTGCTGGGACTCTGGCATAGACTAGAAGAAGATAGCATAGGGATTCTGGTTGCGGCGGTGAATGAGTGAATTTGAGATACTGATGTTAAAGAGAGAGGAAATAGCATGCAAAAGCTGCGTCAGAGGGAGGCGATTCTGATCTTGGTTTTAGGGCAAAGAACATAGATGTAGGTGCTATAGAAAAGGTGAGGAAGGTTAGAATAGAAGGAGAGTGGAAAATTTAGGCAACCTATAGATATGACATCAGAGTAGACTTAGAGGATTTTGTATAATAAAAAAAAAAACCTGAGAGGCTTGCACACACAGAATATATAGGGGAAAATTAAGAATAAAATATGCTCCTTTAGGTGTAATAAGATGAGTTCATGGAAGTTGTCATGTATGCAGCTGGTAATACTAAAGATCAACCTAATGCAGGCAAGTGCTCCTTTTCCTGGAGTCTGCGGTAAGACCACCTTTTTGCTTTTGGTGCTATAGAAAATGAGCAGCAACATGGAATTGACAATATTGGTTGTTTTTTTTCTCATAGCATTCAGAACTGATACATGTATTGCTGTTGCACCAGTTGGAAAGAAAATTGTGCTGAAGTCTCTAAAAGAGACATAATTATCAAAAGATAAGTGGGTGAAGCAGGTGGGATTTCCTTTATCGTTTCGAGTCTCTAAAGATAGAAAAACTCCATCCTCCTCTTTGCAGCCAAAGTGGAGACGTGGGTACACAGGATGGGGTGGAATTCCCAATTGAACTTTGTACTGTTAAGGGTGCCAGTGTCTATCAGCTGGGAGGAGTTGCATTTCTAATCAGTGAGCTGTGTGCATACTCTGCTGTGTAGAGCAGTTATGACACTTGGAGAAAAAGCTTCCTGCTGGTGAGAGAGGGCCTGCACAGACCTTAGTACTGAGAAATGAGACAGATTCTTTCCCTTATCCCCCTAGCTTCATGGGATTGTTGGGACGGTGGTGTAGACAAGATAATACAGGGAGTCGGGCACAAAGTGATGCGGGGTGCGTGAACAAGAGACCTGGACTTGGAAAACTGTCTTAGGAGTTTAAGTAGTACCAACAGCACTTTCCTAATTCTAGTTTAATTACTGTGATGATGATAAGGGATATTGACACTGAGAAGGAAAATGCAAGCAGATTTTTCAGCTACCATTCAAAAAAGCTGAGTATAGAGGCTGATGTTTGTCGTTTGCTTGCAATAGTGATTACTAAGGTAAGAGAGCCTAGGTTTGTGGCACTTTTCTTTCCTAAGTGATAGGAAGATGTTAAGCTTGGTTATAGCCAAGATGGATGATATGTTTAAAGCTCTTTAAAATTTTTGTGTTTTCTTCCTTGAACAAGTCTTGATTTACAGAGTTTTCTGATCTTCTGATTCGTTGGAAGACCTTTAACTTGCAGAGTCATAACCAGGCCTTGCAGCTTGTGTTTCAGTTAAATGAATGGAGTTGAGTGAACCCTTCTGAGATTATGGTCTAGCATGCAGAGAACCTGGAAGAACATTTTGCCGTATGTGTTATTTATCCTGCAGATACGAGGTTTAGGCTGTTTAAGCTTAAATTTCACTTGTCAAGTACACTCTGACAGTGGAATTAGAAGTTGTGTAGCTATTTTTGTTCTAAAACATGGTGTGAATCTGTCAGAAATGATTGCTGTTCCAGTTTATGACGATACTGATTCAGCTAGTCATTTAACTGATACTCTGCACTGGCAGCTCATAGTGGAAATTGTTTTTTTGGTTTTTTGTTTTGTTTTTTTTTTTTTAACAGTGCAAAGCTCAACTAAACCACTTCATCAGACGATACCTGCCCGAAGTTCTTTGTTCATAGACTTGCTATAAGGTGTAATCTAGGTGCATGAGCCGTCTTTTCTGCTTTTTTTGCTGTTTCTGTGGATAGTTTCCCTTTCTCCCTAATTTTTTTTTCTTCGGTGATCCATTTGCTGATCAGATTAACTTAGTATGCAAGCAATTATAAAATTAGACTTGTATTTTTAACTTGCAAATGAGGGTTCCCCGTATGAGCGAGGAAGCTGAACATGGTACTGTAGCTCTTGTTTTTACTTCTAGTCTTTTGTTCCCCCCCTTCTCCAGCTTTCTTTGAAAGATAGATTAGATTAGATATCAGGTGGGCACTTTTCGGGCTTGTTAAGCTTGGTTTGCATCCAGAGGGATGCTCATTTCAGTCTGACTTACTGATGTAGGTTGGAGAAGGTTTTGGATCTTCTTTTTCCCTTCTTTAGAGCTGGGACTGTGCCTCTTGCTAGTTAGGTTGTCTCTTTTGTTCTGCTAAACGTTTCCTTCTCTGTTTACTTCTATTTCCTTTGCTTTTTTTTTTTTTTTTGGGTACTGTGTGACCTGACTCACTTCCCTCTCCCCTTGCTAAACTCCTTAAATTCAGCATTTTCATGCTTGTGAGGCCTCTTGTTGATCACTCTCTTCTGAATTCTTTGACATATTTCTGTTTAGATACCCCACTGCAATCAGTGATGTCTAGAAAGTGTTCAGGCTTTTAATTGTGGTATACAAGAGGAAGAGGGACATCACATTTCTTTAGATGTTGGAGATTTATCTGCAGTTTAGTTTTGAGAGCTGATAGCAACGTTAACGTAAGCATCCAATGTCGAGATTGATTTAGAGCTGTGTATCTTTCTCCTGAGGGACCTCTGTCCCCTTTTAGTTTCTATGAAATAACCAAGAAGCTTTGCTAGGCAGAACAAAATGTTTTACTTTCTAAGCTGGGGAACAAACAGACCCCCTCCTGTACCCCAGAATCTAACTCTGCGTGTAACTTATGCAGCAGAAACTTATTCTGATTGTAGAATAATAAATCATTTTTCTTAGTTGAAACAAGATCAGTAAGCTGAAACATCAGATCTGAAACCTTGTAGAGGCCTTGTTTGCAGCTGTCACGTTCTCCTCTAGCAATTTCTGATGCAACTCCCTAGCGCGTAAGCTTAAACTTGGCTCGTTCAGTTCTGCGTGTAGAAGGTCTCCTGTAGAAGTGCAAATATTAGAGGAATTATAAAGATTAGATTTAAATTTCTTGGAAGTGTTCTGATTCTGAAGGGAGTCTGTCCTCCTTCCCATTTACTGAAGGGTTTGGGGAAATGTTCTTGCCTGGTAAGGGGATTTCTTTAGTCATATATTGGATTTTAAACTTACTGAAAGGGATGTCATCCAGATATTTCTGGTTATATGCATGAGAAAGCTTTAATGATTTCGGTTTTTTTGGAGAGGGTCTCAGAAATACTCTATGGGGTTTTTCGTGTTCATTAAGTCAGGAAGCCTGCTCTGTGTGACTTAATAAAAGTGCAGGTGTCAAAACCGTTAAAATAGTGGTGTTAAACGTACTTAATGTATCTGCATAACAAGTTAAACATGGCTTCTTGAGTTTTTATTTTTATGGGTATTTGTATAAAGGGAGGAGAGTGCCGATGGAAGGAACTGTGACTGATGTTCTTGTACTCCCCTCCTCCTCCCCCTTCCCCTCAGTTACTGTACCATTGGTGTTTGATGGTGTCCGTTAGCAGTAGTTTGTAAATATTTTGCCTGATGTTCAGTGACAGCCCTTAAATCAAAGGGAGGAGAGAGGCAGAATACTTTGAACATGATCTGTGACTGACTACTAATGTGGGTTACCATCTGGAAAACTGATGCAAAGCAGCTGTAGCTTTTGGCATCTGACAAGGTTGTAAAACTCGCCTGGTTCAGTGCTGAAACAGACTTGGTTGATCTTCTGCATAGGCTTCAAGGTGCGAATTTCACAATGTAACAGTGACCACGTGGCATATAATGCAGTACAGAGTATTTCCCCCTTGACTTGTTCTCTGTGTACTTTATTTACGGTTTTGCCTGTAGAAAGCTTGCAATAGAGGCAAAGATCTGGTTAAATTTCTGAAATCTGAATGGTGTGTTCCTTTATTTACTACTTAGGAAATCACTGCAATTGTTATGGGAAGGTATCTAGCTAGTTAGGAAACAGAAAACTAAGCCTTTGGTTGAAAATGGCGGTTTACTTTATAAATATAGTATGTATTCAATTTCATTTATTTATGTACTTAACAGAAAAAGTAGAAGCTTTTGGATTTGAGAAGCAAGTATGCATATCACTCTGAATTAATTCAGTTAATCATGTGGATTCACTGTAAAGTGAAAACATTCTTCAGATGCCATTTAGGAAGGTGAGGTGGAACACTTTTTCACGATGGAATTCTTCCTGTCTGTATATTTAACTTTTTCTTAGAATATTGCTTGTGGCTGCACTTCATTCATGGGAGTACTGTTTCTGTGACATTAAAAAAAAAGTAATAGGGACATTGTGGTGACACTAATATTGTGAATTTGAATGAGACATGTAGAAATATCTTCATTCCTTGAGTGTTCTGTTTCTTCCAAAGAGAGATACTTGTTCCTACAGAACTCTGTATTTCAAAAAGTGTACGTATACACGTGGTATTGGTTTATTTAGTAGAGTTGTATTGGGTTTGTGTGGCAAGGTTTGGGGAGTAGGGAAGCTGCAGAGGTAGCTTCTGTGAGAAGCTGCTAGAAGCTTCCTCCATAGTCCAATAGAGCCCAATACCAGCCATCTCCAAGTTGGACCCTCTGCTGGCCAAGGCCAAGCCCATCAGCGATGATGGTCATGCTTGTGGGATAACATTAAGTGGAAACCCTGTGCAACTGTAGGTGGAGAGAGCAGTGAGAAGATAAGAGAGACAAACAACCCTGCAGACATCAAGGTCATGCAGAAGGAGGGGGAGGAGCTGCTCCAGATGCTGGAGCAGAGATGTGATGCCCATGGAGGAGCAGAGATCCACCTGCAGCCTGTGGAGGACCCCGTGCTGGGGCAGGAGGATGCCTAAAGGAGGCTGTGGCCTGTGGAGGGCCTGCAATGGGCAGGCTCCTGGCAGGACCTGTGGGCCTCTGGAGAAAGGAGCCCAGGCTGGAGCAGGTTTGCTGACATGACTTGTGACCCTGTGAGGTCACATGCTCCATGCTGGAGCAGTCTGTTCCTGAAGAACTGCAGCCCCTGGAAAGGACTTGTGCTGGAGCAGTTCGTGGAGGACTGTCTCCCGTGGGAGGCCTTCAAGAGCGTGAGGAGTCATCCCTATGAGGAGGAAGGAATGTCAGAGACAACATGTGGTGAACTGATCCCCATTCCCCATCTTCCTGTGCTGCTCGGGGGAGGAGGTAGAGAATCCGGGAGTCAAGTTCAACCTGGGAAGAAGGGAGGGGTGATGGAAGGGTGTTCTTAAGATTTAGTTTTTGTTTCTCATTATCCTACTCTGATTCTGATTGGCAATAAATTAAACTAATTTTTTTCCCCCCAAGTTTTGCCTGTAACAGTAATTAGTGAGTGACCACCCTGTCCCTAACTTGACCTGTGAGCTTTTCGTTATATTTTCTCTCCCCTGTCCAGCTGAGGAGGGGAGCGATAGAGTGGCTTTGGTGGGCATCTAGTGTCCAGCCAAGGTTATCCCATCACAAGAGTTAAAAATAACTTTATGATAATAGGGACTTCTTTTATTCAGACAGTAGAGCTTGAAAGCTAAGCAGCAAGCCTAATTCTTGCTGGACCTTCCGTAGCAGATTCCCTCTCTCTCTTTTTTTTTTTCTTTTTTTTTTTTTTCTTTTCTTTTTTAAAATAATAAACCAAACCCTACTGGGGAGTATTTACAAACTGTTTAGTCTGTGACCGGCTATTTCTCTGTCAAAAGCATATAAAGCAAAAGTGCATTTTGATAGGGAAAAACTTCATTAAAAGATACAGGATTCTTCCATCTTTACCCTGGGATACAAACTTCTTGGCTTTCAGTTTTAGTGTATTTAGAGCTATGTAAAGGAATAAGAAGTGTGTATGTGCACAGGAAGAACACATAGTACAATGAACGATAATGTGAGAAGACTCTAAGGGTTACTAAGCTACAATAATGCTTGTATGTATGTATGAAAAGTTTGTATGTAATAACTACTATGTTAGTCGTACTTGTCCCTAATGTAGCTGTTAAACAACCAACCAACCAACCAAAAAAACCCACCAAAAACAACCCACCAAAAAAAACCAACAGTGGAAAATACAGAATATTGAGGAAAGACCTGAATATACCATTTGCTCTTTGGAGCTAGTCCCTAAAATTCTTCAAATGAACAGTAAGATAATATTTTGAGGACCACTGACTTCTTTGGGTGTTGACTGTCACAAGGAAGCTATTGCAGCAGTAGTAAGCATTGGGTTAAGGAGGAATAGCCATTGGCTGTCTCAGTATGACATGGTTCGTAGAAACGGAGGCATCAGTCATCCTCTGTGTTCTGGCCAGGCTGGGAGCTAGTGCATTGCTTAGTGTTGTGCATGACTTTAAGATTAAGGATTTTGGTATGAGTGATGTGCTGATAAAACAAAGTGTTAATTTAAATTTGTAGTAGAGGAACTGGTATTTTCCAGAGAGACCTGTTTCATTGCATTTGTTTTTGTTGGTATCTTATATGGCTATTAAGTATTCTTTTCTGTCCCTTCAGATGTGATTCATGGCGTCATGATTGACTCTTGCTCCCGTTAGAAGAACTGGGGTACCAACTTTTTAAGATCTGGTATTTTCTTCCTTTCTAAAGTGGAGCAGACATAACAGGAATTTTTTGTGTCTGTTTTGATCTAATAAGAAAAAAAATATATCATCAACAAAAAACCACCCAACATACAGATGAAATATTAAGACAAATACTCATATTCAGTACCTGACTAATCTTTAGGTTATCCCTTACCAGAACAGTTTTGTTAAAAGGGAGAGAGCAGATAGCTCAGCTTAAATAAAGTGAAGCTTATGTTGCTGGAATGCAATTTTTTAATTTTTCTAAAATGGCAAAATAGTTATTGAAATGTAAATATGCTTAGGTGGCTTTGCATAAAAATATTGTACAGTGTTGATGAATTTTGAAAGGGTTATTATAAATGTTTTTGGGATTTCCTATAGAACATACACTGTGCCTATTCCTTTTTTTAATTAACCTTTTATTTAGACTAGACTACTTTTTAACCCCCCCCCCCGCCCCCCCAACAAAAAAAAAACAAACCCAAACCCACCACCAAACAAACAAACACACAGCAAACCAAAATACCAACACTCTTGTGGAGAAAGTTCCAGTAATGGACACAATTATTTGGTACTTGTTCCTGTGACTAACTTGTGCCTTTGTTTACCAATAAAAAAAAGGAACTGTGATATGATCATGTGTGGACTGGGAATGCCAGACTTCAGCTTCTAGTCATTGGTACATCTATGTATTTGGATTTTTTTAGAATGGAGACCTTTTTATTAAAGCTTGTATTCCCCGTTTGAATCAAATTGCCCCTTCACCTTACTTTGAAGTCAAGTTATCTTCTTATTAGCATATGAAACTTAAATTTGTTAATTGCTTTTCTGCAGCTTCTGTTTTTCATCTTTGTGCAAATTGATACTATTCCAGTGACAATTGCAATGCTGTGACATACGGAGGTAATAGCTGTTGATACTTGATGTTCTCTTGTCCTGATGACTGACCATTTTGGTTACATTATTTCCCTGAAGACTCATTGCATTCTTTCTTTTTCTTGTTTTTTTTTTTTTTAAATTTGTTAGTAGTAGTATTGGTGAAAGCTAATTGCAGCATATTCTGTGGACGTGGGAAGATTAGTATAAACATCTCTCTACCTCTCACTACTTTGAGATGCTGTTGCCCTAGAAATGGAGACATAGGATTTTGGATCAGTAGTAGCTGCTGCTGGTAAACCTCAGAAAAGCTCTAAAGAGTGTTCCAAGTTTTCTTAAATTTGTTCAACAGAACAAGTTTTGTCTTATTTTTCCCTTGCCAACCTCACTTACTGGTTGTTTATTCTACGACATGTAGATTGTAAATTGCTTAGTGTTGGAGGCATTTGTTTTAAAGCAGGATTTTTGTGAAGAGCTTTCATGTGTCTTGGTTGAGAAACTGAGATTCAGACTGAAATTATGTATGATTAGAGGGGATTGATACTTTATATTAGAGAAGACTCTAGAAGAGATACTGGTCTGTGGCATTCTGGAAAGTCTCAGAGGGCTGTAGCTTCTGTTGAACTGTATGAGCTTTATTGGGCAGCATCATATGGTGGCAGCAGTTAGTATGGAGGCTGTAGTTGGAGAATTGCACTTGCCCTCCCTTGTTGGATGTCTATGCCATAGGCATATTTTAATCACGTTTATTTGCTATAGTGACTATTGGATGCTTCTAAATTTACTGCCTTTGTAGAGCCAGCATAGCTAAGTTGCAACAGTTTGGTTGATTTTTATCCCTGCATCCTATTGAAAGCTGTGAAACGTAATATGTATCACTGAGGAGAATAATCTGCAGAATTTTGTTTGAGAATGGTGTTTTGAGTTCTGCCAGCCAGACTAGAAAATATTTATTTTTACTCGTAAACCGAAGACATTTGAACTGCGAATCAAGACCAAGTGTTAATCCACGGAATGACTCTAATTTCAACATAGATTTTTAAAAAAATTATATTATATTTTGTCTTTATTTCAATATTTAGTTATGCTTTTTTAAGGAGAACTATACTGTCGCTTATCTGTTCTGTGGGCTTTGAGGGAGGAAACATGAGAATCTTTACGTTTAAATTGGGATTCTCAACTGTTATTTACTTGCCTCAGGCTGTACACTGCTTTTATTGTAGTACTGTGATCTCTAAAAGGGAAAAAGTTAGGCGTAATTTATTTCAAACCTTCCTCAGCTGTATTTACATTCTATTTGCAATCGTTTAAGGTATGATTTGCTTGTGGCTGTTGCTGAAGGAGGTCACAGGACACTTCCATTGTTTCTTTTGTCAGGAACATTTCAGCATTGACTGTGCTGATTGGTTTCCAGATGTGAAAATAAACTAGAGGCTCTTTAAAAGCTTTCGGTTTGTTCTCTGTCCTTACTTTATGTATTGCTCCTGACAAAACTGGGAGATGCATTGGTCTGTGATGCTATTCATGAGCCTGCAATAAAGGATTCTTTTAGTCTTTCTCTCCTCTTTCAACAAGGCTCAGCATTTGTATATGCTCTTCAGTCTTTCTTTGATTTGTAAGTGATAGCAGAAGTCAAGTGTGCCTCTTAACAGAGTATGCAAATGTTGAGATAAAATCTAGGTCTTTCCATAATAATTATAATCCTGGGTGAGTTGAACATTCAGTGCAGGTTACAAATCAAGTTTGGTGTTAGTGCCTACTTGCTGAGTGTCTACTTTCAGAGTGTTACTTGAACTCCTGTTGTATAATTTATTTCCTACTCCGAGCCCTTTTAAGTTGCAGGATTTTCAATTTGGGGATTTTCTTTGGGGGAAAAGCAGGCTGGAGAAGAAGATTAATGTCTGCTTAACCTATTCCTAGAAAGTACATATTTGTGTTGCTTAGGAAAACTTGTTTGAATTCCATGGTCAGCTGTACAGATGAATCTGCTTTGTCATCCCTTCTCATTGAACCGTTAGAAGGCTGTTCTTGGACGTGATTCAGTTGCTTATAACTAAAACTTCCAGACTGTTTCAAGTACAGCTACCTTATTCCTTATTATTTTTGTCCCAGCATAGTTTCTCTTCTCTTCCCACTGCTTATCTTGATCAGTGGATAGACAACAGATATATCTCAATTGCCATTTATTTTGGATTTTATTTTCTTTCTTAGACTCTTAACAAAATATGATCTTCATCCTGACAACTACTAGGGTGGAAGTTGTGTGGCCTTAGTAGAAGACTCCTAAAAGGCAAGATGTGAATGCTGTGGAGTCATTGTTACAGCATTCATCTATATGGATTACTATCAACCCTTTCCACCTTTTGTTTAACTATTAACATGCTTCATAAATAGTTTGGTTGTGGGACACTTTATATTCTTTCTAGAATTGAAGGCTTTCTTTGGTTTGATTCTGAGGAATATTTCTGATTTGTTAGTAGTGAAGATACCGGATTCTTCTGTTTTATGTGAATGCTTGAGGAAAAATAATTGAATTTCTCTTGGCTTCCACATGGGATTTATAAGGCAAGAACCATAAATAAAACATCAGAATTGTCTCTCAGCTGTGTTATTGGGAAAGCGTTCTGAAGCGTAACATTATGTAGAAGCTTGAAATCAGATTTCCTCTTTCCCTGCGGAGGTTAAAAAGCCCCGTAAACTCTTGGAGCAGGTACTTGGCTTCAGGCCAAGAAACTAGGCATGAAGTGCTGGCTGCAGTGCCTCTGAGCCTAGTAAAATCTGAGTTCTCTAAGTGCTGGGCCTCAAAAGTAAATTAAAGGTCGTCTTGAAAAGATTACTCCTTGAAATTATGAATTCCTCTGAGTCTAGTATTTTTAATTTAGAAAGCATGCCTAAAGGCTCTGCTTTTGTATGACGATTTAAAAACCTGGAGTGACTTGACAGAAAAGTAAGTGAATAATGAGATTGCCCAGGTAAGCTATGGCTGATTGTTAGGTAAGCAAGGGACCAGTGCATTGTATCTGCTGTGCAAATACAGCCCATTTCATGTGTTTGTTAATTACATCTTAGTTACAGGCATTAAGGTAGCCTTTGAACTTAATTTAAAAGATTTTTTTGTCTTCATTCCAAGCTACTTGTAAAAGCCTTTAAGTTTACCCTATTTGAAGATATTTAAGTGAGGTTTCCTAGTGTGTATGTGCACCCAGGAAAATACAAAATGTACTCTTTTCTCCCATTTGTTACCTAATGTGTGTAATTTGAATTCAAGAAATAGGAGCAGACTACAGTTGCAAAATAAGAGCAGAGGGTAGTCAGAGTAAGTGAAAATTAACTGTGTACGGTTAATGTGCTGAGTTGTTGCACACAGTTCTAACATTACAGAAACAAAACTTATCTGGGTTAAATAAGCTTATGTCAGATTATACAACAGATAAATATTAGCTTTTCATATTGTAAGTACTGGAATTTCCTTGTAACTCCTCCTTTTATCCGTTAATAGAGCTTACATAAGAGTAATATGAAACGTGCATGTGATAATTAGTTTTCCATTCCTACTTAATTGTAAAATATTTGCATTTCAGCTCAAATCAAAGACAAAATTAAAGAAAGGGAAAAGAAGCAAAAAGAGAAGAAAAAGCACAAAATAATGAATGAAATCAAGAAAGAAAATGGAGAGATCAAATTATTGCAGAAAGGTAGGTTCAAAATATGTAGTGGTATTTCATTCTAGTGCTTTAAAATCTTTGTCACTGAATTGGATGTTGAATTTTAATAGTATGTTTTTCATTTAACTTAAATGCTGTTTTCCCTGATTAGTTGGTGTGAGACTTGCAAATTCAAACTTAACTATAATTGTTAAAGTTTTTGTGAACTGTGTTAGGTACTGGCGATTAAAAATATAACTATCACCACAAGGTTGCTTATACAGTAGTAGTAAAGACTAGTACTTCAAGGAATAATATTGGTGATACCTACATCTTCTCTGCAGTTACTGAAGAAGGTTATTTTATATATTGTGGAGAAGGAAAACGAATCCATGTCACATTTTATATCTAACATTAAGTGCACAAAAATTAATAACTAAGGAGTTATAATTCAGGAACATTGTCAAATACTAAAAAATTTATGTGCAACAGGCAGCCTTAATTTTAGCTAATTTTTTTCAACTTCGTTTACTGTAATAGAATGTAATTAAGATTATGTTCTCGCACTTGCTTGTATATCCATTGGATCTTAGATTTGTATGATAGTTGAGACTGGAAGGGACCTAGTCCAATGCTGCTGCTCAAAGTAGGGTCAACTAGAGCAGGTTGCCCAGGACTGTCAGACTTTGAGTATATCCATGGGTGGAGGCTCCACAATCTCTCTGGGCAACCAGTATCAATATTTGATGACTCTTGCAGTAAAAAAGTGTTGTCTTATACTTAAAAGGAATTTATTTTGTTTAAATTTGTACCCTTTACCTCTTGTCCTGTTGTGGATACCTCTGAGAGTAGTCCTGCATCTGAGAGGGAATAACCCCAAGCACTGGTACATGCTAGGGGCTGACCAGCTAGAAAGCCACTTTGCTAAGGACCAAGGGGCTCTGGCAGACAGCAAGCTGACTGTGAGCAGTGCATCTTCATGCCAAAAAAAGGCCAGCAGTATGCTGAGCTGCACTGGCAAGAATGTTGCTAGCAAGTTGAGGGAGGTGATCATTCTCTTCTACTCAGCACTGCTGAGGCTGCATCTGGAGTACTGTGTCCAGCTCTGGGTTCCCCGTTATGACAAAGGTGCAGACTTACTGGAGTGAGTCCATCACATGGCCAAAGATGGTGAAAGGGCTGCAGCATCTTCCCTATGAGGAAAGGCTGAGAGAGCTGGGACGGATCAGCCTGGAAAAGGGGAGCCTCAAGGGGATCTCATCCATGTGTATAAACACTTGATAGAAGAGAATGAAGATGGAGCCGAACTCTTCTCAGCAGTGACCAACAACAAGACAGGAGGCAATGGACACAAATTAAAACACATGAAATTCTGTCTGAATGTAAGAAAAAACTTCATTACTGTGAGGGTGATTGAGTACTGGCACAGATTGCCTACAGGATTGTGGAATCTCCATACGTGGAGTTGTGTAAAACCTGACTGGACGCAGCTCTAGGCTGGCTGGTCTAGGTGACTGTGCTTGAGCAGGGGGGGGTTGGACTAAATGATATAAACAGTTCCCTTCCAACATCAGTGCTTTTGTGAGTCTGGTTACATCTTTACACCGTCTCATCAGGTATCTGTACACACTGATAAAATTCTTGTCCCTCTCCCCACTTTCTTTTCTCCACACTGAGCATTTCACTACTCTTAGCCTCTCCTTGTGTAAGTGATGCTCTGCTCCCTTAATCATTTTAGGGGCCCTTTGCTGGACTTGCTCAGGTATGCCCATGTTTGTCTTGGACTGGCGAGCCCAGAACTGCACATGATACTCCAGATGTGTCTCACCAGTGATCAGCAGAGGGGAAGAATCACCACCCTCAACCGGCTGGCAGTGCTCTTCCTAATCCTGTTCAGGGGGCTGCTGGCCAGCTTTGCCACAAAGGCACACTCATCCTCCAGGACCCCCAAGTCCCTCTCTGTTGAGCTGCTGTCCAGCCAGTTGGGCCCCAGCCTGTACTGCCAGACGGGGTTGTTCCTCTTAGGTGCAGCAGGGCTTTGTACATCCCTGTGTTAACTTCATGAGTCCGCTGAGTTGGCCCACTTCTACAGCCTCTCAAGGTCCTTCTCATTGGCAACTTGACCCTGTGGTGCCTTGACCACTCCTTCCAGTTTTGTATTACCCGCAAACTTGCTCAGGGCATGTTCTGTCCCGTGATGCCAACCATTAATGAAGACGTTGAAGAGTACTGGCAAAAGGTATCAATGTCTGGGTTACTCCAGTAGTGACTGTCCTCCAGCTGGACTTTGTGCTGCTGATCACAACCCTTTGAGCACAGCAGTTAAGCCAGTTCTTGGTCCACCTCTCTCTTTGCTTATCTAGGTCATGCTGCATCAGTTTTTCTGTGACGATGTTGCTTATTTAAGTAGACTATGTTTTTTATCTGTTATTTTCAGACTCTGCTTTTGAAGTTAGGAAAGTTAGGAACAAATTCTTGATATATTTTTCTGTTATCTTGTTTGCTGTATATTTTCCTTTACAAACAAAAACCTGAAACCCGCAAAACATGACATTATCTCTAACACGTTCATACAAGGTCAGAGGCACGGAACCCTACTACATCACTTACTATACGCTGTGCACAGCTCCAAGTAACTGTATTAGTAGCTGTGACAGCCTAAAACCTGTGTTGATCTGATCTCAAGGTATCAGCTTAGACCATGAGGAATGCTTAAGCTGGTGACTTCCTGTGAAAAGAACAGATGTGGCTTGTCTCTGCCGGGCATGAAAGGAAGTTGGTGGTTGAGATACTGGGCAATACTTAACTGCCTCAACAGTGAGGTTCTTCAGGTCTTGTTTGCGTACCAGCTTTTTTTTTAACTCTGTGTCCTCATTCTGTTGTCATTAAGCAGATAAGGTGGAAGCTGCAAAGACAGCAAGTCTTACTACACAGAGCTAATAAGTGATATCTAATCAGGATATTGGGCCTCAAGTCGTGACTTATTTTCGAGCTAAAATAAACAAGCATGTGCACACGGGCTGTGTTAGAACACCTCGGCTATTTTGAGCCAGTTGAGTAGCAGAATAGGTTATTCTCACAGAGAACAGTGCTACAAGTGCATTAGGTGTCTTACCCCTATTTCGTAGATCTGATATGCTGTTGGTCATCATCACATTTTCGATTTTCTTAAGATGGTGGTGGGAAGTGTAGAGGCTATGATTGGTTTACCAGTATCCTGCAAAATTTACTCGTATTTCAGAGAAGGAAGGGAGCATGTTGAGAGAGCAGTTATTGGGAGCAGTCAGATGCTTTCCACTGTTTGAATACTGTTCAGAACAGCAGCTCTGGATGTCTTTCATTGGCCTCCAAAATCTGACTGGATGTGCTTGTATGTGCTGTGAAGTTTGTATAACATTTCCTGGTTCCTTCTGCTGATCTAGCTTTACATCCTGGGGGCTGAGGGCAAGAGAGCAAAGGCAAAAGTGCTTTAAGATGCAACTTCTTATATGTATCAATGGTCAGTGCCTTTGTCACCCTTCATCTAAGGATATCTTCTTCCTGTGAAACAAAAACTAAGGCCAGGCCTTTTTGTTATTGCTGAGTATGTGCATACATGAACAGAATGAACACAGATTTCCTTTCTTCTAATTTATTTAAAAATACAGTGCAAGTTTTATAACTCCATTCTCATGCAGATATTGCTAGCCAAATAAAAGCAGAAGCAAAATTAAAATTTTGCTGTTCTTTAGTCTTTTAAGTTCCAGTAAAGTGTGAGCTCAGTCTGCTTTTTAACATCAGATCAAGGGGAAAGTTCCTGCAATGGTCTAAGGGTGGTGAGAGTTTTTCTCCCCACCCTCTGCCCCTGTTATTCTTCATTCTTGGACTCCCAAAGCAGTTCTCTGACTCGCCTTAACTAAAAGACTTTTTGAATATAAGTGAAAATTCTTACTTCTGTCTCGTTTCTAAATCACACAGTGGAAAAAGTTTTTTTGTTTAAAGGGTTTCAGTAGCTGTGATTGCCTAAAGGCCTCTCGGAACACACCGACAGAAGATGCCATGCACTTCAAAATGGCTACTGGCTTGGCTGGAATTAGAATCCAGCAGTTGTATGTACTTGTATGTATGTACACACCCTTATTGTGATTGCTGGTGAGGACTCTCTGAGACACTTGTCTTGAAGGCTTTGGGTTGTGAGTGCATGCCTCAATGGTGACCACTTGAGAGGTGAAATAAGTTAGCTTTCATCAAGCACTGTACTGCTGCAGCCGAATCTTGCCTGAAACAAAGCTAGTTTGGATCTCTCAGTCTTACAGTGTTTGGATCTTTATTTAGCCTTTTGGATTGCTTGCTTGTACTTTCACCGAGTTCTGTATGTCTGCTGTGAGGCAACTTGATTACTGCCCTAGGGAGACACTGAAGGCAGCTGTTCTTTTTTTTTTTTTCATGTCTGTTAGCCAAGTGTCAAAGCAGCATTATTGGTTTTGGAAGAAGCAGCACATTTTACTTTAAAGTATTTTGATATATGCAGCAGAGGAGTGACTGAATGAGTGTTTCTGCTCCTCTCTACAGCTGTTGCAAAAAAGGAATAAGATCAAAGTACTTCATTGGGCATTGCTTATAGTTTGCTGAAATGCTGGGATTGCTAAATCCTTTTGCTACTGAAGTCTTTGCAACTTCTGAGCAGCTTTAAACACCTGCTTCAGAATTGTTGTAGTTCAGCCCCATTTGTGACCAAGCTGTGCAGTCTCTCTCTCGCTCCCTGCACCTTCTGAGGGAATAGGGAGAGGTAATATAACAAAAAGGCTCAAGGTCTGAGATAAGGACAGAGATAATTAAAGTTACTGTTATGGGCAAAACAGACTTGACTTGTGGAAAACTATTTATTATTTGTTATTATTGTTAAAACCAAAACAGGATAATGAGGAAGAAAACAAAAACAACCTCCCCCTACCCCTTCGTCTTCCCAGCCTTAACATTATCTCTACCTCCTTCCTCCCCTTGAGCAGCACAGGGGGAATAGGGAATGGGGGTTATGGTCAGTTCATCACTTGTCACTTGATGCCGCTGCTTCCTGGTTGGGGGAAGAACTCCTCACGTTCCCCCCCTGCTCCAGCACGGGGTCCCTCCCAAGGGCTACAGTCCTTCATGAACCACTCTGGTGTGGGGTCCTTTTCCACAGGGTGCGGTCTTTTCAGAACTGCTGCCCCAGCAGGCCCTCCATGGACCACAGCCTCCTTCAGACATCTGCCTGCATCGATGTGGGGTCCTCCATGGGCCACAGGTGGATCTCTGCTCCTCTGTGGGCCTCCACGGGCTGCACCACGGGCTGCAGGGGAATCTCTGCCAGGAGCAGCATTACTCCTCCCCCTCCTTTTTCACTGACCTTGGCATCTGCAGCTGTTCTTCTCACAAGAAATTATTCACAATCAGCTCAGGCAGGCAGATGCCTCTCAGGTTCTCATCACATTTCATCTCCTCTCCACTCCTTGCAGCCAGGCTGGGCCAAGTAGAGCCCAGTCGGCTGCCCAGCAGGAGGCCAGGGGGTGAGGGTTGCAGGGCCCACAAGGCTTGTGCCTCCCCTTCTCTGCCCCCCACTTAACGTCTTCACATCTTCTTATCATTTCCTCCCCCCCCCCCCCCCCCCCCCGTTTTTCTCTGTCTTAAATACGTTATCACAGAGGTGTTATCAGGGAACATTCAGCTACCAATTGGCTCGGCCCTGGCCAGCAGCTGGTCCTCCCTAGGCCCAGCGAGTCCACTGGACAAAGGGAAACAACTTCTAGCAGCTTCTTACAGAAGCTACCACCGTTGAACTTGGTTAGCTGGAAGTGAAATTGTGCTCATAGAGTATGCTATGTTAAACCTGGGTTAGAGAGAAGGGAGTCTTTGTAGCTCTTAACTGTGTGGATTAGGTTGAGAAATCCTAGAGCCCACGTCCTTGTTTGGGCTAAGTGATGAGGTAGTGGCCTCAGGGCACTTCTTCCCCCTACAAGATGAGAAAATAGAAGCTAGAGGGTTAACTAGCTTGCCTGCCTCCACTTCAGAAATCCCAGACATATGTAGCTGCTGTTGCAAACCTCAGGAGGCTCAGAGGCAAGTGTCTTAATTGCTTATTCTCCTTTGCAGTATCTCTGTACCTTCCATATCCAAACTTCTTCATTATCAGCAAGAACGTGTGATTCCATGCACCAACAGTTGTGATCTTTTCTTTTTCTTTTATTCTTTTTTTTTTTTTTAGGGACTCTTGCGAATTACTTGGGCTGAGGATTGCAAGCTGAAAATAGTCTACTACAGCATAGTAGTAGAGACTGGCTAACTCTAGTGAATTTGAGATTACTTAGAAATAGTTTATTTCATTGCAAGACTAAACTTATAAACTTCTGTGTTGAAACCTGATGATCTTGAATCACTCATAAATATAATTTTGTGCTGTGACATGCCCAATAATCTGATTTATCAAATAATGAAGTCATTTCAACTGCTAGACTTTAGGGCAGTGTAGTGGCAGAAGTTTTTTTGGCTACTGCATTTATTACTTGCAAAAAAAAACAACCCTGAGAAGCACTTGGAGAAAAACACTTCAAAATGAGGGAGGGAGAATGTTTACCTTGGGAATCATTTGAATGCCTTATCCCCAAATGAGTATTTTTTGGCTTTGTCATTTCAGTTTGTTTTCAGTTCAACTTGCATATTATATAAACTTGAAGATAATTTCTGTTTTGTGAGGGTTTGGTTTTTGGTGGTTGGTTGGGAGTTTGTTTGAAGTTTTTTACTTATTTTGTTTAAATTTTTTATAATAAATATGGGGTCGGTTTTTACATTTTTTCTATATGTATTTCAACAAAGTTTGGTTCTGGAAGGATGGCCCTGTAAAGCCATCTGACAAGGTCGGTTCTGGCAGTGGCATCTTATGAACAGCTTGCTGATGATGGTTGATATTCATTGACTGTTTGTAAACCTCTTGTTTGGCAATGTCTCTTTTAACAGCTGTCATACCATGTCTCTAACCTTTCTAATACAGTAATTGCTGATGACCAGTTAAAGAGTATGATTAAGGAATGTGAGTCGTCATGAAAGCCTTGGGAAACCTGTGTTTTTGTGACACCCCCCCCCCCCCCCCCCCCAATTTGTCAGTAATGATATAAACATGGCAAGTGTCTCTTACTATTAATTTTTAATACATGTTATCACCCTCGGTATTGGTCTCTGGTCTTTGTGTGCCACGGTGAGGGTTTTGGTAATTTTGAATCCTGATCTTTTAAATACATATTTTATATATAAAGATAGTTAAGAGATCTTTTTTTCCCTCTTAACAGGTGGGAAGGAGAAACCAAAAATGAATGCAGAGGAGCTACAGATCAAAAAAGTTAAGAAGAAAAAGAAAAAGAAACATAAAGAGAATGAGAAGAGGAAGCGTCCAAAAATGTACAGCAAATCCATTCAGACTATCTGCTCAGGATTGGTTTCTGATATTGAGGATCAGGAAGCCAAAGGCATCATAGATGATCATCTTAAGGATTTCATTGGGAAAAATATGGATCCTAAGAAGGACTGTGAGTCCAAGATACCAGAGAACAGTGAGTTTCCATTTGTCTCGTTAAAGGAGCCACGGGTTCAAAATAAACTCAAAAGGTTGGACACATTGGAGTTCAAACAGCTGATTCATATTGAGCACCAGCCTAACGGAGGTGCATCAGTTATCCATGCCTACAGTAATGAACTCTCCCACTTATCTCCTGTGGAGATGGAGAGATTTGCAGAAGAGTTTGTAGGTCTGGTTTTTAGTGAAAATGAAAACTGTGCAGCTTACTATGTAATGGGTATTGTTCATGGGGCAGCTACTTATTTACCTGACTTTTTAGACTACTTTTCGTTTAATTTTCCCAATTCACCAGTGAAAATGGAGATTTTGGGAAAGAAAGATATAGAGACAACGACTATGTCAAATTTTCATGCTCAGGTAAGAGGTTATACATTTTACTTTCTAAAGTCATGTAATGGTTTCAAACAACTGTGAATGGGTTATTTTAGAATACAGTTACTATTACCTGTGCTGTGTGGATGATGCAGAAGACTAGAAACAAGGAAATTCTTTAAGTTAGTTCTGCAATATTCAAGATAAGGAGCCTATTAACTGAGACGTGAAGCTGTATTTTATGGGGGAAGCAAAGTGTTTTGCATGCGTGTGTGTGTGTAGATTTCTTTGGATTTGTTTCTGTAGCTGAAGCTTAACCCTGAGCTTTGGATGGTTAAAATGATTTAGCTATGTCTATCCGGGTGTCTGATCTGTAGTGTATATGTATGAACTTCTTCATAAAACTGAAATGCTTTAATACGTTAGAACAATGTTATACGTAGAACCTGTGTAGGACACAGTTAATTAGTTTCATTTGTAGTTCAAGGCTTTGAAATCCATTCTTAAAGGAGAAGTTAATAGTGGTTAATGTAGCTACTACTTTGATCGTTATGCTTTCACATTTCCCCCCAGTTAGTTGTATTCTCTTGAAAGCTGTTAAGTAACTTGGCAAAACGGCAGACAGCTTTTGAATGTCTTGGTTTTTTTTTTTGTTGTTGTTGTTTGTTTGTTTGTTTTTTTTTTTTTTTTTTTGTGGAGAGAAATGACTGTATACTCTCTTAACAAAAGCTACTGATTAAGCATCACCTCTGATATTTATTAAGTTGTTGCAGAAGATACATTACTGTTGCATATAAATGGCTTATATTTCAGGTGTTTTACGTTCGGGGGGGAAAAAAAGAATTCTAACTTTCTTAGATTGCTACCTTGGTGATGAGGGTATTATGTAAAACCCATACAGATATTCTGAAACAATTTATGAAGAAACTCAATGCTGTTTTTCATTACATCAACTTTTGCTCACAATTGCCTGTGGAATTCCCTGTTTGTGAATTTAAATGTTCTATGGAACACCTTTAAACTATTTTAGTCTTCACTTTTTAGACAATGTGATGAGTTCATGTGTAAGTTATGCTGTTATCTCTGAGAAACATACTTTTGTTTTCTTTGACTATATAAACATGTGTGTGGAACACTATTGCAGTTATGGACAAGTTTCAGGTGTCTGTTATCCACAAGAATATGCAGAACTGAAATGTTGCTGCAGGAGAATATTTGCAGTACTGGTTGAGAAAACATCCACTGCCATGGAATATGAATATCCTATGAAACATATGCATTAATTGTTTTCACTGTGTTAACTGAATTGTAAATTTATTAGTAAAAGTCACAGAACATAATATGGGTGGCTACCTAGAGCTGCTCTGTTTTAGGTAATTTTATTTAAAAAAAAATTGATCTGTCCTAGTAATTATGTTCTTAAACTCCAGCCTGTTGTCTTGGGCAGCGTTCATGCAAGCATAGCTGTGTGCTACTACCTGTCCTAAAGAAATAGTTACAAAAAGCCCAAATTTTATTTTTGTGAAACATCGTGGAGTTATTTTACTGAAATGATATTACAATGGTATCATCAGTATCTATAGTTAAATCAATCCCGTGGTCATTGTTTTTGAGATAATAATTTCCCAATTTCCTTTAAGTGAAGGAGGAACAGAGAGAGAATATAATGGATGAAAGAAGCCAAATTGTGTTACTGTAGCATTCAAATGGTCAACTTTATAGTCTGTCTTCTAATCTGTATTTCAGTTGGCTGGAGATTTAGTTCTAGTATCTTATTTTCCTTTGTCTTCTCTCAGTTTTTCAGTTAGTCTTTATAGCATTTTGTCACTTGTCAGAGTTTGGTTGCTTGACAGAAAATGCTTGGCTCCCTGTGTTTTTGCTAACATAAAGGGTATAGTGTGTATAAGTAATGTATACAGGCATAAACCAGACTTACATTGTCTTCTGTGCAGCATCGCTGGTTCCTGGAGCATTTAAGTCAGTATTTTGGTTGCGTAACTATTGATTCTATTTTCCCTTATTATTTCATAATTTTTTGCTTATTTTGTCTTACTCAGGTGATCTGCTGCATTGGAAAGGTTTTGTTAGCTTAGGATTCTCCTTTCTCAGCGGGGCAGTATCAAAGATGTCTAGGAAGGCGTATAAGAGTCTAATAGTAATTGTGATACTGTGTCAGAGTGCTCATCCTCCACGGCTACGACAGGACCTTTTTAAATCTGAGAGTTGGCAATTTTGTGGATTTAACCTTCAGCTGTATTTTTTTGTGTGTGTGTGAATTTCTGATTTGTTAGTATCAGCTACCTCTCTTTTGGTTTTCTGCCTCATCCTACCTTTATAAAAGTATTAAATGATTGCATAACTTGTTACGTTTTGTGCAGATTGATAACATTCTCCTGTCTCGTGGAGTTCTTTGTGAATCTTAAAGTGATTCTAACGTGCTGTTGCAGTATATTTTAGTGAAATTTTAGATGTGACTTTCTGTTCCTACGTTGCAAAAGCTCAGTGCTGCTGTGTTCCCTGTTGTCCTGAGCTGCCTGAGCAACGTCTAGCAGTTGTTTAGCCTCGGTTAAGAAGTGATCTGTTTTCTGATGTCTAAGCAGGAACTTAATTTTGTCAAGTCTCCCTTGAGTATCTCAGCCTTCTTTAGCCCTAAGAAACTTGGGCATTGCTTTGCTAATTTTAACTGAAACACTGAAATGAGACTCACTTTAGTCCATGCGGTTCTTTCGTTGATTTTGAGAACTCATTTTGTAGTACATGTAATCAGTCTGGCAAATGTTAGTATTTAAAAAGATCTGAAAGAGTATTAAAAAATAATAAAAAGGAGGGATGAGCTAAGCCTGAAATGGAAAGTATTATGGAGTATTTTATCAGCTTTTTTTTTTTTTAATTTCTCAAGTTGATTCTTTCAGTACTAGTCAATAAGCTTCCATGTCTTATTTTGCAGCAAATGAGTTTTTTTCATTTTAAGTAATGTGTATTTTAAAGTAATTGAGTTCTGTGGTAAGAGGCAGATTCCACAGTAAGTTCTGTTGACAAAATCAAAACTGTTGGAGTTGTCCTAAATCTAACTGGAAAGTCTGTGTCTCTCCAGTAATTTAGTTTTCACAATTGTAGAGTTGAAAATGAACTCCTCTTGGCTTCCCAGTACACCTGTGTCATTAGATTAGAAGTGGTTAGAAGCTGGTGAGAATAGTTACAGCAGGCACAGGAGAGAGGAAGTTTGTGTTGAAACTTGTTCTGTCTCATCAGAAAGAGCTTTTACTTTTGAGGGGAGAGGAATTGGGAATTTTTTTATCATCTAGCTTGGGCCTTTGTTTGAGTACTACTTATTTCTTAAAACTTTTTAGGTTAGTGGAACAGCTTTCTTTATATGTACTCCGAGTTTAGAAATACTTGCAAATCTACTCAGCTACTTTTTACTTTTAAACCACATGTACCTCATACTACTTTTTTTTCTTTTTCTTTTTCTTTCTTTATTTTTTTAAGTCAGGGGTTTGGTATCAGAATAAGGTATTTTGAAAGTTCTAGCATTATTCAAAAGCAATCCATTATCATTAAAGCTTTAATTTTAACAAATATACCATTTCCCAGTTGGAAGTGTCTGTAAATACAATCCCAAGTATTTTTACTCCAGTTTGTGTATCACTTCATGTTTCACCTTGCAGCTGAAATCCTCAAATAATATGATGGATAGAGATTTTTAAAAGCAAGATCACCTATTTTTTTCTGAATTCTGGTGACATAAAAACAATGAAGCAGTTGATAAAGAATTAAAAATAAAATTAAAATAGCATAAATTAGATGCCTTCATGGAAAAGGATCCTGTGAAAGCAAAGTAGCTATTATGCTCTTGTAACTTAGGAAGATCTATTATGATGCAGTCTCAGATCCCGTCCAAGATGCCAGTACAAACCTCTAGGGTTTTGTTCAGGTTTGTTTTTTTATTAATACAGAATATGTGACCAAAAAGAGCAACATGTGACTGTCATTTCATATTTATTGGCTGAAACTCTCAAGACGCAACCTGGAAAGGTAACTATTTTTGAAGTGGAAAACAAATGAGTGTGCTTTGCAGATTTCTAATGTCATTCCAAGTGAACTTATTCTTTGTTCAATGTTATTGAGTAAGTAAGAACTTTTTTTTTTTTTTTTTTGCTTGGAAGACAATAGGTTGCCATTATCAAAGAGTCTCTTACACATAGTCTTACGAATTGGTTAAAAAAGCATGGGGCAATGTATATATATGCTGTAACAGAGCTAAAATTCAATATTTCTTCATTCAGAAGTGGGGATGGGGGGCGAAAGAGGCAGCTATGCTTTGGGGAACTTGTGTAACAGCAAACAGTTGCTGAAAAACATTAAAATGTTTTAATAACCAATGAAGCATTCAGAGAGCTTAAAAGCATGGAGTGACTTCTATTGAAAGCAGAATTCTACTGAAAGCTACTGAAACACAACTGAAGAGACATATAGTTCCAATATAAAGAATTATTTCAAGAACACAGGAAAAACAACACAATATATAGAAACAGGCACTGTACACATTTTCAATGATAAGAAAAGGAAACTAACCAGTTATTTCAGATTTTATTTAAAGAAAAATATTTTCAGCAATTTCTCTCAAATACTAGAAAAGTAAATATTTTCAAGCAAGCAGGACTTCACAACCTAGAAAAGGAGTAAACAGCAAAAACCTCTGTAAAAGACAAACATTTAAGAGCTAAACAAGGAGGACAGTAAAGAGAAGCTAGTAGTAAAAGGCGGCTGAGAGAGAACGGGAATGAAAAACTATGTCCACAACTTTAAGAAGTGAGGACAACTACCCATCTGAAAAGTCCAACACATACAAGAGCTATAATTACTATTGCATTTCTTCCTCTAAAATACTTAAGTTATTCTTTCTACTGTCTGAATATCCAGTGTCCTTCACAGTTAACATAGGCAACATGGAATAAGTTATTTCAGACTGGGGAAAAAACCCAACCAAAATTATTTCTCTGAAGATGCAGACTGCCTGCCGTTATGGAACAGGGCTGTTTGTGTAGTCCTACACTCAACCTTGAGCTACCTCTGGCATAGTAAACTAATATAACTTGATAACTCAGCAATGAAACCACTCACTCAGGGGGAGGTTAAGTTTTTTGCTGGATTAATAAAACAAACTGGATTACTAGTTCGAGGAGCATCAAAGCGTGGCACAAGAACACACAACTGGGAGGACGGAAGCAATGAGGATGTTCTCTTTTAGCAGCAACAGGTGCTAGATTGGCTCTGACAATTTGTCTAACTGCACAGTGAGCAGTGTAAAATACAGGTGACTTTTCCTAAACTGCATAGGCATAGTGATGAGTATTCTTACACGCTTGACAGTGTGAAGGCAGCAAGCTAAAAAGAAGCAAAACTGTAATAAGTCAATGAGAACTCAAAACACAAAACAGGTTCTTCAGAGCTGGAAGAGGATAAACATACCATCTTAAAGGAAAAGGTGTCAAGAGGAGCAAGGCATAGAGGAGTTAGAGACCGTTCAGCCTAACTTCATTTTCCAGAAAAAAGTTAGCTAGATACTCCTGTCTTAACCACCTATAAAACAAATATGGACATATAAAAAAAAAAACAAAACAACCCAAAAAAACAGTGGGCAGTTCTCATTTGTCCATGTTCACATAACTGTCAATATGAGAAGACTGATTCTGTGGCACGTAGCAAGGATCTTTCCTTTCAAAACTAACAGGATGTCTCATAAACTGGAGAAGAGATCTGAATATGCAGGACGTAATTCAGTCTGGAAAAAAGCAAAGAACTACACAGAGATATGTATAGTTAAACTGCATTAACGTGAGAAGGGGAGTAACTCACTTAAGAGGAGCTACTGCTACAGCAGATCGCAAACTGCTCTGAAAAAGGTAGGAATAGATAACAAAGAGCAATAATTTGCAAGACAGTTGAAGCAGTCTTCTCATACTACTTGACAACAATACATCAGGCAGACACTGTCTATTTTAGGTACTGTATTTTAAGGAAAATAGAGATGACTGAAGAAAGCTTAAGGGGGGAGCAGTAAGTCTGATAAGGGTGTAATGGTAGACTGAAATAACTCAGATTACTTCATCTAGGGAGGCGGGGGGAAAAAAGGAGCTGTTAAGCAATCTTAAAATACAAAGAAAACTGAAAGAAAAGCATAAGCTGTTTGCCTTGTCGATTTGTACAAAGTAAGAAGGAATGCTACATTGCCTCTTCATGACTATAGTGTTTGCGATAACAGCTTTAGAGGAATAACAGTGAACATGAAGCTGGATGTTTTAAGTTCTAATACAAATGTGTAAGTGCATTGTGTGTGCACTTGTGTAGTGAAATGGAAACCTGCTATTCCCTCTGACCTTCCAGCATATTTTTATGCTGATTTAGTGTTTTTGTTGTTTTTAGTGGTCTTTGGTGGGGCTTTCTTTGTGGGTTTCTTGAGATTATTTTGAGGTCAGTGAGTTTGTATGTTTTCTTTTTTGTTTCATAAGGACTGCTTTTTCAGACTTCCTGGTTTTAAAGCTGAAAAGTGAAAGAAATTTAAACCTTTAAAATTCTCACAGGAAAATGTTAGAATTTCAACTGAAAAAAAACCTCAAACCAAACCCTACTACATTAAAAATAGACGTTCAGTAGTGATTTCCTCCAGTTTACATTTTCTTAAATTAATCTCTTGAAATGCTTGGTTTCTCTAGACTGTTCTATCCAATTTGTGTCTTTTTTTTTTTCCCCCGAACAGAAAATTGAAACATCTTTAAAATACAATATCTAAAATGTTTCCTTTAAGAGGATTAATTTTACTTTTGTCATTGGTCAAACATCAATGGAATGTTTTTGGTGTTTTCACACTATTACTTAGTAGCAGTCTAATTTTGGAGTGAGTGAAAATTAATTTTGTTTCCTAGCTAGTTCTCCCCTCTAAGAACAAGCTCACTTTTTTAGATATGTCTTTCTAATTCTTCTGAGATAGTATCATTTAAACAGCAACCCCTGAACTGAGTCTAGAGTTTAGGATGCTGTAACCCAGTCTGTAGAAGAGATGAGATGAGTCACTTTTCTGCCAACAGCTGCCTCCTCTTCCAGATTCCCTCTTGTTGTTTTTTTGTTTTTTTTTTTTTTTTCTGATCAGGCATTTGTCTTTATGGCCTATGTCTTTGTTTAATTCTTATTTATATAATTTTCTAAAATAAATAAGTTAATAAATTATTCAGGTAATTTTTGAATTAAAATCAAATCAGTTCCTTAAGCTGGCTCCCTTTCTGCCTTTGGAAGACCTAATGCTAGCAGGAGACAAGGGAAAAAGAGGGAGCAGATCTTCCCCTTTCATCACCAGGATGGGTTTATTTTCTGCTTATACTGGGTCTGGAATGGGTTAGACTTAATTTTCTTCGTAGCAGCCTATTACGGGGCTGCATTTTTGATTTGTGACTAAAATTGTTGACAACACACTAGTGTTTAGGCTGTTACTGAGCAGCATTTGCACAGTGTCAAGGATTTCTCTTTTCCCCATTTTGGACCCTCTGGTGAGTAGGCTAGGGTGGGCAAGAAGATGGGAGGGGAGGCAGCTGGGACGGCTGACCCAAACTGACTGCAGGGGTGTCCCACACCATATAACATCACGCTCAGCAATAAAAACCTGAGTGGGGTGAGTGTTGGTCTGGAAGGTAGCTATTGCTCAGACTGGCTGGGCATCAATCTGCTTGAGGGAGGTAAAGAGTGGTGAAAAACACTACTTGGTGTTTTTTCCACTTTTCTTCACTTTCCTCTTTTTTTTTTACTTATTAAATTTGTCTTTATCTGGACCCGTGCATTTCCTTGCCTTTCCTGTTCTCTCCCATGTCTCTCACCATTGCAGAGGGCAGGGGTGGGAGGGTGAGTGAGCAAGGGGCTGTGTGGTACTTAGATGCTGCCTGGGCTTAACCCACCACGGCATTCTTAAATGCTCAGACATTTCATTCTGTGTGTTTAGATTGATATGACTCTGAATATGGTCCCAGAAGAAATCACTCATAATGTGTAACTTTGACATTATCTTAGCATTATTTTTTTTGTATTTCATCTCTCCCAGGCTGTATCTTGAAAAGGAATCTGTTCTACCTGGTGAATGAAGGGAACGTAATTTATGAGGAGAGCTAGGAGTGAATTGGATGGTCAAATGATACTTTAAAATGTTGAGCTGATCTTTCAGTTTTAACTTTCAGTGACATTGTCTTTTTGGAAATATAGAAGAAATTTCTTAATTGGTCCACCTTAAGCAAGTATTATGTTGCACTAAGCACTTTGCTGACTTGTATTTCACTGCCAACACATAGTGGTACATAAGCCAGAGAGGAGAGTTGATCAGCTGAAAGCTTTACAACTGCTCATGTCTTCACTTCAGTTAGTATTTTTTGGGGAAGTTGTAGAGTTTTCAGTTGCAGTAGTTTATCATATGCTATATGAATCATAGAATCATTTAGGTTGGAAAATACCTTTAAGATAATCTAGTCCAACTGTTAACCTAACACTGCCAAACCCATCACTAAACCATGTCCCTAAGTGCCACATCTACACATATTTTAAACACCTCCAGGGATGATGACTCCACCACTTCCCTGGGCAGCCTGTTCCAATGCTTAAGAACCCTTCTGGCGAAGAGATTTTTCCTAATATCCAATCTAAACCTCCCCTGGCACAACTTGAGGCTGTTTGCTTTTGTCTTATCACTTGTTAATTGGGAGAATGGTAGTGGTAGTAGAAGGAAAGAAAGAAAAAGGCAGAAGAATGGTTCTCTTCAATCAGGGATGTGGATGAAAACAGCAGATTAATATCCTGGCATGGAATAGTGGAATACTAAGCTACTCGTGCCAGTGGAAGAAATGTCTTTTGCATGTTAAGTCTGTTACTGACAGTTTATTGATAAACCTATGACTATCTGTAGCTTCAGAAACTGACTTTAGGGTACTGTTAAATTGATCTATCTGGTAAGGCAATAATGACAAGTGAGTATCTGTTCCTTCTCCAAGTGCTTTAGTTGTGTGAGCTCCTGATGCTTTGTGCCAGTGCAGATATAGCTGAGGACTGAGCTGATGTGGATTCAGCAGAAATGAAGCTCAACATGACTCAGCAATGTGCACTTGCAGCCCAGAAAACCAACTGCATCCTGGGCTGCATCAGAAGCAGCATGACCAGGAGGTTGAGGGAGGTGATTCTGCCCTTCTACTCCACTCTCGTAAGACCCCACCTGCAGTACTGCATCCAGCTCTGGAGCCCCGAACATAAGAAGGACGTGGACCTGTTGGGGTGAGTCCAGAGGAGGACCAGGAAGATGATCAGAGGGCTGGAGCACCTCTCCTATGAGGACAGGCTGAGAGTTGGGACTGTTCAGCCTAGAGAAGAGAGAATTCTGGGGAGACCTATTGCTCCCCAGAGAGACCTTCCAGTAGCTAAAGGGGGCTTACAAGAAAGCTAGAGAGGGACTTTTGACAAGGGCATGTAGTGGTGGGACAAGAGGTAATAGCCTTTAACTGGAAAAGGGTAGGTTTAGATTAGAGATAAGAAATAAATTCTCTCTGAGCGTGGTGAGGTACAGGTTGCCCAGGGAAGCTGTGGATGACCCATCCCTGGAAGTGTTCAAGGCCAGGTTGGAGATGGGGCTTTGAGCGACCTGGTCTAGTGGAAGGTGTCGCTGCATGTGGCAGGGAGTTTGGAACTAGATGGTCTTTAAGATCCCTTCCAACCTAAACCATTCTATGAATGCTTTTTGGTGTTTTATCCCAAAATCACTAGCGGTCTGTGCAAAAAAGCTACAGGAGTGTATGACTAAGGATTTGGGGAACAGGGCAATACTACTGTCTAGCAGTACTCTTCTTTTCAGTATGGCTGTGGTGGCTTGCTGTTACATTAGCTCAGACGTTTTCTAAAATCCTACTTTTAGTCAGTCCTGTTTCCTGGGTGTGTATGATGACTGAGATGATCTGAAGAAGAGTGTTTGGTTCTGCATTTCTGGAATGCATCTGTTTGCATCAGTCTAGCTTCTCCGAAGGGCCCAGTATTGTTCCACACTATATGATTTGGAAAAAATTTTTTACACTGAGGGTGGTGGAACACTGGCCCAGGTTGCCCAGAGAGGTGGTAGATGCCCCATCCCTAGAAACATTGAAGTCCAGATTGGATGTGGCTCTCCACAACCTGAGATGTCCCTGCTCCTTGCAGGGCGGTTGGACTAGATGGCCTTTAAAGGTCCCTTCCAACCCAAACTATTCTAGGATTCTGTGATTTAGTCCTTTTTTTTCAGAAGCTGCTGCGAATTCTCCTCTGCACTTCCATAATTACTAGGAGTTTTAATAGTCTGTTTTGGTGAGGACCAGTACTTCAGTACCGGTCAGCAGTACTTCATTAACTGTATTCTTGCACCTTTTTTTTTTTCTTTTTTTTCTTTCCTTTGGATGCAGAATGTCTAGAGATGCAGTGCAAGAGCCTTACTTGGTTTGTGCAGTAATGCATCTGCTCTTCCCTCTGTTCTGATCTGATTATATTTCATCTGCTAACACCACCGTGTCTTTCAGCCTGTTAAATAGGAGATCAGAAGCTTAAGGGGAAGTGATCCTCATCAGTCTCATGCCTAAGCATTTTGTTGAAGTAACATGACAGATAAGATTATTGAATAAACCTTATGACAGTATGTGGTTTTGTTCAAGTTCAAAATAAAAGATTTTTCATGAGAGGTGAATGTTACAGCCCTTAAAGTTTTAAGGGAGCACAAGACATGTTAGCACAGCACAACAAAAATGAAGGAATAACTGCCATTCTCTCTCTTCCTGTACTATGTCTTTATGAGCTTTGTCTTCTTTGTAATAAGTAGCTCCTCTTAATGTGCTCACACAGAGGCTGTACTGGAGAGGATGATTAGCAGAGGAAATGTTTACAGTTTGATTGGTTGTAACTTAGGGTTCTGCCTAACTTACAGGAAAAAGGTAAAAATTCATCTAGACTTGAGCAGTCCAGGTAAGAATCCTTATTTACTAGTTGTTGAGCAGAACATATGTTAATAGCTTTTCACAGTTACTATTTTGGAATGCTGTTTTCTTGAAAAGCAATAAATGGTTACCTAATCTTACCTTTAGACTTTAAAATAAATAAAATACAAGTTGTCATGTATCTTTAATAACTCTTGTCTTTGGTGAGGAGTTCATAGGACTAATATCAATCAGAGAACATAAGCATAGAGATCAAAGGTGTTTATTGAATGTAGATTTTGAGCGGTAGACTTGGTATAACTTTTGCTGTCATATTCTACTTGTAGGTAAAAAGAACATACTCTCACGGTACGTATAGAGCTGGCCCAATGAGACAGATCAGCCTGGTTGGAGCAGTTGATGAGGAAGTGGGGGATTACTTCCCTGAATTCCTTGATATGTTGGAAGAATCACCCTTCTTAAAAGTAAGGACAGAAGGGAAAGGGTTGGGAGAAGGGGGACAGTGTACTGTCATAATAAAATGAGAGTACGTGATACTTGCTTAGATAATTGAGTGGTCTAATCAATGTTTTCATGACAGATAAAGGCTGCTTTTAAAAAGTTTTTAAAGTAACTCACTTCAAAATTGTGGCTTGTATTTCCCATTAGTGTACACTGCCATGGGGAACACTTTCTAGTTTAAAATTAGAGAGTCGTAAAGACAGTGATGATGGTCCCATTATGTGGGTACGTCCAGGAGAACAGATGATCCCTGTGGCTGACATGCCAAAGTCACCTTTCAAAAGGAAGAGGTATGTTGAATTATTTTGCTTGATAAATGTGTGATTAGTATTCTTTCTCTACAAATATATTTTATCCCAAATCTTTTACTGACTGATATGATATCTTAGTATAAGTTTCTGTAAACCTTCTTCTCAAAATATACTTTTAAGTTACTTTGTTTTGTAAGGATGTTGATATTTTTTTTTAATTGTTTACTATTTGGCCTACTTGAGCTTCAGTAGGAATTTAAGGTGAAAACTACAGGGAAATGTGAATAGGCATAGAACTACTGATGTATGCCACAGATGGGAATTAATACCCTTATTCTTAAATGTGAGTGGATGTTTAAAGACTTCAAGGGATAAGGGCTTCTCTCTCATCTGAAAGGTAGCACTTCCAACATTAAATGACACCTTTAAGCTTTGCTGTGGCACTGGCTATAAGTACCAGCTTAAGAGCAGGGATATCCTCTGCAGAACTTTAACATTATGTGTCATGAGAAATTATGTCTTTGGAGTTCTCTTGTTCAAAATTCAAACATAAAAAGGGAGCATACAGGAAGTGGAATCAGAGTCAGGTGCCTCAGAAGGAGTATGGAAACACTGTCCAGCCATGAAGGGGATGCAGTTAAAGCCAGGAGTGAATTTGGCAAGGGATGTGAAGGGCAACAAGGATTTCTACAGGCATTTCCCTTCTACAGGGAAAATGAAGTGTCTGCTGAATGGGGCAAAGGGCCTGGAAACAAAGGACACACAAAAGGTCGAGATACTCAGTGCTTTCTTTGCCATTGTCTTTACTGGTGAGACTTGCCTTCAGGAATGCCAGATCTCGGAGACAGTAGGAATGCCTGGAGCAAGGACTACTTGCCTTCAGTGGAGGAGAATCAGGTTAAAGAACATATTAAGCATATAGATAGATAGACATAAGCCCATGGGACCTGATGGGATGTACCCACAAGTGCTGTGGGAGCTGGCCAATACCTTTGCAAGGCCACTTTACATTGTCTTTGAAAGACCATGATGATTGGCACAGGTTCCTGAGGACTGGAGGAAAGCAAATGTCATTCTAGTCATTTAGAATGGTAAGAAGCAGGGCCTCAGGAACTGCAGGCCAGTCAGCCTCACCTTCATCCTGGGAAGGATGCTGTTTCAAACGTGAGGAACAAGATGATCATTGGGAGTAGCTAGTATTGACTTAGAAAGGAGAAATCATGCCTTATCCACCTGATAATGTTCTACAACAAAATGACTGGCTTACAGGACGAGAAGAGTGCCAGGGGTGGTGTTTATCTTGAATTTAGCAAGGCTTTCCACACTGGACACGTGGCTCCCATAACATCCTAGTAGGCACATGAATGAAGGACGAACTGGACTGGTGGACAGTGAAGTGGTTCAAGAACTGGCCTAACTGCTGTGCTCAAAGGGTTGTGATCAGCAGCACAAAGTCCGGCTGGAGGACAGTCACTACTGGAGTAACCCAGACATTGATACCTTTTGCCAGTACTCTTCAACGTCTTCATTAATGGTTGGCATCACGGGACAGAACATGCCCTGAGCAAGTTTGCGGGTAATACAAAACTGGAAGGAATGGTCAAGGCACCACAGGGTCAAGTTGCCAATGAGAAGGACCTTGAGAGGCTGTAGAAGTGGGCCAACTCAGTGGACTCATGAAGTTAACACAGGGATGTGCAAAGCCCTGCTGCACCTAAGAGGAACAACCCCGTCTGGCAGTACAGGCTGGGGCCCAACTGGCTGGACAGCAGCTCAACAGAGAGGGACTTGGGGGTCCTGGAGGATGAGTGTGCCTTTGTGGCAAAGCTGGCCAGCAGCCCCCTGAACAGGATTAGGAAGAACACTGCCAGCCGGTTGAGGGTGGTGATTCTTCCCCTCTGCTGATCACTGGTGAGACACATCTGGAATATCGTGTCCAGTTTCTGGGCTCACCAGTCCAAGACAGACATGGGCATACCTGAGCAAGTCTGGTGACATGAAAAGCGGGCATGGGAGAAACGGAATTTACCCTTGAGAAAAGAAGACTCAATGGGATTGTATTAATCTGTATAAACATCTGGTGGAGGTTGTAAGAAGGACTTTCTTAGCAGTGCCCAATGACATGACCAGAGGTAATGGGCAGAAACTGAATTACAAGAAGTTCAATTTAAAATAAGGAAAAAAAAAAAGTTTACTGTATGGATGAGTTGAACACAACAAGAGATTGCCCAGAGAGTTTGTGGAGTCTCTGTCTTTGGAGTTGCTCAGAACTTGACTGGACGTGGCTCTGAGCAACGTGCTCTAGTTGAGTGGAGGAAGTTGGACTACACAGTCTCCAGATGTCCCTTCCAACCTTGGCTATGTTACGATTATAAACAGCTCTTGGAAAAGTATGACACAATGTTGGCTCTGTGTGGCTGAGAAGATGATCTTGTGACTCTGTTCCTGGTCTGCAGTGTTTCCTTCACTTTCACAGAACCCCAAAGAAATAATCTCTTGCTGCTTCTCAATCCCAGTTCTACAACATGGGACTAAATATTCATACACATTTTCCAGTGGTCTGGTAGAAACATGAATGATGAAGAATGACTTCAGGGACAACTGAAATCTGTGTCTAACAGTCAGGAAGCAGCAAAGGCTGGCAGTTCCCTGCCAGGGGCTGATGGTGGTAGGGCCCAGTCTCACGGTGCCTGAGGGAGGCAGGTGGGGCAGACCTGGTGTTTGGGGACCAGGTTCAGCCCAAACTCCAGTGCATCAGGCAGGTGTGTGGTGATGGGGCAGCTCTGAGGTCAAGCCAGGACGTCAGTCTGTCAGTGAGGAGGAGGCCCAGTGATTGCCGGGCAGGTCCATCATGACAAAGCTGTGCTGAGGTCAAGCTGGGAAGCAAGTCTGTGGCCCAGCACACCTCTGGCTGAGGTGAAGACCAGCGTTCCTGCAGCACGGCTCAGGCCAAGAATGAAGGCCCAGGCCTAGGCTTAAATAGAGCTCTTGGACCCTTTGTCTGGGTTTATGGGTGGAGACTGCAGATGAGTCTGCTCGGTCATTAGGACCTTCTAGTGCACTCAGAGCCCTGACACTGTGTTGTGGGTGGGGTTTTATATTATGATTTTTTTTTTTTTTACCTCATTACCTTTTAAATTTTTCCTGTGTGTTACTGTTTTTTCTGATTTAGCTATTTGTTCTCACTGAAGGGAAAACAACCCTCTTGGCTGTGGGGGAAATAGGATAATGAAGAGAAATTTCTATATCACTAATACTATTTTTCTTATACAGAACTACCAATGAAATAAAAAACTTGCAGTACCTACCTCGAACCAGTGAACCCCGTGAAATGCTGTTTGAAGACCGGACACGAGCCCACGCGGATCACATAGGACAAGGTTTTGAACGACAGACTACAGCTGCTGTGGGAGTATTGAAGGCTGTGCGCTGTGGAGAGTGGTATGTGTTGATTGGCTTGTATTCACCTAGGTGTTAGAAGAATATTTGCCTGAATTTTCATTTATAATTGGTAGAAGGAGCACCAAATAGGTTTATCTAGTAGTAGAGATTTAATGAAGACTTAGTAGATACTGGATTTCTTTTCCCTTTATCTCTGTGCACTAGATGTGTTTGCCCTCTGCTGGATTGTATACAGTTTTGTTGTGTGGTGGAAACTAGTGAGGTGCTTTGCAATGATAGTTTAATAGTATCATGGAGTTGCTGTAACTGAGTTAATATTAGATGTCAAAACACTTAATGCTTTTTTCTGTTTGAAATAGTACATATGGACTGACCGGAGGCTCTGCCTCAGAGGTGCGCATGAAGACCTTTTGGCAATTCTTTGTGTTGTATGGAGAGGAGCAGAATTTTTTTTTGCTTCTGCTTCACGGCTGTTATAACCCTGATCTATCTATGGTAGATCACCTAGGAAGAATCCCGTTGGAGGTTGTGTGATATTCTTTGGTGTCTGTCTTTGGAATTCCCATCTGAGATTCAGGAAATGAATGTATTTCATTTGAAGCTGTTTATGTTTTTAGCCAAATAAAAAGCCCATAATTATATGGGCTTCCTGGCCCAGATCGAAGAAGCATTTTTCTGGATCTTCTGACCTTGGTTTGGGAGAATGACCTTAGTTTTGGAGGTTACTTTTGCATATGTAAACACTAACACCACCTTTTACTCTTTGTATCTGTGTAGAAATTAGAAGAGAGAATTCCCTTTGGATGAAATGATGCAAACTTGTGTTACAGTACATGAGTTCACTGAGACAGAAAACAGAATAATTGCTGCTGGGGAAGAACTGGATTGTTCAGATGTTAATGTGTTTATATTTTGGGCTCTGAGGTTTTTCAGGTTACTTTCTCTTCAGGTTGATGATAGCTGGAGCCTTAAACTCCCTGCTTGCTCTGATTGTGAGAAGTTGGAATTAATTAAGCCTGAGCAGTCATAGTAGGGCAGACACTGAGATACTGTGTAGATCTGATTGTTTTAAATTACACTTTGCACATATGAGAGAGAGAGAGAGAGAGGAACTCAAAGCTCTATCAAAGAAAGTAAAGAATACCAAACAAACCAAACAAAACCTCCGTTCTCCAAAATTACATGTGTATGGAAATTAATACTAATTTTAATTGATAGTAATTTAAATGTCTGTGGGAACTGCGCATTCTCATTGTACACCTTCGTAGCAAGATCCTCCTCTCTTGGAAATCATTACATGTTCATCTACATTCTAAAAATAAGTTTTCTTGCTTTTCAGTTCTAAACCATCATCTTCTCTCACATGTTGGAACTTGTGGAAAAGGCTGTCTATTCAAGTTCCATTAAAACTACTTTTAAACTTGAAAAAATGAATAAATCAAAATAAAAATTGCGTAGATTAAAAAGCTATATGAAAATAGGCAAAACTAGGCAAAACTGCCCAACACACTTGAAAGTACTTCAGTCGGGGGGGGGGAAACAGTAACCGTCAGCATTTCACTTCAGTGTAAGGACTGAAAATGTATCTTTTAATGCACAATAATAAATTTGAGACTGACATGTGGAGGAGGAAAACATATTACAAAATCAACACAATAAAAATTATATATTTCAAGCTTGATTTGACCTCAATGATAATTTTTGCTTTCCCTTTCCACTTTTTGTATAATTTTGAAAAGCCACTTCACTTACATGAAGAGAACTAATCAGAGCTTATGATAATAAAGCATCATTAATTAATGTAACACATAAAAATAATTTCAGATACTAGCTTTACTGTAATTTGTAAGCTGTGAGTAGATGTATTTTAAGGGAAACAACTGTGTTTTTTTTGTGGTGTTTTTTTTTTTTTTTTAAAAAAAAAACAAACCAACCAACCAACCAAACAAAAAACCCCCAAAAACCCAAGCCTATTTAAGTAGTTGAACGAAACTGAAAGTTGGAGATATTCCAGGGGTGACGAGGGCACTATGGCAGTAAAAATACATGTTTTAAATGGTGAGATACAATATATAAAATTCATGTTTTCTGTGAGGAGAAAATAAAGTGATTCCTAGACTTCCTGAACTGAGCCTGTTAGTTTTTGTTTAGTTAGTATAAAAATGAATTGAATGTGCAAAAAGTAAGCTTTGTAATCAAGAAGTTGCTGTAGGTTTAAAGCAAGTGGGATTTATTTAGTAGTTGATAGGCATGAATGTTAGTTTTAGGTGGGATAACTGGTATCTTTCAGAAAAGACAGGAACAGAACTGTTGAAAGGCAATAACCAGTTTTTGGGGATAGAGGACAGAACTGGAAACAAAACATAGTATTTGGAAGAACAAAAAAATAGTTTTGCTATTTGCTTGAGAGACTCTTGATTTGAGTTGTTCTGTAAAATTACTGGATTATGATTTTTTAAATTTATTTTATTTCTGTGAATCTCTAAAAATTGCAGAAGAGCTCTGGCTATTGCTAGCTAACGTTTTAAAAACTGCGCTGCACTGAAGTCTGATAAACACTGGTGTTGTGATTGTGCCGATTACTTAACACTATTTTTGTAGGTGACACCAAGTGTTCTTTAGAACTTAGGAAATGCCAGTGGAATTTTAAACTATAGAAACTTGTAAGATTTTTACATAGAAAACTTGGATGGGTTTATAGAGGGACAGCAAAAGGCACTTCATGGCGTTGTTTTTGGCAGAGTTGACCCCCTCCATCCAGTGCTTCAGCAAGCAGCTTTCGATTTTGTGTTCTGCAGCCTGCAGTTGTTGGTGCTTCTCTGTTTGATCATAGGAATTTGTTATATATTGCCAGATTTTATGCATTAGTTCAGAAATATTAATGGGAAAACCTGTAGTCTGTTTCAAAAAATTACAACAAAGAGTCCATCCCTTTCAAAGACTGAGGTTAAGGGAAAAAAATATTGACAGAAGTAGTTCTAGCAGCACTCTAATCGGGACTTACGGATTTTTCTGAAGTCATCTTACAGTTCTGTTGGATTTAATGTCTTTTTGGACATTTAACTGAACTGTTCTGCTACTATATTGCTTGGTGGGGAGAGGGACCCCCTAAACTTTAGATTGTACGAAATAGAATCTTGAAGGTGTCAAATCTGCAAATGCAGAATTAAATTATCTGGGAATATTTTTTATCAGTGTTTGTAAAAGGAATGTTGTGTTTTGTGAGCAGCACAGAGTTGCTAATGCATATTGTTGCACATAAATATAGGGACTGAGAAAAAGAATGGTTTTAAAAATCATTACCCTTTATCCTGTATAATGCATGACACAGAGTAGACACTGCTGTGAAAACATTGCTTTGGATTGACGTTCTTTTAGTATGTGAATAATGCGAATATTCTTTGTACTTATTTTAATTCTTAACTTCAGTTACAAATACTGTTAACTCCAGATGCAGATAGGTATTTTTATAACGCATTTTTTTTTATTTTTTTAAAAAAGTAGATTAATGTAGCTAATATTTTTTTATGCCACTACTTAGAGATGTTTCTGTAAGCTTTTTGCTTTCAGTGCTTAAATACTCTTCAGGAGTATACAGACCAAAATATAGAGAGATATTTTAATGTTTGTAAAATTGAAAGTAAAATATGTGGTCTGAAAATTCTCCCTAGCATACTTTCAGTAGTTGATCTGGGATTTTTTTTTCCCCCTGAAAATAGCCTCAGACTGGTTATTTTTCACTTTACTGAGGTCACGACCTAAATAAAAAAAAACAAGCCTTGGCAGTTTAACAAGCCCAGTAAACTGAAGATCATTGCCTGCTTCTTAGAATATTAATTAACACCGTATATATACATAAAATATATATTAAATATGTAAATATATATATATAAAAAATAAAATTGATTATTATATTGCTTTTACAAAGGAGTGCTTGAACATCCATGAAATAACTTCTGAAATGTATCGGACACTTCTGGCACATTGCCTCCTCCTGCGGGCCCCAGTAACTCCGGAGCAGTGGCCGGTTGGACACAGGGCTGGAGGTGGCAGGAGCGGGGCCGGGGCAGGGCGTAGGGCTGTGCCTGGTGGGGCAGGGGAGCCAGCCCGGCCTGGGAGTGAGGGGGCAGAGGGCAGCCGTTTGCTGGTTGTTCCTGTTGGCCTGATGCACAGCTGGTTTGCGGTTACTGCACAGCGGCCAACTGCGTGGGAAGGTGTTGCGCTCCTGCCAGCCCTGGGAGAGCTCTGCGAAGGATGAGGGAAGGAAATAATCAACCAGGCTCTTCCCGGCTGATAAATTTTCCTTGCAAAACCACTCCAGTGAGAGCTTTATCCTATGTAAATGAAATCTTCATATCACCACACTTTAAAAAAACCTTTTAAAAACGAAACATCCCTCAAACACATGGAGCTTAGTTGTGTATGTTTCTGTTGAAGAACTGCGTTTGCCTTTTAGATCAGAAAGTGGTAAGGATCATAGCTGTTCTTGCCTTTTGTTAGCTGATTCTAGATATGTCTCTACAGGAATTGTATAAATGGTGCACATTTCTTTGGGGGAGATGTGAGGCAAGAGGTGAATTCTCCTAACAGTTTGAATATGGACACAAACCCTAATGCAGATTTTGCTCTTCCACAGCCCTTAGTGAGCACAGATAGGAATTTATTTTTAAGGGAAGTTTTGTGGAGGATGCCAGTATTTGCTGCTTGCTAGCATTGTGGCAGCTTCACGTAGATTCAGCTTTACTGCTAACTGTGAACAAGGTGTTTGAGGCTAAGATACTAAGCAGTGTTTGCCACAGTACTAGTCAGACTGCTGCGTACTTTGAGGTACCCGAGGGGCGTATCATGTCAGAGTGTTGACAAAGTAAGCCCAGCATACCTAGGGCACCTGGTTTCAGCATCAAGGCAGACAGAGGTCAATTAAAAACAAAAATAGTGAGTTTTGTTGACCTTTCATTGCTGCTTTTACTACCACTTGTAAAGAAATTGTGGTTAATTCATTTAAGCAGTTTAATGAGACTGTGTTTGAGGAATATCCATTTTAGTTAGCTTTTTTTTCTTAAAAAAAATTTCTTAACTAGAACTGTTGTTTTGGGGTTTTTAATAATTTGCTTTATTCTTGCTTGCAGATTTTCTTTATTATTCTTTGTAGCATGGTAGTTTCTGCCTCTTGACTGTGCACTTCTTATTCTTCTGTAGGTCTGAGCAGCCTCGTATAACCAAAGATGTAATTTGTTTTCATGCTGAAGATTTCCTAGAGGTAGTTCAGCGAATGCAATTAGATTTGCATGAGCCTCCGCTCTCACAGGTAAGCATGCTACGAACTGTTGTTGATCAGGTATCTTCTGTGTCCTAAGTCAGTGTTCACCTTTTAGTTTGTGGTTTTTTTTTTTTTTTTTTTTTTTTTTCCTTCCTGCAGTGTGTCCAGTGGGTTGATGATGCAAAACTTAATCAACTGCGAAGGGAAGGCATTCGATATGCCAGAATTCAGTTATTCGATAATGACATTTATTTTATCCCAAGGAATGTTGTGCACCAGTTCAAAACAGTTTCAGCTGTGTGCAGTTTGGCTTGGCACATCCGGCTCAAGCTATATCATTCGGAGGAAGAACTTTCTCAAAATACAAGTACTGTTGAAGCAGAGACCTCTGCAGACCCCAAGTCTTCGGTTATTGGACTTCAGACTGACAGCAGAATTTGTACAATGAGCAAAAATACCTCCGAAGACACCAAATTTTCAGATGCTCTACATGCGAAGTATCTGCAGCAGGAATTTATGCCGATAAAACATGAACCTATTGCATCTCACCGAATAAAAGAAGAACCTATGAATGTTGTTCTTGCTGAAAAGACAGCGGCGCCTGATGACATTGGGGGCCAGAATGTCCAGACTAGACTGGATCACGTTGAATTGACGGCATTTAAGTTGGAAATGGATTCTAAATGTGAACCTGGCAACAAGGACTTACAAGGCAAGTTGTGCCCTGGAGGTCACGTACATCCAGATGATACAAGACAAAGGAGTTCATCATATCCAAAACTGCATGGACAAAGAGAGGATGATTTTTTGTGCTAAATTTGTATATATGGTTTTAAATTCCTTTTTAAACTTAATGATGTAATAATGTAAAGATTCATGAATTCTGTGAGGCAGGTTTGTGACTTGCCTTCGCATCTGTTACAGAAAATAGTTATGTAGCTTTGTAACATTCCTCAGTGCCTGTCCATAACTGTGAAGTATCAAAGCACTTAGGGCCAGATGCACTGTAAACACTGCAGGTTTAACATAAAAAAGTCTTTAAATAATTTTGAGTTGTAGGTTTTAGAGTAGAGCTGACATTTAACATATATATTTTTTGTAAGATGAGCCAGAATTCTTTTTGACAATTCCAGGCTTTTCCATAGAGCTTATTTATACCAATTTTTTCTTTTTAAATGTGTCAGCACTGTAGTGTAAATATCTTTTTTAAAAATCTTTTTAGTGTGATTTATACTGAAATGTGAGCCGCCTAATAAAGGTTCATAATAACAGATTGGTTTTATTTTTGGGTCTGCAAAAAATAATTCAGTTAAACTGCCTCTCTGAATGGTTATGTTTCTACCTGCACTAAAGCATAGGATGCTCTTACGCCATTGTGGGGTGAGGAGCTGTAGCAAACTGAGGTAGAGCTGAGGCATTCTTTGTAAACTGAGATTAGTCAGAATGCAAAATCAGTCCTCCCTTCACAAGATTCCTTACCGTTGCTCGTTAAAGGCACTCCCCAAACTCCTGCTGCCGGATGTTAATGTGGAACAGAGAGGCAAGCCTTCCCCTGCTGTGGAGGGCAGTTGGACACCCAGTAATGCTCCAGGAACGCTACCAGTAACCATGTGTGTCTCTAGGTGAGCTGGTAAAAGGGAGCAAACTCCCTTCCATTGCTTACCTCTTCCCCCTGCTCAAGCCACAGTTAAGACAGTTCCATTTCTCATTAAAAACCAAAACCAAACAAAAACCCACCAAAACCCAAACACCCTTCCTGCCCCAACTTAAATCAGTTATCTGACTAAAATTAAAACAAAGAATACTTTTAAATGGTTACTTACCAAGCTATAAAGGCCTAATTTTAGCGATGACCTATAATTCATGGAGACACATTTGGATTGGAATCGCTCCCTATGCTCATAGCACCAGGGAATAAAGGTAGTCACCAGTGTGTCTCGTAGGAAGATTCCTCACGAGTCCCAGTTTGGAAGCAAGAATTGTTTCATTAAGAAAATGATAGTGGTGCCCAAGGTAACTGTTCTCCTCTCTCCCTGCCTATGGAACGCTTGAATTCTCTTAAGCCATGTTCTGAGGGAAGAGGATTTCGAGGCTAGCTAGCATCTGATGTGGTAACGGCAAAACCGCTGTCATTTAACTTATTTAATGCTTTGTGTAACATATTACTGTATAGTTCAATCGCATCTGAATGATGTTTCTTTTTCAGGTAGCTACAAATAGCAGTAAACTGCCCTACAGCCTGTCCTTCAACTAAGTATTTAAAACTTAAGATCCTAGGCCTGTTGCTATTTCCAAAGCCCTCCGTATCTCTGATTTGTTTTTTTCTGTACTTTTCCCTAGAACTTTCTGAAAGTTGTACATCCTTACGTACTCAGTTTATAACCTTTAATGCACTTAGTGATCACTTTGGCTTCATTTGTAGCAATAGAACAATGTGATTTCCAGGTGATGTCAACTCAACTACCTGAGGCCCTTTTCTTGTAAACACTTTTTGCTTATAGGTTGTTAAAATTCAAAATGTTACTGTGCACTTAGCCTGGCACTAAAATCAACCATTTAACAGATAAGTGCCCTGATTTGTTTAAATCTAAAATAGGTCTGTCAAGGAATTACTAATTAAATCAATATTTGAATTGTGAAGCATTACTCCTACATAGCCATAACTACATATTAGAGAAGCAATAGAAACATGAATCTCTTGCACGTGGCTAGTACGTCCTTAAGTCTTACTGCTGTTTGCTGTAATGCTGGCTAAGAGATTACTACCAGTTCTGCAGCCTCAGGGATCTTGCTTTCCCCTCGTGCCATGAGCAACTGATTCATGTGCGAAATGGTAAGTTATTACTCTAGCAGATTCTGATTTGAAAAACTAATTGGTTCATGTAAGAATTTGAGCCTTCCTGATAGAAATGTGGTCTCAGCGCCCTTTGTGTTTTCTGGATTATCTGGAAGCTTCCGCCTGTAATCTCTTTGGCTTTATGAACATCCGTACACAATTGTGTAGCTTTCCATTCCTGTTCTCTGTGCCAGCTGTTGGAGAACAGTGAAAGAGAAGAGCTGTAGGTTGTAATTTGCACCAAGCATGCAGCTTTCCAAGTGGGTCAGCAGAAGGCTCCAGCTTTATCAAAACCAGCCTTGCCAGATACTGATTTTAAAAAAACCAAACACACAACTATTTAGTTTACGTATAAAAAAAAAAAAAAAAAAAATCTTATTTGTATGCTGGTGATCTGTATGCTGATCATTCATTCTGGTTCAGGCTTTTTTTTCAGTCTCTCAGATTTTAGTAAAGGGTATACATCCCCCTTGACAGGCAACAACTTTCTGCATCGCAGGCCCTGTCCAGACTGGGCATGGGGAATCTTTGAAAATGGTTTAGCAAACACAACTCTACACTGAAGAGTAGAATTCTGGTTCCTTTTGAAGACCTGCTCAGTGGTCTTGCCTCATATGGCCTCAAACTTCTACTTGGGTATGTCTTGGTTCTGAAATTTTGCTTCTAAACTGCCTAGATATTAAACTCTTTTTTTTTTTTTTAATCATTTTCAGAATTTTAGGACATAAAAAAAAACAAAGGCAGTTTTTGGAATTTTTATGCATCCTTTATTTTTGAGACAGACTAGATTCTAATTTTTAGTCAGAATTCCTTGCAGACAAGATATGAACAATACTGGGATTACCAATGGCTGTCAGAACTGCCTTTGTATTCAAAGGTGTAAACAGTCTGGGTTGACTGGCTATATTAGTGTATACTTCTGAATTTGCCTTTTATTTTGGGGGGGGGATGGGAAGTTTTGATCCTCTGCCTGTGGTGTATTCATTTTGATGCGGTTGCTTTTTAAGAGGGGAGTACCTTTTCTGAGAATTTCAACTCCCAAATTGTTCATTAGTCTGACAAAGGTCCTGCTTTGGTTCCAGGTGGTCCTATGCTATAACCTTTCTTCCTGCCACATACAACTTCATACTCAGACTTTTGCTTCAGCAATAAATCTTTCATGCTTTCTGATGTACTGAAACTAGTCTTTGCTCATTGCTTTTTTTCCCTCCTCCCTGGATTTCAGTTACATGTAAAGTTGCTGTTATTTTGGCTGAAATCTCCAGTGTTTTAGTTGTCTCTCTTGGCCCTTGTTCTTCTGCAGATTGGAAAAATCTGCTTAAGGCCTATTGCCTGTGCTGCAATGGTATTGACATCTGTGTGTTTGCAGTGGTGTTCCAGTTAATGACATGATGTGCAGAAATTTAGACCTGTTTTCCTAGATACTGGTACCATATTTGTGGGTAGCAAAGAATTGCATTGTTGCTGTCACTACCAATAGCTTTCAAGATGGTAGCTGCTTTTGTTTTTTAAAAATTACTGGATCTTTTGCATTTCACTGATGACTGACTTCACGTTTTGCATACAAGTGTTACTCAGTGTTGTGTCATCCCCCAGCCCTCCAAATGCCTGCAAATTGACTCTGAAACAGCATTTTCATTACAGGTACTGCTGGCATGCAGATTTTCCCTTCCTTGTTGCTATAGTGAATATTTCAATACTTCTTTAACTGAAATATTAATTCTATTTAGTATTAGAAATAAAGTATTATTTCAGAGGGTGATGATTTAAGTATTCATCTGTGAAATAATTCCTTGATGATAAATAAAATTGATTTTTAAGCAGATATATATGTGCACAGTAAATAAGTTGGCATTGCAAATGATGTAGGAAATGGAAGCATAAAACAGTAGAATGCTGTGAAACAGATCCGAACATTACAGATCTGGAAAACAGAGTAAGTCTTCCAAGAAACATGGGACTGGTATTCACTGATCAAAATGACTGTTTTCTAATACCTGCATGTGAATAAGGATGCTGAATTGATTGAAATAAATCAATGTTTTATCCATGCTCATTGGCAAAATAAACTGTTGTGAGATAATAGCCTGCCACCTGACCCTACGGGGGTGAAAACTGTACTGATTCTGATCAAGAGAGAGAAGAACTTTGCAGGGTTCTGACGTGTAACTTCATTCACTTGTTCTCTGGTGGTCAGATACGTAGAAAACCTTGTCTTGGGGCTGACTGCGCCCATTACCTTACGATGACTTTGTACAAGTTGGAAATCGAAAGGACAAATTTTCACTGATCTGTGCTTTGCTGTGAACCACACTGTTGAGAATGTTTTATTTGATTGTGAGTCACTGTGTTCAACTGATACTACTTTCTCAAACGGATGAAAAGCACTTTAAAAACTGTATAATAGGCGATACTGATATTTTGTGCAGATCCCACTGAATGTGCAGCATACATGGGAAAATTTGGGAAGCTTTAATTCCTATCAGTCACTCATTTAATTTTTATTAGAAATGCAAATTATTTTGCATTTTGTTCAGAAGCAGTGGTTAACTTCACAATATCCAGGTTGCTATTTCTGTTAGAATCATCAGGGATACTGACTTTGCAAATTTAGTATGTTATATTCTAACCACTGTTTTTCTCTGTGCTGCAATGCTGATCCTTCCTCTGCTTTGGAGCTGTGCTGTAGTGGAGTGCCAGCAAAACACCAGTCTTCTCATGTTCTGTTCGTGCTGATAGACGACCCTACTGATGAGGGCATTAGTCCTAAATAGTCCTTTAATATTTGGTGTACAGTTATGGTGATCTGATACAAACATCAATTAAAACAGCAGTTTAAACTTCTATTTTTATCAAGTTTGATTTTTCAATAACTATTTGGATACTATGTTTTCTTTTACCAATTAATTTCCAGTCCACTGGAATGAAAGTGCAGTGTTCGGCAGAGCTCAGGCCTGGGTTTTAAGGACTATGCATTTTACGGCAGGTTTTTTTTAATCTGGTAGGGCAGTTAGCTGAGAAAGCTGTTCTCTAAGGGTCTCAAGAAGAAAACCTTGAGAACTAGGTCTGTGTGCGCAAGACTAACGTAAAGTAAGTCCAGACTGCCAAGCTCTATCCTAAGCATGCAATAACATTCAGGTACTTGTCTGTCTAAGCGATGTAGTTGAGAGCTTTTATTAATCTCAGAAATGAAATTTTTAGATGAAAAACCATCTTTTAGCAGTGATCTCTTTATAAACTTCAAAAGGATCAGAGATAAAAACTAACACAGATAAATGAAACTTGGTTTCTTATTTCTTCCCCGTTTCTTGCTCTTATGGTGTCATTTTGCACTGTATGAAGACTTTTCTTAAATGTGCCTGCTTGTGATGTTGGTTTTGTTAGAGAAGGCAAACCAAAGGAAATAGCATTACTGAGATGCAGATTTTTCTACTCTTTACCCAACTTCAGTACAAGGAGAAAATGTTGAATTAATGTTGACTAGTACTGTAGTGGTCCAACTGCAGCGATTTCTTAAATGGCCTTAGTCCACAAAGCCTGACGCTCTTCAGCAGCAAGTTGATACCCAGACCTGTTCAGGTCTAAAAGGCTCATACAGGAGACTGACTCCACCCAACCTTGAAACAATAAAGGTACAAAGAAAAGGTACAAACACCCTTTTTCCAACCCAGCATAGTTATTTTTCCCTTAATTTAAAAGAGTGTGATGTGTTACATAATAGTGCTATGCTTTCATGCTAATAAATTCAAATAACTTATTTCTGAGGATGCAGTTATTCTGGAGTTTTATTACTGAAAAGCAGTGTTATTTGTTCCCAAAATATAATGGTGTTAAAACAGGTTACACCTAATGTGGTTGGAATTCCGAGTTTCTGGGAGTCCCATAAATTTCACTTTCATCAATACCTTTGTGTCGCCCAACTTTTAAACTGGGCAAATGTGAAAATTTCAATGAGGTTACTCTTAAGACTTTATTTCTGTACTACTATGCATGTATGGCAGAAAATAATACTGCTTCCCTCTCTTCAGTTGTTGTGTAACTTAGTCCTGTGCTAGCTTATTTTGTAATATTGTCACCCATACCTAGCAATGCATGTTGGGTGCTTGTACACATGTTCCTAGAGCACCTAGGCTACAGTTTGTTGGCACTAGTCTAAAATAGGTTACAGGTCAAGAATCGCAGTATGAACAGGTAACTGGAAATTCTAGTTTCATGACGTTTCATACACGTGCATTGAGGATTTTCCTTAGACAAAAGTAGATACTAACAAAGCATGCTGAAGTGTTCAAGCTTGTATAAATAATTTGAAGATAAATAAGTGACATATTCTATGTATCTCCATATATATAATACATATATCATCAACCGTTTCATTTAAGAACAGCGAGCTTTTGCATTGCATTTTAAAACAAAGCTGCTGAAGGCAAAGTTCTCTCCTCCACACCCTGCATCAGCTGCTGCAGACAACTGAGAAGGAGGGGTTCTCTTGTGGGCTGGGTGCTTGGATCCCCATTTCCATCTGCCCATTTCTTGCAAGTCAGCGTGAGCCATCTCAGCATCGACTTCCCTGTTCCTTGCCAACTTAATCAGATCTGCTTTTCACTCATTTTCTTCTATTTAATGAAGATCTGTTGATCAGTCTGTAAATTTCAAGTAAAAGTGTGAGGAGAACTCATTCCATTTCAAGCCTGTGAACAGTGACTTTGAGAACAGGGTGATTAGGAGTAGAGGTAATTCCTGCAACAGCTTCGGCACTGGTCACAGTGGGCTGCAGTCCACTTTTGTAGTAAATCCTTTTGAATGACGTTCACAAAGAAGTGAGACTGTGCATACAAAGGTGTCAGCACAGTTTAAGTCGGTTAAATCTGATACAAAAATACTAAATCAAAAGGGACATTCCTGTTATAAAAGTATTTCTGTAAGGACCAAGAGCTTGCCAAGTTCAGCACTTCCAAAGGGCTGTGTCCTAAAACCATCTTGTACTAAAGGAAATCAACGTGTGACTTCTGTAGGACACCAAAAAGAAATGTCTCTTCAGCTTTCAAAATCACTGCTATTTATTTCAAGGTCTGTAAACAAAAAAAAAAAACAACCAACCAAACAAAAAAGCTAAACCCACAACCAAAACACAGCAATTGTTGGTCTTTTTCTATTGAATTTGAGGCAGCAATTAAAAGGAGATTGGGAACAACTGTGTTCAATTCTTGTTAATTAGAGATGCCAAACTTTCAGATAATTGTTACATCTGTGGAAGAGAAGGGGTTTATTAAGGGGGCAGAGTCACCATTTGTGGCCCATCATGCTAATAATATACCCAGTCCTAATGAGGCTAGTTCTTATTCTCCCATTATTTGTTAAGTTGTAGCGATCTGTTAACATTATCAGCTTGACTCAGGAAAGCTGCTCTGCTCTTCTGAGCAGTATGGGGTTTTTTGGCATCAAGTGAACAGAGCTTTTTTGCTTTTTATTCTGTGATAATCATCAGATGGGAAAAGACTACGGGTACATTGCTTTATGCTGTAACAGAACAAAGAGATGAGTGTGTGTGTGTATATGTATGTATTTGTCTTGTCTAAAGTGCCTACATGCTTGTTATGTATTCGTGGCAATGTTTGTTAAGTGGTTCATAAAAGTCTACCTTAATTGGAGGCAGGTCTTTGGGCACTTTCTTCTTCACAAACTTTTAAAGCATCCCAATAAAAATTCCACCTGAGGCCCAGCTTGCTTGCTGTGGGCCATAGCTGGACTATTGCCTCCTGGGAAGCTCAATGACCTTACTCCCTGACCCTAGGTTCCATTTGACCACTGAAGAACTGCTTAAAGGGACAAACAGGATGTACAAATTAAGCATGTTCTCTGTACTGTGTGTACATACACACAGATGCATACACTCATCATATGTATATGTGCATGCTTGCTCTTGCATCTCCTATAAGCAGCAGGCCCCAGAACATGTACAGGCATGAACACTGCCAAGCCTGCCACTAAACCATGTCCCTAAGCACCACATCTACTCATCTTTTAAACACCTCCAGGGACTGCAACTCCACCACTTCGCTAGGCAGTCTGTTCCGATGCTTAGCAACTCTTACAGTGAAGAAATTTTTCCAAATTTCCAATCTAAACCTCCCCTGCCACAACTTGAGGCCATTTCCTCTCACCCTATCACTTGCTACTTGGAAAAAAGAGACCAACAAACACCCACCTTGCTACAACCTCCTTTCAGGCAGCTGTACAGAGCGATAAGGTCTCCCCTCAGCCTCCTCCAGACTAAACAACCTCCCTCAGCAGTTCCCGCAGCCGCTCCTCATAAGACTTGTGCTTCAGACCCTTCACCAGCTTTGTTGCCCTTCTCTGGACATGTTCTAGCACCTCAGTTTCATACTTGTAGTGAGGGGCCTAAAACTGAACACAGTCTTCAAGGTGCAGCCTCACAAGTGCTGAATCCAGGGGGACGATCGCTTCCTCCTCCTGCTGGCCACGCTGTTCCTGATACAAGCCAGGATGCCATTGGCCTTCTTGGCCACCTGGGCACACTGCCAGCTCATACTCAGCTGGCTGTCTATCAACCAACACCCCTACATCTTTTTCTGCTGGGCAGAAAGCAAGGTAGGACAGTCGACCGCTCTGAAGCAAACACAACTTAAACTATTTCTAAAGATGATTTGTTACCTGATGTTCTGCATGGAGATCCATTCCCTTAGAACTGAACAGGTGGATTTCTTAGATAAAGCCCTTCCAGCAGTCTCCAACAATATTGTTCCCATGCTTTTACACCCACATCTGTGTGACCAAACAGCAAGCAGAAAACCACAACACTTGAAGAAGGAAGATTTTTTTTTAAAGGACAAGTACAGTTAAACATACATAGTTAAAATTTTATTTGTGAGACACTTCGATCCAGTCACTTCCTATCTGCTCAGACTGTCTTTCCTGGGCTTTTTTCATTCACTAGACATTCTTCTGTACCTAGGAAACATAAATGGATCAGCATCTTCAGCATGCATGTTAATAACATCCTAGATGACTTTTACATTTGAATTTGGTTTTGTAGCTCCTGGAAGAGCACTTTCAGTCCACAAAATATGTTCATGGTTCCAGCTTGGCCCAGAAGTCCCATTCATTGCATTTTTTACTGAAAATCAAGTTCATATACTCACATCTGTGTCTGCCAGTACTCCATAAAGCCAAGACTTCACCCTCAGAGATTTAATATACTAGGGTATTAAAAACCACTTTCCCTGTTAAAGTACCACTTCCCGCAGGTACAAAGGCATTACAGAACTCACCCCATAGCTTCAGTCTTTTACAGCACTGGGGATTTCTCACTTGGAAGGGTCATCACCATTGCCTCCCTCTCCTCTGGATCTTGGACAGCTGGCACAGTTCAGCTACTGACTTTTCTCCCTAGGTAAGCGCACTGGTTATTGTCTGTTTCAGCAGCTTAAAAAAAAAAAAAATTGCTTATTTTTAGTCTTTCAGACTGGAAGTGGATTCCGTCAAAAGAAAATGCTGAATCACTTTCAAGGAAGTAAGTGCTCTTATCTGGTGACTATCAATTGTTTCTGATTCTTAAAGTAAATTTAGCACATTATAGAAATTACTGTTAACTGGTTATTTCTTGAGTAACAGCAGAAGTCATAGATAACTTAAGTCCTCTTACCAACGATTACCCAACGTGCTGAATGCTCTGAGGCAGAACATTCGTGGTTCCTTTGAGGAGATTTTCTATGTACATGTGAAGAGCCCGTATCTTTATCCATGTAACAAATAACAATCATATCAGAACAGACTACATTCAACAAATACTTTTATTTACAAGAGTATACATGACAGTTTTAAAATAAAAATGGAATGGGTCTACTTTCAGTCTTCAGCCTGGTTTGGATAAAGTCTCCAGCTTGACTGATTTCTTATTTGGCGTTCTAATCTGGAGATCTAGTTTGTGGCAAAACTATAATAATCCAGGAATTTGGTACCAATCTCAGCGTTGAAAACCACCTAGTATAGCTTAGTCTCTTCGTACATAGAAGATATTATATCCAAGTTCAATCATGCCCCCAATAAGCAAGGCCCACAAAGGGATAAATACATAGGCTAGTTTCATCGCAGTGAATCGTTGCAGTTTAGCACAGAGGGCAAGGCAGAAGGCTAACTTAAGTAGCATTGCAATGAGATACCAGGCTTTTTTCTTGATGTTTTGGGAGCCATTGCGAGGGTCAAAGCCAGACTTGCAACGTCCAGCCATTTTTACAATTAACATAACCAGAAGAATAGTATCAAATATCCAGACTGGAATAAAAATGAGGAACCAGTTCCATGGTGCTTTCTCATCCAACTTTAGCACCAGCATGATCAGGAAGAGCAACGTAAAAAGCCATGTCAGTAGTACTCTCTGCGCCAGGGACATTCTCATTTAAACAGCTTTGAGAGGAAGTCTTTCACTGTCAGCAACAACCTGACAAAACAAAAGAGAGGGGGAAGGCATCAAAAGATGTCAGTGCACAACCATTAGCCACATTCCTTGAAGGAGACTCATTTCTTGTTCTCCCACTCCTCCTAACCTCACCTACATAATGCTTCCTAGCATTTCTTTTGTAACTACCATCCTCAGTGAAGCCACTCTGGTCCTGTCCACCATGCAATTTAAGTGCGTTAAATCAGCTGTGTAAACTGCCTTAATCTAAATTTGTTTAATCCTAAACTAGCTGCCAAGACTCCTTTAGAGATTTTTGTGCGCTAAGAATATGTTTAGAACCGTTCTCCTCCAGTACTGAGGCACTCATAGTTAACACTTGAAAATAAACCCAGCAATTCTCTTCATACAGCTAAATAATTACAGTAAAATGTAAACCAACTAACAAGCACAAGTTACAAACCATCTGAAGATCCTGTCGTCTGCAGAGCTGCAGCTGAAATGAGCCAGGAAGCACTACTGCCACTTTTTGTCAAGCAGTCTTAAAACTACTAATAGCTACGCATGTTTGCTTTCTGGCAGGTATCTAAAGCACACAGACACTGGCTGGCAGGAACACTATTTAGGTTTACTGGCTTGGTAGTATATTTAAATTTCTATGTAGTCATGACAAGAAAGACAGGGACAAGTGCATCTGCTACTACAGTAATAAAAGTTAGTTTTTAAATTCCTAACTGGAAGGCGTTCACCACTGCATCTGCCAGAAGCCTTCCACTGCAAGTGTAAAAAATAGGAGTGAGAATACTACGATCTTCCTTAACATTTCACGCTACGATGGTGGATAATTAATACATACCAGTGAAACAGTGCTGAAATAGTCTTCCTAATTATTTTAAAAAATCAGGATCTTTAGGAATTTGATCATTCCCTTTAGAACACTGATATTCTTTCACCTGAAATAGGAAACTGCGCTTTGATTTGTTCTGAATTACAAAAAGATATATATTACTGTAAGTGACAGATGCGTTCTGAAGGATCTAACCCTCACCACCAGATGCCGCAAGGGAAGGAGAAGCCCTTCTTCCCCTCTGCGCCCCTGGCCACAAGCTACTGCTTCCTCTGTTACGGCTGATGCTCACAAGATCACCCAATTAAGCCTACGAAACCCACTGAACAAGCAGAAATCTATTAGCAACCTTTCTTTTTAACTGGGTTACTTTTGCCAGATTAGCAAGTTGAACCAACTTTGTGCTCAGATAAGCATCGGAACCGGAAGCAGGGAAGTAAAACTTGCTGGCTTAACTGGTTAGCAGATGACCTGCTACATTAGAGCTAGAGGATAACAATTCTGTACACCACTAAAATTAGCCTACAATTTAAATCTGTGTCTTCTGATACACAGTTCAACAGACCTACTTTTTTCTTCAGTCTAGGTTTGAAGTTTTAATGGATTTGATTCAGTGAATAGCACCAGGATTTCTCTTAAGGAAAATATCCAGTTTAGCCTAAAATAATCTAAATTGGAGTTTCTGTTGGTGCATCTCCTCCCCTGTGTTAGGGCTGACACTTGCATGACCCAGAGCAGGCGAGTTCCTTGAGCTGAACTACCAAAAAAAAGAAGTTTAAAATAGGATTTTTGTAGTTTGCTGTCTCAGTTCTGCTCAGATCACCAAAGAGTCTGGAGGAACCCAAACCCCCTCTTTAGGGAAAGGGTGAAGCTTAGCAGTGACACTAACACCAGAGTTAACTGCTAAGGAGACAGAAAAAAAAAAAAGGAGGAGGTTTAGAGAGCATTGCTCTTATCTTGTTACAGAAACATACCTAAACTAGCTGGCAGGTGCGCAGGATTACAGAACAACTACTATGACCTGCCTGAAGTATTTCCAGTATTTTGTAAACATTCCCAGTATTCTCAAGTGCAAGTCTGCTGCTAAAGCGGAGAGAACACTGACCTGAAATGAAGCTTCAATATTCCTTTCATGAGAACGTTTTTCAAAACCTAGTTCTAGAAATCAATGCTAGAGATACTACAAGGAGGGGAATCTCTTATTAGCAAACCGGAGAAAGCGGAAACCAAAGAAACAGACTGGAAACTTGGGTCTGAAAGGAAAAAAGGAATTCAACACTCTTGGAAGTATCAGGTTATCAGATACTCAAAGAAGGTGCTATCAACTGTCTTTGAAGGAAATGGAAAGCTACTTACTGAAGCTGTATTAGATGGGGCTACTCAATATTCAAGGTTGCTCCCTTGATGAAAGATTTTCAATTTTCCTGACTGTTCAGAACCACTTTGTAACAATTTTAAAAAGCACGGGCAGGTAACTCTGCATGGGACATTATTCTGCCTTTCCTTGACCCAATTAAGAGATGTAACTGCATGACTGGGCAGGACTGCAAGGCTCCATTCAATTTTACAGGCTTTTTTTTTGGATGAAAACTCAATAAAATAGAAGCGTACTTTTGAGTTGTAAAAGAAGCTACCAAATTCTAAAGACTGACTGCTAGGGATACAGCTGACATACGACGAAGGGTTTGATTACACGGAGCATGGACCATCTCTCATCAGGAAAGAAAGCAGACTACTGTAAGGTTCTCAGCTACAGGCCAGCTATCACAAGAAGGTTAACACTGGAAAAAGGATGCAGATAGGGTATAAATCTGAAGTAGCTCTTCTGTGAAAACACTGAAGAATGTCAAAGCCAGAGTGTAAAAATAAAAACTCTTGATTCCTTACAGGACTCACATAATTAACAGAAAACGAAAGTGTTCAGTAATGAGAAGTATTGTCTAAGTAGCAATGCTGACCTTGGTGGACTGACCTACATAATTAGAATATTACGATGGCTGATTATGTCCTGTTTAGAAGGAAAAATATGAAGAGGAGGGAAACTTACACATGACAGTTAGACTTGATTATCTTGGAGGTCTTTTCCAACCTTAAAGGCTCTATGTTTCTGTGACATTCAACTCGATAATAATGATAAGATAAATCTATAAATGTAAATCTTGAACAATGTCTAACAAAGTTCAGAAAATTATATTCCACTGAAACCAAATTAAATAGAACTCTACCCTGAATAAATGACAGCCAATTCAGTAGGCATGAGTAATTTAACACCCAAGAAGAAATACTCCAGTAGCCCCATTTTGAAACCACATTTAAACTCCTCTGACGCGAATACCGGTTAGATGTTCACAAGTTCTCTTTGCAACTGGTGCCTTCTCAGTTCAGGCAGCCTATGTAGATTTGAAAGCGTAAATAAAATCAAACTACAACGTTCCCCTAACTGGAGTGCTTGTGTTGCTGTTTTTCAGTGAAACAGTAATTTAAGAGTCTTTGTGACTCCCGAGTGCTGAATTTGGCTAGAGAAAAACAAAAGATATTCAGAAACTTTTCAGAGGCCCTGAACGAGGAAACCCGTAAACCAACCGAGGGCGCCGGGCTAAGCAAAGCCGGGCACAGCAGGCTCACAGCCTCGGCGCTCCTCCGAGGAACACCGGCCGCTTCCAGCGCCGGCCCACTCGCGGTGGGCACAGCCGCCACCCACGGCCACCTCCGCCCCACGCACCCCGGGGCTGGGGCTCCAGCAGCTGCGGACAACCGGGCCGGGGCCGAGGCCGGGGCCCCGCAGGCGGGGGAGGCCGCCCGTCCCTCCCGCCCTCCCTCCGGACCCCGGGCCTCCTCGACACCCCCGCCCCAGCCTTCCCTACCGGCCCACCGCCTTCCTGGGCGCCTCCCTCGGCCGAGGCGGCCTTCCCCCGCGGCTCCCCCGACAGAGCCGCTTCCCCGGCCGCGCCGGAGGCCCTGCCCGCCCGAACGAGGACGGGCCCGGCGCGGGATCCTGAGTTGGAAGCCCTCACCCTCCCCCTCCCGCCCTCACCTCGCGGGCCCGGGCCGCCCTGCGCCGCTGCCGCCCTCGCACGGACCCGCCGCCCCGCACAGGGTCTCGGCGCATCGCCCTCCCGCCCGGCGATACGGAGCCAGACGCGCAGGTGAGAGGGCGGCCAGGCTCGCCCCGCCCGCTCCGCCACAGGAAACCGACCGCCTTCCTCATCCCCCCGCCCCGGACCTGCCTATTGGGCAGCGGGGACGCACGTCCTACTGTACTCCGTATCACTGGGTAGCGGCGACGTCGCTCAAGTTTATCCCCGCCTTCCCCCCTCAGCTACTCGGTCGTGGCGACGCCCATCAAGGTCAGCCAACCCCCTCACGGCCGGTGGCGGTTCAGCCTTGAGCCCACCCCCTTTCCATTCTCTTTCCCACCAATTCGTGCAGGAGTTTGTCTGTCACGCCGGCCCCGCCTCTAGGCGGGGAGCTGTCCGTCAAGCACAGCCCCACCTTCTTCCCTCTCTCGTTGGAGAACATCACCGCCAGTCTCACCTCGGCCCCACCCTCACAGGCGGAGGGGGCGCTATTGGCTGCCGACCTGCTGCTGACCCCGCCCCCGGCACGGTGGCGCGCGCCCTCTCGGGTGGCGCGCTGTTGCTGCCGCCGCTCAGGCACGCGCCTCCTCATCCTCTTTCCCCCACCCCCCCCAGCTGTTGCCTCGCGCGTGCCCGCCCGCCGCCTCCTCCTCCTCGCCGTCTCGCGCTCCCCTCGCTGCTGTTGTCTGCGGCGCGCGCCGGCCCCCTCCGCCGCCTCGCCGCGGCACCGGGCGACCGGTAAGGACGGGACCCGGCTCGGTCAGCGGGGGAGGCGGGGGTGGGGGCGCAGCGGGGCGCCGAGTTCCCCATGCGGCTGAGGAAGGGGCCACCCAGCTCGGCGGCGGCGGGAGGAGGCGGCCGGAGCTGCTTTGGCTTTGGAACCGGGGCGAGGCGAGGGTTTCCCGTTCGGTGGGGTGGGGGCGGCGGGGCCGTACGCGCATCCCCGGCGGGGCGCGGCGGAACCGGCTGCTGCGGCTCCCCTCGGCCCTGGTCGGGCGGCGAGAGCGGGTCCACTGCCGGCCTCCCTCCGCCCCACCGCGGGGAGCCAGGCCAGGGGAAGGGCGGGAGGCCGGCGGCGCCGGGATCCCCCTCGGGCGGGGGCTGGCGCGGGTGTTCGCGCTGCGGCGCCCCCGGGGCCCTTCCCCGCCGGGCCGTGGGGTCCCGGGGCGGCTGGGGGGGGCCCTTCCCGCCGGGCCGTGTGACCGCATCGGGCGCGGGCTGCGCCAGGCGCTGGGGGGGCCGCGCCGTGCCCGTGAACCCTCGGTAACCGGGCGCGCTGGCCCCCGGCTGCTGAGTTTGCTGCGGGGGGCAGCGCTCAGTTGGGCGTTCGGGGCTCGGGCTGCCCGCCGTTCCCACTTGCTCAGTCGGGCTGCTGCTGTAACGCATCTTTCCCGTGGTAAGTTGCTTTAATACGTCTTGAGCTGCTTTAGTGTCTGTGCCAGGTGATGGGATTTTTTTTTTTTTTCTCCTTTCCTTTTAAGGGAGGATTTCAGCATCTTCACCTTTATCTTTGACCTCATCTCCTTCTATATTCTTGTATTTTACACGCAGTCTTCTTCCTCTGGTGCTTTCTTTCCATTCCTTACCCCTTTTCCACCCTAACCCAGTGACAACCTTTCTACAGGTCATGCCTTTTCCGTGGTTTTCAATTCGAGAAAAGAAATGTTAGGCTACTTCTCATGAGTTAGAATTTCTTCTGACATATTAATTTTCCTCATAAGTGGTTCATTTGCTGTCTTTTCTATCAGAAACAAACAAAAAAAGAGAGCAGTGGGGGAAAATTATTATACAGTAGTTAGTATAACTATCCAGGTGTCAGCTTCTTTTACTTTTGTTTCTCATACTTACTCCCTGGCTGCACATGACTCAGGTGTATCAGATTCGGTGACAGTTTTAGTCTGTATTTTCAAACTCTGCGCTTGGTATTTTGTCTTTTACTGCTCTTACATGTTATTAGTCACTTGAAAAGTAATACCAATGAGTCTTGCATTTTGGTCATCTGTCATATAATTAACTGGAAAAAGTAATTAATTGGAAAACCTGACTTGTTGAAAGTACTTCAATTAATGTTCTGAAATTCTTTGTGATGAAACATTCCTGCAGAAAATACAGCTGTGTTAGAATTTTGACATATGAGTTCTCTAACAGGAGAGAGACTAAAGAAAGGACGTCATCAGTAATTTACCCGCTTAGATCTTCCTTCTGATGCTACTAAACAGATGGTGGTATCTGTTTTATCAGGGAGAAGTGCATCACTTGAAATAACCTGTTAATTCTAGTAAGTGAATCCTGGTATCTTTAGCTGCGCTTACAGTGGTCACTAAGTAGTAGAAAGATATATTTCTGTTACATACATTAGTGCTTGGCATGAGATGTTTTTGTTTTCCTGAGGTTAGAGGCTAAAAGTGTTCTATGAATAAATCTCTGCGTTATAAATAGCTGTATGTATTTGGCTATTTCTGTAGCTCTGAAGGGTTTGATTTGCCTCTTTATTTGTGGCTCCCTGGAAAGGATAATCCTTTTCTCTGAAGTCTTATTTTTGTTTTAGTAAGGTGTTTATGAACAATATATGTCTGCACATCATACTTCTGTTGGTTTTGGCTGGTTTTTTTTCCACCTCAGAGCTCTACTTTAAAATGTTTGCAAACAATTTTAATTTCTGAAGGCGAAGGTTGAGAGCAATACTTGGAACTGGTGCGGTTAAGATCCCGATCCCTGTTTGAAGTGGAATTTTTGTACAGTTGACTTTTCTGTTGCTATGTTTTGCTGCCAATGTATGTTTTTATTCTGGATATAAATATTACAAAGGATAAAACATGAGCCTGAATAATCTGAAAAAGAATTTGGAAACCTAGTTAGTTTAATTCAATGCTTGTATAGAATTTTTTCCTCTTGTGTTGTGTGGAATGTGGCATGCAAATAAATTGTCAGTAATTGTTGGGTGCTCCACGGAGCATTTCAAGTGTTCCGGTAGTACTGGATATCTCCCAAAGCAGAGTTGGCTCGGCTCGTCTCAGAAAGTTGGTCTCGGCTGTATCCATGGCTGCTGAATGTTGGTGTGAGTTTTGGGAGAACTCAAACTCCCGTAGCTTTTGAAATAGGAAGGAGTATTGATGTTGTGTTAGGAGGGAGGCATAGGTGCATCAAAAAGACTCAACTTTGTCTTGAGGCGGTTAACCAGGCAGGGAAGGGTGGAGCGGCTCTTGGAGTTGAACAATGCTGTTCCTGTCACAGCTGGCAGGGGTCACTGGAAAGCAGTGGACACTTTCTTTCCCGATTCTCCGGAGTTACATATACTGTCTTCCCAGACTTTTTCTGAATATCTTATCCTCTACTTGTTTGTAGTAGAAATTTTGATAAATAAATGAAAACATAATTTCTTTTCCTTTTCTCAGGACCTCTGGGATTGAGAGTGATGACAGTCGCGGGTTGGGTTTTTTTGTCTGTGAGGAAGTTCTTTTCATAATAAACAGCATGCTCTATGGATTCATCACTGAACAGTTTATTGGAATTTTTACCTACGCTTACCAGGGACGCAGTGCTTGTACAATTACTTTCTTTGTCCGTCTTCTCCCGTTTGAGTAACTTCTTTACTCAGATGACGCAACTGAAACACATTAAGTACCTGCACAGTGACAAATTTTTATAAAACTTATGGTAGGTAGTGACCCAAATTAATATTCCCATCCACAAAAAGGCAGTTATAATTGAGTCCCTTCTTTCTTCAGAAAGAGAGCAACTGCTGGCCAGTCGGTGTGCTAAGCTGTGAGCCATCGTGGTGCGTACTGCTGCTGGCCCAGCTGGATAGCTGGGGCAGTTGGTAATACGGGGTGGGGAACAGCAAAAAAGGGTTGGGTTAGTTGGAGAAGGACAATAGAGAGCCATTGAACACTGGTAAAATCAGACAAACTTAATTGCTTCTGTCCATGAAACAAGGTAGGCCTGTTTTTTTTTTCTGTAATGTTTTTGTCTTTCACAAAGGAAACAAACCAAAAATCTTTTAGGATACCTCTGTCAGAGGTGCTACTCCTTCTGAATGTTCAAGAACAGTTGACCACTGTTTAAGATATGTAGTGACGTGAAAAATAAATACCTTGTTTTCTCCCTTGAGTTTACTGTGCTGTTATTCATAAAGGTCCTTCTTGCTGAGTACAGAGGCAACAGCTAACTACTTGAAGAAATTATATTCAGATTTCTAAGGAGAATACAAAGAGATTAATACATTGCCTGTAGGGGAAAAAAGAGTTAATAGTAATTAGAGCTATAATGTATTACTGTGTAATGTTTGGGTATGCTCTACATGTAATCATAGAATAATTTAGGTTGAAAAGGGGTCACTGGAAGTCATCTAATCTACCTGGTCCAACCTCATCTCCAAGCACGGCCAGCTTCAAAGTCAGAGCAAACATCTATGCATATATAGAGATACTCATTATGTTGTCAAGAAATTTGGACATACAGCTTATGTTTGTGGGTTTTTTCTTTTGTGATTTTTTTTTTTCCCTTTTTTTTTTTTTTTTTTTTCAGTTGAGAGGACAGTATCAGGGAGTTCATAGTGCTATTCTCTTGTTTCTTAATTTAAATGTGTAAATGGGATTTTTTCCAAATTTGTTTCTACTGGGAATACTCTTTAAGTGAGACATGTAGTGTTCAGTGTGTAATTCTTTGTTCATTTGGGGTGGTCTTGGTAGATGTACTCTAGAGAGACTAGGTGGCTTCCTGGAATGACTCCAGATGTTGAATTGAACTATTTGCAAATACATTTGTGGTTCTTGTTCTTAAAAAGTAAAATACAATTGCAAAGTGGGAGAAGAAATTAAGGCAATATAGCATCAAATATAAAAGTCATCTAAGTCTTGGATTTTGGCAGCTGGCCAGTGCCAGATGCTTTTGGGGGTTAGGTGGTTGGCAGATGCCAGCCTGGCAGCAAAAACACTTTTTGTGTTCAGCTGTCATAAGGGACAGTTTGTTCTATGCTTGCCACGTAGCTTATATGCTTTCCTTGGTATTTGCTGCTGGCCACTCTGGGGTCGGGTTAGGTAGAGAGTTTGTCTGGCCAAATACAGCCTGGGTGATCTCTTTGGATGTTTTCTTGCATCCTGGGTCGTGAAGCTTGAGATTCCCTCAGCTGTATGGATCTTTTCTTCTTACTGTTATTGTGTGTTTAGCTGCTTGCTTTTTGAATCTGGGTAAAGTCTTGGCTTCAGTGACTTCCTGTGGTTCTGAGTTTAACAGTCTAATTATGTCTTGTAATATAATATTTATCTGTTAAGAGTTTGGCTTTGCTATCCTCTGAGCTCAGTTAATGAAAGGAATTCCCTGTTTAATTGTAAGTTGTTGTTTTTTTTGACTATATTTTCTTTATATTTCTTGAAGTCTCATTTAATTTATAAGTTCTTATTTTTTCTATTCACACTTTCCTGTCTCAACAGGAGAGTTTTCAAGTGGTTGATAATTCATGGCCCTCCTCAGAACACCTCCCCATCCTCCAGTATTTTAATATTCTTCTTCAAATAAAATACATGCGTTTCAGGTCAGATTGCACAGCTGATTAACAGAGCTGTACTGCAGTGTTTTCTATGTCATTCCTCTTTTATTCTGGTGTCTCTGTGCTCTTCTGACTATAGTGTATTGAATGGAAGAGCTTACTGAGTTGCTAAATTTCCTTTCTGGATTTGAGATATCTGATTTTAAAGCTTTGTGTGGTGTACATAGTTCACTCCCTTCCCCTCCCACCCATAGGTATCATTTGCATTATGAATACTAAATTCTGTTTGTTGCCTATTCATTGTTAAAGTTGATCCATATTCTTAAGCTTTGCATATTCTTAAGTTTCACTACTTCAGGTTTTCTTTTAATCTCTGATGTATAAAAAATAAATATAGTGAGCACTGCTGGACCTATTTACAGAAGTTTGAAGTTCGGACTGACAAGGCAGAGCTCAGTTCACAGCATTTAAGGATATAATTAAGGTAGTACTTCACAAAAACTCTAGGCTACTGGTCTAAATAGGAGGAGGAGGAGAGAGGAAACAGCCTTAATTAGTCCTGATTAACTCTGTTAATGGCACTTCAGAAGGCTTGCAGGTAGAGATTCAGAGTGTTTAAGCTGGCTTCAGTCAGAGCTGCCTCACTACCAGCGGTGGCATTAGTCTTATTCTGTGGTGCATAGATCTGTGGAGCTAATCTCAGGTGAAAACTGCTCATTTACTTAGTAATAGTAGTCAGTTCCTTGAAGCTGTTTGGGGTAATACTGGTTGAGTGGTTTAAATGGTTGTGAAGCCTTACTCGGCCACCCTGACCTTCTCCATTGTCTCTGTGTAGACCTTAGGTGTATTTAGTGAATGGTTTCTTCTGGTGAAACTTAACTCCTTAGAACTCTCAGAACCAGCAGGAATGTGGGGCGTGTCTGTTTATCTCTAAGCTCACATTAGCTGTTAGTGCCTGATGAAGCAGTGGCATGATGAGTATCTGTGTTCGTCTTTCTCATAAAAGTCTAACGGTTAGCGTACTTAGAAAGTTGGAAGTCACAATTTCTGAGTCCAGTTGTCCTGAGTGGCTTTAATGTCAAACCTTCAGAAAGAGCCAGTCACCACGGCATGTATATCCTGAGTGTCTGCCTCTGTCACTACAGGGTGGTCAGGTATGTGAAAACTAGAGGAACATAAAGAAAGCAGACTAGGAAGATTTAGTCTGAGTTTAGCTTTGGGATTAGGATGCTTCTATGTGAAGGAGAACTTGGGAGCACCCTCGGATTGGCGTACACTTTGCCTTGGGCTGGCAGTGGACGGAGAGCTGGCAGGCTAGCTGTGTGCAATGCAAGGAGCTTCTGGGCACCTGAGCAGGCAATAAATAGGCCGTTTAATTCAGACTGGATGCTGCTATTAATCTTTATTACCTAGTTAGCCTATTGCAATGAAGAACATTGACCTCAAAATTTTGTTCAATTTTCTGGCTGATTTTTGATCCGTGGCAGTGTTTGCTTTTCACAAACAGCAGTCTGTTTAGGAGTCTTTGGCATCCTTCCAAAGGCTCTTTGAAGGTCCGCGTATGTTTTATCACTTGCTCTTGCTTATCAGTTAGTTTGACATGTTCAAAAATACTGATAGCCATGCATGATCTTCCTTTGCAGAAACTGCTGATTAGACCCTATCAGATAGTCTTTCAGGTATAGTGGTGTTCTATTTTTAATGATTGTTCTGAGGAGCTTGCCAGATACACATGTAAGCCTTGTTACTCTGCAGTTCCTTACTTGGATCGCTACAGAGACTTATTTAAAAAATATAGGCTCAGCGTTTGCTGCTGTGTTCCTACAGAACAGTGGCTGTTACAAGAGACTGCAGCTTTTTCTGACAGCTCAGCCACTTCATACTTCAGCTGCTTCAAAAACTTGCTGGATAACTATTTGTAGAACATGATGCAAACCTGGTCATTTAGGAGTGGTTTTCAGCTTCCTGACTGTACTCATCGAGAAGCCACAACTCTGCTGTGCATTGCCTAGTGACAGACAAACACATTTTCCTAAACACCAAGTCAGTATTTTCAGTGAGCAGGATTTATTGTTGCAGGAAATTACAGCTGTATTTAGAATCACTAGGAGGAGAAAAGAGCATAGGATTTTATTTCAAGGTGGCCACTGTATTTTGGATTGGTTTTTGGTTTTTTTGGTTTTTTTTTTTTTTTGTTTTTTAGTGTTCAAGAAGAATGTGTATGTAAATGAAAAACATAGTATTTACAGAAATTCCAGTCCTTAATAAAGTTGTTACAGTTCTAAGAGCAGTTGTATACATGCAGTATTTCAGAGATTTCTCATTATAAGATTGTGAATATGTTTAATGGGGTATGTATGTATGTGTGTGGTCTTCAGCACAAAAAACAGGAATTAAAAAGAGCAGAACTTGAGATTGACTATATGCTGTGTTTTATTTAATTTTTTAAAAGATGCAGCATTTTCAGAAATATCTTGGCTTGTAGGTCTGTCATGCTGGCAGCAATTACTGCTTTTGCACTGATGGGAATTTTGAAATGAACATCTCTTGTAGAAGTTAAGGGGCAAAATCAACTTGATTGTAGTCCTGTTTAAGGGCTTGAATTTTTTTCCACTTCATTAAATGGGACAGTATGCTTAATTTTTGTGAGCATTTTGCTTATTAATAAACACTGCAGCAGGCTCAGGAGTAAATTAGAAGGGGTGTAGAATCCTGGATTTCTCAGTACAGAGTCCTTGCCCCTTGTTTTACAAGTAAGGTAACTATGAAATCCTGTCATGTCACTTCAAATGGAGCCATGAACAGAAACCAGTTATGTAACAAAATTAGGAAATTTGAACAGACTTTAAGGCTGAGGGCATAGATTCCAGAAACGGCTACAGCAGTTGCAACAACTGCACACAATGTTCTTTTCCCAGAACCTGAAATAAATCTCAGAAATCCTGATACTCAACATTTTGCTGCTATTTCAGACAGTTGTGTAATTCACTGGCAAAACAAGTATTCCTTGGGAGACAGTTATTTTCTGTGCTACTTCCTTGCTAGTTTGTCCTTCAGATGTTGGCATTTTTACTATGGAGGTGAAGATGGTTAGGTCAAGCCTGCTTCCCATCAGAATTTGAAAACTGATTCTTGCTGCGTGCTCTATGCCACAGCTGCAACTGTGAGAGCTTCCTGCTGGGGATGGTAAGTGATAAAGGGCATGAGCTTATAAGGAAGAGTAAGTATGCAGTGGCAGAAATGGGCTCAGATACCATGGTTTGTGGGCAAAATACAGAGGCCTGAGGAAAGTATCAGTTTTTCAGTAACTGACATCTTACTGGAGGCACAGGCAGGCATGGACATGCTGCCAAATGTCTGTCTGTGTCATGATATATCACGTTTGGTATGTCTGTGTTCATAAAGAACAGGGCTTGATACACAGCAGCCAGCGTAGGGTCTGATTCATATTTTATTGTTGCTGTTGTTGGCCTGATAACCTCCTCAAGCAAACAACAGAACTCCCCAAACAAGTATCTAGGGATGTTAATTTTTTTTTTTTCACCAGTTGTTTGGGGGTGTCTTTTTTGTTGTTGGGTGGGTTTTTTTGGTTGGTAATTTTTTGGGGTTTGTTTTTTTTTTGGGGGGTGGTTTTTTTTTTTTTGGGGAGGGGAGGGGAGGGGTGAGGTAGAGTGAAGAGCAAGGTTTGAAAATTCATTCTCTTTCATGAGCAGTGTCTTAGGAATGCTGATATCCAAATTTAGCAGAGTTGTTGGTGTTCTTTGGGGAAAGCAAGTGTGTTAATTCCTTTTTGTTTACAAACTATCATGAACCTTGGATTGCAAGGCAACAACTTGGGAGGTGGTCTTTGGCTGGCTTGGCAGCAAGAGTACTTTTCCTGCTGGCTGCGATATGGTCCTGAGGTTAGCAGTGTCTGATTTTAAAATTTTATGTTATATTTTCCCTTCCCTTTGGCGGCTTCAGATTTTCTTAAGGCTAGCTGAAAGGAACGTGATAAAACTTCCACTGAAAGGTGTGATAGGGAGGGAGGGAGAGGCAAGTTTCTCATTTGCTTGTATACAATTTGCAATTCTGAAATGCTATTTTGGGAACATGATGCATAGATAAAGTACTGAAACAGAACACTGAGTGAATTAATACAGTATTTGCTGTTCCTTTTAGAAAAAGAAGTGTAGGTTTAATGGTTTATTTGTAATGCACATGAAAGGAATGTGTCTTTTTAAACACTGCTTCAAGGGTTTAATCCTGTTCTTGGTGGCAGTGGCCCAGCTCCCATGGATTTGAGTGTAGAAAGGATGACTCCTGGTGAGTTTTAGTGGTGTATCTGCATTTCACTGATACCTGTGTTGATTTGTTTCGTCACGACCGAAGCAGCTTTTCAGTCAACAGTGGATGCCTAATTGTGACTAAGCTGTTTATTGGGCTCATTTAAAATTAACTTAAAACATCAATTAATGTCAACAATTTGATGATAATGTTAACTTCTATTTTGATGTTGAACCTGGCGAGTGAGGTTTTTTTCCGCGTTAAAGTTATTTTCTAGCTGTGCATCAGCAAGCATAATATTTTACTTTTAAGTGAGTTTGTGTGATACAAATGTTGGTACAAAATTAGTAGTTTAGGCCGTAGGCTTTACTGTTCTGATTCATTGTCTCTTCTTACTCTTCATACTAGGAAATCTTTGTGGAATTATGCCTGTGATTGTGAAACTGTAATATGGAGGATCTAACATAATGGTAAAACAATTCTATTCTGAAAAGTAGTTGAAACCAAGTTGTAGTATTTTCATGGCTTTGTGAAGTGACTTTTTTAGAACGGCCTTTAATTTGCTGCTAAGAGAAGGTCTTCTGAAGGTGATAAAAATCCATGGCATTTTAAAAAAACATTTGAGACCAATGCTACAGCTGCAATTTTATTCCTATAATGATGTCTAGTGAGCATGCTAGCTTCATCATTCCGTGGTCATAATGAGATGATAAGGACATTCAAGTCTTGACTCAACAGCTGGATGGTATCCTGACCGTTCGGGTTAGGACTCTTATAAAAGAAATAGGTTCCTTAAAATACTTAGTGATTCACAGTGTTTACAGGTAAGGAAAGCAACTATTTGCCTATGCTTCCTTGCTTATGTTGGATTTTTAGTTATGTCCCTTTGCTACTTGCCACTGCTTAGACTTGTATATTCTTCCAAAAATTGTCCTTTTTTTTTGCCTTTGTCATTATGAGGAGCAGTTTTATTCAGAACTTCTGTCAGAGTTCAGAATAGATTTTATTTCCGTTACTGTCATTTAGAAATGTACTCATTTATGGCTGACTTGGGTCACCAAAATCCTGTGGATATGAGTAAAATTTAAAAACATATTTACTTTGAATTTATTTAAATCTGTACTGTAGTATCTAGTCCTGTCTTACACAATAAGCACTGCACTACTTGAGTGAGCATTTAACTACCTGAAAACATCTAAATATAGATTTCTGTGGCTTTTGAAAAACTGCTTGTTTGATTGCAAGGTGTAGCGTGTACTTACTTAAAATGGAATATGATTATGCTCTGACATTGAAAAAAAATAGCTAAGAAATTCCTCAACAGGAACCACGAAAACCAGGTAGTCATCTTCTTTTAGTTTTAAGGAAGTACTGAAGTTTTGATCAAAAAAATGTTGCTTGTTATTTGTAGTATTAACTGTGAGTTTGATGGAAATGTCATGAATGACTCTGTTGAATGTCACAGAGATGTTATGATCAAGCTTTTACATTTACATGTTCTGTCTAATCTCTGATGTTGAGAGGTTTTTTTTGTGTGTTGCTCTTAATTCTCTAGTTCCTTAAGATTAAGCTAATCTTGCTGTAGTTACTCTGCACAGGACAGTGTACAACTGAGTGCTAAAGATGGTCCGTGTCCCAGATGCAGGTACGCAACACACAGAACATGAAATAAAAGGCTAGATCTGTAGAGGATGGGAGGAGAACAGGCAGTGCTATGTTGTGCTTGTGGAAGTGTTATCAGCTGTTTTGATTTGTTCACTTTACCCATTTGATACTGATGTGCCTTAGAGCTCAGCTTGTATGGTTTGACTTCAGGATCAATATCAATACAAACTGTCAGCTGAATCACATATTAACCTGTAACGAGTGTGCAGCATTCTGGGATGGCGCAATCCTTGGTCTCCTGTCTAGGTGTTCAGTGAGCCAGGGCTGCAGCTTAAGTGCCTTGGATTGTTACCATCCATTTCTCATCCAGATAAGTTAGCTTCAGGCCAAGTGTATCAAACTCATTATATTGTCTCAAAAAACACCCCAAAAAACCAAACCAAACCACAGTGAAATCCCAGCACCTGTAAGTAGAAACACTGTCCAGAAATAATTAAACAACCCTCTTACCCTTTCATTTCAGTGCTGTCTCAGAAATTGTTGTATATCTTTTAAAGAAAGCATGTGATATTTCCTTGTAAAGGTATTTTTACTCAGCACACCAAAGTCTGTTAAAATCTTTTGAGACATCCATCTCATGATTTTGTCATACTTAGTTTTGTAAGCATCATCTTTGCATTTGTTGATGCAAATATGCTTTAAGCACCACCAAAATAAACTCTATGGAGGATTTAATGTAGAGAGTTTCTTAGAAATATGAAAACCATGGGTAGTGTATATAACAAGTTTGTTGATAGAAATCAGATATATCATTGTACTTGGTTTATAGTTTTGTGATGTAGTTGTTTCTCAAGGCAAAGGGTTTTTCAGCGGATTGGAGAACTACTGCAAAAAAAGGTTGCTGCCTTTAGAATGGCTTCTCCAATTTTAGCCATGTTTGACACAGTTGGACGTCCTGGATAAGTAAGTTACCTTGTAGAGGCAGAGATCAAGTTAATGTAGCTGTTGAGGGCAAGGTTTCTGTGCAGGTTCAACATTTAGTTCTTTACTGCCGATAATGAGCTCTCTAACCTTTTTCTCATGCTGTAGTTATGGTGGTAGGAAGCAGGGTATATTGTATGTGAGAAGAGGGGAGACTGGTTTAGGAGAAATACGAAGGAATTAAGGAACCTCCAAGATGACTTCACAGGGGAGGAGAAGACGAGAGGTGCAAGTGTGATGAAAATGTGTATCACATCCTTCCTACGTCAGCACATCCATGAGCAGAGGAACTGCTGTCGCTATGACGATGTAGGTCATGTTGTGTGTGGAGGCTATGGATGGCTAAGGGGTTTATGTCACTTTGATTCTATAGTCCAGTGTAGCAAATGATTTTAAATTTAGGTTTACTTAAACAGGTTTTCAAACAAGAAAGCAAATCCTATTTTAAGCTTTGTATGGGTGAGAAAGAAGGGTAACCATTCTCTGTAATATGCCAAGTTATATTAAAGCCTCTGTTGGACTCCATACTTTACATGATAGAAATATTTATGTATTTATTGTGCCAATGAGTTCTTAATAACTAATAATTGCTCTTAGAAAAACTGCTGCTATTATGAGAAACAAACAGGTCAGAAACAATTACAGATGTTGACACAATCATGACTGCCAGCTTTAACTGACTTGATCTGACTTACACAATACTATTATCAACAGTGGAAAAATTGCAGTGTTTGTTTGCTCTATTGAAATGAAAGCCAGCGTCCTGATATTTCTGAAATTTGTTAGTGATTGTCTAAGCTCTCTGAGACATTTATTTCTATTGTGTTGTAATTTTATCTGAAGTTGCATAAAGGGTATTGGAATTACACTGTTAGAAATGGTAAGTATAGTTCCTTTTGAGTATTTGATTTCTCTTTTTTGAAAAAACTTTGTGAAACATGAAAATGTATGACATGTTTTTTTTAGAAATCCTCAGGAACTGGTGTAAAATCAATCTGTTTGTTGAAGATTTGTACTGTGCTGTATATAATACATATCCAAACTTACTGGATACAGTGTCTTTAAAGTAATACGCTGTATAAAATACAAGTACATCCATACATGAGTCAGGAAAGACTGAATAAACAAGTGTCAGTGCGTAACTGCCTTTTGGAGGGTCCTTTTTTTTTTTTTTCTTTCTTTTTTTTTTTTTTTTTTTCCCCAAGCTGAGAAGTGTCTTGAAAGATGGCAGTGTTGATAGCACTTCTGTAGGGGGAGTGTTTGTGATTTTTGTACAAGCAGCTGTTCTGATCAGGTAATCCAATCTCTGATTTTTATTTTTTTTTTTTTTTAAAAAAAAGCCAAACCAAAACAAACCAACCTGAACTTTTTGGTGATGAACAACATGTAATAAAGTGTCACAAGTTATTACAATGCTTAGACATTTCATAAAGACACTTTTATTTCAGTCGATTGCACAAGTTCAGTTTCCATCCCGTCTGTTGCACATGGTATTTTTATTTGCATTCCTTATCTGTGCAAATGCTGTAAACAAATGTCTTATCTTTCTCTTTATTTTAAGGACTAGGATCACACTTAAGCTTTCACTATAAAAACTGCCTGCAGAGTAATAATTCGTATTTGCTTTTAATGAAGAAATAGAAGGTGCAATGTTGTTGATACTGACAATGTTATGATAAATGTGATATTTTTATCAGAAATATACCCCTTAATCACTTTTTTTTTTTTTCCTGAGAGAGATCAATCTTGGAAGAATGCTTGATGTATAGTTTGGTGTTTGGGGGATAAACTACCACTCCTCCTCTTCACTACTGGTGAGGCCATGTCTGGAGTACTGGGTCAAGTACAAGAGAGACATGAACATAGTGGAGAGAGCCTAACGAAGGGCCACAGAGATGGCGAAGGAACTGGAGCATCTCTCCTGTGAGAAAAGGCTGAGAGAGTTAGGACTGTTCAACCTGGAGAGGAGAAGGCTCAGGGGGATCTTACCAATGTGTGTAGTACCTGAGGGGAGGGTGCAACGAGAACAGAGTCAGGCTCTTTCCGGTTGTACCCAGTGCCAGGACCAGAGGCAACTGGCATGAATTGAAACACAGGACATTCCCTCTGAACATCAGGAAACACTTTCTTACTTAGTGAGGGTGATTGAGTGCTGGCACAAGTTGCTTAGAGCGGCTGTGGAGTCTCCATGCTTGGAGGTATGCAAAAAACATCTGGACATGGGCCTGGGCAGCTTGCTCTAGGTGGCCTTGCTTGAGCAGGGGGCTTGGACCGGACAACCTCCAGAGGTCCCTGCCAACCTCAACCATCTGTGATTCTGTGAAACTGTGTTTGCGAAGTTTTTTTTAAGAGAGCTTCTTGTGTTGATTTTTACCAGTTGTGCTTGATCCTGAAATCATTCGGATAACGTGTTTGGAAAACTTGTTTAATATTTTGAAGTTACTTATACTAACTTTTTCAAAGCCTTTTCCATAATTTGTTAGGAATTTATAGCTTTACAGAATAAAGTAGGAATTGTCTTGCATGTTAAATACTTGGTGCAGTTATATAAAAATAACATTGTTAAACTTCTTGTAAACATAGGAAGAATACTGAATATTAGGTGGAGCTGAAAACTTCAGCTTTTACCAACTAGTGTTGAAAGGTCATAAGTAGTATAGTGCCTCTTGACTTTTTTTAGCTGGGCTTGAGTATGGCATATTTGTTTACATACATGTATTTTTAAAGGGAATCAGTGAGATGAAAGATTGTTAAACGCAAAAGTATTCAGATTTTTTGACATATTTTAACAATTTTTTTTTTAATTCCTTCTTCCTTTTTTCTTCCACTGACTGCTTCCTGTCTTAATTAACAGTTTGAAATGTAGGTACTAAACTAATTTAACTGTTATTAATCTCTTAATATTGGAAGTAATCTATTTATGAAATATTCGAGTTTGGTTTTAATGATAATACATTCATATCTGAAAGAGCTTGTGTATTATAACAATATATCTGGAAAGGAATCTGATTTTACAGAATGTCCAGTATGAGAGAAAATATATGAGTCGAGTTCTAGCACTGTGTGGTGGTTTCCCCCTGCCCCCCCCTTCAAAAATACCTAATAGTTGGTATGACGTTTTCTTGCATTTTGTAACAGTTATTCCTGGACTTCAGAATGTGCTGTGGTAATAATTGTGGGTTGCCTTATTTGTCACAGAAAAAAAAAAAGCTACATGTAATATAACTCTTGTGATGTTCTCATGAGACAATAACAGATCATCTCTGTGCCACCTGTGTTTGACTGAGAAGGAGGAACAAAACTGAAGGTTGTGATGTCCTGTAGCAGCAGATTTCTGTTTTTTTTTTTTCTTTATTCAGAGGAGAAAACCCAAACTCATACTAAAATAGTAATGAGGCAAAGTATAAAGTAAATACAGCTGTTCAGCGCTTTGCAGGTGATGGGAGTGTTTCTACATTCCCTGTGTTTGCCTTCGTAGGGAAGGTGGAAGTAAAGTTCTGTCTTTTTCTGTTAACAGCCTAAAATGACTGTGTGAATTCAGTGGAATAAATGGCGTCCAAAGTAACTGATGCTATAGTTTGGTACCAGAAGAAGGTAAGCGTTCTATTTGTTTTTATGGTGGCTTTAAAAAAAAAAAAAGTTGGCTTATTGTATTCTATGTGTAAAGTGTAATAAATGTAAAATACTACGCATCACTGGTTAGTGTTGTATGAGAATGAGTAGCTTGAAACTTTTTCTTCCAAAAGCAAATAAATAGTTAGTGACTGTATCTAATGAAATGGAATAGCTTTTGGTCTGTGTTCAAAGCTCCTCACTCCCTGGCTACTTGTGCTATGGAAAAAAGGAAAGAGAATTTTTGTTCTCAGTAGAATGTTAATTAATGTACAGGAGAATGTTGTTTCTGTATCACATAAATCAATCCTTGTATTTAATTAGAAAGTAAGAATTGAAACATATTTTCTGTCACTAAAAAGGAACTGTGTAATCCATACTGAAAAGAGATAGACTAGGATGTTTTGGAAATGAATTAGAAAAAAAAATTGGAGAGGAGAGAGGAAAAAGATCCATTTGGAGATACATAGTTGCAGTATTGCCTGATATTGTGTCTTTTGATTCATGTTTACACATAGAAATGTTGATATGTCTTTCTGATTTATTTTTACAATTTCAAATCATCATACCCTCTTGACAGTAGTATGCCAGTTAGCTTATTCAGTTAAATTGGTTTTAAAAAGCTGAAAAATTTGCTATGTTTGAGATGTACTTTTTTACTAAGATATAAACAAGATGTGATGATTTTTTTTTTTCTTTGGGTCTCTCATGATTTAGTGAGTTTCTCTGAGTTACTGTTTTTTTCTTGGGCCTGTGGCTGTCTTTGAGAGGATGCATCATCTCCTTAGGAGAATGATGGCAATGATCTTCAGAAAAGAAATTCTAGTTAACTTCTAGCTAAGTAACAGTTAATTTCTAGAAATAAGACAATACTGGTATGCTTTGCTGAGATCTTTACAACTGTGAATTAAAGGAACATTTGGAAAAGCAGAAAAAAAATAATTTTGTTGATTTGATTTATACTAGGCATTCAGTTATGTATTAAAAATTGAAAATAATTCAGAATTTAATGAGGATTTATTGTTTGGGTTTGTACTGTGTACTCTCTCCCTTCTCTTACTTAAGCTTTACAAAATGTATTTTTTTTAAAGTATCAGTGGATTTACACTGTGGTTTTGAACTGTTTCTTGATTGCAGGTCCAATCCCATTTTGTAAAGATTTAGAGGATGACTTGTAGACAAGATTTACTGTAACAAAATCCAGTGCAGGATCTTACAGAAGGGGAAAGTGATGCTGATTTTACCGACTTCCACTCATTCTCTCATAAATTTAATTCACTCACTGTCGTATTGATAATACTTAAAGGCACTGATTGTGTGCATATTTGGTCTGGCCAGGGCCTCTTTTGTGCAGTGCAAGAGAGGCTGGCTATCAGATCCTCATTGTGTCTCTGAGGTTTTTTCATTGGTGATGATGAACTAGTCTTTGGACAGGTCTTTCATGGTCTTCAGCTTTACATATAATTGGTCCTTTGATGCAAGAAAGAATCTGAAATCTCCATAAATCTTAAGTCAAGTTCATGCTTGTTATCTGTTTTTTCCATATTTTTAAAATATGTGTCTGTTTACCCGTTGGTCATACAGGAGAAGGTAGGCCATATGTGATATGCTCCAACTTTCCATCCTCCTGAAGTTAAGAAGGCAGGATTTTCTGCCGATAGGTCACTGTGCTGAGATCTTACAGAGGCAGGCCTTCTGATCTTGTTATAAACAACCCATTCCTCAGTTTTACTTTTCCCAGGACACTGCTCGTAACGGGATTTACTCATTATCAGCACTCATTCTTCTAATTCTTGTTCTGTTGTTTTTTACAGTGGTTTCAAACACTTTTGCATTTATTTCCTTCATAGCAACAGCAATATTTCTGCTACAAGTTTCTGTAGGCTTTTACTGAGGTCTGCTCAGCCAGAAATCCCTTTATGGCAAGGAGTTGTGATAAGGTGACTTCTGTTACTTCATGAAAGACTGGCCTGTCTTGAAGAGGGATAAGATCTTGCATAAACCAAATGTCAATGTTTTCCATTGTGTGAACAAAAATTAATTGCAATCCACACGGGACTGAGGTCTGCCAAATGAGCAGGCTTTGCTTCTTTCGGTATGAGGAAGTAGTCATATTTTGCGACAAATGGCTGCACTGCAGAAATGTTGTAGGTCATGCAAATGTTCATGGTAATTAGATTGTTGTTTCTTAGGTCCCATTTGTTGAATGTTCTCCTGGATCAGGCTGATAACCCCCATGGGTTTTTCAGCTTTGTAGCATAGTGCGTGATCCTTTCCTGGGAGCATCTAGGCTTTTTCACCCGTATCTTTAAATTAAAAAAAAAATAATTGTTTACTTAAATATCTTATGTGGCACAGTTTGTTTGTTTCTTTGGTTTTTTTTTGTTTTTTTTTTTGTTTTTTCCCATGGATTTGCTGTTTGCACTAAAGATTTCAAATTGGGGAACAGGAATAGCTATGCTAGTGATTAGTGGGTACCAGACTTCCTCCTCCCACCCCGTTCTGATACTTTTCTATCATGTGTTTGGTTATAATGGCAAAATACTGACTTCTGTAAACTGGTGGTTGCTTTCAGTATTAAATTTTTATTTTAGAGTTGTCAAAGTTGTCACACTTACTTTGCTTCTTAGATCTGCTGATTCCTCACAACAGTAACTGAAATTTAAAGTGAGGAGAGATCAAAACTTCGCGCATCCTGGTAGTAAAACATTGTTTCTGGGGCCAGGGAGAACGGGGGTTGCAGTTAGTATTGACCAAAATGTTATGACAGGCCTATATGATAAAATGAGGACAATAAAGTGGTTTTTGGAGGGAAGTATTTTCAGATTAAAGAATTGGTGTATGAATGCCCTAAAAAAACCCATGAAGAACTTCTGATATGTGTAGTCATACATAAAGAAGAGAAATATATTTGATAGGTAGAGGCTGTTTAAGAAATATGGAACAGATGACTTACTCCTTGTGTTTCTTTATTTTCGTTTTAATGTATTTATTGCATGTATTTCTGATGTACTTATTTTACGTCTACTGAGTTTCAAAGATCTGTTGGTTTCTCAGAAGTAAGACATTTTTATATTTCTTTAATGGAAAGAGTTAAGCAACTGAGCTTTTCAAACTCCACTTCAGGCAAGTTTTCTAAACACCCGGTTTACTTGTATGACTCATACTATTGTCTGAAATTGAGCTCCTCGCATGAGGATGATTTAGTAATATGCTTAATCGTTTAAAAGGTCAGACCTTTTATTATGTAAACTTGTTTTTTTTTGTTGTTGTAATACATTTACTCTGCTTTTAGGGCATCAAAGCTTTTGATTACGGTCTGGTAAAAATACAATAATAAATTCTTAGTTATTTTAAATTGGACTGTAAGATTTCAGATAGTGTATTATACCATCTTGTTATTTGAGATACAAGATTGCATGGACATAGCTTTACTGCTTCCAGTGATAGCTTATGTTTCCCAGCTGCTGTGAATATTTTTGCAAGGCATGAAATCTGAATAGATAAATCCTGCTGGATACAAGTTGGTTCTGTAGGAAGCAAAATAAATTAAACCTGTGCTGTGTTCGTGGATGCACTGGGGAGGGCAATGGTGAGATATTTGTGTGTCAGACTGTTTGCCTAGCTTGTTTTCAACACTTTCTGCTGCCCTGGTTCTTGCAATAAAAGGGTGTGGCAGGGGTGTCTGCTTTGCTCTCTGGAATGGTTCGTTGCTTTGGTCCCTGACAGCTGCGGAACTGATACTCACATTTATGCGCTTTGTTAGCTAATATCCTTAGGATTATGTGTATTTGCCAGAATACTGAACTTGCTTTAGATTTTATAATTGATTAATTTTATAGAGAAAAACCATCGTAATGTTTCCTATGAAAAAACCTAACACCCCCACAATTATTCTAAACAATTTCAGTATCTGATGGTGTACCTTTCTGATACTGATCAGAAATACTTTATACATACTTGAAGTGTTGCCTCAGTAACAGTAACTGATGTTAAAAATAATAAAATTGGTAATAATCTAAAATATTGTTTGTAACTTAAGCTTTTGTATTAATTTCTTACAATAATTTCAAGTTTCACAGACAATAGTAGATGTGCAGTTTTTGGTCTGGTTTCCAGTTTGGACACTGTATGTAAATTCACCATAACAACTTTCTGATTTTCAATCCTCACAGAAGCCTTGCTGGTAAAATGGGGAACTTTTTACAAATTTGTTGATAATATTGCAGGAGACAATTATGTTGTTCCTTCTCTTGGGGATTGTTGTAGGAGAAGACAGAATTGAACTTAATAACTTGAACCCAAATCCTGCACCTGCCTGCGTATCAGTTAACTTTGCCAGTGCAGCTTTCTGCTGTTCTGGGTGTCCCTTGGGTATGGCTGTTAAAGGGCACAATAAAACAAATGAGATGTTTTCTCTCTCGAGGCTTTAAAGGGCAAAATTAGAGTTTTAATTGCATTACTTTAAGATCTGTAATATTCAGTGTTTTACAGCTCATTAGTCCAAGATTATACTTGCCAAGTTAATAAAGGAGGAAACAAAACAAAAATTATGTCATTTTCTGAAACTACCTCATTTCCTTCTTGGCACTGAATTCACACGATGCATTGGTGACCCTGGCACCAAAGCCAGTTTTTGCCAAATGGTCAGCCTGAATGGCTGTATTACCTGAGACTTTGGGTGCTGAAACTGCATCAGTTCAAAAGATCTGCCTTCAAGTGCCAAAACTTGACAAATGTTGGAGCTGGCTATTTGTGAAAACACTGAGGGGAAAAAAAAGTATACTTAGAAGGATTTCCTTCCACATAGTGCTAGGATTTGGTACTCAAGTTATCATCTGACCAAACAGTGGAGATTGCCTTCAGCACCTTGTTTCGGTGAGGCAAAGTTTCTGAATTTTGTGCAGAAGATCACTCAAAAACTGGAGCTCTGACTGAACGAAGCAGGCTTGCATTTTGCCTGGCTGTTGGCTCCCATGCCTGCTTTGCCTTCCCACAGACTTCCATGCACCTATCTGGCAAATTTGGTCAGGGGACTAATCCTGTTAAAACTGAGACATTCTTGCAAATCTATAAGGAGCTGAACCTATCTAAAGGGAGTGAGGTGGGGTAGGGAGAGCAGAAGGGTGAAGAGATGAAATCCTTCTGTGTATAATACAGGTTCTTGAATTGTTTCATTATGCCTTGTGGAACCGTAAGCTAACATTTTATTTTCTGTGCCTGAGTGATCTGATTGTTCTTTCAGCCACCCAGATGAATGCACTGGCACAAGGAAAGTGTGCTGTGGGAAGTGGAAATGGTCAGGCGTGTAAGAGCAGTCCTGTTTTAAATCCTATTTGCAGTGCTGGTAAAATGGCTGGATTTTCAGTGGTCTTCAGCGAGTTATACTGAATAATGAGCCATCAGAGTGGTTTTCTTCTCATAGTTACATCTGGAGGCTGCTTTGTTTTGTGCAAGTACATAATCATTTAAAAAAAAAAAAAAGTATTGCAGAGGTCTTAAATCCTTAACAATTGGAGAATAACAGAGCTGTGTTAGCAATAGTTGTAGCCAGCAGATCAAGGGATGGGATTATTTGCCCCTGTTCGGCTCATGTGAGACAGCATCTAAGGTGCTGTGTCCAGCTTTGGACTGTCCAGTACAAGAAAGGCTTTGGCATTCGTTGGCAAGCCCAGTGGAGGGCCACCAAGATTGTTATGGGGCTGAAGCATGTGGTGTACAAAGAGTCTGAGGGATCTTGGTTTGCTCAGTCTTAAGAAGAGAGGGCAAAGAGGAGAGCTGACTGCTTTTGAGGCCTTGGAGAGGATGTTGCTGAGCTCTTCTCAGAGGTGCACAGGGTTTGCGTGAGACGCAATAAACACAAGTTGAAATGTAGGAAATTCTGATTAGATACAAGGATAAAAGTGTTTAACATGAGGTTTGCCAAGCATTGAGACAGGATCTCAGAGAGGCTGTGAAATGGCTGACCTTGGGAGATATCTGGATTTCTACTGGAGAAGTCCTTGAGCAACCTGCTGTAACTGGTCGTGCTTTGCACAGGAGGTTGGGCTGGATGACCTCCAGGGGTTCCAACCTGTGTGGTTCTGTGATGACTTTAGTTTGAAATTTGAAAATGGATAAACATTTTCGTAAGGGATTGTACTTAATTGTGGTTAAAGGCAGAGATGGAATCTCATTCGGTTTGTGCTTCTTTTCTGGTTTTGCTGTATAGTCCACTTAAGCCAAAGAAATGGTACCTAAAGTTACTCCTAGCACCCAGTTCACGTCACTAGGAAGTGGCCTGGAGTCAGTGTTGGTTGTTCCTGTACTCTCGTTTAGTTCAACCTGCAAACTGTACCTGTAAACATTACTCAGGGCAATAAGTAGGGCTGACTGATGTTACCAAGAATTAATCTGTAATGAATGATACAGAAAAACCATTAATACGTGGGTGATAAAAGTTTAATTATGTATTGTTGTGCTCTGAAAGGGACAGTATCTTTGAAGTAAGCTTTGGTAAAATTATTGTTCAGGGAAATGGCAGTAAGTCCAGTGCTGTTGCAGTTATTGCTAGAATTTAAGCAGGTCATCAGTTTGCAATTCAAACAGTTAAGAACAAATAACTCTTAAAGTTTTGAATTGCTTTGTTTTATTCTAAATAGTTGGTTTCAGCTCTCTCTCTGGGGCCAAACAGGGGGAAGAGGGAGAAATCCCAGCATCTTTTAGTAATCAGAGGTAACAATTCAGCAGTCATAAATTGAAAGCTCTGCACCTTAGGATATACAGCTTTAATCTCTTCATTGTCCTTCTCCATTCAACTGAAAGTTACTAAACTCTTCGCTATTAGCAGACAGTGTACAACTATTACATAGTGATTTCCATCTTTGGTTTATTAGCTAAGTTTGTCTTAGCTTAGCTTGTCCAGTCCACGTATCCACTATAAACAAAATTGAAAAAAACCCACGACCCTTGAAAAATGAAACAATTCTGGAAAAAAAAATAATCCGAACAGTAGAAACCTACTCCAACAGAGATAATGATACTGCTGAGCTACTAGATTATTGCCTTTCCTGCAATGAGGATCAGTTAATGTAAGAAATAAAATGGGGTTTAAAATATCTTTTAATAATCCTGTTCCTAGTTTTGAGAAAATAAGAAACTATTTGCCTAATATCTGAAAATACATACTTCAAAATAAAGTGAATATGAAGCATTTTAAAAGGTATTTTAAAAAGGAATATTATTACATGTATAGTAATTATTTATACATCGATAATATTAAAATTGATACAGTAGATCAGGCATTTTTTTGAAGACTGTTGGACTATAAAAATTAATAAAGTAGAGTAGCTATATTTTAACACTAAGTGTTTTCATAAGGTGTTAAATTCGGAATTTCCTTGGTAGACAATCCAAGGAAGCGACTGTTTTTTATTTACCAGGCTCTGTATCTTCTGTCTTTTGAATTTGTAATGCTATTGTGATGCTGCTTGTAATAGTGTTTAGAAGTTTTAAAGAGCAAAGCTTAGCATGCAGGTTTCATTATTGATAAACATTAAAGTTTTAACATCCAGCAGGAAATGCTATGTATTCTTAGGATTATAATCTTTGCTAGTCTGCTTGGTCATAAATTATGGATATCTCCTGAAATATTGATCGATTCCATTAGAATCAGAAGGCTTTGTGAGTATTGGGCTACACGTTGATACCATCACTACATTAGCTTAAAGTGAATATCAGTGTCATTCACAAAGCTCAAATTCAATCTTGATGCACATATGGCTTGTTATGAGAGAGACACTGGGAGGAAATATTACGCAGTGCAGAAACCCTTTGCTCTGCGCTTCATTTGAAGGAAAAATTAAATGTTTTCAATAGCTTAACTTTTTGCTTAGGCTAATTGCTGTTAATACTATAAAACCAAGCTATACAGATGCCAAACAAATTTTAGATATATAAAGAAATGTGATCAAATGCTTTCTGAAGTATTTGATTGGAAAGAAATAAGTGCAATTATTTTAGGTAATTTCAAGAGGTGCTCAAGTCTCTTAAAACCAGAAAATGTTATGAGGAGTCTACACTTAAAAATTATCTCTAATTTATTTAATCTTTCAGTAAAGAGCTAGCTAACTCAGGTGAGTTTAGTTTAGTTTTGTCAAATGTGTAATTTCATAGCTTAATATCCTGTGCCAGTTCACGTACAAGTTAATAATTGGCAATTAATTACTTGTGATGAAACATTTTTCTTTATCTGGAAAATCTATTTGAAAGTTTATTATGCTTAGTTAATTCAGGATGCTAAACCTCCACTTTTCCATTGTGAAAGAAGCCTAGCAGGGTTTTCAGTCTTTGCATGCAGTCCTTTATATGCTGAAAATTTTAGTAGCTGCTTGAAGAATAGTTGTTAATTCTGCAAATACGTAAAGGAACAGAATTCCTTTCATCCTCTTGGTGTTTATTGAGGCATGGTGTCTTGAGAACGGAATGTTTTAGAGGTAACCGGTTTGGATAGACTGAATAGAATCTTGGCATTGAGGAACCCTGGGATGCATGATTTAAACTAAATGTGTGTAAAGTAACATCTGCTGGTTTATCTAGTACTGCTGCACCTGTAGATTGTACCATGATATAGCTGTAACATATTACTGACGAGTTTCCTACAACAGAGTTATGTTGCTGTTGATGATTGGTGATGAGTCACATTAAAAATTATAAGATAGGCTCATTATCTAACTTGAATCAACACATAATTTAAAAAAGATCAAGGGAGTTTTTTTGGTAATTTGTATTCCTGACAAATCTTAATAAATAAATAAATAAATACTATAGAATACAAATTTGAGATTAACTTCCACTAGATATTTTATAAATTAAGTTAGAATAAATTTCTACAGTAAATAAGATTAAAATGGGGATATTTTGTTTTTTATAGTTCGCTAGAAAAAGTCTTGTGCAGCTGTAGACGGGACTGATGGATTGAAAATACCAGTGACAAGCTATTATGCAAACACTCTTGCACTAAGTCTTGGACAGATTTTGAAAGCATTACTTGTTGTATACTTCAAAATTGGACAATTTTTGGAACCTTATATTTTGTGCTGTAAATTTTTTTTGAAGGATACTGCAGAACTTGCAGGTACAATGGGTGAGATTCAGGAGTATATAGGTACTTGAGTGGATTTGGGGCCTTCGCGTTGGCCTAACAGTTCAGGCACAGGAAACTTGAACACCTGCGGAGGAGGCCTGGGGACAGTTGCACATTGAGGGAAAGCTTGCTTTGATCAAGTTTTGTGTGTATTTAAATTCTTCGGGTTGGAAGCATGAATGATTTTATCTCTAGAAGGTTTTTCCTTCTTTTTATTTGCCCTTAGAGCTTAATTTCTTTGGCATTGCTAGATGCTGGACTTCTTTCAGCATCCTGCGGGTATGAACAATTTTAAAGAACTGCATGAATAGCCAAGAGCTAGAGCCTAAATGCAAACTCCTGACAATTTAGTATTTAGATTTAACATGAAACATAGTTTAGATGCAAATACTTGTAAATCAAAACTCTTAGAAGATGGAAGTAACTGGTGCTCTCAATTTAAAACTGGGAAGGTTTGCTAGTATTACTAACTTACGTTCTTGAATTTAATTCATACAGTTGTCCAGCATCTCTGCTAATAATTATATATCGTAATTTAGCTTGCGGTCAGTGAAAAACACTTTTAAATGATTTCTACAAGATATGTTTCACATGGTAGACATAGGTAGAGAAGAAAAAAGTTAATGCCTGTGGTTTTTACTTACCTTGTTTCAGTAACACTAGTTCTACCTATTTTTGTTCAGTGTGGGAAATGAAGTGTGCCCGTATGCTGCTGTGTAATGATGCCTTTGTTTGCATGTGTTTCCTTTTGATACACTTGCAAGAGAACTACAAAGGGATGCAGATGGAGAGAAGGGAAATTGAGTATCAGGTCTAAATTTAATGTGCTGAGCGTGTATGCCTGCTCCCTACAGTGCTTCTAAAACTTTCTTAAAACAAAGCAGTGAAATTAGGTAGATTAAAAAAAAAGAAAAAAATTGTGTGAGATTGTTATGATACTTGCTGTCTCTAATTAGCCCTCTAACTCTTCAATTTGCAACAGTATGCCTTTACTTAGTAGCCGTGTGCTCAGATTTTAATAATTAAAGTTGATCAGAGGTGATTGGCCAGATCTACTTGCCTAATAAAACAGTTGTAAAAGATCATCTCCCTTAAAATTGTTTTGGCCTTCTGATTTTACCTCCTATTAGAAGAATTGCTTTACGGGGCAATCCCTACTTCTTGTCTTTTTGTGGGGACAGAAACTGTTACTTAGCCTTGAGGGCGAAGAAATGTTTGTAGGAAAATGTAACTAAGTCAAATTTTAAATCAATCAGCTTCTTGCATCAGATGTCTTCTGGGATCTGTGTTTTTCAGCATTCATTTAACAAACGATCTGTTATTTGTCTAAAAGAAGAACACTCTTTTTAAAGACTCTTTCAACTCTACACCAGTTTCAGCTATGAATGGAATTAGGAATACAGAGTTTGCTTTACTGCTTTATTGGCAAAAAGGCTTCCTTCCGCATTTTTTTTTCTTGCGTAATTGAGAGGGAGAGAGACTTGCATCCCCTTTTCTGTCTTTGTAGAAAGAAATCTTTTTTGGAAGTGAGGAGGGGAGGACACAATATTATGCAGCACAAAGCCCGCGCTCAGGGCTCCCCTCAGTAAATTTCATGAAAAACAGGAAGGCCTGAAATTTCGTTTAAGATGTATTTAGAGAAAAAGTCAGAACAATTAGATATAAATGTCTGGGTGGAGTGGTTATTCAAGATACTGACTTTTTAATTGCTGGCTGTTATCCAGGTGGAGTTAGCTCTTAAACTTCCTTTGGTTTAATTACTTTAATTGTAGCAAGTGCTTAATTCTGCCCAGTACACTGACTGACTTCCTAATTATTTTCCACAGTCTACATTTTTTTCCAAATGGAAGGTGCAAAGTATTTATTTTTATTACTACAAAAAAGTCAGTACATTCTCTGCCCCCCCCCCCCCCCCCCCCCGTTTTTAAGGTAGCAAGCTATGGAAATTGATTGGATACTGAGCTCTTGTGAATGGGAAATATTATTGGAATTTGAGAATGGGTAATTCAGTAACTCAATTCACTGTTCTCACTTTCAGTTTTAGATATGCTTTGGACTTTTCTGCTATAAATTAGAATTATTATTTTTTTCTCTTTTTTTTTTTTTTTTTTCCCCCTGATGTTTCAGGTTTAGAGGCACAGAAGATGCCTCTAGATTTTTTTTTTTTCATGGATGTGTTTGCCTGCTGGCTTCCCTGGATATCTTTTTGGGTTTATGTTGGATCCTTGGTTAAGTTGCTTTTTAATGAAGAATGACTTTTTGTTTAAATACTGTCTTCTAATTTAACACTGAAGACTGAAATAGTAAAAGACAAATTAGAACGATGTTTTCTGCTTTAGGGTGTATGCACTTGTGCTGGGGCCTTTCATGCCTGTTGCAGTTTGTGAACTGGAGCCAAGAAGTCATACCTTTGCAGTAAGATTGAATTTAAGTAGATTTGCTCAAAAGACTGGGATTTCTCTTGCCTCTCTGTTAGGCGTCTGGACTCGGCTCTCTGCGCAGTCAGTAAAGGGACTTAAAATCTCAGGAAGTGCGTCTGTCTCTCCCTTGCGACCTAAAAGTGATCTTGTGCTTAACTGCTCAGAGTTTGTGATGTGAACCAAACCCCAGATATCTAGCAGTGTGTGCGCACATACGTGTGTGCACATATGCGTGCACATGCATGTATATGTCTAGGTAGAACTTCTGGGGTGGAAAGGTTTTAAAAATGGCATAGTAAGAGATATTTCTAGATAATATTCAGTAATTACTATTTGTGCGGAGTTCAAAGCAGTCTGATGATCCCTGCTAACTTCTTACAAAACTTGGACATACTGTCTCAAATACTGAGTTGTTCTTGTCACTATCTTACATGTGAATTTCCTGAAGTTTGAAGTTGCCCTTCTTCAAAATATCTGACAGTCATAGAGTGGCTTTCTTGTATAAACAAATGCACAGTAATTTTTTAAGTTAACTATAGTTACCTGTATTGATGGTTATTTAAAAACACAAAACTCATCAAAACTCATCAAAATCTTAGTGCTAGGATTTTAGTAAGTGCTTGCAGGATCAACCTTTAGTCTTTCTATAGTTCTGCTTTTATAAATACATAAGGTTTTCTACAATGCTGTGGTGAAATTAGAGCCTGGGAGGAAACGATTCCTTTTTATTACATGATTTTAACTAAAAAATTGCTTACATTTAGACAAAACTAAGATCTTTTAGAAGAGTTTCGTGAATAAATAGACCAGCAGCTAAAGGAGAGTGAACAAATTTGGGAATATGTCTACTAGGAACATTATTTCATCAGTGCTTCAACAGGAAAAGTGCTGTTTCCTCATACTCTTAGAGCTTTCCCTGGCTTGCAATCTAGTTGATTACCAGCCTGACTATGTATTTTATTGTTGTGCAATCTTAAGAGATAAAGCTAAAGACAATGTAGCTGTAAAAGTGGGTGGAATGGAACGGGAAATGTGGAGGGAGATGGTTTTAAAAATAATGAATTAATTGAGGATATGGGTTCAACTAGATCTGCATGGTTATTGTCTCCAAAGTTAACAGGAGACTCTGTCGGTCTTGCAGCTGTCGATCTGCTCTGTCAGCACTGAGGCTGGGATCCCGACCTGAGGTGGGCGCCGGGCTGGTGTTCCCGGCCCGCTGGCACAGGTCGTGTGGTGAGGCTGCGGCTGTCTGCCTGCCTCTCCCCTCGTCACAGCTCGTTTGCAGGTCGGCTAGGTCCAGTCCAGCCAAGCTGGAATGGAGAAGATAAAGATTTCCCTGTAAATAACTCTCCCCAAGGAAATAACCTGCTGTCTTCATGCTTGTCTTGTTGAAGATTGATTGATTTTGTTTGAACAATATCTTTTAAAAATCTAATGCAGATTTTTTTTGTGTGTGTGTTCTTTTTAGATTGGGGCATATGATCAACAAATATGGGAAAAATCAGTAGAGCAAAGAGAAATAAAGGTAATAATATTATAACATTTAAACTTTTTTTTTTTTTTGACAGTTATCAGCAGTGCTGTCTGTGGTACGCTGATATAATTTACAATGTATGTGGTGGTATTTCATACTGGTAAAGTAAAACCAGGCTTTTGGAGTGTAACCAAAGGTAACAGGCATATTATGCTTTATTTATTTTACATAATTAATAACTCCATGGCATTTAAAGTGCTGCATCTTTCTGTATGTCAGTACTTTTTTTTTTTTCTTTTCAGTTGTCTTAAGCCAGGGTGTAGTTGTTTTAGTATCTCTGTCACTTTTCTTTGTGATGAATTCTAATGTCAGTTATCTGAGCTCTCTTTACTTTCAGTTAGTTACCTTATACCTGCAGTTTACTTTTCCTCCTTTATGATGCTGTTATTGTTTTGTACAGTTTATTAGACTGGTGAGTACTTCAGGCTTTGTTTCTCTGAACAAGCAGTTTAACAGTGTTCTTTGCATTTTGGTTTAACTAACTGTATCGTCAGTATCTGCCATACTGCTAAATTGTTTTGGAGAAAAAGAAATAAATCCTGTATGTAATAGTTTTATGGATTGTGTATTATGTCATACTCCATGATGCTAAAGTTAACTTAATTAACATTTTCTTGCAATTAACCTTTTTTTTTTTTTTTTTCTTCAAATACAGCACACAAGTGTGCTATTACTGCATGAATTTCAAGGCATTGCTAATTCTTAACATTAGCAAAATGGACACTGCTTCAGTTTCCCTGTGGTGGTGTTTTTTGTTGTTGTTTTTGTTTGTGGGTTGTTTTTTTTTTTTTTTTTTTTTCCCGTTTCGCTATACTTAAATAGCGAAACAAAATGTGCTGGGGCGACTTGTCTGCATTACATGGAAACTGTTACTGACCTGAACCACAGAGTTCCCCGACTTCTGTACAAAAATGTACAAATTAATTTCTACAAATTAGTGAATATCCTTAAGTTGGAGCTGATGGTATTTTTACAAATGCTTCTACTCCCGGTGCCTGGATCTTTGCCCGGCCCCCCCGCCCCCGCCGGCAGCCCGCAGCCGGTCCCTCCCCGCCCGAGCGGGAGCCGCTGCCCCCGGCCCTGCCCCGCCGGCGGCTGCTCGGAGCAGGTTACTGGGAGGTGCCTGGCGCATCTTAAGGGGAGGATGCTTCTGGGGACAGCACCGGCTACTCCTGCATGAGAAGAACATGGGCCGCTTGGAGCGAGTCCAGAGCAGGGCCATGAAGATGATGAGAGGGCTGGAGCACCTCTCTATGAGTTCAGGCTGAGAGAGTCGGGGCTGTTCAGCCTGGAGAAGAGGAGACTCCGGGGAGACCTGATAGCAGCCTTCCAGTACCTAAAGGGGGCCAACAGGAAAGATGGGAGAAATGCTTTAGCAGGGCCTGTTGTGATAGGATGAGGGGTAATGGCTTTAAACTAGAGGGTAGATTTAGACTGCACATAAGGAATAATTTTTTTACAGTGAGAGTGGTGAAACACAGGAACAGGTTGCCCAGAGAGGTGGTAGATCCCCATCCCTGGAAACATTGAAGGCCAGGTTGGACGGGGCTCTGAGCAACCTGATCTGGTTGGAGATGTCCCTGCTCCTTGCAGGGTGGTTGGACTAGATGGCCTTTAAAGGTCCCTTCCAACCCAAACCCTTCTATGATTCTACTGCTGGGATAAGTGCTGGTAATACAAGTAGAAATCTATGGTGGGAAAACTGGGTTTTGTGGTACCATTTGTCTGAAGAGTGCAGAGAGGGAGCTTTCAGAAATATTCTTGACAATCAGTACAACTAATTACAAACTGAGACCCTAGCATGTTACTTGTTTTCAGGGTCATTTTCATAACCATGAAAAACAGTCACCATTATGACAGAAGTTCTTTCAACTATTGTATAATAGGACTTTATTCAAATAATTTATTGCAAATAATGCCTTGTGTTTATTCAGAATGCCTCTCATTTGGCTTAAGAGTCTAATAACTAACAAATTAATGACGGTGTCTGTATGACTTCGTACTGACTGAGTTTAGTGTAATAATGGTTAACACTGAAACAGAATGCTAAGTTCAAGTCTTGCACATTAGTGCTTTAATCTCAAAACTGCTACAGTGCTGTTTATAAATGAACTTTACTAAAAATCTAAAAAAAATTTTCTAGTGGAAAATCTGATTTTGATACTATATAGCTTAGTTGGAACTCTAATAGACTCTACTAAGATTAATTTTACAGTTTGTGCAAAATAATTTTTACAATAATAGCTACTATTTTAAGCATTTTTATTTAAACTTTTTTTTTTCTGAAATGTGTTTGATGCTGAATAAAAGTTATATGGACTAACTGGATGGGCCTGAACAGTATGAAACATTATGGATATTTTTTAAAATTAACCTTGATTTGAAATACTGCTGGTTTTGCACATGTATTACATATATTTGTGATGCATTAAGAGACTGAAGAAATTGCATCATATTAAATGGAATTCTTTCACTGTGGGTGGCAAAAACTAGATCAACCAATTCAGTGTAGTCCGTGGACACTGAAAGTGATACTTGACCAAAGGAATTTAAGAATATGTCACCACTTCTGTTCTTATGAAAGATACATCAAGCTATACTGTTGACTTATTTTTTACAGAATTCCTTCTTTAAAATGAAAACATAATTTTAGCCACAGTAGTAAATTTTTCCTAGGATTGTGCATGTGTTTCCAGGGGTTTATTTCTTCTAAGAGGCACATACCTCTTTATTTAGACTTTTAAGAGAAATCTTGTGGCCTGCAAGCAGCAATACATTTGAAAATTATTATATCATTTGGCATTTTATTTTTAAGCTTTAGACCTTTTTAGAAAATAGAGTGGCTCACTTATGCAAGATTTCAAAGGATCTGTAGCTGGTTCTAGAATTATAGTAATTTCCAGTTCTAATTATGGAATTGTTCTCTCATTCCACATAAAATTCCGACAGTTTTAAGACTGCTATTCTGTGAAAATCTTGCACGTGAAGCTCTATGCAGTGCTTAAGTCTGCAATACAACTGATTTTCTGTGTTTGTCATCCTCAGAGCACGTTTTGTCCCATCCATATTTCAATTCTATGTATTAATTTTGTTTTTGTTTCAAGCAATCCAGTTTTTCTCATAGACACATCAGATGATGACTAGATATCTAGTTCATTGTGAACAGTTTGATTTTTAAAAAATTTTTGTTTCAACATGAAAAATAAATTCAGTTGCATTTAGATGTGAGAAATATTTTGAGCTGCACTCTACCTATTTGAACAATTTGCTTGATATTGTTCTTATGAAGATTAACATTGCCAGATTTCATCTTTCTCTCATTGATAATAATCTAATTTTTAGGCTTTCATCTGAATTTAATGTTTACATTTAAGTAGTAAATGTTTTTACATGTGGATGAAATATGACAATAGTCAAAACTGACATTTCACCAATGAATTTAACTACTTTTTGAATGAAAACAGTTAAACCATTTCCATCATAATTCCATTTGTACCCAAAATATTTTTTGAAGTATTATATTTTACTCTGTGTGAATCATACTTTGTGGAATCTTTATTGGCTAATGTGACCAAGAGCCTAATCTAAAGGGATCAGAATAAACTCACAGCTGTCTGAGACTTGAGAGTACAGCATCACGAGTTAGCATTAAAAACAAGACTTGAAAGTTTTGCAAGATAGTTTGGATCTTCAGTGAAGGAAGATTCTGTTCCTAAAAGACAAAATGAGCTTGCTTTTTCACCTGCTGCTTTCCTGTTGTGTGGGGTGTTTTTTCCTCTTTTTAATAGACTAATCTAGATTCACTATTAAAAAAAAAAAATCTGTACTTTTCTAGAATTTGGATTTCTGACAGTGGAACATGGTGATTAGTAGCTCTTGCGTTACAACATGATTTGCTATCTAGGTTTGGAGTTAAGAAGTTGCAATGTAAGCATTTTGTGAAGTTTAATTAGACATCTAAGGAGAAAAGCAATTCAGGAAAGTCATTTGTTGCAAAAGTTCTGAAACCTAATAGAAATGTATTACTAATTCTTGCAAGTGTGTGCGTATGTTGTCTGCATAATCCCAAGCCATGGGAGACGAGTGCTCAGCGCTTGACTATGTTTGAAAAATTGCCTCATGGGTCAGTAATTGATTGGATTTTGTTTAGATTGTAAAGTGTGTAAAAGGCATTTATTGTGCCTTGTTCCTTGGAATGTTTATTTTATAGTACTTCAGATCTATGAAGTTGATGTGTTTGTCTGAATTTTCAATAGCAGTATAGGTTAAATACAATTACTGACCACATTGATATTTTTTTCTTTTGTAATACCCATCATCTGCATGAATGTATTTTGATAGTATTTGCTTATTGCAGGGTTTGAGAAACAAACCAAAGAAAACAGGACATGTCAAACCAGACCTCATAGATGTTGATCTTGTGAGAGGTAAGTCCTGAGCTAGAAAAAGCTGAATTTCTCAGTGTAAAAATAACTGCCACCCTGTGTCTTGTGACAAGAGGGTATTAGTAAATAATTAAAAAAAAACAACAACAAAAAAAACCAAAAAAAAACCAACCAAAAATCCAACCAAAACCAGCATTTATAACTCCTCTTTAAAGAAGACTGATAGGAAATATTGTTAAAAGATGACCTCTAGATTAAACTGAAGACTTAGAAACTTGATTTAAATTTTGTTGTATAGATTTTGAAAAAAAGAACTGTTGATTGTCATGGATGGAAGTTTTGGAGTTATTAGTTCAGAAATTTCCTGTTTTCATGCATTCAGACTTATTCCAAATCTTCTGACATCTAGGGGAAAGGTTATGTTGAAATTTCTGTAGAGCAGAAATTGTGTAGGCCTTGAATATTTCTTGCCTGTTTTAAATAACTGCGACAGAAGGTCAGATGATATGATACTTTTCAGAAAGTCTTTATTTAGTCTTAAATTATTTTTATCTTTATTTAATGTCCCTCATGACTCGTGGAGGCTAGGGAAAATATTATTTAGCTTTTATTTCCATAAGCCCAGCAGCTAGCACAGTCTCCTGAATCTATTCCAGGTAGAGCTCTTTGAATCCGGTCTTGATTAACCGAAGCACTTCGCTGTGCTCTTGCCCTTAGAGATACACAGGCACCCTCACACCCAGAGCTGGCCTTTAGAAGCCCACTCGCCCCCTTGATCCCAGGCCGCTTCACCTCTTCACCCGTTCGTCTGGCTTCACCTTCACTAGCACTCGCACGCCCGCACTCGAGTTGCTGGCACCACGGACACAGCAGGCCCCCGCCTCATGCTCTGGTGACTCCTGGCTGTCACTCAGCCCCCCTTGCCCAGCATACCGAGCAGCAGCTATTCACACACAACTGACCTTTTTTAATCCCCTTGACCTCTCAGTTTCCCCACATTTCTTCTTCCCTAAATTGCCTAGTGCCTTGTAGGAATTAAGGAACGGCGGTAGACCACTTTGATATAGTGATACATGAATAGAATTTAAATGACTGCTCATCCACTGCGTGGATGTCTGAGTTGGCATTAGAGTAGTTCCAGTACTGACTGTTTTACCTGTGCCGGCACAGAGCTCACTAATGCCAATTCCGCTTATAAAGAAGGCGGAGATGGCGTAACAGCACCAGTAGTTGCCCTTTCCAAGCAGTAACCTTGAAATAATTTAAGTCACACCTCCTTTAAGTAAATGTTACACAGTTATCTAGCTGCCAGAGAAGTGGGAATTTGGAGGAAGAAAAATAAATGGAGTGATATGAGAGAGGAAGGACATTTGAATGAGTGAGATGAAAAATGGTTTAGAAGGAGAGACAGAGAAATTTTTCTTTGGTTGTCTTCCCTGCTCCTGGGGCTAGTCGTCAGTTGGACAGATACCCCTCTGTGCTTCTCGACCTTACTCCATTTTCCTGAATGACATGGCTGGAGCAACGTACAGATGTTGAAGTTTTAGATCCCTTTGCTGTGTTGGGAAAGGGCTCTGCTGTGCCTGCACGGGCATGTGGAGTTTTCATATGACTTCCTGTTGCTTCCTATCAGGTTTCTGCCAGTGTTTCTGATAGCTCAGTGAAACAGAATAATTTTCAATAATGTATTTTAAAATAATTTTGACATAGTATGAAATGGGAATATTTTGTAATTGACGCATTCCAAAATCTAGGTATTTGTAGAAGTTCCTGATAATGGCAGTCAAGAGAGCACCAACAATTTACACAAATGTTGAAATGAGGGATAGAGAAATGGTGAAAAACCAAGATTCATTCAAATAATTATGTTTAATAATTGCTCCTTTAAATAGCTATTTTAATGATTCTGCTATTGAACAACTAAAGTTTTTATTAGCAATAACAATGAAATATATCAAAATTTCTTTTCTTTTTTTAAAGGATCTGCTTTTGCTAAAGCAAAACCTGAAAGTCCTTGGACATCTCTGACCCGCAAAGGAATTGTGAGAGTTGTTTTCTTTCCGTTCTTCTGCAGGTGGTGGCTACAAGTGACATCAAAGGTCATCTTCTTCTGGCTGCTTGTTCTTTACCTTCTTCAAGGTAGAGTTGGTTTACAGGATCAACTTCAGCTGAATGCCTTATTTTAACTCTATGGGAGCTGCTATATGTTACTTTATGCTGTTAAGGTTCATTCCAATATTTTCTGAAATACTGGAATGACACAGTCCCCACAGCAGTGGGGAAACTATACATCTTAATTTTCTATTTCCTAGATTATAGAAGGACTTTTGGGCAACTGTTAACAAACAGAAGGCAATTCACACCTTTTAAGATGCTCAGTCTCGAGTTCTAGTAATCTGACTTTGTGCCTCTCTTAATTATATGTGAAATATAAGAGGGAAATTAGAAAGGGAAGAATGTAATGTAGTAAGTCAGTATCTAACAGTGTTCAAGTCACCAAAAGAATAAATGTATCAGAAGCACATACAAAGAAATGGAACAGAAGATTAATGAAAGCTGGGAACAATTTAAGTATCCTGAGAAGCTAAATGACTGATAAGTTTTCTGCTGAAATCCAATTAAAATACAATATTACTTTTTCAATGTTGCCATCTGTCCTTGCAGTTGTGAGTCACTGTATCATTTGGAAATTGTATTTAAAACAAGACCTGGAGCTTAAAAAAAAAAAAAAAAAAAGATGACAGTACCTCTTGTGTGATGATGTTAGCAACTATAAAATGAAATCCACAGTACCAGTGCCCCCGAACTTGAAATATTGACAAATATTCATGTGGTCTCCTATCCAAACTTCTCCTTACCCCATTTATGAGATAGGTGTTTAAGAAGTATTGTTGCATACGTTAGCATTTGTGTGTACTATGGAAGCAATCCCATAGTATTAATAACTTTAATCTCATTTATAGTAATATAGATAGTAAAATACATAAGTTATACTTTGTTACCATGTTCATAGGTGGCTTATTCAGAGAAACACCGTTATAGTAATCTTTAATGTTCCCATTCTTACATTTATTTAAAAAAATATACCCACGCTTAATTTGTGGAGCCTTCATAAGACTATAAAAGCAGCAAAGTGGTAGGACAGTGCAGATTCCTAGTGCAAGCAAGTTTTTTAGGGCATTAATTAGAGAACTACCTTGTAATTAACATTTTTTTCTCTCAGATTTCTTGGGACCTGTGATTTACTAAAGTTATGGTTGGGATGCATCATTTTCCTAATCCATGTGGTCTGTAATGTGATGAAATATTTCCGATATTTCTGAGCTTGTGAATTAACAAATACAGGAAAAGAATTAATAGTATTCGATATTACACTATAATCCAACTATTTGAAATGCTTGTCATTTAAATTGTGCTGAATTAACTGTAGAGTTTATGATAGTTTTTGAAACAAATCGCAAGACTTACAATGTACATGTAAGTGAAAATAAATTGACAAAAAATTTTTTGGAAACTATTTAGAATAACTTCCCCCAAAGTGCTTCTGTATAAGTTTTGTTTATATTTTACTCAGAAGGTGTGCTCAGTTATTAACTTCATACAAAATTGGTAATGTGGCACCAAAAAGTCAAGAATCTGTTACGAAAACTTAACAACAAAACACTTCAAATTCCAGTGGCTGTATTTCTACCTTGAATCTGAATTTTGTGTTGTAGCTTGGACTTTCTGTCATCGTGATAAGACTCTCACCAACACTGTTGTAAAATGGTCTGACTTTATCTTGTTTATATATATTTAGTTAAATGATTTTATTTAATTACAAATTATTTTCTATAGATTTATGAACTGCATTACTTGGAATTATTGCTTTGAAATTGAGTAGCTTTAGCAGGATACTTACTGGCATTTATGTAATTCTACAGAAATTAATTATTTCCTTGGCTGTAGATTTAAACTCCAGATTTTATTTGCATTGGTCTCCTTTAGTATAAACTGTGATTAGCAAAATGTATGATAGGAGGACTACAGAGAAAAGGTTTTTTTTGTCCAAGGTCATGGAACAGGCCAAGGAATTACGGTAGAAGTAAAAACTTTTTCTTTTGACTCCTTATCCACTTAGTCTACAGCATTACCTCATTTTCACTTTAAATATTTAATTTTACTTCAATATTCTAATAGGAAAATTAAGTGTAAAATTATAGTACGTATCTCTATTGGGTATTTCTTAAATGTGAAACAAGAAACTTTGATATTGATATAATGATTGTTTATTGTGGTTGGATATATATATGTATGCATTTAAAAACTTGGTAATACAAATATTTCAAAGCTTTAAATGCTATAAAAATAAATGCTTGTTGGCCTTTGAAATGTACAGTTGCTTTCTTGGATGCAGCTGTTTGCTATATGTGATATAATTTCATTTGTGTCTGTGTCACAAAATAAACAATTGTAATTTAGAAAAGTACGAGTCCAAATACTGTAAATAAGTAAAGAGATAATTAAAAGTAGTGTGAGAAATTCTGTTCCAAGACCTAGTTGTTGGTGGGAGCAATTCCAGTATAACCTGAACTGCAGCATAGTGACACACTGTGCAGGAAGCAAGTTCTTGGGTTTGAAAGATCAGGAAATTGGTAACATTTTCTTAAATCTGTGTGAAATTTCATGGTGGGAATCTGCAGTCTATGTATTTGTATCTTCCAGAAGAAGGTGATTTCTTCTAGAGCACTCTGCTAGATGTTTTTTAAGTAGCAGAAGAAATCTTGTGAGGTTTGAAATTATTTTGTGGAGACCTACTCCTCCAAATAATTTCACATGGATCTGTTGAGCTCTGTGTTCTCAGAAGTACATATTTATCCAAATTGTATGGTAGGAGTCAAAACTGGCTACTTACTTACACTTTATGAAGCTATTGTATGTGTGAGAAACTCAGACAAGCTCATTTACAAAGAGGTAGTATTATCTATATCTTTCTTGTTGATTTGTTAATAAGTTGGATTTCTAATTGACGCATACTGTCTTTCTGAGAAACCTCATATGGCACAAACTTAGTCCACATACAGTCCACACAGAGTAACAAAATATACCCTATTATGTGTTCTATGTAAGACTTCTTTCTATGCTTTAATTTAGGAAAAAGACTGATGGGAAATTAGAAATAGATTACCACCTTCAAAAATAATTCTATTGTTTTGTACATTCATCATTTTTCTAATACTGGTTACGTTGCTAAAGAATATTTTGTGAAAAACAAGTCTAATCTCTTTTTAGTGGAAAACATCACATCCAGGTATCTACTGTGTTTGGTGTAGCTTCATGTGATGTATTTTAGGTGTTTGAATTTGGTACACACATTTGCATGTGGCTGTAATTTTTTTTCAGTTAATTTTGACAGAGAACTGGTGAAAGCTGTTGAACTTGTTCCATGTATTTCTTGTGCTAGGAGTAGGTCTAAGTTATGGGACTTTCACTTCTTAGTGATACAAGAACAAAACCAAGTTCTCATGGGATGTGCGGATGTTAGAGAATTATTCCCCTGTTCCGTTTTGGTGTTGTTTCTTGGAGTTTCTGGTTTTGTTTTTTTTTTGGTTTTTTTTGTTTTTTTTTGATAGCTTCTCTCAGCTGAGTTACAGAACACAACACTTCAAGCCATAGAGGCAGAGCAACAAGAACGTAAAATAAGCAAAGAGAGAGATTGCCTTTTCTGTCTGCCCCATGCCTGTTGAATGTGTTTAGATTGACCTGAAGCCTGTAAAGATGTTTCTGAGTTGTAGAAGTGGTTGGACTCTGGGTATGGGAGCAAGAAGAGCTGTGTGGGTGCTGGCTATATATGAAAAGCTGGTTATAGGGCTACAAAATTAATAGTTAACTAGGGAATTGCAAACTGCCCCTTTTCCAAACACAAGTGCTAGTTGGAGTCCTTGTCACTTCAGCTGGACGACCTCATAGTTTACATGGTTTCTCTTTGGTCTTTCCTCATTACTAGAAAACATACACAGAAGTATATAGGAAATGTATACAGGGTTGCACTTAGGCTTATTTGTCTATCCATATGGGCAATTTTGTCCTTTGACTGGAATATGGAGTTTAAACTTTATTCTGTTAGAGAATATAGAGAGTATCTAGTGTCAAGTCTGTTGGTCCTTACAGTGTTGAAATAGATGTATGGTTTCACAGAATCACGGGCTAGTTGAGGCTGGCAGGGACCTCTGGAGATCGTTTAGTCCAAACCCCTGCTCAAAGCAGGGTCAGCTACAACAGGTTGCTCAGGGCCGTGTCCAGTCAGGGTTTGAATATCTCCAAGGATGGAGAGACTTCAACCTGTTTGGACAACCTGCTCCTGGTTTAATGAGTCCTGTGCTCACTTAAGTTGTTGGATTGTTCTGTGTCATTCTAGGTGATACAGAATTACATTTATTTGCGCTGCTTTAAGGATGACATTTGTTGTTTGTTTTTGTCTCCTACTGAAGTTTCACCTTAATGTAAAGTTGTTTTGTGACAGATATAGCTTTCCAAATGTGTTTTTCCCCCCTTACCCCTCTTACTTCATTCTGCCATCTTTTTTTTGAGCAATAGCTATAATATCACAAGTGTAAAAGAAGAGATGGATATTAAGACAGTAGGCAACTGTTTAAATCTTTATTACTGCCTGTTTCATTGCAATTATGATTCCTTCCTCTCAGAGTTACAAGAGTTGGTTTAAGATGCAGGACTACATCTGACTGTTTCTCTTCTTAACCAAAAGCCATATAACGAGTTGTCTGCTTTGGACACTTCAGATATTGAACTCAACTTCATTTCCCTTCTTTTCCAGTTGCTGCTGTAGTGTTATTCTGTACAGCCCAAAGCCCACATAATATACCTCTGACTGAAGTAATTGGGCCCATATGGCTAATGTTGCTACTTGGAACTGTGCATTGTCAGATTGTTTCAACGCGAACTCCTAAGCCACCTCCCAGCACAGGAGTTAAAAGAAGGAGGTATAGTATGTGTTAAAGTACTTGTCGTTTAGGATTGTTAAACTATTCTAAAGAACATGCTTGAAAAAAATGTAGGGGTTTACAGCCTCTGCTTTGCAAGAGATGAGAAACCGGTGCTCTTTTTATCTGAAACTTCGAAATGGGTGCTTAATTGGGACTCTTTAACTTTTATGCACTGACTAATTTATGCATTGTTTTATTTGAATTTTAATACATTGAATCTGACATTTTGCCTCAAAATCGTTTGTATCTGAATAGTGGTGAGTGACAGTATTTATATTACTGCAAATTTAGTTTTAGAACTCTGTGCAGTACTGACACCACGTTTTCTCTGTGAGAAACATGTGAAATGAGGCGCTATTGGAAGCGTAGAACTTTGGTGTTCCAGCACTTCACTGAGTATGGTTTGCTACAGTGAATTGTCCCATTAAAATGGGAAAACCTACAGTAGTGATTTTTACAGGTCTAAGCCTCTGATAATGAGATGAACTGTATTTTCTGTGTAAGTGTTACGATAATGAATAAGTGTTATGCTTAGTTTTATTAAATTGTTTATTAAATTGATGTGATAAAGCTTTAGCAAAATACTTAGAAATCTTGCTTGTTTTTGCATGCTTAAACTGCTGAACACATTATAGATGTAGATAAGTAGATTGCACTTATAAAGCTACCTTCCAATTTTAATCTCTTCTGATGAAGGAAATTAAGGAAAGCAGCACATTTGGAAGTACATAGGGAAGGAGATGGCTCTAGTACCACAGATAACACACAGGAGGGAACAGTGCAGAGCTACGGTACAAGCACCTCTTGCAGTATTGGCGCTGTCTTCAGAGATATCTGGCATGCTGCTTTCTTTTTATCAGGGTTTGTATTTATTCAAGGCTACATATGTGTTAGAGATGCACTATCCCTTTTCTAAAAAAGTAAACATTGATGTAATGATTAAACTCTTGTTGATCTAGTTTTTATTCTTAATAGTAAACTCATCTCAGTATTTGAACATGTACTAATGTGTTGTCTCTTGACTTTTGCAAACAGTGATAGGTAGTTTTGAAAAGATACTGAATTAACTTTTAGTTAAATTATATTTTGATGTAGAAGTACTCTGTGTGGGCTCTCAGGAACGAACCAACTCAGTTTCTCAATTTTAATCCAATGAGAAAATTCATCTCTTTAATTTTACTTTATTACATTAGCTGCCTATTACTCTGAGAGAATGCTTATTGAACTCTATCACTGTCACCAAATCACACACTTTTTCTGAAGGAAAAGCCTTCGGGATTCAAATAGGCACAGCATTTAGTTAATAAATAAACATTGAGGATTTGTTTTCTGATGATTGGAAGGAACATCTAACCCTGTTACATTCCACAGCTGTTTTGCAAATGATCGACCTACTAATGCAGTGCTCTGGGCAATTAAAAAGTTTTTTAAAAAGCATCCTGTAGCAGTCTGTGTTCAAGACAAGCTGTACACACGGCATTGTGAGTGCTATATATTAGCATTTATTAACAAGAGAAAATATACTCATGAAGTAGTATGAAATTGAGAAAAGGGATACTGCAAGTTATTACATTGATGTTTTATTGTGCATGCTGTGTCTTAAATGTGACAATACTAACATGTCTGTCATACTTGTGATATGTGCTCTTAACCACTGGTAAAGCTTATCTTATGTTATGTTCTGGCAACATCTAGTTGAAACTCCGGAGAAGTTTTAAAAATGTTTAAAAATATTGCAAGAGGAGAGTTCATTTGACTTTTTCCTGTCTAGATTAAGCTAGCTTTGACAAACTGTGAGCCATAGTAATGGGCACCACTACTGTTCTTTGGGATTGTGTGCATCACTTTCTAGTCTGTTTGGAGGGTAGTCTTCTAAATTTTTGAATGTTTTCCATTCATTGAAGATACTGATCTGCAATAAGAAGTGTTGGAAGATCCATTTTTTTTTTCATTACCTTCCCTTGTATTGGATTCAGAGTGTTTTCAGTTGAGAAGGGCTCTGTGGGACTTGCTCGAAGGACTTGTTTAAAGCATTTAATGAGAGATAGCGTGTATATATTTATAGATGTTAAGCCCCAATGATAGCTACTTAGTATATTCAGTATCTTCAAAGGATAAAGAGCACAGAGTGACTGAGAATGCTGTAAGTAGCCCCTAGTCATTTGTTACCTCTTCAATCCAGAGACAGTTGTTTATGCCATACAGACCATAACAGGAACTTGTCCAGCTGAAAAATAACTCCCCCCCCCCCCCCCCCCCGCTCAGGAGATCATGCAGATCAGTTTTTTCATGCAGTTTCTTTTGTGGTAATGCAAACAGTTTTGTCAGCACAGTGGTACGGCAGAGTGGGATTGGGAAGGAGTGAGCAGGAGCGCAGCATGGAGCACATTGGCTATTTTACTTTGTGATGTTGCTGAAGAAAATCTTTTGAAAATTCAGTGCAAGGAAGCTGTACAGTCACACCTGACCTGTTTCTTAAGACATATTTTGAGGCTCTTTAGATAAGCACATTAGAATGTCTCATTAGTGTTTATTTACAGCAGTTTTCCACATATACTAAACTTTGAGATACCATTTTTTTTTAGTTTTAAATATAGGTCTTAAACACGTTTCAAAATGAACCTCAGAAATTATGTTCTTTCCTTTAGGACAGGATCCTGTGTACCTAGATCATTTGCCTACATTCAGATCGTTGATGATCTGGAACCTTATATTCAATAAATATTCTTTTGAGTAGCAGAACTCAATCTAACTAATAAAATATAGTTCTTAACTTTAACTAATTGCATGGAGCAATTTAGAAAATGCTAATTATTAGTTGCACTGGAAAGGAGGGCAATATCCAAATAGGTAATTTATTCAGAATGTAGTACCAGCTTGGGGCTTTGCTTTCTGTGTGTGTCTTACTCCAGTTATGGAAATTTTACAACTGTAGCTTCTTTAGAAGTTTTGCAGCATGAACAGGGAGGAGAATTTGTGTGGGGTTTTTTTTTTTTATTTTTTTTTGACTCACCGCAATGAAAATTCATGGGAATAGAATACTTGACAGTGAAAATCTACAGTCTTCCAGAAACTTGATTTAAATCTTCCTTAATATTTTCTCTAGCTAATGCATGAATAAGACTGAAAGTCATTTGTGACTTAGCTTTTGCATATGTTCAAGCTTTTTAAGACCTTCTTGGATTTATTAATAGTGTTAAATGCTTCTTGTGTTGCTCTTAAATACTTTTAATTCTAGCATGAAATTTAGAAGTTGATGTGTATGTGTGGTAGTTGTAGGAAACTATACATTTCTGTCAGCTAGGGAAGTATTGTTCATGTTTGTTATTGTTGTTTTTTCTTTTAACACGGTGTAGTGCATGAAAACCTAACTTTAAGCCCAAATTTGTGCTTTTCTGGCCTGGGGCTTACACTTAAATTTAGGGATTCTTACAAAAAAATAACTCTATGGTCTCTATGTTAGAAACAAATGAAATACTTCAGTCAAGTTACTTGGTTTTCAAAATGAGCTTTAATTGTTATCAGACTAGTATGTCTTGCAATTTTAGCACTTAAGCATTGCTTGAGTAGTGAAGTCCTGTCTGAACAAATTATACATACAAACATACTTTCTTTTTTTTCTCGTATCTATTCCTACTCAACTGTTTGAGGCTACTTCTTCCTAGTAGCTTTCAAGTTTCATGTGGAATGTATAAAAACTTTTCCAATTAAACTTGGAAGAGTTGTCCAGTTACTCCACTTACACAGCTTAGTAACTTCTAGAGTAAGTCTCTGAAGTCTGTATGTGATGAGAACTGCATTCTCTTTTCCACTGTTAAAAAGGAACTTTTTAAAAGTGCCAAAAGTTTATTTAATGCATTAAAAATTTGCCTCACTGGGCTCCTACCTATTGCAAATAATATAATATTAGTGCTACCTCCTTAGTGCTCACAATGGAGCTTACTGAAACTTATTATTTCCGGAACTGGAACAGCAAAGTTTTCCATTAAATAATAAGCTACGCTTTCTCTTTCTTCCGTTCTCTTATCTTCATTAACTTAAACAATGACATTATGGAATGGCACAGAAATAAAGTTCTAACAAGTTTACTGTTGATAGATCAACCTTTTTGTCCAAACTTCAGTAATGTTTTGTATGATCATCATAATGGACCTGGAGCATTAGAACTCTGTGTGAGCTAGCACATTGGTACTCAGCCAACAGGAGGCAGCTTACTAACTGCTTCTCCAGCACAAAACACATAACATCTTGCTGTTTCTTTACTTTTATGGGCTTATAATAAAAATTAATCTATGCAAGTGGATAACAACTACAAAAAAGTGTTTCTGCTTGTTTTGGTACTCATTTAGAAATAAGATTGACTAAGAATTTTGGGAATAGGTCAGGGAATAGTAGGTGAGCTCTACAGCTTCCTGCAAGAGCTTCTTCCCCCAAGAGAAACGGAGTAGCATTTACTTTGGTTTAGAGAAAAAAAGTTAGGTTATTTCCAGGATGGGATGAGGGAAGATGGAATGAGACTAAAGATGAGAAAGGAGGATGAAACACCTTAGTAACACTGTATCTTCTCTTAATTATTTTGTCTGCATTCCAACAGATGAATTGCTTCTTTTTGGATTTTTCCATTTTATTGAGCTCTCCCTAACCATTTTTTGTGTTCAGATCTCCCCCGTATATGTGGAATACGTTATCTTGGGAGGAATGTGAGGTGACTATCCCGTTGTTTGATGTACATATTAAAGAGGAATTTAATCTTCTGCTGTGTAATCCAAGCTCTCACAGAATGCCTCATTCCTTAAAGGGAAAGGCAATGCATATTCCCTCACAGGAACACAAGATCAATTGAACAGGTTATTTATAGTTTTATGACCTACGTCCAGGGTTCTGCTTTTAATAAAAAATTAAAAAATCTGGAAACTTGATTTATAACACTTTTTTTTTTTTTTTTTTTTTACTCCTCGCAAGGAGAAAAAACAAGCAAAATTCTAACAAGCAAAATCTAATACATACAAGATATTTGTTGCTTTTCTGATTTTTTTTTTTTTTCCTTTTTTTTCCTGTGTGGTTTTATTTGAGAATACAGAAGCGAAGACTTAAAGTAGTCTCTGTTGATAAGGTAGTTAACTGCTGTTTCTTTTCATTCCTTCCTTGACTATGGTTTTCAAATGTGGCAGTGTAATCATCCAGATGTTTCCTTTGAGAAAACCTTTTTCACACATTTTATATTCTTGCTGCTACATCTATTGACTAGTTAAGGGCCTTGACATCTAGAGAATGTTATGCAAGACTATTCATCTGTATTAGTAGTCTTAAGAATAATAATACTGAAGCATAATTCATAAACTTATTTTGTGATTTGACAACGTGCTTAGTTACTGTAAGATATATCGAAATATGTTGCCGGGGTGTTATTGGATGATAGGAAGAAGAGTAAATCACCTTCTGATAGTAGAGTTGCCAATAAGCAGAGCGTATTTAAAACAACAGAAGAAGTATCTGTGTGCAGAGTACTAAACAGAGTGTGTTTGTTTGCAGCTTCAGGAAATGGCATACTTGCTTTGAATTAATAAGACTTAAAGAAATTTTCAGCATACCTTTTCTTTGTTAAGATAGAATAGAGAAATTTTTCATTTACATTTGAGGCTTGCGGTTCTTCTATTGCCAAAGTTGCTGTGAAGTTTTAGTATTAAAACAGATTTCCTTTTTCTTTCAGTAGCTAATGATATAATTTTCTTTCAAACACTGACAGTTTATTTTGTAACAATTTTAGGAAAAGATAATTGATATAATTTAGAAGATTAAATAGTTACAAATATTACATCAGATATTAATATTATTAGTTTATGTTCATCTTAATAGTAAAACTAAAACATGGGTTAAGAGGGATAAGCAGGATTTAGACTGGGAAAAATTGAGAGAATAATGAATTTAACAAGTATATTTGTTTCAAACATAGATCTAAGAAAGCAAAAAACTCAATAGATAAATCCACTGAGACCGATAATGGCTACGTGTCCCTTGATGGGAAAAAAACAGGTAAAACCAGTGAAGAATGTGTGCAGGCCCATGAACGTCGATGTGAAGTGATTAAGCCAGAAGAGTCAGGGTGGAGTCCTGCAACAGTGAGAGATGCCTTCAACAATCACAGTCATCACAAAGTAAGTGTGCTTCGTTGTTTTCAAAGCAGGATTATTAATTTGTCAAATGATGTGTGAAGTGTATTTTTATGATGCTTTGATGCATTCTTATCTACTTTGTTATTAAAAATGTTTATAAAATTAAATAAGACTTAGGATCCTGGGACCGAAAATTATGTTAGGTCTTTTTATTTCATCCTTATATTCCAAGCCTTTCCTTTTTCTTGTAGGAGGATCCTTACTGACATCTAAATATCCTTTGCTGTTCTGTATTTCAATGCACAAATTTGTGTGCTGCCCTTTATCTGTGGGGTTTTCCAGACCAACTGAACACACTGTACCTTTTCCTGCCTCTTTGATATTCTGAGCACAGATATGTCTTTATGCTAAAGTGGAACAAATTTTGTATTACTGGCGATTTATAATTTTGAAGTCATTCTGAGCGTTTGTCTTTAAAGAATTTGAGGGATTGATCTCTGTAGAAAATGAGGAAGGCAGGATTTTCCTCTTGATGAAATAGGCAGGACTCTATAGTGAGAAATAAAGATGAGATGGAAGCATAGGGAGTGGTCATGAAAGAAAGCAGAACTTTTAATTTGGCTGGGTCTGATTATCTCCTGGATTTTGTGTTTTCATCTTACTGTTCTACAGAATAACTTTTCCAAAACATTTTTCCTGGCTTTCTTATCACTGGCATTTGAACATGCCATTACAGCTCTTACACTTGACTCTGTCTCACTAGTATTTACCATCAATGATCGATCATGTTTATTTTGTTATTACAATTTCTGTTTTCTCGTTCCTACTGAACCACTTAATGTTGACAATTGGAAATTAATTAATATCTAATTTAACAGAGCATAGATAACAATGTTGCAGAAAAAAAAATATTTCAGTAGTTGAGGACAAGACCTAATAAAGTTGAGTGTATTTCTTACTAACGCTCTATCTCTTGCACCAGGATACTCACAGGACTGTGACAAATTTATCAGATGAAGTTTCTAGTGAGGAAGGGCCTGAAACTGGATATTCTTTACGTCGCAATGTAGAACGCGCTTCTAGTGATTGTACACTTCGAAACAGGAAATCTCATCATTATAAGAAACACTATCCTCTGGAGGTATGTTCTTTTCCATTGCTACTTTTCTGTAAGTTGATAAAACATCTAAGTTTCTTATTGAATTATATATTTCCCTCAAACCTTTCTTCTCCTGTATTGGATTTTAGGAGTCTCTTAATTGGAAGACATGTTAGTGGGGAACAGGGATTTTTTTTTTTCTTCTCTTTTTAATGATGGAGTTTTGAAATTAATAAGTTTTTATTTATTTCATTTGAGCTTCATCCTATTTTTCAATTTGTTGTAAGGATCCTAAAATACATTCTGTAGATCTTGAGAACTTGCATCAGATTATGTCCAACTCTGTTGCTGTCTTTTTACACCAGTTATCTCCTCTGGAAACTGGATTTGTAACAGAAACAGTAGTAGTTGTCAGTATGCAAATTTTCATCATGCTAGTGCTGCTGCTTCTCTCCATTTAGTTAGTATTTTGGATTCGCTAGCCTTTTCGTCTTAGAAGTCTGAGTCTATCTCTGAGTTTTTGTTCCCTCATGTTTATTGAAACAGTCGTTTAAAATATTGTCATGAAATCTCAACACAACTGTTAATGCATAAAAATACTTAAGTTTTAAGAGACTTGATGACATCATAGCTTACAAGAGGGGAATTCACAGATTCTATATTAGCAGAGTCCTTAATTGTAAGGACTCGGACATTGTAAGAGAAGGGGATATGTTACCATGTTTTTATTTATTTATAGTTTTAAATTATAGGGTTTTTTTGCTGATGATATGCAACTTAACAAATCTATGGAACTTTTTTTTAAAGGCTATATTGCCATTTTTTTTCCCTAGAACTATGAGAAAAGACTGTAAAGAATAATTTCAGCTCTGACAAGTTAACTTACAGATGAGTTGAATAGGCAGAACCTCATGAGTAAGCTTTCTACTTGCTGTAAGAAACATTTCCTTAGAAGAGTTAAAATAGTTTTCTCTGATAACAACTGCAAAGCCTTGAAGTTGATGCTTTGCATAAAAACATTCTATTATTTAATTTGTTTTTCACAGACTTTGGTTAGAAAGATCCAGAAGGCTAATTGATTTGACTGCTTAATGCCTTATGCATATTTGATTTAGGGTAACTGGACAGGTCTATACTTGGAACTGTTCGTTTCGTATTACAGAAGATGTCTCTTGACTGTATACTCGTGCAGCTGGTAGTGCTTGACAAGAGGAAGCAGAAAGACAGGGTTACAGTCAATTTTTTTTTTCAGTTTAAATATATTTTCTCGTGCATAGAGTTCTTCAGAGCTAAGGAAGGCTGTGTAGATCTCTCCAGAAACTGAAGAGACTAAATTTGCCTGGTGTGTAGCTTTGGCAGTAATATTTTACACTTGTTCCCTGTTTAGTTATCTGACTGATGCCATGAAAGAGGAAGGCTTTCTTTGTTGCTACCAACTTGCCTCCCCCACACGATTACAAAGGAAATGAAACAATAGTTTTCAAATCTGTGAAAGCTTTCTTTGTATTTATAAAAAATAAATTAGTGAAGTCAGTGGATATACTCTCCACCTCTGTCATAGAGTTTTATCTTCATATTTACTTGTCAACTTAATTGTTTGAGCAAGCTTTTTAATGTTCTTACTTTATTAGCTTCAGAACTCAATGGTACCCAGAAAAGACTGCCTTCTATAAATAAAACGGGGTTTTTTAAGGAAAAAAAAAAAAGATTTCAGACTCTTTCCACATTGATGTTACCACTCACTTTGTAAAAGAAAGTGAAAGAGTTCAGGCAAATTTTTTTCCAAATATTTCTTTATGAAATTGCTTACATTAAATACATTAAGCATGTAATGCATTACAAATCATTAAATTAGTAGGTCTGCTGGAATATTGCTTAATTATTTTTTTTTAGTGTAAAAAATAGTGTCTATTCTTGACAGAAACTAGTAAAAAGAAATAAACTTTGTGTTAAGAAGGAACAGAAATTCCCAGAGACCGTGATGAGTAGGGTGGTACTGCTTTTAAGACTACTTACCTGTTTTGCAGGAAATGGATTCTGCTTACTCTAGAAAGGAGTTTAAAGCTCTACGTTCTTGTTTTGAAGACATTAAATTGTTTTATGTGTATGCATGAGGAGATTTGAATGTCCTAAACTTCATATTTTTATTTCGTTATTTAAGATATAGGTAAAATTTGAACAAAATAAAGCACTCTTTCTCAAGTACAGTTTGTTTAAAATAATTAACATTTTATGTATGATTATGTAGACTACACATATATCTAGCATTAGCTATATATACTCTTGCTTATTTTTCCTCTCTACACTGGATGCATAACTATCTTCAAACAAGATCACTCTGTCTTTGAGAAGTAGTAACAATGAGGGAATGTGATTTGTAGAGGACTTTCGGAGTCAACTCCTCTTTTATTATAGGCTCTTACATTTAGAAATACACTTCTGGAGCACATCAAGCTTTCTTTTTTTGGAGTGAGACCAGAGGAGGGCCATGAAGATGATCAGAGGACTGGAGAACTTATACTATGTAGAAGGCTGAGAGAGCTGGGGCTGTTCAGCCTGGAGAAGAGAAGGCTCTGGGGAGACCTTATAGCGGCCTTGTAGTACCTAAAAGGGGCTTATAGAAAAGACGGGGAGAAACTCTTCTTATCAGGGCCTGTTGTGATTGGACAAGGAGCAATGGTTTTACAATAGAAGGAGGCAGATTCGGACTAGACATAAGGAAAACATTTTTTTACACTGAAGGTGGTGGAACACTGGAACAGGTTGTCCAGAGAGAAGTGGTAGATGCCCCATCCCTGGAAACATTTAAGGCCAGGTTGGATGGGGCTCTGAGCAACCTGATCTGGTTGAAGATGTCCCTGCTTCTTACAGGGGGGTTGGACTAGATGCCCTTTAAAGGTCTGTTCCAACTCAAACTATTCTATGATTCTTTTAAAACTAGTTAAACTGTGTCCACACTGCTTGCTTGGAAGGCTCCTTGAGTCTTGAATGACTAGAAATACCTGTACCTTCTTCCTCTAGGGCCTTGCTTTTTCTAGAGAAAGAATTCATTACTGTGTGAAGCTAATAAGTAGCTAAAGTACTTCAGCTCAAACAACTAGAGTCAGAAAATGAAAATGTCAAATTAATTTAAAATATTTTGTGAATGGTACTTTTCTTACTCTCACATTTGTGTATTACAATTTCCATCTGGTGTATATGGCTTTAATGCTCATTTGTGTCTTTCAAATTTTCACTAAAATAATGGAGCTGTAAAGTGTTTTAAAAGAGACTTAATTTATAGCTTATAAAATCGGAAGTTTGAGACATAGTTGGAGTCTGTGGCTTGATAATTGCTGTTAAAGTCTAAATGAATGAATTCTAAAAAAAATATGCAGTTATTTCCTTTCAATAGTTAATATGATTTGATTTTTCATTATTTAACACCCTCTCCAACAGAGCAGGGACCATGGACGGTTACTTGTTTGTACAGTGTCTAAAAATGTGTACCTCTTAGGCACTCCTTCAATGAAAGTGTAATTCTTTCTGATTGCAAAGATAATAGATTGGAACATAAAAAGACAGATAAACATGGATTCACTAATTTGTACTTTATAACTGTTCTGTTGGGAAACAATGTAGAATACAAAAGGTGCATTAATTGCAATGCATATTTTAATTTCAGGATACACCTAAATCAGGTACTAGCTGCAGTTCTCGGTGCTCAAGCTCCAGACAAGATTCTGAGAGCACAAGGCCGGAATCAGAAACTGAAGATGTGCTGTGGGAGGACCTCTTACACTGCGCAGAGTGCCACTCTTCCTGTTCCAGTGAGACAGATGTAGAAAGCCCTCAAGTGAATCCGTGTGTGAAGAAAGAATACAGAGATGACCCATTTCATCAGGTTGGTATCCACCAATTTTGATTTTTTAAAATTTTTTTAATTTTTTTTTACACCACACACAAGTTCAGTATTATCTGCTTTGTCATATGTCAGGGGCCTGGGAGAAAGAATTCTGTATTAAATGAAAGTAGCAAAGCTGAAGTAATATGATAGAATTAAAACAAAGAGAATTTGATTTCTGCTGCTCGATTATTAATTTGTCAAATTAAGAGGATATGACAATATACTGAAATAGCCTGCAGAATATTTGAGTGTTTGAATCTTAGTTTCTAGTTCAGGACAAGTACTGATGGATTTAAGTCTCCTCTGCAGTAGGTGACTCTGGGGTTCTTTGGTTTGTTTGTCTCTCTCTGTCTCTGTCTCTCTCTCTCTCTCTCTGTGTCTCTCTGTCTCTCTCTCCCTCCCTCCCCCCCCCGCCTTCCTCCCCCCTTCCCTCCCTCCCTCCCTCTCTCTCTCTTCTTCCCTGCAGTTTGCTTATATATAAATATCTGTATAAAAAAGCAAATAAACAGATAATATACATAGTACCTAAGGTTATATATGTGTATATATAATATATATATAACGTTACATGTGTATTCTGTGCATCTAAATTCTAGTTAGATAAAATATTTTTACCTTAAAGCTAATAATTTTATTTCCCTTCTTTAATGCTCTTCTGTAGCAACATACAGGCAGCAATTTCTGAAAATTTTAGTTTTTGAGCAATGCTTCAGTTGCAGCCTGCCTTGAGTTAACATTGGACAGAATCCATTGTTAATACCTGATCATGAAGAATCAAATACTAGTTTTTATTTGGTAAAATCCATTCATATGTCACAATGTCAGTTATATTTGTAGCACAAGTCTTATCTTTAAATCGCATGTTAATTGTGTTGCTGATCTGAAACATTTAAGTAAAGAGATGGAGAGAATGTGAAATATTCTTCTGGGTAAACGTGTCATGTGTTGGTAGCGCGTATATCAGTACTAAGGAATGGCATGCAAGAGATAGTGTTAATGCTAGCTAGCCACAAAAAAGAATTTCAAGAGGCAAGCTTTTTACTCATAACCAGATTTGAAAATTATCTATTTGTTGATTTTAAAAAATGACCCCCCTTGCAACTCTCCCTGTCCCCCAAAAGAGATAGCAATTTGGATTTCATGCAGTTTTGCCTTTTTTTAATTTATTTTTAGCTGCTCTTGTTTACATTCCATATAAACAGTAAAGCAGAAGCCTTACAACAGGGAGTTGAATTGCAGTATATGCATTGACTTTGTTTTTCTATAGTTGAGTGTTTTTCTGTTTCATTGCAGATCGTGAATTTTTGAGTTTCAGCTCCTGGTGTTGGTACTCCCTCTAGAGGGAGACTTTGGAAATCTGTGGTTAAGAAAGTCTTGCAACTAGTATTATTAAACAATGCAAATATAAATCTTTTTTTTTTTTTTTTTATCCAGTGGGAAAAAAGTGAGAAAATTGAGTACTTGGCAGAATACAAAGATCCAGATAAATACTGATAAAGCAAGTAATAAAATAAAAAGCTTTACTTTTAATCAATGGTAAAGTAATACTTTTAAAAGTTTATCACACGCACACCCCCTCCCCTGGCAGCACCATCATTTCCAGTAGTTTGATACACGTAGTGCTAGGTGACCAGGCAGAGCTGAGAGAGATTTAAATCACGTGAATGGGAGAGGAGTGAGACAGGGCTGAGGGAAATCGAGATGGCCACAGCAGAGCTTGTTGCCTCGACGTTTTTCCAGATCCTTCAGTTCTCACTTGGCTCTCCGTTTAGAGTACAGTGCCTCAGCCATAAGTGTGTTCAGTAGCTTAGGCTGGGATTGCTTGGCTCTTGGAGCAGTGTGTATTGATTGGACTCCTACTGCTTGCCAGATACAGTTGGCATAGGGGGGTCTTTTATCTATAACAAGGGTTGTCAAGTACACAAATACTGTTAAAAGCAAATTAAAAAAAATGTTTGCCTTACGCCCAACCTGAGAAGACTACTTTTCAGAATGTTAGGGGGAAAAAAATAATCAGAAGAATAAAATACTCTATTAAACATGTGGCAAAATTAAAGATGGCTTATAAGTAGACCTTTGTCTTCATACCTCACTTCTTTGATATGTTTGAGCAAAAAAGAAGCCAATTAATTCTCAACCATAATAACACTGTATGGGGAAGGAGAGATCTCTGTACTCATAGCTATTTCTGGGAAAAGAAGTGGATGATTTTGATGAGTGTGGTTAACCTATAGTAACATATAGTAGAAGCAAATGCTATGTAACAATATTTGTGTCACTCGAAAGCATTTTTTCTGTCAGCATATTGCTGACAAAGATGTATTGACACAGCAATAGATTTTTATCTGATGGAACATATTCCCTGTCTTCCCCAGAGTCATTTGCCTTGGATCCACAGTTTGAACCCAGGACTAGAAAAAATAAGTGCAATTGTATGGGAGGGTAATGACTGCAAGAAAGCAGATATGTCTGTGCTTGAAATCAGTGGTATGATAATGAACAGAGTGAGTATTCTTTTTGCTTTATGCAAATATTTTATTTAGGAGTCTAAGCACTACCAAAAATAAGCTTTTTTTTTTGTTGGTTTGGGTTTTTTAATAAAGTATCTGTTATTGACATTATTGTTCCATGGCTTATATCACTCTGATTTACCTGTTACTAATAGATAAAAGAGCTGTCAAGTCTTAAGTGCTGGAACAGTAAAATGTCTTTGTGTTGTTTGGTGCTTACTTACGTAGCCAACCTCTGTTTTATTGTTCCAAAGTTATATACAGTATGAATGTTCTTATTTATCTCCTTGATTCCAATGTACAACTAATACGTTGGGTTAGAAATATAAAGATCTGAGTATTTGGATGCTAAGGTTAAGATTGGAAAATAAAGCTTTCCTCTTTAGGAAACAAAGATCTAACAGGATGAGTGGGATGTCTCATTAGTTCTCCCGTCTTTTTTCCTAGTACTCCTCTTCAGGAAGCAGTTGGAAAGCCTTTAATTGATGTTATACTCTTTTTCAATATAGACAATGTAGACGTTATGTAGAGTTGAACATAAAATCCTAGCATAGCTTAAGAAAATTGTTAAAAAGCAATATATTCACAAACTTGGTTCAGATCTCTGTACCTGACTCAGAGACAGTAGAGTCTGGGGGGCAATCCACAGCAGGAGTCAACTTAACAAAGCCATAGCCAGCACAATAGAACTCCAGTCCTGTCTGCGCTGTGAACACTTTGCTTTTAGGTTGTACGTTTTTTAAAAGAATCAAAACACAAATAGGAGTAACATGCAGGATGTAAGCAACACAGTCTGGTTGGCGCACTTTGCTAATTCAGCACTGAATGAATTTTTAATACACGAATATGCACTGGAGTCTTTTAACTGCTGTGTTATGTTGTTGGGTTTTAAAATTATTTGTCATATTTGGTTCCTGTGCATTAAGTGCTTTCTGAGAATTTCCTTTTTCTTAATAGTAAATTGTGAAGATGTTTGGTTGAAGATTTCATGTAACTTCTCAGGTTATAAAAGTGTTCTTTGTGATAGTAAGACAGTACTATTTAATAACTGATTTAATGTCAAGTTAATTCCAAAATTAAAAATATACCTTGTTTTCTTTTGTTTATAGGTGAACAGCTATATACCAGGAATTGGTTATCAGATTTTTGGAAATGCCATATCTTTAATCCTGGGTTTAATGCCATTTGTCTTTCGACTTTCCCAAGCTAAAGATTTGGAACAACTAGCTACACATTCTGCCACTGAACTTTGTATGACTGCATTTGGATCAAATGGAGATATTCTGGTTCTCTCAATGGTTCTTATAAGTTTTGTGGTCCGTGTGTCTCTAGTGTGGATTTTCTTTTTTCTGCTATGTGTAGCAGAGAGGACATATAAACAGGTACAAACAGCAAGCCAAGAGGCTTCACCCAAAGCAATAAATCAAAGTTTAATGTTTGCATTTCTTTGACTTTATGGATATTTTAAACTTGTTTTCTTCAGTGCACTATGATTCATAGATCAATGATGACAAATACTTCAGTGGGTTTACAGTTTAGCAGATGACTCAGTTGCAGTGGACTGAAGTTTCTTTACAGTCTCTGTAGCTAAATGTTTTTTCCTGGAAAATGTTTCTGAGGGAAAACTTTTTAGGCTTTTACTGCAGATTTCTGACTCAATGCACGAACCCAGCTCTTAGTTATGTCCCAGTTTGTCTCAGTCTTCCCCAAGGAGAAGTTTCAGTAAAAGAACTCTGTGTGTTTTCAGTTTCTTCTACCAGTGTATTTGATTCAAACCCTTCAGTTTAATTCAAAACAGTTCAGTCCAAACCTTAGCAGAGAGCCCTGGCTGCTTTGCTGGTGAATCAGTCCCATGGCTGGAGACCATGAGAGTTGCTATCTGAAGTAATACACCTGCTAATTTATTGCTTGTTGTTGCAATTAAACTTTTAAGTTTAATATCCCTTTAAGTTTAATATCCCTTACTAGCTGCAAAGTATAGATACTTACTGGTCTGCAGAAGAAAACATTTTTGTACTTTCTTTTTTCAAATTATAGCAAAAAAATACTTAATACAGTAGAATAGAATTAACCCATTTCTAATAATAATTTCTGTTGGAAGGAACTTCTGTGATACAGGCACTTTCTAATGCAAATGATTGGCTGGTTGGATTTTCTCCTAGATTTTAATAGCAGAGCAGGTCTGTTGTCTGAAATTTCAAGAAAGGAAGTCAGTGTAGCTAAATTTTATTTCTCACTAGAATAAGAGGAGTTGTAAAACCTTTTAGCATTTCTCTTCTTTTTAGTAACGTTACTCTTATTTCTGCACTGCTAACATGTTTTACTTCACATTGATAAATCATAGATTACTTTGACATATTGTGAAACCTTTTCTCAGTTTTCTTTTTAGTCCTCTGGAAATCAATTAACAGGTGAAGTATTTTTTTCTTCTCTGCAGAGGCTGCTGTTTGCCAAACTTTTTGGTCACCTGACATCTGCCAGAAGGGCAAGAAAATCAGAGGTTCCTCACTTCCGTTTGAAGAAAGTACAGAATATAAAAATGTGGCTTTCTCTCAGGTCCTATCTAAAGGTAAAATATTTTTTACTACCACTTTAATATAAAATATCCCAGGTGCTGTTGATGGAAGGTTGGTATTCTAGTCTGAATTTATCCTCCTGTGCACTTATCCCTGTTGGTGCACATGTGGCCTATACACTTCATTTTGGTGTCTCTGGGCCAGCAGTGTCTGCAGGCAGCCAGACTGTGAGAAAGTAAATGTCTAGTTTTTACCTTGGAGTAAAGTATGAGTGTGTTCAGAGTTGGAGTCTTATGTTACTAATGCTAGCAGAAAAGTCTCTCAGGTGAACATGTTGGGTAAAAATGACCACTTGTAGTTTAATACAGACAATATTGTAAGAGCCCCACCAGCTAGTGTCATTAACACAGAAGGAATTTATGAAGCAAGATAGTTTACATACATACTTGTGCTGTAAGTGCCTATGTGCCAGGTGAAGCTAGAAATTATGCCCAGGCATTATCTGTAAGATATTCCAGTCTCTACTGTATGTTCAACTCGTATTTGAGTAATCTCCTTATATCTCCCTAATGATCTTTTCAAGCCAGAGTATTTTGATGATTCTTTGTGAAAAGGATCATGTTATCTAACTCAGAGTTGGAGGGGGGTTTGTTGTGGTGGTTTTTTTTGTTTGTTTGTTTTGTTTTTTTGTTTGTTTGTTTTTCCCCCTCCAAGTTTTTTCCATTTTTCTCTGCATTAGGTAATGAAACCAGTTTTTTTTTCCCATTTGGTTTCTATAGAACCAGGTTTTTTTTTTTTTTGGTGAACAGCAACTGACAATCTCCTATTAGCGATGCTAATCCCCTTATTTGCATCTATGCCTCTTTCCAACAGCAATTAAGAAAGGTTAGACGAAATCTACTATCGATAGTTTTTATAAGTAGGTAAAGGATTATGAAAACATAAGCAAGTTATGGGGTGGAGACTGGGGAGCGTGGAAAGCAGGAACTAAAAGTGGACAAAGTTTTTAATGTAAAGCACAATCTTACATTTCAAAGAGGCATCATTTTAAGAGGAACTGAGGTGATTCATTTACAGTACCACTTGTGTTATGGAAGTTGGGGAGATTGTAAAAGAGGTGCCCTTTAAACTTTACACTTGAGAGACTTTTATGTTTTTCCTTGTAGTGTGTAATGAGTTACTGGATGGGAGGAAAGGAGGATAACATCACTTGGACAACAGAAAGTAGTTCTGCTGCTTTAAAGATTACATATGGTAGCATTCCTGTGGAGAGAGGGTTGCGTCTTCTTTCCCAGAACCACTTCTATGTATTCCACCTTTTCCTATGCCACCGGAAACATAATTATATGGCAAAAAAAAAATGCAATCAAACAATGGTCAGAGGCGGCTGCATAGGCAACTGACCCAACTGAAAAATAACCAGTCAAGAACAGTAGTTTTCACCTCTATCTGTTGCTTTACTTGGTTCACTGGGCAGCTCTGTAATGGCTGTGCTATAACAAGGAAGGGAATGGAGACAAGCAGCTAAGGAACAGGGCTGCCTTCTTGCAGTGGTGCTGCTGGCATATACTGGCATAGCATTTGTCCAAAATATACTTGCATATTACCTATCTCTAATGTGTCCAGCTGTGAAGATGTGAGCTGGGGTATGTACACATCTCAAGTCTTGCACAGGCAAAACACTCTCTCCCAGTATAGAAGTGGTGCGTGCTATCTGCAGTACCAGTTCGCACTTTTTTTTCAGCGGTTAAGCTTCCTATCCCTTTCTCCAAGTTCCAAGGCTATGTCTTGCCTATGGACACCCGTTATCCTTCTCATGTTTGTACAGTTAGTAGCATGTCTGGAGAACAAAGTTGAGACGTGTCTATTATAACCTGTACGTGCTTCAATGCAGCACACGATGTTTAATTCTTTAATTAAAAAAAAATGAGGAAAAAGGTCAGTGGATAGAAACATTTCATTGTACCAGTAAGCAAGAAAAAAATGGTTGATAACAATGAGGTTGCACCTTTCAAGACAAGTGTCTTGTTCCCCAATTTTCCTTCCTGTTCTGTGGGAATCATTACATGTGAGAGAATTACATTATTGCACATCACAATGGGATGGTGATTTACAGTTACAATTTTTGTGTGTTAAAAAGATGCAGGTAATGGAAAATATCAATCATGTGAAAAGAAATAATATCTTGATATCCCATTGTGATCTGATGTCCAAAAATCTTCTGTTAGCACTGGTTTGATACTGACGTTAAAGCCCAGTGCTGTATCAAATCTGTTATGTCAGGGAATGCTGCCTAAATGAAAATTACTTCCCGTCATGAAGGAGCTGACTGAATAAGAGGTGAATATTTTCTTTCCTCATAGTTATATTAAAATGCTTACATCTGAATTAATCTCACATGGCTTTAAGGTTATCAAATATCATTAGGATATGGTGTTTGGAACTTAGATTGCCAAGTTGTGAGCCATGATGAAACATAGATTCGAAGTGTGACTCTAACTGAATGTGCTAAATATCAGTGCTGATTGCGTAGGTTTTCACTCACATATATACATCTCCTTTATTTTCAGCGTCGAGGTCCTCAACGCTCAGTCGATGTAATAGTTTCATCTGCTTTCCTGCTGACTATCTCAGTTGTGTTTATCTGTTGTGCACAGGTGAGGAAATCCTACTTTTATAGAAACAGCCATGACTTAAATAGTTTTTAAAATAATTGAGTGCCTTTTGCCTAGTGATTCCTCTTAAGTTAAAAGACCACAGTGAAAAATCAGTAACAGCTGTTACAGCTTTTCAGAAGATTAAACTCTATTTATATTGTTCATTTTTAGAATATTATTCTGTAAGAGCTAAAGAAACTTATTAGTACTATAATTCCTAACATGATATTATTATTTTTAAATCTGTGTCCTCTTTAATTTTCCACCATGGATTTTGGAACATAGTATTTTTTCTAACAGTTTGCATTAAAACATACTTTTGCAGAGACATTTGAGATTGACCTTGACTGATGATGTTTGTGAGAAACAAGATTGTTGGCTGTATTAGCTTGCCCTCTAGTGGAGTATATTTTAGTAAGCATATCTGTGTTTAAGGATGATTTCTGCTGTTTAAGATTTTTCCTTGAGCTTCTGTTTCAGAGTACAGCAAAGCTTGTGAATGGCTTCTGATCATATATTTTTCCACTTTCTTCCCTAGTTAACAGTAATGTGTTTTCCTGGTAGCTAAGTATAAATATTTAAAAAATAATATAATTTAGTAGTAACTCTGCTTGGATTCAATTTTCTATATAATTCAGTACATTTGAGTTTATATTTTGGTTTTGATCCCATGTAGTGTCTTTGCAACTTTGAAGGTGAGTTTAGAATTGTTTTAGAGTCTGTATTTCTTTATATTGCTTTAGGGATATGAAAAAAAGATGTATCTAAATTCTGATTGAGCCTTTCAGAGCATATCTTTTCTCAAACCTCATATCTTTGACACAATGTTGATTTTAAATTATGATTCAAAGATCTTTTATGCCTAAAACCAATCAATATACTTTTTACTGGGAAATTTTTCTTGGAGTTTGGGAAATATGTGATTATTTTCTTATGTTGTAATATAATTATTACTTTGAATGAAATGTTGATTTTTTTTTTTTTCCCCCCCCCCTCTTGTTTTCAGCTGCTTCACATGCATGAGATCTTCCTTGATTGTCACTACAATTGGGAACTCGTAATTTGGTGCATTTCACTAACTCTTTTTCTCTTAAGATTTGTTACTCTTGGATCTGAAACCAGTAAAAAGTACAGCAATACCTCAATATTACTTACTGAGCAGGTGAGAATTTGTATACACCTGTATTTTTATATCTAAACAAGTCATTAATCTGGTAGGACTCAGGCATGCGTTTTAGATGTATTAAAATAGTCTATATTAGGGAGTTAATTATGGTGTAGTGAAACAACACTTTACAACCTGAAGTTCCATTTCTGTGAGAAGTGTGTGACTTTGTTTAAAAGTTGTACAGAACACTGAGATGGCTGTGTCCCAATTTCTCTTAAGTTTGTGCGCTTAGAAATATCAGTATATGTCACTTGATATAACTAAAGATCTAACAGAACACAAACATAAAAAGTAGCTTTTAAATAGGAAAAAGAAACTATAAGTCTCCAAGTGTTGGGTGGGAGAGTAAAAGACTGGAAAAAAAACTTACCCTCTACAAAGTGGATCACTGTTTCCAGTCCAATAATCTTGACTAATAGCTTGTGTGGATTACATATGGTCTCTTCTAGACTCCTGGAAACTTTTCCTTTCAGTCATCTGTCAAGCTTGGCTTTAGGTCTACATACTTTTCTTCTCAGCAATATTGTAGTTGGCGTTCGTACTGCAGACTTCCTTCTCTGCTCTGCCTGGCACTGTTGACAGTTTTCCGAGCTAAGCATGTTCAGTTAGCATCAGGTAAGAAGCAATCTCTCTGCTTGGAGAGGTTTCACACTGGTGCGAAACACAGCATTCAGGACAAGGTAAATAGGAAGTTCAAGAAATCTTCACAGATTTCCTACAGAAAATGTGTTCAAGTTGGAGAACAAAATCTTTCAAACTGAGACTCCCAAACTCAGGATGTGAAGCTTATGACAGATGTATAATTCTATGGTGTAAGTGACTGCTTACATGTTTTGCTCAAAGAGAATTCTCTCTCTCTTTGCTAAAGATGATGAGGCTAGACAGTGAGAAGACAGACTGCCTGTTTACCTTGTCCTGAATGCTGTATTTTGCACTAGTGTGAAAACTTTCTGGAGAGATTTGCATTGTTCTGTTGATCATCAGAGTACAAATAGCCTAATGTCCCAGTGAAGTTTGACCTCTGTTTCTGGAATGAAAATGGAGGGAAATGTTGGGGATAAGGATTGGAAAAAAATGTGGAGAGCAAGGTGAGAGAGAGAGAGAATGTCAAGCTTTTGTTTTGCTTTCATAGGCTTCTATACTGTGCTCTTCGTGAGAGTCAACGTTTGAACATTTTAAGCCAGCACGAACACTGAAAGACGCACTCCCTCTGTGTCCCCAGAACTTTAAAAAAAAAAAAAAAAAAAAAAAAATCAGTGCTATGTCATCAGACACTTAACTTTATATTGAATCCAGCTGATTATAAGTCATTTCCCTCAAAAAGGCCTGAGAGCTTTATGAAATGAAAACCAAAACAGAGTTCACAATAGTTTCTCAGAAAACAAAAAAGATACATGTCACTCTGAGTAGAGTTTTACATACCAGCTGTATACCACTGCATATCTACAGTGTTGAGACAAAGCCATGAAAGTCTGACATTTTGGCCTTTCATGAGAGGCCAAGCCCAAACAATTTACTGACAACTATTTGACCTAAAAAAGCACATCTGAACTGATGTCCTTGAAAATAGCACACTAGTGTTATTAGAATTACTGAGAAGAGAATGGAGCTTTAAAACAAACAAACAAAAACCAACAATAAAAAAAACCCAAAAGGGCAAACAGCCCTCAACCCCCTGGTGCAATTTAAATGCTTCACAGATAAGATTAAATTGCAAATTTTGCTTTCTGTCAGCAAAGTTCCATCCACTTCTGTGTGCTTTATATTCGACCTATGAATTTCATTATTAGGAGTCATGATGGGAAACAAAAAGATCCATCATTTTACATCAAGGGATTTTTGGAATATATGCTGTGTGCCTGTAATTTTTTCAAGTCCTTCTGAAAGTGTTTCAATGGGTTTCAGAAATTAAGTGCCCCAGTGGTTCCTTGTTGAGTAAATTACAGCGTGTGGTCCTATCAAAGTTATCGTCTTGCCAGTTTCAAGTCTCAGAATAGATATAGTCGATAACTGTGCATATACATATTCAAACTTGCCTCCTGATTAAAAATTTGTTATTGAATGTTGACTTTTTTCATAGATCAATGAAATCATAGTAACTGTTAAAAGATTTGAACCTTCTAGGGTTTATTACCTACCATTTTTTTCTGAGTTACTAAATAGAGCCTTTGTTCTTAGTTTATTCCTCTTTATAAACACTTGAATTGTTGAAATCAGTGATTTTACATTTAAGGACTGGAATCTCTTTGCTACTAAAAGCATAATTTACTTTAAAGTGAAATTGATAGCTTGGAAGTGTGATATGACTTGAAATATATTAGGCATAGTTTTTGATTTTTAACTTGTATAAGAAACTTGCAGTGACCTTTTTAGGGACATCTGATAATATTTAGTTACTTTGTTTATATGTCTGTGGTCCTTACTTTGATAACCACCTTACAAGAAGGTGGTTAAATGTATCATAGCATCATATAGCATCACTTCCTTTCTGCAGCTTCACTTCTGTAGCTTGGTAAGAGTCTCTGTCACCTGAAGGACTCCTTCAGCATACTGCTAAATTGTTCGTTTTTTATTTTGTTTGAGGTCATCATCCTACAATAAAAAGTTCATGGCTTATCAAGATATTTTTCCTTTGATTTGCTTTTGTTATGCAATAAAAAAGAAAAACGAACTTTTGCCTGATCTAGGATATCAAAGATAAGCTACTTGAGAATGAAAGCTGATGTTTCAGAATTCCTAGAAGGCGAAAAGAGAGCTAATTTGTACTCTTAACTAAACTTTCTCAGAAACACAGTGACCTAAAAAAGTCTGGATCACAGAATGGTTGAAATGATCAATATACTGTTCTTCTACAGCAATAGAGAGTTTAATAATTTTTCAAATATGTCAAGGCACTGGAAAGATAGATTTTCTGAAGTCAAGGTGCTTATGAAGTACTTAATTATATTAAAATCTTGTAAAAGAAATTACACTTTAGCAGAGTTATGTTTTAGCATTTCAGTCAATTCAAAAACTTTGGGGGATGTTAAGCCTTGTAAGGTCTGCATACTGATATAAAACCTTCTGGAAATTAATTGACAAACCTCAGGCAATTATTGAAGGAGGACGAAGAAATTATGCAAACCTTACGTATATGGTGTTTTTTCTTGCCTAATTTGTAGGTTATGTTATACTTCAAAGTTGTTGCTTTAATAGTGTCAAATGTATTTTGCTATATCATAAAACACTGAGTAATCACTTAATTTTATTGTGAAATATTTCCAAATGAATTCCTTTAAATTCTGCATAAGCAGTGATACTCATATTTTATTTAAATCAGATAAACTTGTACTTGAAAATGGAGAAAAAGCCTAATAAGAAGGAGGAACTGACACTAGTGAACAATGTTTTAAAACTTGCTACTAAGTTATTGAAGGTAAGAATTAAAATCGTATTACCCTATTATATATAACTATATAGATGCAGAATAGATTGCTTAATGAGTCACTTGTTACTCCTGCAGGCAGTAAGTACAGTATGCTTTGGTTTAAATCTACTCTGTAACTCTGTCACAGCGATACTACTTGTTCATACACTACAGTTAGTTATGTTGCTATCCTTGTGGGTTGCAAATTATTATTATATGCTATAAGTTTGATTCTTTAACAGTATATGAGCAGTGAGAGAGAAGGGACGTCGATATGGATAGGATGGTGAACCCTTGGGAAATAAATGATGCAGTTTTGTTGTCTGTTTTGAGTCTTGATATCTGTTTCTAGTAATAAAATAATATTCTTCAAAAAAAATAATTCCTCTTAAAAACTATCAATGGTTAATGTTTCAAATGAAAACTAGATTATACTTGATGTCTTATTTACTTACTGTCATAGAAAAATCCTTTTGGAATACGGAGAGAAATTGTTACATAGGTCCATTGTTAAGTGACTGAAAGATATGAATTTCATTTACTGTAATTCAGATACTTGTCAGCTGTGACCTTGAACTATTTGGCAATTTTTTAAATGGAATTTTACTGATGAGTAAAAAAGTTTTCTGCTTATGCAATATTATCCTCTCTGCCAACTGACTGAATTTAGTGGGTAGAAGGTATTTCTTCATGGTTAGAAAACATGCATTTTTTTATTACTTCCCATTTCTAGAATTCTGCAGGAGAAAAATCATCTTACTTTCACTCATCTGGAGCTAGAGCATGGACATGCTTAAGACTTTAAAAAACCTGTTATTATTGTTGTTGTTATAAACAAAACAGTGGTTGAGGTTCTCAGGAAGACACATTTGATCCTAAATTGCCTCTGCTGAATTCTGTTCTTTGAAACTCACAGATCTGTCATAATTTGGGAAGCAAGCTGTTTTGTTCTTTCAGTTGACTGTGAGCTTAATGCTTGCTCCAGAAAAGCCTCATTTTCCTTCAGGCTAAACAAAACTTACTCAAGAGTTACCTGAATGCCAAATAAGAGTGATAAATTTAACACTTCAAAAAGTTTTTTTTTTTTTTTTTATTTTAGGTTTGGCTTTTATGAACAAATAAATTAAATCTACTATTCCTTATGTGTTTTTACACTAAAATTAACAGTATGTAACTTACAATTGGCTAAAGTGGGCTTTCAAAGAGGAAGCCAGTCCTGACACTACAAAAAATAAATTCATAACTTGCCTCCCCATCTCTCTTGGCATGGTGTTTCTGTGCTTAATCACGTCTGCTGCTGGGTAAACTATTTTTAAATTAAATTTGTCTAGCTTCAGCTTTCAGTATTCAGATCTTGTTATACATTTTGATACTGCAGTAAAGTTCTTAAGAGATGCTGCTGATTTTTTATTCTTGGGTTCAGAAGTAACCCAGACTGAGAATGCTGAATGAGAAATTTTGATTTCTCATTCAGCAAATCAACTTCTTCATTTAGCCCAAGACAGAGTGGTCAGATAGGACAGTTCCCTAGGAATGGCTGACAAATATAAAAGTATTTTCCTTGCCCTCAGATAAACTTCCTTTGATCCACACACCCCTCCCTGATTATAGCACAACTGATACTTATTCCATGTGCAGAGATCTTGATCCAGTAGAGGGAATGGCTGGATTATCATACAGTAAACCTGAACCATATCTTTCAATGCCTCTATACCTTTCATCTGCAGTCAGGAAAATTCAAGCTTGTTAAGAGAAACAGTTGGGGTTTTTTGTATGTAGTGGTGCTTTAAGACCTTACTGCCGCAATCTTCCATGCATTGAATTCTAGTCACTTACTCCTTTGTTTTCTGTGTGCCAAGGAGCAATTTTTAAAATGAAGCAGAAACTCTGTTTAATCCAGCCAGCTATTAGCTGAGATGATGGAGTATTTCTTCTAGTCAGCTGAGTAATTCTTCCTACCAGCGCATCTGTAACAGTGCGTGGTCCCCTCATCTCAAAAAAAAAAGTACACTTTCCATGAGAGGACTGATGGAGCCAGCAAGGGCTCAAAGTTGACAAAGCAGCAACTTAAACTGGGAGTTACAGTACAGCGATGTGGAGAGCCTGGCTAAGTCAGTTATTGACTGTATCTCTTAGTATAAGAGTAAGGGACTGCAAAGCTTTTGGGACCTGGTTTTGGAACAAAGGAAAGGAAGTATCCTCAGTGCATCAGGTGGCAGACTTGTGCAACTCTTGATAAGAGGACACTGTGGATGCAGAAAGGTTATCTGGATTCACGGAGAAACTGGCCGAAGTACAACAGATTCAGAGTATCTCATGAGTGGAAATGTTTGTGTGCTGTTAGAATGTAGATAGGGTGAGAAGTAGCTACTGTTGGTGGCAGGGTGCTGATAGACGCTTGATCTGATTCACTTAAGTTTTTCAGATTTTACAAAAAAATGTTCATGTTTTACTCTTTCCAGAAATGGATCAGCTGGCATGGCCTTTCCAATAGGGGACTTGGCTTTTGTGGCACAAATCCCAGACCCAGGCCATTGCGCGGTTGCTGGGAGAACGTGCCCTAAAGCGAGATGGAATTTCCAAGCCACCTAGTATGAGCTTTAATGAGTTCTTGGTAGTTAGTGATCAACACAATTACGTCTTTCATGCCTAGTAGCTAAATAGAGGTTGTTTTGTTTTAAATTTGGTTTTAAGCTCTTACTGAAGACTACATTATGTTGAATATTCTTAATATTTTGTTACTTCCCAAACTGGTAAAATGAATCTAAAAACTTTTTACTTAAAGAGTTTCTCTGCAGTTCTCAGAATCATGTCTTTTATATCTTTTGTATTTGCAGCGGAGTTTTATGCCACATTATTTCTAAATGAAAAGGTTGTTCGTTCTTATTTCATCTCTTTTGAAAGAAGAGTCTGAGCTCTGAAATTCTTCTTTGTTAAAAAGGAGTTTATAAGGGCCCAGGATGTGATGCAGGAGAAGGGATGGAGATTAATTTAAAGCTAGAAAATATAAATGACCAAAGCAGTGATAGTTGTTATACCTTGCATAATCCACTCTTAGATTTTAAAACTCTCTTTTTTCTTCCTTTATTTGTCGTGTTTCTAAGCAAGAAAGGTTTGAGTGACTTTATTCACACACTAAGAATTGAAAATTGGTGAAATAGCCTCTTTGTTGAAGTGTTTTTGCAGATTAATTTTGACTAATTTTTTGATCCTTCCAGCTTGGGCGAAAAAAAAAAAGTAAAATACTGGCAGTTAAGTGGTTATTAGTATTTTTGTTCTTTATCTTCCTTTTCTGGTTATGGTCATCAGTAATTGTTCTCAAAATAAATGGAAAAGGAGGGGAATTGCATTAGGAAAGACATTTTTGTTAATTTTTCGTAGTAGTGAAGTAGCCTTCTGTCGCTGTGGAATATCCATCTTTTCTTGTTTTTTTTTTTGTCATTCTGCTGTCTGTTCGCTCTTTTAACGCTGAAGGTGATTTCTGGAAAATTATAAGGAATTCTAAAATGATGGCACCTTGGTGCCAGGAAAAGTAGTGCACTCTCCCTCGCTCCATGAGCAAATTGGAAGATGCTGTAGATGGGTAGCCTCCAATTTTTTGAAGGATTATTTAGATGCCATCAGTCAATAGTCAGTAGATGTGATGGGTATTTTCTTGCACATTATTTTTTATGTGCAGAAGAATAGGAGAATGTTCTAGTCCACTGTGACTTTAAGACTTCCCTAAACTATGTAATGTCACTTTAATACATATGTGAACAGAAGCTCCTTTGTGTAAATTTTGCTTTTTAACGATGTCATTGTTTTTCATTACTAGGAACTGGACAGTCCCTTTAGGTTATATGGGCTTACAATGAATCCACTGCTTTATAATATCACCCAGGTTGTCATCCTGTCAGCTGTTTCCGGTGTCATCAGTGACTTGCTTGGATTTAATCTAAAGGTAACTACTTGATAAGCAACCTTTTTTTTCACCAGGATGCTCAGAAAGTTATGATAGATGGATCATACATTGTAGCCTAGTGAATTCTTAACTGTATTAACTGGAAGATTTATTTTTTGAAAATGATTATTAAATGTAAACTATATCAGAAGAATAGTGATGTATTTGACAAAGTAGCCCTTTTAGTATTTTTTTGTATTTTTATGGCTCTCTAACTTCATTTAGGACACATAATTACTAAAAATTCATAGACGTAAATACAGAGACATTTGTGCACATAAGTACAAGATTTATTTAACTTTTCTTCATATCCCAGATCTGATTTCTCTCTTGAATTCCTGACTGTTGACCTTGTCACGATTTAAGGGATGCAGAAAGATACAAGCTAGCCTTGTCTTGCACTGCAGTAAAGTATTACAGTAGATACAGTATTACCGTGACCAATCTCACACAGCATCATGGTGTCATGGCTGGAGGACGGTCTTGTGGAGTCCTACTTTCAGGTGCCTCTGAATTACGAACTCTGGAAACTATTTCAAGGTTTGGGTTACAAGGCACCTTAGTTTCCACAAGCTTGTAGCATAAAGCCGTTAATTAGCTGTTGAGTTTACTTACATCTATCAAATTTTTTCTATTAGAAGTATAGGAATATAAAATTTGTTTTGTGTATCATAGAATATACAACAAATGCAAGAAGAAAAAAACGTGATGATTTTGCAGTTTTGGTAAATAGAAAACTGAAATGGGAAATAACGATGATTTACTGCTCTAACTTTTCCAGCTCTGGAAGATCAAATCTTGACAATATGTAAAGAAGATGAGATAACACAGTGTTATAGAAAACTCATTGATTGACAATACTGCCTCAAAGCAGCCACTAAATCTGTATTTCAGATGCTACAACCTCTTCAAGGATGTTGTTTGGAAAATTGAAGTGTTTACATCTGACTGTCTTGTGCAATCTTTGTATTTATTTCATCTTCTCACTGTTTTATATTCATTTTAGTTGACATTTATATTTTATTTTCAGTCTTATTTGTTTAGCTTTGGAAAGGATCAGATTTGGGAAAGGTCAAAAACTGTGTATCTGAGAACCTGAAATCCTGGAAATTGATTACACTAAATTACTGTATCTACTGTTAAAACTGAAGCCAATGCTGAACATTTTTAGTTAGAGTAATTCTATATGGAAGTCACTTGATTTTTGATAGTGTGGTAAAATTGCTTAGAATATTTCATTTGCACCAGTCATTTTTGAGGTCAACATAACATCAATAGATGTTGGGTTGCAATAGAAAAGTGAGACATATACAAAAAATGAAGTACTGACAATACAAGATGACAGGTAGCAGAAATATTTTATATTGCTATTGGAAGCAAGTGGGAATTTTTAATATTTTCAGTAATTCCAGGATCTAAACTCATGTAGGCTGCAGTTTAAATATCCTGGGATATTAATAAGGTATTATATAACAGGTCAACAAGTGCTCTTTGATAACACTTTTATTAGAGCAATAATTGTAAATGATTACCATGCTGTATGATATTTTGATAAAATTAAGTATTGTATTTATTTGAAATACTGGGCTGTTCTGCGCAGCTCTGACTGTGCATGCTCAATATGTGCACTTTTTATTGTTACTTTGAATGAGAAACTTTATATATATACATATAAATGTATACTAATTGGAATATATTATGGTGAACTGTGGAGCAGTATATATTATATGTTGAAGTTGAATATTTAAACAAGTGAAAGATTTACTGGTGACAGGAATGCTATGAATGACTGAGCATAAGGTAGATAGATGCTCTCCTCTTGTACACTATAGTATATGCCATTCATACCACATTGAAGTTTAAGAACAGTTAAATGCAGAAAACAAGTTCATCTGGTGAGCAGCAGAGCTCTTGAAGCCTGATATTCGGCAGATTTGGGTTTTCAGATAACCTCCCTTCCTCCCATTCCTCCCTGGCAGGGGTCATTCCCTACTGCTTTCCCAGTTGGGGTTTCCCACCTCTCCCTCTGTCTTTTATCCCTGCCTCCCCATGGACCAGTCATATTGACTCATGGTTCTTCAGTGTGACAAAAATAGATGTTCACCCCTATGGAATTAAATTACTTGGAACAACATTTCCAACCACAAATTATATTGGGAGGATTAATATCACCAGGTGCAAGTGTTCTTACTTTTTATGTTTCTAAAATAGTGGCTTCATATTGAAAAATGACAAGTAATTAGGTGACAAGAGTCTGGACATTGCACTATGTTTGCTAATCTTCAGAATCTTGAAAGATTTAAAGTAATGTATCTTAAACTTATGTGGTATAAAGATATTTTTATATATAAAGCAACACAAACAAGCATTTTGTATTTTATTTGCCTCTGTACTAATGTTTAATAATGACCAAAGTGCATTCTGTTTTTTGAAAGAATGTATTACTGGAGCTTTAAGAACATACTATATTTAGTTTCTCATGTGAAAACTTCAGCTGCATCTGATCTGTTTCTTCTTTCTCTGTTGTTTGATGTTGGGATTGTTTTTAAAATTAAGTACATTTTATACACAGTTTTTTCCAGATTATGGTACAGACCTATACAAAACTTAATTTTGCACAAAATATATTTTAAGAAAAAAAAAACATACAGTGGGAGTTCTATGGGTGATAAAAGATAAGGCTATTGCTGTTTACAGCCTGTCACTATTACAAAACCATTCTTTACTCTAGAATGTGATTAGATTTTAAAAAATCTAAAATGATGAATATACAGCTTTCATACCTAAAAAAAAAAAGGGGGGGGAGGAGGGAGGGAAAACATTGCGGTCGGTTTCGGTTACCACGTATACCTCAGCAACTAGCACTGTGCTGGATTGTTGCACTAACAAATGTCGGCTTGGGGAGAGTAAAAGATTTGTGAAATGAAATTTAAAAATAATAAAAACCTTTATTTGCTACCATTAGGTATATTCATTATGTTAAAAATGGGAGGGGTTTATTCTCCATCCCTCAGTATGAAAAATCCAGTATGAGAATAGAGGCAAGTAGAAATATGGCAGATCTTGCGTGTTAACTGTAATTTTTTGCCACATGTTTTGTAACTGAAAGTGTGATCAGGCTTGGAATAAAGCTTTCTATGGTTGATGGTAAAAAAGTAAAAACCAATGCGGTGAGCCGTATCTTTTGATTAAATCCGTAATTTTTATTTTGATTTAAATCCATATATTTCTTTAAATTCAAGCGTGTTTGGGAGAGAAATTCTGCACATAGAATGTTAATGATGGTTGTCAAAATTGCCTTATATTGCAAGAACACAAACTTTCAGGCACTTTTACTTATGAAAAGTAGTTTAATTTTATTGACAGTATTGGACATCCTTCTCTTTGAGTGCCATGTTTGGAATCTGAAGGGATGTGAGATCTTTCAGGAAACCACAGAAGTGAATTTTAAGATGTTTTACCTGTGTGCTGCTTGCTCAATATACAATTACAAACCTGCTGTCTCTGGGAGGCTCCAGCGAGCCATCGAGTGTGTGGTTTACATGTATTCCAAAAAGGGAAAAAAAAAAATTTACAACCCTTTTCTTGCAAAGTTACAGCGTTACCTCAACCTGGTATATGCCAGAATAGAACAGCATAAGTTAAAACAAATATGGATGAAATGCAGAAAGATACTTCAGTAATTTTATTTCTCCATGTCTTTGGGTGGGACCTTTAAAACCCTTCGGCAGATATCAAATTTGGTAACTTCCAAAAGCTCCTCTGGATTGTAAGCACATTTCATTGCAGGTAATGCTTAAGAATATTACTGGTTTAGATTCCAAAGATTTTGGCGGAGACAGATTTCCTCCTTACTGCCTCAAGCAGTCAGTCACTGCTAGCATTGAATCTGGCATGCGGTCCATGTTCTCTAGACATACAGGCAGCCTTGAGAAGGGCCTGGTTCTGAAGCCTTCTCTGTTAGGGACTCCAAGATCTTCCCCATAGTGTGCTTCTAGTTCCCTTGGTTGGGTTTGAGACAGAACTTGCAGAGGATGGCAATGGACAGTTCAGTGATAATAACAGAAAGCTACTGAAATCTGAGGAGGCTGCAGCTGTGAGTCTGATCGCTCTTCACTTGGTCTTCCTGTGGATGCAAGATGGTAGTTTTGCAGGCTCAACACAGCTTGTGAATCATGGCTGTAGATCCTATAGCTTACCCATAATTTTGGGGAGCCTAAATCATGTGGAGAGATCTGTTCTGAATGTAAAGATCCCCATGTCCCACAGTCAGTCTCAAAGCTGGTCAATAACTGCCACTGGGCATTTGTCCTCTTTGGTGATTTTGATCTTCATTAATATCGTACCCCATGGACTTCAATAGGTAAGGGCAACTGCAGTAGTCCTGAGGATGCTGTAGATATTGATTAATATTGGATGTTTGGTGTAGGGGATGTTCAATGTGAAGGAAAATTTGCCATCCATCTTCTGTCTGTGTCAGTAGTTGGATCTGCTTCTCCAGCCCCTTGCCGAGAGCTCCTCTGGGGCCAGCGGTGGAGCGCGCTGCTGCCGCAATGGCAGCCTGGATGCTGCGTGGCAGTTCTGCGCTTCAGCTGATATTGTACCAGGGTAAGGCAGATAGGGCTTTCTGGCAACAAGGTGTCAGAAGGCCTTGCTTTAGTGCTGTTGTACCAAAGATGCAATGGAGCTTTATCTCAGCAGGTATGTAAGACTGTGGATTTTAATTGCCGTATATTAATGTAAAAGCTCAGGCCACAATCTGAGTTCCGTCTTGGTTTCACCAGGGAAGGTTTGCAGTGTGGCAACAGGAGTAAATAGGAAAGGGCAAAGAAAACCATTTGGTTGATGCTGGCTGCATTAGCCACGAGGTTGCCATTATAAGCTCATAATTTCAGAACTTCCCACTGTTACCTTTGGTACACGTACGTCCTTATGGAATATCTTAATTATGCAAGTGTAAAATATCTGTATGGGATTAGTTTAGATTAAATGTTGAGGAGTAAATATGTAACCTCAAAGTGTTAAAAATAACTCTCCCAAAGTGTTACTATGAAATAACATAAAATGAATTTAAAAAAATGTTTTTACCTTTTCCTTCCCTATTCTTTTCCACCCTTTAATTGTTTTATGCTTGAGCTGATACTTGCCATCTTTAAAGAAAATTTCAGAAATCTGAAATTGCTGCAGATTGGGTTTAATGATAAAAAGTCACTGCTCTGGGCTGTAAGCAATGCCATGTCTCCTGCTGTTAGGAACAGAACTCTCTGGAGAGAGAAATCAAGAGATTTTCTGTTTCTTTCTAGCTCTTGAGAGATGAAGCTACAACCTTCAGTATGGACACAAGCACTGTGATAAAATTCACAGCACTGATTGCTGGTGTGATTCAATTTTTCCCATACAAGTTTGTTTAAGTTTGTTATCTGGAGTAAGAAATAAGGCCATGCTGCAGAAACATTTGTCCTTTTTACATTCTTCTTTTCCTATACTTGATTAATAAATTCAAGAAAAAGAAAGCACGTACAGTTTAGGGACAAGCTTCCAAAATTATTTCATTTGTTACTCAATTTAATTTATTACTTCATGCTTTATGTTTAAAAATGACAGTACTTTATGTTTAGGCACACTTGGGTTCTTAAACACCCACCCACCCGACTTCTCGCTTCTAGCCCTTACAAACAGCGCCTGTCCCTCGAGCTTGGCCTCGCTGGCAATGAAATGTTATCAGGGATTAGGTAGCTGCCTCCTGAATACACCACGGTCCAAGCCGAGGTCTCTAGACATGTGGTTGTAAATTAAATGAAATCTTTGGCTTTTGCTCTGTCCCGTGCTTGTGAATGGATGGGAAGGGAATTACTTGGCTAATTGAAAAATGCAGTTGAACAAAGGGAACCTAAGTGGTAGATGGCACTAAACCAGTGAGTTTTGGTGAAATAGTTGTTCTGCTTTGGCGTATCAAGGAGTGCTTTAGTATTTCATGAAACCGTCTCTACAATAGTGTTGTTTGGGATCAAAGACAACTCAGCCAGCCTGGGGATAAGGGTTTGACGCTGATGAAAGCTCGCTCTCCATCAGCTCTGCACGCCCCGCTCACCGTAGCTATGGGCCTGGTCATACACTTTGCATTGGGTCGTTGCCCTGAGCTCCAGGTGTTGTACTGGGTTTGTGTGGCAAGGTTTTGGTAGTGGGGGGGCTGCAGGGCTGGCTCCTGTGAGAAGCTGCTAGAAGCTTCCCCCATGTCAGAGCCAACACCGGCCAGCTCCAAGACGGACCAAGGATGAGCCCATTGGCGACAGTGGTAGCGCCTCTGGGATAACAGATTTAAGGGGAAAAACACGCGCACAACTGCAGCTGGAGGCAGGAGTGAGAAGATGTGAGAGAAACAACTCTGCAGACACTGAGGTCAGTGAAGGAGGGGGAGGAATAATGTTGCTCCCAGCACAGATTCCTCTGCAGCCCATGGTGAAGCAGGTTGTCCCCCTGCAGCCCATGGAGGCCCACAGACGACCAGAGATCCACCTGCAGCCCATGGAGGACCCCATGCCAGGGCAGGCGGATGCCTGAAGCAGGCTGTGGCCCATGGAGGGCCTGTGCTGGGCAGGCTCCTGGCAGGACCTGTGGCTCCATGGAGAGAGGGGCCCAGGCTGGAGCAGGTTTGCTGGCAGGGCTTGTGACCCCACGGGGGACCTGCGCTGGAGCAGTCTGTTCTTGAAGAACCATCCCATGGAAAGGACCCATGCTAGAGCAGTTTGTGGAGGACTGTAGTGCGTGGGAGGGACCCACACTGGAGCGGTTCATGGAGGACTGTCTCCTTTGGGAGGGACCCCAACTCTGGAGGAGGGGAAGAGTGTGAGGAGTCCTCCCCCCTGAGGAGGAAGGAGCGGCAGTGACAACATGCGATGAACTGACCACAAGCCTCATTGCCCGTCCCCCTGCGCTGCTTGGGGGAGGAGGTAGAGAAACTAGGAAGAAGCAGGAAACCCAGGAGGAAGCAGGGGGAGGGGAATTTATTTTCTCATTGCCCTACTCTGGTTTGATTGTCAATAAATTAAATTAATTTTTCCCCAAGTTGAGTCTGTTTTGCCTGTGACAGTAATTGCTGAGTGATCTCCCTGTCCTTATCTCAACCCACGAGCCTGTCATTATATTTTCTGTCCCCTGTCCAGCTGAGGAGGGGGGTGATAGAGCAGCTTCAGTGGGCACCTGGCCCCCAGCCAGGGCCAGCCCACCGCAGATACCTGAGGATCAGATGCAGAATTGACCCAAAGCTTCCCTTGCAGTCACTGGAAAAGGAGTGAGGAGGATTCATTCTGTTATCTTTGACACTATTTTTAGTGATCCTCTGGAGTATTTCTCTTTTGAGCACAGAAGGAAAATAATGTGGATAATGTAGAATTTTAGCCACCTAAATTAGGGCTGATTAATTCTACTTTGCTGTTTTGTTCTGCAGTGAAGCCTGCAGTGTTCGCAGCTGTGTGATTAGTTCAGCTGCCACTGAAGGAAGTTTGTTTGGTTTTTTTTTTCTTCTTTTTTTAATTTTATTGATTTGCTCTTAGGAAAAAAAAAGATTTCCAAATGTGAATTCTGTAATCCTGTGCCAGCACTCAGCAAGACTACCCGCAAGCGGCGGTACTGCGGCTGGTGAGCTGCCCACCTCTGTACAGACGGCATGGCGCAGGCATAGCAACAGCACCCGAAATAGCCACCGCCAGCAGCGGGATAACGCGCAGGTGTACCTGAGGGGATCTGGTTTTTAGATACCAGATAAAGTACTAAAATGAGTGACTTGAAAGCTGGGTAAGATCACCTCTAAACTTGTCCTGCTCATGGGGAATCGCTGCTCCTGTTGTTTGCAGGGAGTTGTGGGGGTGACGCTGCTCTCATTCATTGCCTGGTACGTTTACAATCCCTTATGGCAACGCTGCTGCCAGGTGTAAAGATGCAATGCCGTAGCGCTCTCAAACCTGTCCAGGAACACAGACCCCTCCCTGCTCGGCAAAGATCCTCCGTGCAGAGCAGACGCTGCGGTGTGCGTCCTCCCAGCAGCTGGAACCGAGGGCACCCAGTGCCCACGAGGAGTAGGTTGACAGGGACAAGGCTTCCAACATAAGAAGGAGCCCCCAACATAAGAAGGACATGGACCAGTTGGAGAGGTCCAGAGGAGCACCTTTCCTATGAGGACAGGCTGAGAGAGTTGGGGCTGTTCAGCCTGGAGAAGAGGAGGCTCCGGGGAGACCTGATAGCGGTCTTCCAGTACCTCAAGGCGGCCTACAAGAAAGATGGGGAGAGGCTGTTCAGTAGGGCCTGTTGTGATAGGATGAGGGGCAATGGTTTTAAAACAGAGGGAGGTAGATTCATATTGGATATTAGGAAAAAATTTTTTACGATGATAGTTGTAGAACACTGGAACAGGTTGCCCAGAGAGGTGGTGGATGCTCCATCCCTGGAAACGTTCAAGGCCAGGCTGGATGAGGCTCTAAGCAACCTGATCTGGTTGGAGATGTCCCTGCTCCTTGCAGGGAGGCTGGACTAGATGACCTTTGAAGGTCCCTTCCAACTCTAACCATTCTATGATTCTATGATTCCATATTTCTCCTGTGTTGTCTGCAGGCTGCAGTTTTGCAGCTGAGTCAAAGATAATCCCAGCAGGCCTTCACTGGCTGGCTGAACAAGGTTTGCAGGGCAGATAAAAATAATGCAAAAAACTCCAGCTTGCAGAGGGGGAACCACTGACTGGAGGATCCCTGTCCTCCAGCAAGGCATCCTGGTTCCAGCCTTTTCTAAACCCATGCTATGAAGTTAGACCGCTTCCAAGTGTAGTTGGTAAGTTAGTTATTCATCTGGCCTACGTGGATGGCAGAAATTCAGATCAGACATAAGGAAGAAATGTTTTACACTGAGGGTGATGGAACACTGGCCCAGGTTACCCAGAGAGATGGTAGATGCCCCATCCCTGGAAACATTCAAGGTCAGGTTTGACGGGCTCTGAGCAACCTGATCTGGTTGAAGATGTCCCTGCTCCTTGCAGGGGGGTTGGACTAGATGGCCTTTAAAGGTCCTTTCCAACCCAAGCCCTTCTATGATTCTAAATAACCCTATGATGACAACCGGAGGCTGGCACTGGAGCCCTGTTTCCGTAACAGGCTGTGGCCCCGGCACTGGTGCTGTTGCTGTGCAGGCAAAGACAGCAAGAAGAGCGAAGTACAATATTGAACCTGCATTTCCACCTCACCTTTGTTCATTGCCTTTTAAAATAACAGCTCTTGATAGCAGATAACCAGCATTGGACATAGTGGGACAAACCTGTCCCTATCCTTGTGAATGTGACTGTTGCCATGGGACAAGGTCTCTGCTCGGTCTTTTCACTTCAGTGCTGTTGAGGGGTCTGGCTGTTGGCAGCTCTTGCTCATTTGTGCTATGACTTGGTTGCACCCTTGTGAAGCTGGCTTAAGCGATTTCTGCCTCTCCGGAGTGCAGCTATGTGGTTTTGCTGCCATGTTGTTCACTGCTCCAGCCCAGCTGTGGGTTTCTATAAGGTGATTTGTTTCAGCGGTGCCTATACCATGAGCGGTAGTACCGATGCAGCCACACAAGCAATGCACTGTGGTAAGGGGGTGGGAACTTGAGGCTGGCTTTTTGGCAGCAGAAAGTGTATTGTGTAGCTACACACAACAGTGGCCACTGGCACCAACCTTGGAATAAATAGAAGCCATTGAAGCTATTGAAATGGGATTAATTCCCATTGTGGATGTAGTAGAATTCATACAGTGAATGCAAATAATGTAGATGGCCAACAGTTTTAGCCCTGATCTGACCTAACGCTGGAGTTAGAGACCCCAATTATTTCCTATTCTTCTTTCGCCTGCACATGGGCACATTGTGCATTTCAATTGCAGCACAAATCTTGGCTTCCTAGATAAAAATAAAGAAATTAGAAATTCAAAGTATGCGAAAGAATAATTGTGAAATAGTTATAACTTGGATGAAGCAACAGATGTTTCACTTGTTGCTAGAACTCTCTGAAGGAGAACTAATTTTCCAAGCATATCGAGTACATGCTAATCAGAAACATTTTTCTCTGTGCAGCAACATAATGGTATTCCTCAAAATGTTCTTTGTGTTAGCCTAACGGTGCCCAGCCAAACGATGCACTGCTGGGACTAGCGTAGCAGGTTTTGCCACTACTTTTGGATTTTATTTCTTTCAAATTCTCTTAACTGAGCCAGTAACCTTTATTGAAATAAAAGGCAAAATAGATTATTAATGCTAGAAATGCTTGAAAATGACATTAAAAAACCCCAAGACCTAGCTGTATTATTATTATTTTTTTTAAATCTAATTTCACTGAAGAAAAGGTTGATGGTTTGTTGAAGTTACTACTGATAATGCATATTTAACACCTGGAGCTCGCAGCTGGGGAATATACAGAGAACTGCAGTGCTCTTTTCTCCAGATGTGATCTTTTGAACCTGCTCCTTCTAAAAACAGCTGTGACTTCTACTCATCAAGACACCAGCCCAACTGTGCAAAACTAAAGGCTGTCATTGCCGTAGAAGAAAATGATGTAGATTAGATAGCTTGGATAGTGGTATCGCATGTTAAAAAATTTCCACTGACCTTAGCAATGGATAGACTGGAGGGAGTCCAGAGGAGGGCCAGGAAGATGATCAAACCAGTTTCTGAATGTGCCCTGCGGGGAAAGACTGAAGCAGTTGGGTCTTTTCTCCCTGGAGAAGGTAAGGCTCAGGGGGACCTCATTGCAATATTCCAGTACTTTTATGTACTGGAAAGTGACTACAAAGAGGACAGACAAAAGGAGCCACACAGAGAAGACAAGGGGCAATGGGTACAAGTTGCGTATTTCAGCCACAGAAGATTTCCGTGCACACACAGATCTGTGCTTTAAAAATGCAAAGGCTTTCAGTGTATCAGAATACGTCAACCAATGTACATTGAAGCCCTGCCTTTTGGGCTTAATATATCTGTTAGATTTAAGCAGCAGTAAACTGCCGAATGTTTGACTACAGGCAAACGCTGTTAATGTCCCAGAACTTTAGTGGCTATAGTTTTGTAGCTAGTTATAACTGGCATCAATATGATCAGACTCAAAAGACCAGAGATACCCTGCGTGCCAGTGTCCACAGCCTGATTTGAACTGGGATGCCCTGAGGTTTGACAACTATTGACGTTAATGGTGTATCAGACAAAAATAACAGTGGTAAGTATATGAGATTGTACAGGCTATTTAGATGCTCTGCCCAATATATATTGAAATATATATTGAATTCAATATATATATATATATCAATATATATTCAATATATATTGAAATTTTGAGAGTCCTTATCCTACTTTGAGTTGGCCATTGTCAACTGACAGTTTCTTTTAAGATTTGCAGGAAATGTTGATTTTATGAGTGCTGTCATGTGTGAATGGACTAGGGATGAAGAGAGAGGAATTGTGACGTGGTTGGGAGGAACATACAAATGGGCTGCTGAGATGGGGAAGGAGAGCAGTGTATGCTGGGTGCACGAGGGCAGATGAAGAAGGATTTAGGACAAGACCAAGAATTATGAGGTAGGATCTTGGGGAGGATACATTTTCCCTGCAGAAAGATGGCATTGCCTCATGAGTTTAAGGCCAAGTACATGGAAAGTTGATGTTATTTAGAATAATGATGGAAACTGGGAGTAAGGTTGCACAAAAGCACAGTTTTGCCCATACCATGTGTAATGTCTGCATGATGTAGGGAGGCAGAGGGACAGGAGAGGAAAGATGTCAAGCTGAATGGAGCACAGGTGGTTCCCTTCGAGTTCTGGTGCTCAGGATTTCTTCCTGTGTTTCACAGAGGGTGGAAGGAGAGGGGGATATCTGTCTTGGAGTCATTTCTCCATGCAAGGCTGAGGTGGCAGCAGAGCACTCCTGGGCCTGGGTGGTGGGAAATCATACAATCATAGAATATCTCAAGTTGGAAGGGACTCATAAGGATCACCGAGTCCAACTCCTTGCTCCTTGCAGGACTACCTAAAACTGAACAATATGACTAAAAGCGTCATTCAGACATTTCTTGAACTCTGACAGGCTTAGTGCCATGACCACTTTCCTGGGGAGCCTGTTCCAGGGACCAAATACTCTCTCAGTGAAGAACTTTTTCCTAAAGTCCGATCTGAACTTCCCCTGATGCAGCTTTACTCCATTTCCTTGTGTCCTATCGCTGGTCACCTGAGAGAGGAGATCAGCACCTCCCCTCCTCTGCCCGCCTTGAGGAAGGTGTAGACTGTGGTGACATCACCCTTCAGCCTTCTCTTCTCCAAGCTGAACAAGTCAAGTGATTTCAGCTGCTCCTTGTAAGTCTTGCCCTTGAGACCTCTCACCATCTTGGTTGCTCTCTGTTGGACACACCCTAATAGTTTGATGACCTTCTTATATTGAGGGGCCCAAAACTGCATGCAGTACTTGAGGTGGGGCTATGCCAGTGCGCTGTAGAGTGGAACGGTCACCTCCCTTGACAGTCTAACAATGCTGTGCTTGATGCACCCTAGGACATGGCTGGCCATTTTGGCTGCCAGGACACACTGTTGACTCATATTCAACTTGCCGTCAACCCAAACCTCCAGAACCCTTTCCGTGGTCCTAGGGCTGTGGGAGTCAGGGAGAGCTGACATGGCCACATGCGTGGAAAAGAAGAAGACACCTTGTAGAAGGGTGGTATTTGTTTTAAAAACAACCCTGGAACGCTCCACCCTCTTGTTAGTGTATCAGGTGGCATTTCTTGCTTTTTTCTGTTTGCAGCGTTAGCAGTCGTACACCTCCGGGTACTCGTGCTCTATACTAAAACATATGGCAAATTACTTGCCCATATGGGTTCGAAGAGCTATGTGTGTTCGGCAGATTAAACCCCAGAACAATCAGAAGACGAGCTTTGCATTCCAAGCTGGAGAGCACGGCAATCATCTCACATTGTCTAGACTTTCCTCTGTCATTTTTACAGATTTTGCAGCTATTATGTTCATTTCCTCTGGCTTCCTTTCTGCCAAGATCCATCTGCAACTTAGAATCGGTTAAGATAGCTTTTCATATTCATGGTATTAGTCACTGTGAGCCTATTTGGAGCGAGTATTTCTGATGCTCCCATCCATTTTTGTTAGAGTAAATTAATCGCATTCTGGGACAGTGATGGAAACTGGGATATTTTGATTTATCTATACAGATATCATAAATAAAATGAAAAAACCCAGGAAGCTAATGTTTTAAAATAATGATTAATCTCATTTTTCTTAGGAGATATATGATCAGGCAGATGTGATAGAGAAAACTCATTACTTCAGCTATAAAAATGTATTAATTAAAGGACTGTGTCACAACAAAAAATGAAGACAAACTTATTACAGAGTGATTTTCATTAGAAACTAGTGAAAGTGCAGTTCTTGGAAGTAGGGGTTAATATTCCCCTTTTCATTTTGCTGATGTTGATGGGATTTTAAATGACTTTTGACAAGTTTGAATAATATTGCATATTATAGCAAGCTGTCCGTCAGCAGGTGAAGGAGTGTGCTTAGATAACAGTGAAATGTCCTAACGCGAGGAAGGGCTGGAAGGTGGACTTTAATCAAAACCTCTGGATTCTTCATGCTTCCCTAGATGAAGGGAATATTCTCTCACCCAAAAGTGCTGATTGAGTTGTACTTACGCCTTGGGCTGAAGCTAAAAACCTTGCTCTCAATCACTGCTTTCGGAGCAAGGAAAATATTCCTTTAAGATTTTACTGCCTTAGGGTTCGGGCACTGATTTATCAAGCAGACAAAATTTTTGGTACAGGCAGGAGCTTGGTGGTTGTTTGGGTTTGAGGGAGCAGTGAGCCACCGTATGGGTGCTATGGAGCTCGCAGCTCAACTGCATGCACCCCTCTCCCCAAATTGTGTGCATAGCTCTTTCCTGGAGCTGGAAATCTGGGAGTCGATCTGGATTTGCTCATGCAATTAATAAGTACGTTGCTGTCTGAGCAGGTAGTTTGCTTTCTTCTTTCACCTGTCATGAAATTCCTGTCTGGCGTGAGACTCAGGAGCTGCTGTGGTTTGGGGCTGCTTTGGGTCACCGGAGGACCACGCCAGCCTGAGCACTCGGTGCAGCCCCTGGGTTCTGCAGGGCTTTGCTCTGCTCTTCTCTGCATCCCTGCGCTGCCCCGAAGTGTTACACGCTGCCGCCGACACGCCTGCTCTGCCCCAAGTGCACAGATGTGGTGTCTGTGTATAGCTGTTGCCTCCTTAATTTAAAAATTACTACTTTCTACCATTTTACCAAAATAGGTGTATATGTATATTGCAAACCTGTACTCATCCAGCCTGACTCTCTGGCAGAACTGCAGAACAGCTGCCCACTTACAGCTGGGTGGGGAGACCGGACCCTTACAGCCTTGGCTGGTAGGCGATTAAGTGATGAATGGCAGACGAGATTTTTCTGCAGATCACTGCCTTGATTTGCACAGCAGGGCTGTTCTTCACCCTGCACTGCAGTGCTGTGGCTCTACCCCAGCTCAGCCCAGTGCCCCCCAGCTCCAGGCCCAGCTCAGCCCAGTGCCCCCCAGCCCAGCTGGGGCGCTGAGTTGCTCTGCTCCATCCTGCCTGCAGATGGGGACTGAAAACTATATTTCGAAGGCTCAGCTACTCCTGAAGGCAATTACTCATCCCCTGCAAGCCAGGCTCTGCCTCCTCCCGAGACCAGTGTTTCTTGAAGAGGGGAGCGCAGCGTTTAAAGAGCAGCAGTTCTTCCCCTTGAGCTGACTTCCCAGGGCCTCTGCTGAAAAACAGAAGGAACCAGAAGGGCCAGCTGTAGATATAATTTATCAGTGCAGACTGCTGTAAGAAATTGACTCAAACACATGTAGCTGCACACAAACACACACACATACACATATATACATTTAGTATGCTCTGGCTTATATCTCAAGTGGAAAATGCCGGATAAACAAAACCGTGGCCACAGTGTCTTTCATGTTCTGTATGCTGGGGTGCGAAGCTGCAGGTAAAGACAGCTTGGCAAGACTGCTTTGGGTTCCCTGGAAACGGATTATTTGCACTGCAGATGATCCAGCTTGCGTTTGTTATACTGGTAACCAGAGATGGCTGCTGTGCAGCTGAGGTACAGTGCTGTGTGACTGCAGTTATACAGATTCCCAGGTCAGCTGTTGCCCAGAGAGGTGGTGGATGCCCCATCCCTGGAAACATTCAGGGCCAGGTTGGATGGGGCTCTGAGCAACTTGATCTGGTTGGTGATGTCCCTGCTCCTTGCAGGGAGGTTGGACTAGATGACCTTTGAAGGTCTCTTCCAGCCCTCACCATTCTGTGATTCTATGACGTGGAAATGCACAACCAAGCCGCCTTGGAGGCTCTGCCTGGACGTGTCTGGGTTTCACCGTGGCAGGCCAGAGCACCCCTGCAGTGAGTACTGCACTTTGGATGGAGCAAATCTAGATATTTACATTCCAGAATGTGCTGAAATCTTCCATGATGTTGAAGAATTACTTGTCATTTTGGAGAGAGCTGAAGCAGGGGTCTCTGCCAGGTCTCTGGCTTTTATGTTCATCGTAAAAGGCCTGAAATGCTCAAGCAGCCCAGTACTCAGCTGGGGGTGTTTCCCCTTGTGCTGCAATAAACTGGGCATAACAGCCGATTTCTCTTCCAGGTGTTATATGAAATTCTGTCCGCTCTGAAATTAGACGTTTATGTTTGATTTCAGTGGAGCCAAGCTTTCATTTTTATTTCAACGGGAGATGCTGGATTTATATGATTAAGAGTTTCATAAAACTTACCATTCCTGTAAGGACACGGGTTTTCTACCCCTTTAGAAGCTTCCTAAGCATGGAGAGGCAGGCATACCCATAAATTATGTCTCTGAGATTAGGGTGTTTTTGTAACAGTAAGCAGTAATAACAATAAACAGGGAGAAAACCATGACAGCCTTATGCTGCCTTGCACCCCACTAGGAAGAGTGTAGAGATTAAATGCATGAATGAGGACATGCTCAGAAAAAAAATGTGAACACCTCAAATTTAGCAGCCGAGTACAACTTCCATGTGGGGATGGAGGTATGTGAAGCAGACAATGCCACTCTGGATTTTCTTCTCTGCCTTGAATTGGCCCTTATGTCTTTCTTCTCCTAGATTTTTGGATTGAAGGCTTATAAACTCTGCTTGTTCACATGTGCAGATCTTTGGTATATAGATAGTTCTTTTAAAAAAATCAGATGCATACAAGTCTTTTTTTTGTGTTCACGTTAAAGAAGACCACAGAGTGAGTGACATTGGACCTTTGCCTCAGCTTCCACAAAAAGCTGCTGCAGGACAGTGGCATTAGGATGCTGGTGCTGCAGCTCCCCTCAGGTTTCTCAGCAGAACAGAAGCTTCACATTGATCAATTCTCTAAGATTTGTGAGTCTTGGCTTTACTATACACCGAGTGTGCCTGCATTGCAGGATGCAGGTCTCTGAACTCTGGTGGTGTCAACTGTTCTTCTCCCAGGGGAATAGCATTGCAGAAGAGCCCTGTGGGGACACAGGCTGCCACAACTCATCCTATATGGTTGTGTTGTTTGTGAACGTCAATCTTGTGACTCACCCCAAAATCTCTTCCCTTCCTATGTTCTTAGTATCTCTGAGTTCCCACCTGCATCACCCATGCTGGGCTTTAGAAGATTTACAATGACTTTTTAAAAATAATGAAACCTTTTCCATCACTTTATTAGATTTTACAGGTTCCTGAGAGAATGAATTTCCAAAGCCCAAACTTTAGGTCCCAGATGTCTGTCCAACTTGTAGTCTCACTCTGCCAGCAGTTATAGCCTTTGATCGTTGAAATTTCTGTTATGTTATTTGATTAAAGGTATTCAGAACTGAAGGTGAGAGCAGACAGAGATTTACATTTGAAGTGATTTATTAAGCTGCCATAATTTAAGGTCATGCTAGTTTCAGAATATTGTTAGTCCTTATTTTCTATCTCTCTTTGTGCTACCCAGTAATAGACAACTAACGTTAGTTTAATTCAAAGAGTTTTTGCTTCCTTGGAGGAAATAAAAATTCTGTAGTTGGTAAAATGGATTACGAAAAAAAGTCCTTTTGAATTCCCATTCTCAAAAATCCCTAGGCTACAAACATAAGTGATTAAGATATTATCTAGGTAAGAAAATAAAAGAATACCTCTGATGTGTCCCAACTAGTACAGTACCCTTTACGTCATTTGCTTAGTAGTCATGGAGTGTCAAACTGAGCTTTGAATGGAGCACATATATTGTGACTATATAACCAATAACCAAGTCATTGCTTGGTAGTGCTACAATCTTCTTCTTCTTATGCTATGAAAAATCGTGGGTAGGTTAATTCTAGAACAGACAGCTGTAGTTCAGCTACAGTGCTCAGCATATCATGACTGTAAAGTCCTACTCTTCTACCAATGCCACTGTTTGGTGCAGCGGGGATAACAGGTTTAATCACTTTGCCTGTTAACCATCCCCTAACTGTCCTCCAGAAAACTGAGGAAGGCAGAATATCTTGGGATTCAGGCATGGAACAAACCATGCTCACTGAGCACTCTCACTTCATTGAGACACCTTTTGGGATTCACTCTCTGTCTTCATATGGGACACCTTTTATTTCCTTGAGAATAATCGTTTGATATACATAAGTGCATATACATGGTTAACCTAAGAAAAATCATGTCAAATGCAAAATTCAGATTTAATGACAGCAAGCCAAAATTATCCCCGTACAAGAGAGCTTCAGGCTTTACTGGCAAAACTGACTGAGCAGGGCTGTTTGTGCTGTTTGTGCAACTGCCGGGATGTGTTTTTGTGAGTGTGTGTGAGTGCATGCACAGATCTTCTTTCCCGTGCCCTGTTTGGGCAGGAAAGTTCTGCTTCATTTTCTGTTCCTCACTGATCATACCACATGTGCAATGAGATAGAAAAAATTTCTGCTCCTGTGTCCCCAGAGGAAGAAGGGAGTACCCAGGTATTGATTTCCCCTGTATTCTGTAAGGACCTGCTCCTATTTCTTTGAGATCTGGACTTAGATTTTTTAAATATCCAGTATTCTTTTAAAACAGAAAAAAAAATCATATGGACAATTTACAGACAAATCATTCAGAAGGTCTGCAAAAAGAAAAGGTAAATAAGTCTGAGGTTAATTAGAGTTTGGATGGTGGACTATATGCCAGGGACAGATGCTTTGATGGGTTCTAGGCAAAAGCACCCAAAAGTATGGACCCATGATGACCCACGCAGGAATTGCTCTCTGAGGGAAAGCGTGTGTGCAGTCTGTTAGAAATACACATTTTTCTCTAACAACTGTACACAAAACCCTGAACTGCTGTCTCTAGACACTTGAATGCACATCGTGGTGAAAAGCAATGTCATCTTGTTGGGAAGGGGACATAGGTTCTGCGATGCAAAGGTGAACTTCAGAAAGTGAGACTTTAAGTTACCAACATGGCACCTTTGCAAACATGTTAGTAATTACCTGCTAGCTTGATGCACTGCAAAATATTCTTTCTTATAAACCTGTGACATCCACAGTTATCCACTTTTGTGTTACTTTCTGACCATTGTATGTGTGTTCTGCTTCAAAGGACTTGGGCAGGCAGTCACCGTTCAGGCAGCACAGGGAGGGCAATAACAGGCACTGGGAGTTTTGGTTTCAGCAGAACTCCCTGGGTAGGAACGTCCTGGTTCTCAGAAGAGCCTGGCCACCTTTGTGCCTTGTCAGTGCTGGTGGAAATCCCCTTGGTTGCCCCAGATCATCTGAACTGGAGCTCAGCTACCTCTTAACTGATCGTGGGGCTCAGTCCCTGCATCATCAACTGTGGGCGTCCAAGGGGAGATGTTGCACACTGAACCCTCAGGGTTTCCCTGCTTATCTCCTTCATGCAGACTGATCCTATAGATATGCTCAGGACACGTCTGAAATTGAAGGCATTTGGGAACATTTTAGTAGGGATTTATCTATCCTGACTTCAGAAATTGAGACATCAGACATGACTTGGAGCTAATAATCCTGCATGCTCTTTCTAGTCAATGGAAAGATTTAGATGCTTCTGCAGGACAATTAATTTCATCCTAAAGGTGTCTACTGATCCTTTGTAAAAAGCCTAGAATGAGTAACAGTAATGTAGATATCTAAACTTGGTTGAGATGGATCCTGCTCTGCATTCCTATCCCATTAGTCTCTGGAGCAGGGCCTGAACTTGGGATGCTAACATTCATAACATTGGGCTACGGCATATTCTCAGTTTCACTTGGTCTATGTTGTATAAATGTTTACAGAGAGTGAGGACTTGCCTTGAATCCATAATGACTGTTGTGCATCTGAGCATTGCAGCATCACTGCGTGATGGAGGAAAGCTGGAGCAGAAAGTACACACACATGCACATATTGCTCTTAAAATCCTGATTTCCTCTAGCCGCTGATACAGTGAAAGCCTTGCAGAGACGACTGCTGAGCTGCAATGGCAGAATGTGGCAAATGGGAAATCCAAGGGCAGAGCTCTTTGTCTGTCGAAGGTGATGGAGGAACCACTGCAAATATGCACCAATATTGATCATGTGTAGAGTCCTTAACCAAGGGAGATGGTGCTGGAGCAATTCCTTTCCTCTTCTTCCTTCGACCCTGTTCTTGTAGGGTCCACAACTGTATTTTGTACCCTCTTGCTTCTTTGGGCTGTTACCCTATGCAGGACATTTCACACTATGCTTTTTCGCCATGCTCTAAAAACAGGTTCCTCCCAGCTTTTGAGGTCACATCATTACTTTTGGGCCCGCTAATTAGTAATTTGTGCTTTGTGTTTGTGACCTTGGGACCTCGGTGTAATCCTGTTCCTGTAACGCATCCTTTGGGGAGTTCTGCTGCTGCCATCTTACATTTGTGCTTTCAGAGCTCCTTGCTATACAGTACAGACTTAGCCATTGCTCACCAATTCCCAATATTGATTAAGGCTATGTGTCCTTTGAGTTCTTGACTGTGACCCCTTACAAAATAGTGGACTGTCATGCTGGAAGAAATAAGAAAATTCAAAAAAGTCTGTTTCAAACTGGAAAACTAATAAAAAAGTCATTGCATAATGAACACACAGAGAAAAAAAATTACAGGACTTTTTGGCTGAAAAATCTTATTCTTGTGAAGTTGACCCCAGCTGGTGTTAGGCTGACCAGATACCAGACAGGTACCAGTCCGGAGGAAGATAATTCTTCTCTGCCAAAGACTCAGAGTTTGAGTGGTTTTTTTTATAACTTGATTTTCTAATCATATTTTTATAGATTTATGTAGTTGTAGTTTTCTTTACTGTTTATGGGTTGGGTTATATATAGCCATTAGGTTACTTAGGCTATAGGTCAGTCTTTGTAACTGTGTTGCTGTGATTTGAGTTCTTATGGCTTGGTACTTTCTTCTGTGTCAGTTTGATTCTGTGTTTGCATGCCTTGGTTCCATTAGACATCATAAAATATCTGGTAGTTCCCTAAGGTTACATACTTACAAGATGATTTGCAATAATTTCTTAAAATGGTGTGATATTAACTAATTGTAAGAATTCGATGACTATATATATTATTTACCACTTAAAGCACAATTTTTTTTCCTCTTAAAGTATTATGTTTTTTATTGTGCTGGTGAATCACTTTTCTACTGAAAGACCTTAGTAGAAAAATACAATGTTTGCATTTTCTAGTAATGCTTATTGCTAAAGCTTGGAAGATCAACCCTGGGTTATAGAGTCTATTTTCTCTTGCCTATAAATACTTCTGTATACAGAGCAGAGAGCTTTAGCAGGGTCATGCCAGTATGGCTGGCACACCCTGCGTGCCAGTGGCGTGGTCCCAAGCACCCGGCGGCAAGCCTGCTGCGGGCTGGAGTGATGATGAAGATCACACGTCCAAGTTGTCCTTTCCCAGCGGTGAGGCTGTGAGGAAGACTCAGCCCCAGCAACAGAGCTGCCTGCTTCTCTCTGACACAGACGTGTGTGTGGGTGCTTGTGAGGTGTTCAAGGGCACAAAGCAACATCAGCAGCTGCTCACTCCATCTCGCTTTTCCCCTCTTTCCCACAGAGCAGCTCCCACCATTCTTGTATCCTATACAAGCTGGCCATGGGTGGCGTTTTGACACACAAAAGCTGTCTCTAACTGCAAGAAAAGGGAGGAAGAGATGCCATTAAAATGAGCGGGTCAATTCATAGTTCGTATTTCACATGCTACAACTGCCCTTTTGCTTTTTTTTTTATCCATTACTTCAATACAATATTTTATAAAAAAAGATGTAATAGTTCCTTACTGTCCCTCAGGCTACGCAGGCTGAGGTTCCTGCGCTTGGTAGCTTGATGTGAGAGTAATTGCTGGTGTTGTATAGCGACGGCTCATACCATCCCGCTTTGACTCGTGGGGCCCATTTATTCCATCTGAGCCTACAATGTTTACACGGCCAGTCCTATATCAGAGGTCCCCAACCACTTTTCTATGTTGGCCAGGTCACCAGGAGGCAATCCAGACCTGGATGGTGAAAATCAGCATACAATTCTCCATGGTAGTTTGCCCCAGGCAAACCTGCTCTTGGGCTTATGGTGGCAGAGCTCTATGCTGCTGTGCACGTTATTTGCTGGGTCCTCCTCATGTGAGGAACATGCCTGAAATGAGTGGGGAAATCAAGGGGGATTTGTCACTAGGCTGGTCCATCCTTTACTCCCTTTGGACTTCAGCAGCAGCATAAACAATGGGGATTGCAGAGCAGAGCATGGAAATCCAAGTGGAAAGGTCTGACTAAGAGTGGAGAGCTCTGGTGGCATCCAGGCCCAATGCACCTGGTGCCTTGCCACCTCCAGCCCCACTGCTGGGGCACTTGCTGGTATTCTGCTGTAGCTAGTGAAGCTCAGGGATGCTAGTGCTTGTAAGTGAAGCTGACAGATAAATAATTTCTATGTAATTTGCAAAAAACTTTAACAATCAGACTTAAAATACTATCTATCAAATATTCTGAGTTAATTTTAAAGCCATTTAGTCTGGGAAGCAGCTGCTAATCAACGTAATGGACCTACAAAACTGTAAAGCAGAGACCTACTTGTTAACCTTAGGGGACGGAAGGCATGGAGGGGATCAATTCAGGCTGCATTTGCATTTGTATGCCATTGTGAAAAATGTTCAATATAAAGAGAACAGGATGAGAGAAGAGAGAGGGGAACTGGGCAGAGACTGCTCAAGGACTCTGCCTGCAGGGAATGAGGTTGCTGATCCTCCAGAGATGCTTCATGAGCAGAGCCTGGGGCTGGGCTCTCTCAGTTTTGCTAAATGTGAAGCCTGTAATGTATTTTGGGATGTGAAGTCAGGGCAGAAGCCTTGCTGAAGTTGCCCTCTCTCAGGAAGAGTGCCTGCAAATCAATGTGGCAAGTGAAGTAGCAGCCAGGTTAAGGGGGCTGTACACCCCCAAACAGGGACAAACGGTTGCGGTTAGGGAAAAAACTTCTCCTCCTTGGCACAAAGCTAGTTTTGGGGCTTGTGCTGCCAGGTGCTAGTTGTTGGATGTCACAACACAGGACTTAGTGCTGCGTGCCTGGGGGTACAGTGCTTTTCGTGCAGCCCCTCTCAGTCGGATGCCATGTAGGATGGCTCTCTGTGCTCCTGGGTGCAGGGGGGGGGGCGGATGCTGCAGTGCTGGTGTGGGAAGGTGCCTCCAAACAGCTTTGTGACCTGCTGCAGCTGACAGGGCACAGAGGCACTCCAGGCATGTCTCTGCCAGCAACCACCCCGAAAAGCCGTACAATACCAGGGATACAGGAGACAGGAGTCATTCAGGAGGAGGCACACGCTGGCATTCATCTTTCCTGGGGTGATATAGAAGAGTAATCAATTGGTATTGTTCATGATGTTGGAGGCTTGAGAGGTACTCTGAAATATTCACATTACAGTGCTTTGTATTGCCTGCTGGGCTTATTTTTTAAAAACTTCTGGAGTGAGTGAAGTGCTAATTGGAATAGGTGTTTTGTACATGGTGAGCTTTGTGGGCTATGCAGGGGAAGGTCTGATTTCCTTCCTGAATTAAATAGGTACCTGAATGTAGCTCTTTGTATGTGCTGGTTTAAAGACAGGGTGAGCAATTTTCTGGTTTATGGACTGCAATTCTTTAAACACTTTAGTTAAAGCACTTGGCATAGTTTTAATCACTTTGGAAAAGTAAAACCACCAAAAATTATTGATTTTATACATATGTATGAATAGAAACTTCAGAGCTATGGGCAGCCCTGTCACTTGGTGATGGCGGGGGAGGGTGTTTTGGCCTGGTTTTGTTGCCTGTTGTTTTTCACTACTTTTGAGCAAAGCACAATCCAGGAAGCAAAACCTACATTTGTTTTTGTAGCATGTTAGAAAAACAGTGTGAAAAGTCAAGTGACTTCACTGACAGCAATGGCCCCAGTTTACAGAGAGGGGAGGGGTAAAAGGACACCACTGCTGCTGGGTCTCCTGCTGCAGCTGTGCCTCGGCTCTTGCTTAGAACCTTTCCTCCAACCTGCGGCTGCACCGGGGCTCTCACCATGGGTCTGGATTTAGCGTTCGTGTTTTAGTTACTCTTCCCACTGCTTCCACCTCTACAGCATCTTTGGGTGGGCAACAAGGCCGTCCCTTGGTGGTGTGCAGTGATCCTGGGGCACAGAGGTCAAGAGAAGCATCACAGGGGTTGGATGACCTTCCTACACTGTAGGGAGGTAACTGCAGCTGCTAGGCTGTCACTGGAGTGCCAGCACGCTGCTGAGGTCACTCAACAGGACCACAGCCTCTGGAAATACTGGAGGGTTAGGCTGTGTGGAAGAGCCCGTCAGCACCCTGGAGTTGCCCTGGAGGGCAGAGGACAGCATGGTCTCCTCTGCTCTGGCACCGTCCGTCTCCTTGTGTTTAATCAGGCCTTTCACTTGAAAAATTTTTTTTTAATTTTTCAGAAGTGTAATCACTGAATGTCCTTTCTTGCTGTCCCCAAAACTTGCAGTGCTTTGTTTCAGCATTTGTCATGTTTGATAGATTCTCTTCTTTCATTTTTAAGTTTGAAGAAGTTGAAAATAGAGCAGGTCAGCAAGCGACCACATCACAGAAAGCCCTGTCACTCCTCTTCTTTCTCCATGCACCCATTCTTGCTTATTTTTTCGGTTTAAATATCTCCTATCTTTAAAACACTTAGAGCAGTTCATCTGTGGAAGGACAATAGCTCTCTGTATCCATCTGCATCCTTATGTGGGTTTTTTCCTGAGAGGGACAGCCACCCATCTCAGACACGGATATTTGGGAAGGTCCTGAGTGGGAGTGGAAGGTGGGGCTCCAGGCCCTTGTGTGTGTGAGTGCGTACTTGTGCACTGGTGTTTCCCCAGCTGTCTAAAAGAGATATATTTGTACCTTGTAAGGAAAACTCTCCTTATCGATTAATTGAACTGGCAGGGTGACTTATTGCCACAGAGGCACTAAAGGCAGGAAAGGACAGAACATCATTTTAGATTGGCTATAATTCAGATGTGTTGCTTATGTTACTGTATCTTGAGGATGTATTTTTTACAAAATTGCTTTAAGTTTAGGTACTAGCTACGGAGATAGATAAACGTGCAATCCTGTCATTGTTGTTAGATGCACCAAGAAAAATACTTGGGGACTGGGAATACTGGGCTGAGCATGCCTGTGCTGGCTGCAGGAGGGTGATGGTCTACGCAGAGCCTATGGATACTTATTTGGGCAGCGGGAAGAGGCCGTTACTCCAAGGGAGAGGTCAGTCCTGGATGCTGAGCAGGGGACCTGTGTAATGGCCAGCGAGAGGCTTGGGGCAGAGGCGATGTTTGAGTCCTCGCCCCTCCCAAAGCACAGCTCTTTCTGTCCAGATGGTGCACTGGGTTTTCCTCTGGGAGTAATGGCTAATTAAAAAGGCTCACTGTTTCGACGATGGCTGTGAAAGTAAAGGTGATGTTCAGTTCTGACGTGGTAGATGGAGAAACAGCCTTGGGAGTCCTTGAGTTTAATAGACATGGGGGTGGGAGCCCTGTGTGACACAGCTGTGGAAATGCTCTCCAAGCCCTCTATTAGTCATAAGAGTAGGCAACCTGCCTTGTCTGTGTGGCCTTTTTAGCGACAATTACAGAAAATATCCTAGGCGTCAAGGGGACAAAAGAGGGAAAGGACTCTTTTAGAGATTTACAGAAGTGAACTGTGAAGTAAATCCCTAATGAGATCAGTCATCCCTGGGCATTTCCAAAGCCTTCTCCAACTTTGAGCTCCATGGCAGTGTACCAAGAAACTTTTTCACTTCACACCAAAGCTTCCCTCCAAGCAAGGAGAAACATGGAGGGCGACATCCTCATTAGCTGAGGTGTGCTCTTTTACTTACGCCTCTGCAGTTCTGGCCCCGGGTTTCTGCTGCAGCAGTGGCGTACAGAAAGAGCACGGTGGCTAAGACAGAAATGTGCCTGCGGCTTTGCCTGTCCTTGCCTTTGTAAAATGAATTTGGAGAGTTCCAGTAGAGATTATAGCTCGTTGCAGCCACAAAATCTGTCCTGAATGCTTGGATCACTATTAGTACAGACATTTAGCTATAATAGCATTGAAGAAAAAACACTATTCATACTTGCAAAGGGAGTTAGTGGCTGCACGTAGAGTTAGTATGTCTAATCAGTAACTGCTGCTGGTTTCGGGAGGCAAGGCAGATGATTTGGGTTGGGCTTCAGAACAAGATGCTGGGTATGTCTATATGTTTATATGACACCTAGGAGTATGTTAATGACTTGGCCAGTGTCAGTAACTGGTCATGGCACCTCTCAGCAGAGGTGTCTAATGTGGAGCTGCTGAGAGGCTGAGGTAAGATAGAGGTTGAGTGTGTAAGGTAAGAGTGTGAGGTAGAGGTTGAGAGCGGCAAATGACGTCAGCTGGTGAGAGAGGGCCAGAAGGAAAGAGGAAAAAAAAAGGAGGACAAAAAGTACTGAGGGATAGAAGGGGGAAATGGAGAATGGAAGAATCAATCCTGCAAGACGGTAGGACTTATCTCACAGTTAGAATTAAGAACAAAAGCAGCGGGGAACTGTGAAAGGAGAGATGCAAGACTGATATGGTGGTGCTGAGGGCACATGGCATGTAAAGGAGGCTAAGCATGGGATGTTCATAGTCAGCAGAGATGATGCAAATCAGGCCAAAGCTGATCTTTGCTGGAGATGAGAAGTCCTTGGCAGTGGTGACTGGCTGCACATTCAAATGGAAGATGAAAAGTATCAGGGAAGAAATGGGTCCGTACTTGAACTTCTGCATTAATTCCTAGCAGACAGCTATCCACACTGGTGCTAAATTGTTGGCAGTCTTACAAGTGAGACCACACTGCAGGTAGCTATATGGGCTACAAATGCCCCTCCTTTTTAAGGGAGGGTAGTGTAGTGAAACCAGTGCAGCCTGTGCTCTGTTGTGCCTAAATGAAGAGTACTGTCAGTCCAGCACCTTTCTGGAGGAAAAGATGACATCTTTGGCAAGACCTTTTGGGAGTTGTTAAATTTTCTGTCTTTTTTATTAGATTTATTTGAAGATCTGCTCTTTCAGGCCCTGTGGTTTGTGTGGACTTCCTAAAGCTACTGAGCAGAGGAATCCCTGGCGAGCGAGCGAGCCCCAGAGCCAACATTTGCCACTGGTTATGAAAAGGGCTGCACCAATATCTGCCTATGAGGTTCTGCCAAAACCCCTCCAAATGTGCGTTGCTGATCACATGTAGGCAAGCTTACTTACATTAATGCATTGCAGTTTTGAGCTGTGAATCTATGTCAAAATAGACATCCAATTTCACATATTATAGCACAGAAATTAAAAAGTAGGTAAAAAGGGGTCATAAGAATGGCAATGCAATGCAAATGCTGTACTACTATGTTTAGAAGAGAAAGAACATGTTATTAACAGGAAAAAATTAGACTCGGTGAGGCTATATGGCTTCAGCACACTTCCCTGTGATACCGCTGGGTCTGAATCAGGCCCATACTCAGATTTCTGAGCATGAAAATGGTTCCTATTTAAAGAGCAGCAGCTATTTTTGGAATATTAAAGATGCTTCAAATTTGTTATGTGTTTATTGTAATGAAAAATGATGTTATTAGTTCTGCTGATCAAAATTTTTTATGTGGAACATTAATCTTCTGAAAAATGAGGCTCTGCAGAAGCTGACTCAGGGTGTACGAAGGCAAATAATTATTTTTTTGAAGAAAATAATATTTTAAGGAAAAAGGAAACATTTATTTTAAAAAAGTCATATTTATGTGAAAAATATTGGTAGTTTTCCAGACGACGCATCTTGTACTGCCTACAATCTGTAAACTAGTGCGTGGACGACAACTTCCTCCTGCAGGCGATAGAGGAGCCGACAAGGAGGGGTGCCATGCTCGACCTTGTGCTCACCAACAGGGAGGGGCTGGTGGGGGATGTGAAACTGAAGGACAGCCTTGGCTGCAGTGACCACGACACAGTGGAGTTCAAGATCCACGGGGCAGCAAGGAAACTACACGGCAAGCTCTCTGCCCTAGACTTCAAAAAGGTGGACTTTGGCCTCTTCAGGGACCTGATGGGCAAAATGCCATGGGAGGCGGCCCTGGAGGGAAGAGGGGCCCAGGAAAGTTGGTCCACATTCAAGGAGCACCTCCTCCAAGCTCAGCAGAGGTGCATCCCAATGAAGAACAAGTCAGGCAAAAAGGCCAGGAGGCCTGCGTGGATGAGCAAGTGGAAGGGTGGAAGCGGAGACAGGTAGCCTGGGAGGACTACAAAGAGGCTGTGCGAGTGGCCAGGGATCGGGTGAGGAACGCTAAAGCCCTGACGGAATTGAATCTGACCAGGGATGTCAAAAGCAACAAGAAAGCCTTCTATAGGTATTTAGGGGACAAAAGAAAGTCCAAGGAGAATGTAGGCCCCCTCCGGAAGGAAACCGGTGTCGTGGTTACCTGGGACATGGCGAAGGCTGACGTACTCAATGACTTTTTTGCCTCAGTCTTCACTGATAAGGGCTCTTGTCTCGTCACCCAAGCTGTGGAAGGCACAAGCAGGGACTGCGAGGATGAAGAACCGCCCACTGTACTGGAAAAGCAGGTTCGGGAACATCTGAAGAACTTGAAAGTGCACAAGTCCATTGGACCTGATAAGATCCATCCGCGGGTCCTAAGAGAGCTGGCGGATGAAGTTGCCAAGCCACTTATCATCATATTTGAGAAGTCGTGGTGGTCTGGTGAGGTCCCTGATGACTGGAAGAGAGGGAACATAACCCCAATTTTTAAAAAAGGTAACAAGGAAGACCTGGGCAACTACAGGCCTGTCAGCCTCACCTCTGTGCCTGGCAAGGTCACGGAGCAGATTCTCCTGGAAACCATGCTAAGGCACATGGAGAGCAAGGAGGTGGTTGGTGACAGCCAACATGGCTTCACCAAGGGCAGATCGTGCCTGACCAATTTGGTGGCCTTCTATGACGGGGTCACAGCATCGGTGGACAAGGGACGAGCAATGGATATCATCTACCTGGACTTGTGCAAAGCTTTTGACACTGTCCCACACGACATCCTTCTCTCTAAACCATAGAGCCACGGGTTTGATGGACAGACCACTCGGTGGGTAAGGAGTTGGCTGAATGGCCACACTCAGAGAGTGGTGGTCAATGACTCAATGTCCAAGTGGACACCAGTCACGAGTGGTGTCCCTCAGGGGTCTGTGTTGGGCCCGGCCCTGTTCAATATCTTTGTCGGCGACATGGACAGTGGGATAGAGTGCACCCTCAGCAAGTTCAATGATGACACCAAGCTGTGTGGTGCCGTCAACACGTTGGAAGGGAGGGATGCCATCCAGAGGGACCTTGACAGGCTGGAGAGGTGGGCCCGTGCCAACCTCATGAAGTTCAACCAGGCCAAGTGCAAGGTCCTGCACATGGGTCATGGCAATCCCAGGCACAAATACAGGCTGGGCGGAGAGTGGATTGAGAGCAGCCCTGAGGAGAAGGACTTGGGAGTGCTGGTGGACGAGAAGCTTAACATGAGCAGGCAATGCGCCCCTGCGGCCCAGAAGGCCAACTGCATCCTGGGCTGCATCAAGAGGAGTGTGGCCAGCAGGTCGAGGGAGGTGATTCTCCCCCTCTACTCTGCCCTGGTGAGACCCCACCTGGACTACTGTGTCCAGTTCTGGAGCGCCCAACATAAGAAGGACTTGGACCAGTTGGAGAAGGTCCAGAGGAGGGCCACGAAGATGATAAAAGGGCTGGAGCACCTTTCCTATGAGGACAGGCTGAGAGAGTTGGGGCTCTTCAGCCTGGAGAAGAGGAGGCTCCAGGGAGACCCGATAGCGGTCTTCCAGTACCTCAAGGGGGCCTACAAGAAAGATGGGGAGAGGCTGTTCAGTAGGGCCTGTTGTGATAGGACAAAGGGTAATGGTTTTTAAATAGAGGGGGGTAGATTTAGATTAGATATTAGGAAAAAATTTTTTTACAGTGAGAGTTGTAGAACACTGGAACAGGTTGCCCAGAGAGGTGGTGGATGCCCCATCCCTGGAAATGTTCATGGCCAGGCTGGATGAGGCTCTAAGCAACCTGATCTAGTTGGGGATGTCCCTGGTCCTTGCAGGGGGGTTGGACTAGATGACCTTTGAAGGTCCCTTCCAACCCTAACCATTCTATGGTTCTATGATTCTATGATTTTGACTAACTGAAGGTAAGGAGCATTTTCGTGTTCTGTTTGATGGAGGATGGATTAGGCCCCAGAGGAGGCTGTCGGGTTACAATTATCTTTACACCTTTATCATGTTTTCAGAGACATTGTTTCTATAAAGTAAACTGGAAATCAAATTATGCCTGCTTCACTGAGCTTGCAAACAAACATTTCTAGGGCTAGTTAGAGCTGCCAGATGCCTTTTGCATCTATGGTGTAGGCTCAGAAGTTGTCTCTCAGTGCTGGGAGTCTGGCCACCCTGGTCCTGGCTCTCCTGGGTCTAGAAGGAGAATAAGAGTTCAAGCTTCTCTGCCAAGGAGGAGATTTTTCTGCATCTGTGTAGCATGAGGCTTAACTTGCCTATATAGAATTTGTTTGGTCACCCACATGTATATTCATAAATGGTACCCCATTTTGGAGAAAGAAAGCAAAATGGAGCATTCTCTTTTTTTTATAATGCAGTAGTTAATTAATTCTACTCATATGCATGTAAATGATTGCTTCTCAGTGTAACACTGAAGCCCATTACTCAAAATTAATACAGACTATGTACATTGAAAAAAAAAAGATTTTTGGATATATATTTTATTTGACAGTGGTTTAGAATATCATACAGTAAACAAGATTTCTGTAAAAGTTAATTTATCCATAGTGGTGCGTTTCATAAAAATAGTTGCTCACTTACAGCCTTTCTGTGACTATTAATACATGGAATTATATTTATAGAGATAGAGCTGTACAGGGTAAATTCACAGCTAACACTACACAGAAATATTATTTGGAATGGGGTTTAGATGATGTGCTGTCTTCACAGGTTATCGATTACAGCCGCATAAAGCAATTACTGCACAAGAAGTAGCTGTGAACTGTGCAAATTAGAGTTTATGCAAGCATAATCTCAACTGTTTTTCAGATTTCATTGTTTGCTTTCTTTATACATAAAAATAAGATACCAGGACGTGCATCTAAACTACAGAAGCATTGTCCGAAATCAGATTCAATAAATTAATGGCAAATTATATTGGATTCTAGTGCAGGGGATAAAGATTTTTTTCATTTCCATTTAATAAGAGTTTTATAAACTGCTACATGGACTTGTGCTTTTTTTAGAAATTATAAATGGATTTTTCTTTCTAAAAAAAAAAATTGTTTGAAAGCTGCAAAATCCTTGACTTGAGGCTTTTCAAATAATTGGACAGGAAGAAACATGCCTATAAATTTCTCAGTCCAGTGCAATGTTTGAGACATACAGTAATGTGCTAATTTCTTGGAACAAAGCCAATCTCAATCTAATTTTTCAGCAGAGCATGTGAGGAACTAAGATTGCTAGAGAACAATAATTTTTGAATACGATTTTTTGACAGTGCTTAGCTTTATGATTTTCTTTTTAATTACCGATGTATTATTGCCCAGAATTTTGTTTTAATTTTGACAGACAAATAAGCATATGCACGTTTACACAGACACATACGCATCTTTTTGAAACAAGATAATGACTGATTGACCGAACTCGGAGTTATTTCCTGTGAAGGCAGACTGGAATGTTTACCTGGCACTTAAGGCTTGAAATTCAAAACAGACAAGCAAGAAAGATAAAAACAAAAAAGACAAAAAAAAAAAAAAGGAGGTAGGGAAGAAATGATAAAATTGAAACAATTTAAAAAATGGAAATATATTGAATTTACTGAATGAGGACACTGACAACCGTATTTCAGAAACCAGTCTAACTATTGTTAACGTGTGCTTGAAAGGCACCTGCTCTGCCAAACTGAGGGGATGAAATGTGAGAGTGTCCAAACTAAATGTAGATGGGTATGAAACATAGCACTGTTGATAAGTGAAGCTCTCGTTTTCTGCAGGAGGGAAAGGCCTTTCCTTAAGGAAACTGCAGCTTTTTCTCTGTAGCACTCTTCCTTTCATTGCAAGGGCCTTGCGGACGTCTGGGTTTTGAGCCTGACCAATTGGTTTGTGTGCTACCTCACAGGATCTGGGGAACCTATAGTAAATAGCTTTTGCGAATAATTTGCAAATACAACTCCACCCTAACTCCTTTCCAATGTACAGAAACATGGTTTGTTCACAAAAATGGCAGTAGAAATGGTATCACAGAAACTAACCCACTGGATTCCCCACTCCTCCCGTAGCGCCCAGTGAACTATGCTACAGGGTATCACGAGGACTATCCCAAAGCGTTAACAGTGGAGACGTGTCATGGTGTACAGTTCTGAACGATGCTTCAAAGAAACCCTTTAACCCCTGTCTAGATATGTCGAGAACAATTTATTTACAACATTTTAGCTCCATGAAAAGATCCTCTCTCGGTTTCAGCTTGCTTCGTGCAGTTTTATTTAAGGCGATGTTCCAGTTTGTGATTGCTCTAACTTGTTCCAGTTTCTTGATATAAAGTTTGAATGAAATCCAAGTCCTTCATGCAGTGGGAAAAAAATGCTAAAGCTACACTGCACTATCTTTCTCTGATGTACTGTCCTTCATATTGTTTTGGTTTCTTCCATAGCTGCCAAAGTCCCTAAAATGGAACTGGGACTTTAGGGTAGATTTTAAATCTCCGTGTTGACTATATGTTTTTGAACTTATTAGATACTGTGCACATTGTCATGGAATTACACGCTAATGTTTTCATTCCTCAACGCTTTGTGTATATGTGTGATAGTTAAAATAAATTAAAACAAACCAATGTGAGACAAAAACTAAGAAGAATGTTCTGCGTCAGTTTGAGACAGTTAGAGGGCAACAGTCCCTTGCTTATCTGCTCATGGCAGAAGTACCAGACTTCAGGACGCTAGGTAGCTTATCTGAGCCAGGGATTTTCCATGGCCCTGGGGAGACCGTTGCCTTTCGAACTGTGGTGTTGGTGCTGCGAGTGCTAATGGAGTGGAGATGTCCCTTCCTGGGGAACTCGCTGGGTTTCCCGTCAGGGTCCCTCTGGCTGTGGTCCTTATCACTTCCAGGTGAGCTGCAGCGGTTGCTACTGTACGTCTTGGTAGCACCTGTGTCAAGCTTGACACGGTCGGATGCTGCAGCTGGCTTCTTCTCACTGGTATTTGTGGATTTATGATCTTCTTTTTTGCTAAGAGATCCTCCTCTCTTGCTTTCCGGCTTCCTCAGCCTCCCAAACTGTTCATCACTGGTTCCAGCACACACGTGTTCTCTTGCGCCAGCTTCGATCATAATGCTATGTCCCACCACTTTGCTTTCTGAGGTGGGCCTGCCACCGTCAGTGGTCTTATTTTTGCCTTCTGAATATACTTTCCAGGAAGCCTCTTCATGCTTTGACCTGTCTACCTTTTTAGGACTTGCTGACCTTTCTCTTTGTTCTCCTAACCTTTTCTTTTTGTGACCGTTCACCGAAAGCTCCTTTGGTTTCCTTACATCACGTTCCCTCTTGATATCCCATGTTGCCTCTGGGCTTATCTGGTGAGAAGGGTCAGAGGGTGGGGCTATGTGTGATGAAGATAATGGTGAGATTATGTCGTCGAGGGAAAGAGCTACTTCCGGCAGACCTGGGGAGGTGGCAGAGGGAGCGCTCCAGGAGTTTGGTTCGTCTGTTGTAACAACAAAGAGAAGGAAGTTAAGGGCATATTCAGCAGCACAGAGCGTGTATTGCGCAGGCATATGTATTCTGAGTAACATCAACACCTAAATCACATACCAGACTTAAACTCCTCTGTCTTAGATGAGGTGAAACTCCCAGGGGAGTCAATGGTGAAAAAAACCAAAAATAAAGTCACTCCCCCCTTAAAAAAAGGTCCAAGAGAAGCAAGAACCACAGGGCTGGTAACCGCAAATGCTGAAAATCTTGTTCTTTTTTTTTTCATACAGGTTCTGCTTTTCTCTGCCGATGTTAAATTATTCTTAAAATAATAAAGGCACGTGCTCATGAAATCAAATTGCCTCTTTGGTAGCTGTATAATGGATTTCTTAGCTGGGCAATATCAGTGCTGCCTCTGAGGACAAATGAGAAGGACTTTCTGCCATCTATTAAACATGTCCCTACAAGCATATAATAATTGACAAGAATTTGTGGCTCGGATAAGGTCATCATTGAATTCTGTCTCATATTTTTTCTAAACAGATATAATATTGCTGTGTTTATGGCCCCACAATTCTTACAGGGTGCTTACAAAGCTCTGCCTTTATATCACAGCGTCAACTGCTGAGTCTCTTGGCTGTGCGTTTTGTGTTTCTCCTGGTTACTTAGCCTCAACACAATATGGCTGGATTGTGCAGATCCTGTTTAATTTAGCTAAAGAGATATCTCCTTTGCTGAATCATGATGATTTTCCTAATCCATTGGTACAAACCAGAATATTCTGAGATGCCTTTCTCTTGCATATGCGATCCTCATTTCTTTTGATTAATGTTCAGGCAGACAACGAATTTGTCATGACTAATGACAGCACGACTCCTATTCTTATCTGTCTAAATGGAGGTTAGAGAAATCACTGAACTTGGCTAATGTCATTCCCTATTTAGCACCATTGCCTGTCTCTGAACGGTATGAGCAATAATCTGTCAGAGATGAAGGACTATCTCAGGGATCCATGGAAACAAGGTGGAACTTGTGGCAAGAGCTGCATATTTCATGGGGGGAGAAAATCTCACCTTCTAGCTGAAAAACAAGCATGGACTTCTGCAGGTCAGGACTAGTATGTCTCAGTGATATCAACTGTCTTCTAAAAGATGTATTTATTTTTCTCAGTGCTACAGCTGCTTTCAAATTATAAAGATGCACATCACCTCAAAAAATGGAATGGGTTTTACTGCCCAGCCTGGGATCTGCATCTTACTTGACTGAGATGGCACTTTTAAGTTAATAGCTTGATTGAGTTATTGCTGTCTTGGAGATAAAAATAGGAGAGACAATAGTGAGGTGGGTGACATAAAGGGAGGGAGCAGTGCGGTTAGCTGAGGAGCTATTTATTTTCCCAGATGGTGTTTGTCATATGCTTTTGCATAATGAGCATATGTGTGGAGAGGATTAGCATTTGAGAGGGGAGAAAGCACGAGTTCTGTGTAAGACAAATAAACTTTGAGCTGGGAATCTAAATGGGCTGAGGGTCTCAACTGATTTTTTTTTTTTTTAAATCACACTTTCTTACCCTCCAGTTAAGGCTGAGTAATGTACCATCTGCTCCCTGCTTGGCACTTGAGCAAGAAAAAATAAAAGGAAGGCTCACGCATGTAGAGTGATCAGCACTCAGGAGCTTGCCTACAAAAAGCATCTGCTTTGATGGGCTGCTTCTTTACTTCTGCTCTGCAGAGCTGCCCCCCCTGTATAGGACCGCAGGCTGTGCCTGATGAGGGAGGCACAGACCCCATCCCAGCTCTTTTTAGGTCTGAAATCCAGGGAATCCCATTTAGATTAACACTTGAATCAGGGATCATGCATGGGATTGAAGTCACTTTGCCTGCTTCTCTAAAATTATGTCTGGACTCCGCTGAGCAGGATGAAGCTGCCTGTGTGCACCAGCAAGGTAACTGAGCTAGCACCACACAAGCCACTTTGGTCCTTAGAAAATTAAGTTTGTGGTTTTTATGGCACTGTCACACCTCCCCAGGGTAGAGGTGGTACTGAGCATGGGCCTGACCAACGTGTTTGACTTAACTACAGGCTTCTTTCCCAGTTGTCCATGAGATAATGTTTTTCACTGAGTGGCAGTGGAGAGCAGTGGGCCATTACCAGATCTTGTGCAAGGCTCTGAGAGCATCTGAAGTTACAGAAATAGTTTGCTAATTTGGGAAGTATCAACTGCATGCCAGTCAAGACATCAAATGGCCTGGAGCAGCAAGACGCTTTTGGGTAACAAGATTGCCTCTGTGCAAAATGTGCCACTATGCTCAAATAAGCTGTTTCTTGTCCAGGAGGATAAGGCAGGTGGCCAGCATTCAAAACCAGGTTGGAAAACACCTTTCATGGCTCCTCTGAGGCACAAAGGGCAATATTGAACAGTTATTTGAGGGACACTCAGGGGAAGAGATCTGGGAGTGAGTGGCCTGCTGTTTCATTCCCTAGAGACGAGAGAACTGATTTATTAATGGATTGTCCCTCTAGAAAATTTTCTTTTTTTTCCTTTTTATTTTTTTTTTTTTTGGGGGACACACACACACACCAAATGTTGCAGTGAGAAATCATGGCAAGTTAGAACCTACTTCAACAAAAGTGAATCACTGTATTTGTTACATGTAATGATAAATAAATACAGATATCTCTACACTAGGATGTGCAATATTACATGTGTTACTGGATTTCCACCTCTCCCCTAGAAAACCCTAAGAAAAAGACAACTTGGCCAACTAAGCAAGAAGACTTGTAGCCACAGCTTAAAGGGAAGTTTGGCTGTGTGAGAACCCCAGGTGGGCCACTGGCTCCAGTTTATTTACAATACTGTGCCTGGCCACCTTACTGGGGAGCACCTATGTAGTCTGGAAGCAAAAGCTGCTGTGAAATAAAACTGTCATTCATATTCTGTGGCAATATAGTACTTGCAAGTAAGAACTTGACAAAATGACTTTCTATAAGGTTTAAGTACCATCAATCTGAGATAGCCAAAACCCAACCTAACCTGCTTTTTCTTTCAAATGAAATGAAATGATGTAGAAAGTCATCCTCAGCCTCAGTAGACGTTAATGTCAACAAGCCCTTGTTGCAATATGTCACTGGCTAGTGAGGAGAATACTGATGTGAGGGCATTGTAACCAACTTTCCTCTAATGTTTGAATATTATGGGAAAACATCAAAATTACTAGAGTAGAGCAAAGTGCAGTAATTTAAGTAATTTGTTGCTCAGAAGAAAAACCTTTTAAAGAGCTGTGTTGAGCCATAAGGGTTCATTTGGACTTGTTCAACCAGCACTAACATGATTGCTTTTCCATAACAAATATAAACAGGAGAAAACTGCAAAATTTTGTTCTGTAGAACAACTAAACCTTTACGCTTATTCTGAGGTTATAGCTGCATTTTGGAGAGAGTTATTAATATTTCTGAATAAATATTTTTTCTGTAGCTTTTAAGCTTTATATTAAACCTATGTGTTAAATGTGAACATAACGTACTTTTACTGTCTGTTGTTCCAAAATATCTCAAAACATTTTGCAAACATACTAAATCAGAGACAGAGCAACGATTTTACTTTTTTCTCCCTTCACCTCTGGGAGGAACTGAAGACAGTATTTGTTTAATAGAGCATGAACTACTAATGCTTAAATAACTTACAAGCAGAAGTGAAGAATATCACGTTCAGTTGAAGCTGCAGCGGAGATTTAGGGACGATGTAGTTTTAAATTTGTTTTGGACTTTGTGACTATGAATATCATCTTTATTGTGGGAGAAATTTTTTTTCAAAGGTATACATCTCACTGAAGGTTAATAGATACCTTCCTCCCTTCTTTGAAGGGAGAAAATCTCCCTTGACCTACTAATTTAGACAAGATAAACGAGCTGGAGCAGCACTATAATCTGTCACTGTGATGGCATCTGATTTGGTGTAATTTAGTAGGTGTTTTCTGGGTGGCTTTTAGTTTCCACAAGCTACTGTCATGCAGGTTGGCGGCACTTCTCCATGGGATGTGTAAGAATGACTCACCCATGACCTGTTTCGCGTAACTCCCAGGCAAAGAGTAAATTGCTAACTGAGTAAGAGACACCACAGACAGAAGACTTGAGTGCGTAGGAGGACAAGTAGGAGATGAACACAGCCATTTTGGAGGAAGAGCGACAAGGAGAAAACATCAGGACCAGAAGTTTTCTGTCTAGAGGCTTTTTTGTTTGAGTTAGAACTGCCATATACATGAATTGCTTGCTTTGCTACGTCAGCGTTCAACGGAGTGGAAATGACAATACTACTCTCATGTATCGACTTGTTCCTCTCTTAACTAAAGCCCTGTCCTCTACCTGCATCCGGTGCTTGCTGATGGCTTATGTCTGAATCAGTAGCAAAAGAAACCTGGCTTTATGGCTAACGGAGAGGAGAAGTGTGCCTGTCTTACTTTCTGAGCATTGCCTCAGTACTAAGTCAGAGGAAAGAGCTCAGCCTACTCATAAGTTTATTTAATTTCCTGCAACAGTCATGTTTTTTTTACAGGTTGCCCTTCTAAGATTCTGTCAGGTCTGGTCTTACTCTGCTTATCTGCTCTGCCAAGTCAAGAGAGATTAGACCCAGATTTGTTACTGGGTTCTCCTTTTCCATCAAAATATTTTAAATAGTTGCTCAGTAGTTTATAAAGAATGTGGGATATTTCATCAGATAAAACTAACTATAAAGTACTAATATTAATTTACTTAATATTTAATAGTAATGATAAGAGTAAAAATGACATCACTTTTAATTACTTAAGTACAAAAAAATCTCAATGCCTTTTACATTTCCAAATTATGTGAATAATGAACAATATATTAAAGCTTTGAACACTTTCAGTAATCTAAATGAAACATTTCCTGAAATGTCTAAGCAGCTGTTTTCATATTTTCCCAGAATTGTTTTCCTAGGGAATCAAAGAGTTTTTGATTAAATAAAAAATATGGTGCTTTATTTTTTTCCCCACTTTTTATCTGAAATTATGTATTGCCAGAAGGTGGTAAACAGTTCTTACAGATGCTGCTAATAACGAAAATGGGACAAATTGTCCCCTGGTGAGTATCCACTAATGTTGGCAGTGTTACACCAGGAATGCAGTCGGCTCTTTCTCATTATAGCTTGACATGTCTCTGATGTTCCTGATTGCATTGGTCTCCTGCAGGTTGTCTTTAACACTCTCTAAGGAGGGATATTTCAGAATATTTAAAGAATCTTTAATCTTTCATCCTGGAGCTTCTACGACTCAGACATACAGCACCCTTTGTCTCCTGAAATAAATGATTCTCTGAGGTTTTGATGGTTAGAAAAAACTCTTGGTACCTTCTGGCCAGTTGTCAGCCTCACGCCAACATGACATGATATGCCACCTTTCCCCCAGCCTCTCCCAGAAAGTGAGGGGCAATGGGTTCTGTCCCCATCTTACAGGCTCCTCATACATCTGGCTATAAATTTGCACTTGTTAATTATTCAATAGTGCTATGCAAATGTTTTCCCATAAATTACATGTTGCTTGTCTTAAAATTACCCTTTGCTTGGCTGCCCTCCTTCCACTTCTCTTATTCACATTCAAAACCCTCAACACCAATAGTTCTGGAAATAAACATCAATGGATTTAGGTGCCTTTTGCTGTGACATGGTCCTTTGTTTGGTCAGTAACCATGGGCACATGGACTGTCTTTTCATCATTAGTACTTCCCTTACACTTTTTTGTTTTTGTAAGTGTTGTGGTTTTGTTTAGTAGGGGGGGCCTAAGGTGGTAGCTTCTGTAGGAAACTGCTAGAAGTCGCTCCCCTTTGTTCAGGGGACTTGGCCAGGCCTAGGGCGGACCCACTGCTGGCCAAGGCCGAGCCGATTGGTAGCAGAATGTCTCGTGATAATGCCTCTGCGATAACGTATTTAAGAATGGGAAAACAGAAAAAAAGAGAGAGAGAAGAGAAGATGTGAAGAAGCTGAGCGGGGGCAGAGGCGCAGAGGGGGAGGCGCAGGCCTCATGGGCCTTGCAGGCCTCACCCTCTGGCCTCTCGCCAGGCAGCCGACTGGGCCCGACTCGGTCCAGCCCGGCTGCAAGAAGTGGAGAGGAGATGAGAAGTGAATGAGATGTAAAAAAGATCCTGAGAGACACCTACCAGCCTGTTGTGAGGAACGGCTGCAGACACCAAGGTCAGTTCAGAAGGTGGGGGGAGTGAGAGAGAGACTGCGTAGTCTGGTCCGATCGGGGCTGAACTACGACAGTAAGCTATGATGGCAGTGTGCTATAGGTGCAAAATGTTGATTCTATGTACAAAAATGACATATATGTGTATAAATTTAAAAAATAAATCCAGGTTATTCTCAGTTATTTTGGCATATGAACTACTTTTGCTTCCCTACGCATGCAATTAAGTGATTTGTTTGGTATTGTGAAGTCTCTGATGCAATAAAAACCTAATCTAATTTCTTGTTATCTTAATGTAACCACATTCATTATACTGCTTGCTTGTTTGTACTCAGTAATGTCATCATGACAGTGAATATTTATAGTAGCTTGTAAATGTAATTTTGCTTAAGACTGGAATTTTTCTACTTCCTAGTAATTTTTTTTTTTGGCTTTCCACATTTATTTTTGCAAAGGTTAAGGACAGTGGTCAGGGTAACCAGAGTGAGTTTACAAGTCAAGAAAGATTACAGGAAAAAAAACATCCACCTGAGTACCTGCATCTTTTACTTTTGAATTTTGTGCTCAGTGTTTTCAGAAAAATAGAACAATTTGGTAAGAAAGACTGATGGTTGGAGTATGAAACAATGTCAGGCCTAGCCTCTCTGTCACCAAAGTCATTGTGGATTTTTATTTTTGTCACCGGTCTAATATTGGAAAAGGGTGACATTACTACTCCTGGGAGCTATCGGTGGCATGGCTTCTGCAGATGTCCACAAGAACTGACGAGATGTGACTGTAAATGTAGGATAGATGAGGAATACTTTTATCTCCTCTGTAAACTTCAAACGTTTAATTTTACATGCAGAAAATTCAGTTATTGACCTATTCCAACACCAGGAAGCACAGTGCTACTCCTTGCTTTTATTCACTTCGCAGTGGCATTTATACCCCGATGCCCTACTTCTTTTCATGTTACTAATCATTATTGATGAGCAACATTTTAGTTCCTTTGGGTTCATTATATCCATCTTGCATTGTATACTTTACCTAGACATTAAATGGAAGATGCCGCAAATATTTTTTTATAGCAGACGTGGTGTTCATAGAGTCCTTGCGAGGGCCATCTGATGAGACTTCGAATTATCTCAACTGAAGTAAAATTCACTTTCATCACCATTTCTGTACTCTGTATGGAGGTTTGTTAGAAAAAGTGCTTTCATGTTCAGAGATCTAATTTGAGAATTATTGAAATACACTTCAGGAAGAGCAGATTGTTAGTTACACTTGGAAGACCAAATCTGCAGAAGTTCAGGAGATTATATTGCTTGGTTTTGGAGCTAAGGGAACTACAGGAACAGAGAGAAAGGGAAAATTTAAACTTGGTGCAGAGAGGGCAAAACTGCATATTGTGAGGAAAAAACTTTAAAAACCCTTTAGAAAAATGCTGAATGTTTTCTTGAAACAAGAAAGTCACACACATTGATTTGTGTTGTCTTTAATCTACAGAAAGTGCTATAGATGAAAGTACTTCTCAATTTTTAATGTAACATATTCTTTAAAGATGGCTAACAAAGAAAAATGGGAAGTGGTTGATCTGACTTGGAGAGTTCCTGTTCTTATTCTGCACTGTTCCTGATCCTACATGATACCCAGTGCATCCTCAGTAAATCCCTTTCTGTGAGTTAGTTGTTTAATTATGGCATTGCTTCACCAGTATTATACTGTTCTAATCACTTGAGATAATAATTTAATTGCCTTACAGAGTAAGAGAGAGATAGGTGCCCCAGAAGACCTCTGGAAATAGATGTCTGCTTTTCTGTTGAACGTGTTCACAACCACATTGGGGAGCTCTTTCTGGGAAGCCCTTTCGGAAGCTGTGGATCAAAGCTGAGTGGATGGACATGGAGATCTACACCCACTGCCCCACATCAGGCCCTTTTTAGCAAGCATGGGTCACTGCAGGTGAGTAGCCTGAGACCTTTCAGGCTAATACAGGACATAACTAATGAATTCAGAAACACTCAGGGTTTCTGCTCTAGAAAGCAGGTAGACTGGACTGTCTCCAGGACTTGGATGATCTTCGGGTGCTGTATCTAACTTTAGCCTGCTCCTGATTATCCAGCAGTTGTTCACCCCTTAAATATAAACCACATCCACGAGCAAGTCACTATGATTTTGTAATAATGCCTAAGCACTGCACCACTGGGCTCTCTCCAACACAGGTCACACCTTACAACAGGACTGAGATAATTTTAACACTGCTCTTATAATAGTAAGAACAAAAAAAAGAGTGATTTTTTTTTTTTTCTGTGCAGCACAAAACTACCTAAAGTGCAGAATGGGAGAGGGAAAAATAATCAAGAGTCACACTTGCAAACAGGTTGTATTTCAGACCTGAAACAGGTAAATTAATTTAGTAAATCAATTTACTAATTTACTGTAATACTCTTCTGGCTGTGAATGTTAAGGCCAGATGATTTTGAATACACAGTTTATCACTCATTCCAAGACCCATTTCAGTCTGTTCAATAGATACGGATCTCATAAACAGTCCTATCCATTACATATCTAAACCAATGATCATGATCACTAATCTCAGTGAACTTGGTAAATTTGATTTTTCCTTGAATCAAGTTAATGTATCTGCAGAAATGTTACAGGATTACTCATGGATACTATGAACAGCTGAAATAATTAAAATTTGCAGCCTGTACAGTGCTTTTATCCTCCACAGCAAGCTCCTCACTGCTGCATCAGTGTTAAGTCTATGGACAGCCTAAGTGCTGGTCTTGAGTCATGTTGCTCTAATTGTGCGTTATCATTCACTAGGTCCTTCAGGCAGTTTGTTATCCTTTTTTCCTTTTTGAAGTGCTGTGCATGTCACATATCTATCATATCAGAGCTGCTCAGGCAAAAGAACCTCATCCCTTCCCTAAAGAAGGTTTTGTTTTTTTCTGTGTGGTCAAGCAGTAGAGTAGAAGCTGCAGAAACCTCAGCAGTTCTCTTCCAGAGCCATGCTGGAGCTGGAAAAATCTACATTGCAAGTTACTGTCTAACTAAAAGAGATAATGACTTTAAAATTACTTTTTATTAATAGAATTAAGCCACATTAAGTCATAAAAGTTATTAATAAATATGTTAATAGAGTGTGTGGTATTAATGGAAAACATTCTGCAGACTGAATAATTTAAAAGTTGGATATTACACACTTAATTAAACATAAATATTAAAATTATTAATTATCACAGCTAAAATGGGTGTTACCAGTAGGTATCACATCCTGTCTGGTCAACATGCAGCTGTCATTAAAGGTATGTAGATAATATATAAAATATATTTAATGGGTAAGGAATTCAGAGCATGTTGACTATATATGAAATGCTCCTAGAAAGTTGCTTCTGGCAAGTGCTGAGTGTTGGTGGTTCTTAAGTAAGATTTCAGCAAGATCTTAAGCAAAACACGTAACTTGGTTTGCACCAATCCTTATTTACAAAGCTCATGAATAAGTATTACCATCCTGCTTAGGGTAGAAGCTGCAGAATCAGTTTAGTGTCTTTTTAGCAAGCTCTTTTCAGACTCGAGGCCACTGGGCACTGAAAGTGCAGAGCTGACCCTGGGACCATGCTTGCTGTTGGGGCTGTTGTGGTATCTGGTATCTTTTGGATGCTGTGACAATTTTCTCTGAAAACTGTATAATGAGATGGAAGTGCACGAATAAATGAATGTTGCATTGTAATGTTCAGCTCCTAATGAGTAAACACAAACTACATGTTGTTACAAAACCCAGATGTTTAAAATTCTGGGTTGCATATGTGTTGCTGTAGCTCAACAAAATATAACATGGTCTATGATCATGTTCATTAGCGTCGATTGGGGAGCCACAGTTACCTCATATTGTCAAACTAAAAAAAAAAAAAAATTTCATTTTCTGAGGGTTTTTTTCCAAAGCCAGGAACAACAGGCTATAAGAAATCTGACAGAAGCCATGAGCTCTGCTAACCTCTCCCTGTGGTCAGGCCACAAAGCATCAGCTGGGAATTGCACCATGGGATGGAGGAATGAGAAGGACAGAGGCAGGACCAACTGCAAGCCTTATTATGGACAAAGCTTGCCTTGTCCTTTCTAATGGTTGGAATAACATTTTTTTTTATGCCACTCTCTATGTCACTGTTTAGATTAATCAAATTTCTGAAGCCAATGACAAGAGTCATTAGCGGACCTGATGATAGTTTAATTTAGCCTTGAGTATCACAGCACCAGGCCACTGGCACAATCTGATACAGCTTGATTGCCTCTTGTTGTACATGTATATCACTTTGTGTACTTTCGTGGCTGTGCTTTTGTCCCCAAAAGAGCTCATAGCTGCTTATGGATTCTTCTGAGCAAGCTAAAAAGCCAGACGTTTTACACCTGGATAACCACAGATAAATTAAAAGATCATGTAAATAAGTTCAAAGCCATTATACCCCAAGCTCAGCTGATATTGTTAGAGATGGAGTCTTTGTTGGGAAGTACAAAGATAAAATGTTTTTGTTCATGTCAAGCTAGAGGAGGATACACAATAGTGTCCAGGTTGTTCTAAAGAGTATGGAGTTTGACCTCTCCAAACTATTATTTGCCTAAAAATGTAGATAAGTGGCTCTGCTGTCCTATGGGGAAATGCGTGCCAATGCAGAAGACTGACTGTGCTGAAGAGATTGTCAAGCACTGGAACAGGCTGCCCAGGGAAGTGGTTGGGTCTCCATCCCTGGAGGTATTTAAAAGACCTGTAGGCGTGGTGCTTAGGGACGTGGTTTAATGGTCAACTTGACAGTCTTAGGTTTATGGTTGGACTTGATGATCTTAAGGGTCTTTTCCAATCTAAATTATGCTATGATTCAATGTGGAATGGGTTTTAGATCCCTTGGAGTCCAGCCATTGATGTGGTTACTGCACAACATTCACAATGAGAATTATTGGCCCAGGCCACTGGAATAACGGTTTGTGCCTTCACACCATTCCCTTCGATATGTAGCTCTATATTCCAAAGATACCATCACAGACAAGCAGGAAAGCTAACTCTGATTAAGAACGAGTTGGAGTGATGCAGTCTTGCTATTAACTGAAGGCCTGTTGTAAATTTTCAAATGGGAGGAACTGTGAAATCAGCAGCAGGAGAGGGATTTTACTCGACCCTGCAACAGCAGAGGAACAGACTTAATCCTATGGGAAACTGCAAAGATACAGTAAATGTTACTGAGTTCCCATTTTTCCTATTTATCTGGATTATATGAAGAAAGGAAAAACTGATGCTGGGGAGGCAGAGAGATGGCTGTGTTCCTTCAGGCCCTGTATTTTAGGTGCTTATCTCCTAATATCACCAACTGGATGGAAATATAGGACACAATAAAAATAATGTTAGAAAAAGATTTGCATGTGGGACTTTTGCCTTCTTTGGCTGCTAAATCTACTTGCCAGCGTATGTGAACAAAACCAGGGATAATGTTTGTTCATCTGTTTTATTCACTGTAGTTTAGCTGTAATTATCTACACTTTATACCATATTAGTAAATCTACTCCAGAATACTATATTATAATAATTAAGCCTTAGTAATAAGAGAACTTGCTCAACAGCTTCATTATTCTTTGCTCAGATGTGAGGGGACACTGCCAATTTTAGTGTGGATTATAATGTGTGTGGATTAGTGATGTTCTGCTTTAATAATAATACTGAGTAGTCGACTAGGAATTTTAATCTTTAAAGTGCTCTTGAAGCATTAAATAATTAATCCCCATGAGATGGGTAAGTAAATATTACTATCCCTGTTATACAGATGAGGGTAGAATGGGTTAGAGAATTTGTCTGGATTGCCGAAAGCCACTGGGAGTGTAGTTGCCAAAGCAGTGTTTAGGACTACTGGAAAGGACTCAGTATTTCTGCATTTAAAAAATAAGGAAAAGGTATTGCTTCCCTGGAAGCTCAAAAACATTGCCACAAAACTGAAAACATCTTCCCATGTGTCCCTCTTTCTTTCAAAACTGTGCTTTCTATTTCTATGTCAACGGACACCTATGTAAAAAGACTACATATGTTTTAAAATAGAAATTTTCTGTAAGGCAGAAATAACTATACACACCCACATATGCATACACATACAGTGTTATTTAACAGAAGGATGTTCTACTTTCCTGCAGGTTCCTGCATGTTTATTAAATACTAAAGACATGTTTGTAAATCAGATTTTAATATTTAATTTTGTCCTTGAATAGTTTTTACCCATAGCAACAAAACAACTAGAACCTTTGGGAGCCCATATTCAAATTGCCTGATGGTTTTAGATGAATTTGATTAACAAGTATATCGATTCATTTAGTTAGTCTTTTTTTTTTTTTTTTTTTTTTTTTACACACCACAGGTTCCTGAAATTAAGCTGGTATTGCTAGAAATAAGAAGCTGGTATTGGAAATGCAACAGGAATATGAATGAATGTTTGCAGTTCCACCACCAAGGTGGTCACAGAAGGAAAGGGCACTTTTCCAAAATGACTATTGATTTTTGCACTCACATCAGATGAATGATATATGGGGTAGTTCAAGTTTCAAATAACACTCAAACTCAGCTCTAGAGATTTATAAAATGAGTATCAAAAATCGGATGAATTGGTTTATCTGAGGACTGCTCTGAGCGGGTAGGAGTATCTGGCTCAAATGTATAGGCCAAGGTGCTTTAGCCGTTTATTACACAAACATAAAAGCTTCAGACTTATTAACAGTTAAAGAACGAGAAAATGCAGTTTGCAGCTGACTGGAGATTTCTGAAGGATTTACTGTATTCAAGCAATAAAAACACAGTATAAGCTCCCAACTTTTCATCTATTTTTCCAAAGTGGTCACCAGTAAGGGCTACCAGACGCGTGGTGCAAGAAAGCACAGGCACATATCACTTGATCTGGATGTACTTTCTAAACCACCTTCTACTACCTGCATCTCTCCTGTGCTATCTTAAACTTTAAGCAAGCCTGCTGATCATCTTCCATAAGTGATTATTTATATAAAATGGAAGAATTCCTATGGGAGACATGTGGACTCGTAACAAACTACGCTATGGTGTTATGGTAGGGGCCTCTCCTAAGACATGCCAGCATGGTTGATATATGTGTTCTGCATCAGAAAATTTTACTTACATCCTTGGTCAGTGCTCTAATAAATGGCAGCACAGCCACAATTTGTTTGGGAAAAGACCCTTTGGAAAACCAGCTCTTTCATTAAAAACACCTGAAATCGAAACACTTTGTAACACACATATTTTCTTTTGACCTGATATTAGTTTTTTTTTAACAATCAAGTATTTTGATTTTGGTGTTGACCCAAACTAAATTGCTTTTGATTTTCTGGATATATTTTGCTGGGAAAAAATTTCTGTCCTAACGGTTCTTGCCAAATAAATAATCAGAACCATTCACAGCTGAGTGACTATGCAAAACTAACTTTAGTGGTATTTATAGAGGATTTATGTTTCTACTTATTTCAGGAAAAAAAGACTTATTTCCTGTGTCTGTTGTGCTATAGGAGGAAAAATAAAGATAACGCACAGAAAGCTATGGTTATAAATATCTAACATTTGTGGTGGAATGGCAGTTCGCTGAACTTCCTATCCTTGACAACTGAGACTTGTAAAACGGCCCTAATGTCAGCTTGGATTTTTTGACCTCATGATCTCTCTAAACTACTTTCAGCGAAGTGCCAAAGAGGACAAAGCAAAAGTAAGGTGAGAGTGACTGCGAGGAGTGGTGTAATTCAGATTTCTACATAATGCAGGAACTTCTTTGTTGCTAGGAGGTCTCTGACGCTGACACACATTCTTGAACTACATGGATACAATTCTCAAATGGCCTTTAGTTGTGTCCAGTTAAGTATAGGGACTTGTCTGTGTTCAAAAAACTCTTATTTATAGACACAAATTGGAAAGAAGCTATAACTGGAAACACATGCAAGATTAGATTACCTGGGTTTGCACGCACAAGGCTGATACCTTAAGCACAGCTTAATGCCTGGGTGCTGGGGGCAGGAATTCTGTGGGTGTCACACTGGAGGAGCTGCTCGAAGCTCCAAGGCTAGGCGGATACCTTTGGGCATAACTCCTTTTCTGTTTCCAATCTGTCTACTTCAATAGTGTGAGACTGGACTTAAAATTTTAGCAAATATACTACATCGTGCAAAGTCAACAGCAGACAGACAGTGCATCTGAACACGACTATATTTTCTGTGGTGACAGCAATCAATTAAAAAAAAAGGGAAAAATACATTTTTATTTTCCTTTGATTTCCAGGTATATTTTTGGGCCATGACTCCATTACAAATTTGATATATCCAAACAATCTGTGCAGCTGGATCTGATTTATGAAGAAAATAGCTTGAAATCAAATGCAAAGTGGTATGTGTAAATAGCATAGCCATGGCAAACCCAGCATAGCCACTGGGTTTAAAAAATGAGTATTGCCTTACAGCACGTTCCAAAAACTCTTCCATTTCACATTAGTTATTTCTTCAAGAGACTGCATATAAATATTACTTAAGATTAGCATCTAACTTCTGCCTTAACATTACTAATATTTTTGCAAGCCAAGTACCATAAGGAAGGGGAAAATTATGGCTTTGATTCTCAAAAATTTAAGATTTTCTACCTGAAAAGTCAAATTCATAAGACAAATTTTTGTAATGAGAAAAAGTGGATATATAGCAGAGCTATGGCTGTGTTTCTTGCAGTAGCAACAGTGTAACCTGAAGAACCAGTTATCTAAGATATTAAAAGACATTTGTAAAATGCACAGCTGCTTTGATATTCAAGATAATAATTTACAGAAGAAAAGTCAAACACTGTAGAAAGTATTAAGCGAGCTAGCATGTCAGAAAAAGTTGGCAGAGACTCTATTAACAGTTGTGAGAAACAAAAGCATATTAGAGAAAGATAATATACATGCAGAGTTTACAAACCGTGTCTTTAGGGTGGCCCAATAAGTAGAAATATGGGGACCCATGCTTGTCACTTTTCATGCACATGGAGAGACTGGAAGGTACCATTCCTAAAGGAAGGGGAGGAACAGCCTAGGACCAATCATTAGAATTAACAGAACCAGTGACATACAGATATTTTACTATTGTTAGAGCAGAGAATGCTTAGTAAGTTTAGAACAACTGAGTAAAAAGCTTATACGTAACAGGAAAGAAGTATTTCTGTAAAGCCAAGAGAAGTAAGCATGCTGTAAGTCTAAATATTAGTGGATGACTGAAACTACTGTACGTACATATTGAGGACGTAAATTCACCTGGACTGTCAATGTGGAGTACATCTTGAGGTGCTTTTGGAAGCAGTTATGACAAATCAAAAGCAAAGATTTTAATGCATTTCAGAACCGTGCCAATTTACTTGTATGAAAAATCCTTGTATTGGTATCAACTCTGACATTTTTTGCTTTTATTGGTGAGGTAGTGCTGACAAATGAGCAAAGAGTTTCTTCAAGGCCCTTAAAAATGACTCACTGCTAAATAACTTGTAGCTTTTATCTGTCATCCAGCAATGATTTTGTGTATACTGAAACTTTACATTTTACATACAGAACTCTTCCTCCCTTAACTAGCCCAAACTGAACCTAAGCTCTAGTTCTGTAAAATCACCTGCGTGTTGTGAAGCCATAGGATGAGTTTTATACATCATTTGGCATCATGTCAAGCAACGTGGATTCCAAAAATGCGCAATGCAACCCCAGGACTTCTTTTTTAATGAAGCTAAGCAAGAGGGAAGAGAAAGGGAAAGAAGCAATGTTGTGTAAATCCATCAAGTGCCAACCAGTCCCGAGACACAGATTCCTTGTTCACCAAACCTCACTGATTCTGATTCTCATGGCCCTGTGTCTGTTAGTGTCATATCATGACTCAGTATGCTCAGGCTCAGACCCAGATTTCCAAGACAGGTTTTCTATAATCTCAGTGTGAATGAGCTGAGGTCTCTAAAACTTACAACTTCTTGCAAGAGCTGTTGAGCAACTTGAAGTGAAAAACTACCAAACTTGATAGAAAGTATGATACTGAAGTCCTGCTGTGAAAGTGGGAAGGGAAATGAATTAGCTTTCTTCTAGACGTTCCTCACAGGTGAAATTCAGTGTTTCTGCAGTGCCAGATGGGAAGCAGCTGGGGAAGGAGACTGTGCCTTGCCAGAGGGATGGAGTCCACCTACAAGCTTTAATCTTGCTTCAGCCTTCTCTACCTTTTTGTGCTGTTTGCAATTCTTTGGTTATAAGACCCATTGCTTTCAGATACTTCTAGAAACTTATATATTTTAATGTAGCTTTGAATAATGAAAGCTCCAGTCAGGAAATACTACGAGCAGTAAGCCAGAAGCAGCAAGCTGCCAGGGCTTCTGGGACTGAGAATGAAACATCTCAGGCTTTCCTAGGGACCTTCTTCCATAGATATTGACAGAAAACAGCAGTTGCTCTCAGATAAAACTGTAGCTTCCTGGGGCTGATCCATCATTAGAATTAACGTGCCTCTTGCAGAGCTCATTGCTGGATGGAGAGGCTATGATTTGTTAGTTTTATTTAATCTTTAATGTTACTCTTTTGGGGTTTTGTGAACAGTTTTCCCATGTTTTGCCTTTAGGGATGCCTCTTCATCCCAATGTTTGGCTGCACAATGTACATGCCCTTCTCATGGTGTTTATACAGCTATGGTTAAGGCCTGAAAAACATGAGCATCTGTAATTAGGCTCCTACAGTGTGAGCAGACAGATTTTTAGAAGTGCTGCACAGCCCCTGCTGAAGTCAACAACCTCTTAGGCAGATGCATACACAGGGAATCAGGCAGCCATTGCAAGAAATAATCTTGGTCTGTCATTTTATTCAAATTGTATTTAACGCCAGGATGAGAAGTGCTTAGTGCTACAGTGATGACTGAATTTTTTGTCCTGTGACATGTATGAAACCTCCAGCTGGACTCCCTGGGCATTAAGTATGTTTTGGGATCAGAATTCCCAGCAGTACTTCTAGCCTTTCTTGCACAGTAATATGATTTCTTGCTATGACTTGGTCCTTCGGAGAACATGTCTGGCAGAACATTTTCTATGAAACATAATGCTGATGTTCCTTGGGTTTGGATGAGCTGTGATAATTCACCTTCAGTGGAAGCACAGTTCCTCTGGCTATCTGTATCCTCAGCAAACATGTTCTGAGATGCTGGGTGATAAAACATCTGTTTTCTAAGCTTCTTTTGATGCACCCTGCTGTGAAATCAGCTATCATTTTAGAGCATTAATCATATGCATGCTCCTTCCCATATATTCTGATGCTACCATGCACGCTTCAGGGGGATTTCTCCCTCTGAAGTGCTCTGGGATCTTTGGCATTTGTTTTCAAGCAAAATCAACAGCTGGAATTGAGGTAAATGATGCATTTGCAACACACTTTATGTCTTCCCCTAGGTCTGAATAGCGCTTCAGCTCAGCCAGAATTTTCTGAGATGTACTCGTAGGGACAGATTTCCAGGCAGCATAAACTGACATAACTCATTCAGGAGATTTACATCCCCCCAGGAGCTTGTTCTTTGTTCCCTCACCAAGTGCTTTCTTCTTTTCAATACATGTTCTTTTCTTTCACAGATCACTTCCTTACCATTGATGATTTTTCCTTAACACTGCTTTTACTGATGTCAATCACATCATCATTCAAACACTGATATTTCTGGCACTTAAATATGTACCTCCATATTTTGTACTAACAGAAACACGGCTCTGGAATTTAAAAAGCGTTGATTATGTTGCACAAGGAAAATAAAAAAGTGATGACTGAGGGACAATAATGTAGTGATTTTTGGCTGGTTGGTTTAGGTTGTTCTAGGTAAGCCTTCTTTTTAATGCTGTGAGTCTGAATGTCATGCTGTTGGAAAGGTCTTTATACACAGCGTTACTACAACTGACCTGGCAAGTCAACCATTTCATTTGTCAGAGAATGAGAGAGAATATCCAGGAAAGAACCCTGTTAAACTTGTTCTGATTTTATTTCTCCCTAGGCTTCTGCTGTACACCACTGTTGTAATCCAGATACTAGCTCAGTCCTCCAGCCTTGCTTTTTTATACTCAACTAAGTCTTATTTCCCACTGATGGTCTCCAGAGCTGGGCCCTGATGAGAACAAGAAACATTTCTCACATGTACGTGCTACAAAGGGCTGATTATTTCAGTAAAAAAAGCTTCATTTAGTCTTGTTACATTTCAGCCGTGCAATTCTGGTGGGAAGAAGAGGGAACTACTAAATATTGACTAGTTTGTCTACTGTCCTCAGGACCACTTTGTCATCGAGCTTGCTGTCACAATCTTCTCTGCATTCAATTTTCCATTACTTGGAAAGGACAGTCTTCTCTGGAGGTCTGTGTCATCAATACTCTGAGAGATGTTCTTTGTAGCATGATGACTTACCCTTGAGATTCTGGCCTTCTCGAGACATGCCCTCTGGTTATGATTTCTGTTTTTTAATTTCTGTTTTAACTTCCTAAACAGGCTGCTGTTGATTTTTATGTGCGCCTTCTGTTTGTTCTTGGAGTATTTCTCATTGCTTTGTGAAATGACCTAGGGAGGACTTGAATATCTCAGTTAATTTCAACAGGCATCTTATGTTTCTTCCATTCTGCCTGCAGACTGGGTACTGCACTGACATTTCTCTGCCTGCGTAATGCATGGTAAGCACTGCAGACATGAGGATGTTTTCCTTTGCTGTGATGCTTTCTGTAGGTTGTGTGTACATTACAGAGTAATTCCTGCCCCCACTGCTTTTTCAGTGCAGTGGGACAACACAGCTTTCAGGTACAGCTACGTACTTCTCCTCCCATACAGAGCTGTAAGCTGGGGATGCAGCTAGGAAAACGATCACATTAAACAGCACTTCTTTGCAGTAACTTTTATATCATAGCAGGTTGCATTTTTACACAGCTAATGCATTCCAAATGCCTTTCTGAATGGTGAGCAGTTCTTTAAGCAGTTCTGTGAGGTCGTCCTGTTTCCTTCTGTTAGCACTATGAACTGTGCCTGGATTTGTAGTGGTTTATCTGTATTTGCTATTTGAGTTCTTCCAGGGAGGGGAAGGGGAGGCTCGTGCACATGTACACCTTTCAGAACCTTTGTTTTCCCAAAACAATGCTATTTACCCTGAACTTTTTTTACATCTATGTACATTTTCTTATAATTCTGGAACAAGGTACAGATTTATAAGATTCTATAAATATATAAAAAAATGCAACGTACACTATCCTGAGCGTTGCCTTAGCCACAGAATTGGCTCTAGTCTAGAGAAGAAAACGGTGCAATTACCATGTATACTGACAGCTAGCAAAGCGTTGACTATCAGCGGAGCTGACTTTAATGTCACCAACGGAGATAATGAATTTATGTTGATAACAAAGACTGACCTGAACCTATAGTTAAGCCTAAGTACTACTTTGAATTTTCATATGCTACTGCAACTTCTGATTCTAATGGGAAATTATGTTGGAATTTAAAAAGTAACATTAGAAAAGTTTAATAGAATTTTGGACCTCCTAGCACAGAGAAGTCAAGGAATTTTCATTGAAAAAGCCCTTTTCCTGTGAGATTTCAGGTCCTGCTGTGCACATCACAGAACTTACGTAAATATATAACATTGTCACACCATACTTTAGAGGAAGCCATGATTTCAATTTTAAAAAAGAGTTTTTTTGTCTTTGTATTACTTTTGCATATTTTTTTTTTTACTTCTTGTTATTTCAGTAGAGAAATAAGGTTTCTATATTGTCTAAATGACTCACACTTTTTTAAATGCTCAAAAAAGTCTCAGAAGTCCCCCTGAAACAAAACATAAGAAGAATGAATCCTGCTTTCTCATCACAATGAGCAAAGTCTCCTTTTTTACTCAGACTTGGCTTCTACTTGATCTTCTGTGTATATCATCAGAGATAATATAGTGGGTGAGTTTGTCAAAGAAAGAAGTACATTCTGGTTAATGCTTTGAGTTTAAACCTGAGCCACTGAATTGCACGCCAACAAGATCATCTGCTGTGATTCAAAATGTGCAGAGAAGTACCAACAGAGTAAGAAAAGAACAGTTTATAGACAAATCAGCAACTCCCAGCACACTCAGAGATGTCCCCTAATGGGTTCAAAGTGCTTCCTCCAATGCCCATCTGGTAAGTCATTGCCTATGTCTGGAGGGCGGCAGAGGACAGTGATGTACACACATATATGGTCTTGAGCCAAGGAAACACTTAAACATGTGAATAATTCCACCTCTACTCAGGTAAGCACTTAAAACCATACTTAATGTGCCCCAGGACACAGCAATATATAAATATGAGCACTGCTGCTTAACTCAAAAGCAATATAATTATTTTATATAGGTTCATGCACATAGAAAAATGTAAAGACGAAAACCCACCATATTCTGGGACCTGGCCTGTTCCACGTTTCAACAACAGTCGCACTCTCCTGCCACCAGACTTGATTAACTCTATTGCTCTGGCGTGTGTCATGTCCCTTGTGCTGTCTCCATTGATTTCAATTATTTGATCTCCTACCTGTCAGGTAAGAAGAAGATTGAGTCAGATAGAATTGCAGTAAAATGAGCATTTCAGAAAGAGACATATTCAATGGATCACAGGTTACTTGAATGGCAGACAGACACATCAAGGTAAATTTGTTCCTGTCTGTCTGAGGGATATTACTGGCAGATTAAATAACCTACAAAGTGGATTCTGAATGTGGTGTATCAAACGCTGCTCATCTTCTGTGGAAATGCGTTTGTAACTTGCCTCATGTCTTCTACACGTAAGAGTTTGTTTTGAATTGCTTGATATGTTGGAATCACTGGTGACATTATCTGTGATATACCTTAACTTGCAGTGCTGTGTGGGCCTGAGAAGACCATTGCTGCATTTAACTTGTCGCTTTCATAGAGAAAAGAGAGGTTCAAAGCATAAATACCGAGATCCATCCTTTAACTATCCAAATCTTGGTAGCAAAGTTTCACAACAAATTAAGAGTTCTTACAAAGCAAACCATTAAGCAAAGAAAGTGCTACGGCATGATCACACAGATTTGCTGGAGAGCCTGCTTTGAACTATTTATCCGCAGAAGATTTTTGCTTGGACTAAGCACAGCCCCTGGCTGAGCCATCTCGTTAGGGTAGCCAACTCCAAGGCTCTGATTACGGATTTCTGCCACTCATCTCCCAGCCGGCTTTCCAGTCAGAGTTAGCTTCATCATTATTTTTCCATCTCTGTTTCTACAGCTGTGAAATGGGGCACTGATGTCTGCATCTCCCATCCACCCCGATCTCCCTCCCAGCTTTGCCTCCTGCTGGGATGTTTCGGTTCAGCTCTTCTCTCTGGGACAAGAGCTGGCTTTTGACACTGGAAAACTTCTCCATGAATAGGGGAGTGGTTGCTTTCCACTGTGCCTGGTCGGCATGGCAGACAGCACGTGTTGTAAGAGGCAACTGTACAGCTTGTTGGGTGCTGCAGCACCACAGCCACCCACTTCTTTTGTGAGAGAGTTAAACGTGCAGCACAGCGAGGCGACGTGTGAACCTCGCGTTAGCAGCACCACAGCCTTTGGAGTTCACGTTTTGCAGCTGCGTTGCAGAAGCCTCCCAGCCCCATCACGGGGGTGACCCAGGTGAAGCCCAGAAGGAGGGCTGATCTCCTGGTGCTGGCAGAGGTGCGGGTCCAGGTATTGGCAGCCAAGAGAGGTGCGTGAGAGTTTCAGTTGAGCAGATTCAGCAAAATCATTGTTGTGGTTTAGCCCTGTCACCACATAGTTTCTCACTCCCCCTCCCCTTCCCCAGCAGGATGAGGAAGAGAATCAGGAAGAAAGGAAAACTCGTGGGTTGAGATGAAGAGAGTTTACTAGAATAGCAAGGGAAAATGACAGTAATAACAAAATATAAGGATGCTAAAATATAACAATGCATGATTTCTCACCAACTGATGTCCCAATGACTGACACAGCCCATCCCGAGCAGGGATCATGGAAACAAAACCGAACAGCAAGCAAAGGAGCGAGAGGGAGCCATTCCTCCCCTGGCCAACCCCCACTTAAGTATTGAGCATGATGTTTTTGGCATGGAATACTCTATTTGGCCAGTTTGGGTCAATTATTCTGGCTGTCTTTCGCCCAGCTTCCTGCACCTGCACATTAGCGAGACCTGGAAAGCTGGACTGTGTCCTTGGTCTCATTATCTCATATCATCAGTGTGTTTATCAACATTCTTCACATCCCAAATCCAGAACACATCAGCTACAGGACACTGTTTTTTTTCCTACCGGCACCTCAGCTTGGTAGGATTACATATGCCTCAGTCTGCATCTAGGGCTTCCTCACCGTGTGTACCCACTACACTGGAATAATAATGCTGCATGTATCTTAGAGAGGGTTTTAAGGAGACTATACAGATTTCAAGATGATGGGCAATTCCTTTTCCTCTTACAAGCCTGTCTTGACAAAACCAGCTCTTTGCTGGCCTTGGACATTGAAATGTTTTCTGTGTTGTATGTTTTCTTTGCTGCTATTGTATTTCTGTCAACTAAAACTGTAATCCTTCAGAGGCTTTCCTTCCTTCCTGAGTTTAAAATACATTATTTACCAAATACATGTGCATAATATGAAATGTCAACAAGACTCTCAGCATCAAAGAAAACTGGAAGGGATGTCAAGAAGTTATCTAGCCCCTACTTTTGTTCAGAGAAAGAAAGAATGCCACTAAAAGCACTACGGCAGTGTTTATCAATAGGAATTCATACCTTGTCAATAGGAGTGGCTGCCTATTTTAAGAACTCTCCCAGAATCCTGTACACAATCTATGCCAGTACTTTACTTAGCTAAAAAGCCATTGATCCGAATAAAACCTCTCAGCCTTGCTGTCACATTTTGTAAATGCTGCAGGCTGAGCAGTGGAGGAAAAATTTTGATTATTTTTTTGCAAAAAGACCTTATTTTTGCAGTGCAAATTTCCTCCTTAGCAGATTTTCTCTTTTAGGAAGAATGCATGAAGAATGCATTTGGTAGTACCATGCAGTGTGCATTTTTAGACACTTCTGATGACATCCAGACCACGGTGACACACAGTGCAAGTGCTGTCTGGATCATGGAGAGATCTCCCCAGGATCTGGCCATGCAGGGCTGTTTGCATCACCCTAGGGAGGATGTAGTTGCTGCACACACTTAAGGTAAAAATGGAAAACCTCTTTTACCACTTCTGTAACATGAAGACAAAAGATAGACTTGTAGCATCCCCATAAAGATATTAGTGAGGCCAAATGCAAACAAAATTCAAGCAGTTTGAGAAAACCTGTTTCTAAATGTCATTAAACAATTAAACCCTGGTAGAAATCCTATAAAAGTAAACTCAGATTTTCCAAAGGCTTAATGACAACTCTCTTTTGTGTCATATTGCCTGGATAGGCCATGTTTTGCAGAAGGTTTTTTAAAATGATCTTGTTAGCATGTTTTGAGAGAAAAAGTGCCAGATTAGATCAAATGAAGGAGGTGTTTTTAGCACTCCTTGATAAATAGCCATTAAAATGAGTACCGATGAAAGCTGTTCAGAGCACGCACTGTCTTTCAAATAAAATTCTCTGCACTCCAGAGCAGAAAAAGAGAAAGATTTTAATACAGTTTAATATGTAGAAAGGTTAAGTTAATGTCACATTTTCCCCTTGCCGTTTGCCTTTCTTCCATTCTTATTGGTCAATATGCAGGAACTGTCTTGTACTAATGTAACCTTTTCTGTATTTCAGTGGATTAAAATATTTTTTCCTCTGTAGGCAGCATATAGCTGATTTGATAGTTTCCTTTTTTATTAGAAAATCTTAAGTGCAAATAACCTGAGAAAGCTTAAAAAGGCCCATATCTTGGTTAGATGACTAAATGAGGGGAGAGAAACAAGTTTGAAAGAATTAGGTGCTCTGAAATTCAAATCAGAAAGTGTGAAACCAGAGGTAAAAGGAATAGTTGCAGGAGCAGTGGGTTGTGTTCCAATGCATTTGTGTCTTGTGGCTGACTGATGTATTACAAAAATATGTTTTCCTTTCTCTAGTCTTCTACTAACTTTCTAGTCCTCCGTGAATTCTTGGACATAATTACTATAGTAATAGTCTAGAAATTATTTTCTCTAAGTCCTTGGGCATACATGAAGATCAGCAGGTTCGGTTGACTTGAATCTAAGTATGCTTTAAGCAGATTTATCCTTATTCTGATTGATACTACTTTCTCTTTGTTGAAGTTGATGTAGCAAGTTTATGGTCCTTCTGAACATCGAATTGAAGACTGATACAAAGAAAGCACTGAATATTTCAGCCCTTGCTGCAGTCTCCATAGGCAACAGGCCTCTTCTGTTCTTCATATTTCTTTTAATACATTGATGTTGCCTTTTCTTGTTACCTTTTATACTTTCCTTGCAGGCTGCTTGGGTATAATTCTGACACGTTTAATCTTCCCTCTGCATCTAGTGGGACACCAGCCACCTAACAGGTGTTGCAGCATCAAGCTTTGAGCGTTTACATCTTTTATTGGGTATGACCCTGTGGCATTAGCTCCTTTCATGCAAAGTGACACATTTGGCTATCAGACCATTATTTTAAGAGGCATTTCAGCAAGCTGCCTTCTGTGGAGATATAAAGCTTTCCAGATGAAACATCAGATCATTTTAAAAGGTAAACTTCAATGTAGCAATGTTATCATTTTGCATGACATTTAGGTCCTCTGTCATTTTACACTTTATAGATTTAATTTCTGTGAAGAAATTAACAGGAAAAACAACTCTCCACATCTAGAGAGTTAGCCATCCCAAAAATAATACCTTCAGCTCCCATGCCATTCAAGTACAATATTCGCCTGACAGACTGAGAGGACGCATGCATCCTAATCACCAGGTTTTAAATCCACGAAGAGCAGGGAGAATGTTTGAGACTGCAGCCGGTGAAATCCAATATTCTAATCTCACAAAGGCACAGACTGCCTTCGGCTCTTTGGAATAAATTTTGTTTTGAAGGTGTCGTTACATGAGATCCATGTGCGGAGCTGCAATGAACACATTGCTTCGCAGGGCTGGCAGCTGTTTGGTGGCCAGTTATGCAAAACGAACCAATGGACCCCTTCCTGCTCTCAACAGGCAGGCCCTGTGCCATGGGACACTCCCCGAACTGTCATCAGCTCTGATTTCTAACCTTCCTGGCAGTCTTCAGCAAAGACTAGAAAGCCAGATTGATCGGCCTCTGCACCCTCCAGACGCTCCCACTAGCTTAAGGTTGAAGCGCGTTGGCAAGCCAGCCTGGGAAGCTTGCACGGCTGCTGCCAGAGTTGTGTTTATTCTGAAGAAACATGCTCTTTGCAGCTATGAATCTGGCAAATTTACACACATTTATTTTACATTGTGTTTCTTTCTTCCTACAGAACATAACCCTGCCTGAATTTCCATGCTGTTTGGGATGAATGCCTACCCAAACCCACTGGTTCTCCTCCTGACCCGATGGCATTTGATAAAGAAAATGCTCCTCTGTTCTATTCTTACAATGTGCAAGAACAAAGTAAACACTGAATGCTTCTCCCATCCTTAATATTTTAAAAGTTGAATATGAATGATTTAAATGTAATTATGAAAGTAGTTTGTGTGTATAGGAAATGTCTTAAAAAAATCTGTTTCAGTTCAAGTTAATTCAGACACTCCATCCATGCGTAAGAACAACTGAGCTATAAAATTGGGCAGCGTGTTTTCTGGCAATAATGAGAAGATAATATTCCTAAGGAGTGTTTAAGTGACATCACTATTGATAGGTTAATTAGAAATAAAACTGTAAAGCTTCTCCAAATCATTAGAATAAAATGCCTCTAGCACATGTGAGTTTAGCTGTGGAATCTTTGTTCTGGCCACATTTTATAGTAATTATTACCTGTCTTGTTAAAAAAAGCCAACCATACATATAAATAGAATTTCAGAAGCAGACAAAATCAGAAGGAACTACATACAGCTTTAATGTAGCAAAGAGCTTTTTCCTTGCTCAGACGTACTTTAAAGCTACTGACAATAGCCTTGTGCACATTTGCCTCTGTCAGTGTGTAAGGAACAGTCTCTAACCAGGTGTACAGCTCACGGTTGCACAAAAAGAAATTAATTTTGTAGGCACATTTTCATTCTATGTTAAATGAGGAAATCTAATGATAAAAGCAGCCTCAAATGATTTGTAAAGAGGGTATTGCTATCTGTCATTTTATTAATGCATTTTATAATTAAACCTCAGGAAAGAGACTAATTACACTTAATTCCTTTTATATGAGCATTCTATTTTTATAACTGAAACATTTTTTGCATATTATTTGTTGTTATTGTTAATGAGTCCAAAAGGCTGAGAGATTGTCTTAACTTGGAGACCAAATACCAACTCCAGAACATCTTTGTTGGTGTGTTTCCAAGCACTGTCAAGCCCTAATATCATTGCCTGGAGTTAGGCACAGGCTGGATATCTGCTGTGCAAACTTCCTCACAGCAGAGAGTCTGTACTGCCTGGAAATCCCAGGTGTAATGTCTGACCTGAGCAAAGCTATGGGGTACTTCTAGTTGTGGACTCCTTCCAGTGCATTTTAGGTACATAAGCTTGGCTGTCTCAGTAAGAGACATGCTTTTCTCTTTGGAGGAATTACACTAATGTACCCCATGCCTCTTGTGAAGCAACCAGCCATGAAAGTTTAAGAGTACAAACTCTTTTCTTCCGTGGTCAACCAGTTGTTTAAGCAGCTGTGGCTTCTTACCCCTGGAAATGCCGGGCTCCTCGTTAGAGCAGAGAGCTGCTCTTGCCTCCTGCTCAGAAGGGGAGGGCACGTAGGGGGGAAGAGAGGGGCCACAGGACATGGACTGAGCTGGTGCAGAGCATTAAATGGCTTTCACACCACTCCTCAGCAGGTGCTATAGCTTTTTTTCCTTTTCACTTTTTCACCTTTTCCTGACAGAGGGAGAAATGCTAGAAGTGCTATTACAGAAAAAGACCTTGGAAAGTGGAAAATGTGCATGACCGAGTGTCTGCAGAGAATGGGGAGGGCAGGATTGAGAAATGGAGTTTGCACTGGTGAGTGGCTATCAAGACAGCAAAGTGACTTCTGATACTACAATAGACTTGATGCCTTCAGCAGCATTGCTGCAAAATAATCCATGTGTATGTGAATTAAAGGTGTCAAAGATAAAAGGAAAATTCATTATCTTACTAGAGTTAATGGATATACCATTACTTTCTTTAAATAGAGCTAGGATGACTCAGTGTACCATAATGTAGTATTAATAGCATGTATTGTTTATTTCACTACTACAATCATTGATAGGAACCAATAAAGATGGTTAAAAAAGAAGCAGAAAATTTTCTGATATCTTCTTGATGGTCTCAGTCAGTTCCCATTAAGCAAAACCAAAGAAAATTCAAGACTTGGCAAGCTGTTTTTATAGATCCTACATAGAAGCCTAGGCATAAATGTTCATGGAGACTGTTTCGTACAAAGTTGCATTCACACAAGAAAACAGAAAAGAACATAAACTCTGACAAGTTAAACATAAAACCACAAAAAGATTTTCAGGAGGAAAAATGCTAAAATGTAAGAGCTAAGAATATACTTTCAAACATAGCAGAGGTGTGGAGCCTGCCAGAGAACGAAGAGCTCGAAAGATAGTTTGGGTGCAAGGTAGAAAAGACCACAGAAAATAGTCAGATGAATTCTTTGCATCAATGTTCTCTAAAGAGGAGAATAGTAAAGCTCCTGCAGAGGGTTTACTCACCACAGGGGTGAGTCTGAGGAAATTACTTCAATGGCAGGGTCAGTGGCAAAGATTTTATAACAGACTGATGAATTGGATAGTAAGAAACCACCAGAAGTAGATGGCTCTCATCCTGAACTCTAAGGGAACTTGGATATGCAACTGATGAATTAGTAGCTACAGGATGTAATCTACTGCCTAAATCAGTAAACTGCTGAATAGCAGAGGAATGGGAAGTGGCAAGTGTGACACCAGTCTTTAAAGACAGTCCTGGAAAGTAACCAAGCGAGTCTCATGTTCAATTGAGCAGACGGAAGGAAGCAATAAGGCTGGTGAGGGTTAGTTGGCACATGGATAATGATGATATAGTGGGGAAGGGTTAGTGTGACTGTTGTAGAGGGAAGCCGTTCCTCACAGATCTATTGCAGGTCACTGGAGCTGTCAATGACTATATAGATAAATGTGATCTGGTTAGTATACTGACATTTTCAGAAAGCTCTTAATAGTAAAGCCTTCAGTAAAAGCTCTGCTGTGGGATGAGAAAGAATAGGGTCTTCTAGGTAAGAGATTTAATTCAAGGAGAAAAAAAAACTTTAAATAAGTGGTCAATTTTCACAATCAAAAGACCTTACTATAGTGATTATTCTGTTCAGCGTATTTGTAAATGGCATGGTGAGGAGGTTGAAGATTGGGGCGATAAGATTCACAGGCAACACAATACCATGCAGGAATGTTAAGTCTAAATTTAAAGTTAAAAGCTGTAAGAAGATAGCAAAATACTGTGTGTTAAAGCAGCAGGTGAAATTCAGTGGTGCTAAGTGCTAAGTACAGTGGAAAATTACATCCACAATCACTCTAAATTAACTATTACTCCTGAAGAGGCAGATCTCTTAGTTTTTGTGGTTAGCTCGCTAAAAATGTCAGCCCAGTCAAAAAAGCAAAGAGAATATTAACAGTTAGGGAAAGAATAGAAAACAAAGGATAAACCATCACTATGTCATTTAGGAGCACCAATATCTTGAAAACTGCAGATTGTTCAGGTGCTTCTACCTCCAAATACACGTGATTGACCAAGAAATGGTTTGGAGGAGGCCAATGAGACCGATCAGGGTTAAAGAACAGCTCCCTTATGAGGCAAGATGAAATAGACTGGTGAGCTTCAGTGGGAAAAAGGTGAATATGATATAGGTCAATATAATAAGGAATGATATGGAGAATGAGGAAGCAGTCATAAGATTATTATGTTGTAGCTATAAACAAAGAAAGGAGCTATTTTCAAGCAATGCAAGCATTTAGCTTTGGAATCCATTGACATAGTATATCAGGAATGTAAAAAGCACGAGCAAATTCAAATAAATGGTTAAAAAATAGTCCTAGATACTAAATAAGAAAATTCTAGTATTAAAAAAAAAAAATCTGTAAACTGCTGATTGCCAGGGGCTTGGATGTTGCTATACCCAGTGAAGAATCGTTTTGTACTTGTCCTATATTGCTTTCCTAAGCATCCTCTACTTGCCCTTGTTGGAGTAAGGACACTGGACTGAGTGGGCTGTAGGAATTGGTCTAATATCTGTATCCTTTAACTTCACAGGTGATCTCTCCCAATTTCTACTTGTCACAGTTTGGGAAAACACAGAAGAGAAGCTGACTCTGTCATTCCAGTTGCTGGACAAACTGTTTCAGCTATGAGAGCAACATCACTTGGTGTGTTAATTTTTTTCTAACACTCTTGATTTTTACTTTTTTAAGGGCTAATTAATTTTTAAGACCTGAAAAACTTTATAAATCTTCCATGAAATACAGATTTAAATATCATGCCTGCCTGCCAAGTATTTTATTTTTAACATTTCATACTAAACCATTTTTAGCGAGATTATTAACTTGTTCTTTTCCATAGCTGGCTTGAAGGATTTTACTATTAGACACAGACCTACAAGGGTGCTTTGAATGTTTCAAATTGAGTACATTTTTGCAAGAATGGTGTTAATTACCATTAACAGAGAGAGGAATATTCTTTCTTCTTACCTTTCTGCAAACAAATTCTAAAAGACACACACAAATTTTTGGAGAAATGATGAATAATAGTTCACCTACAGTTAATTCACTCTTGATTTATTAAACTTTTACACTGTCAAAACATATTCAGGATCCCCAAGGACCTCAGTTTGCATTTCTTTGTTGTGCAAACACAAGAATATTGATCAGCTTTATCTGCACATCAATATATTCTTTCTTGAGTTCTGCCAATTACACCAACCTGGCATTGAGCTCCTCTTGCCACAGGCTGGCATACAGCTCATATGCTCGAGTATCCCAGTTGAATTCCCCAGTTCAGATCAATCACACCCAGTTTCACTGCAAGTGAGATTGGACAGTGATGTATGTAGCAAGGAACTGGCGTGTGAATGAGATTACCCCAAAGGGACATGCAATTTGGTGGGAAAGCACAGCTAACATCTTCCTGAACTGTTCAGATGGATCACAAATCACAGAATAAATGGATGGCACTAAGCATATCTTTGTCTTTGTGCTCCATTGTAATGACAGTGTTGACATTCACTGAACACTTACTATGAAGGTAAGATTTATATTACAGCATAAAGTAAGCCAGGTATGCTGCAGGTTTTAAGAGTAAGTGTTACTTATGTAGAAAAGATTGGCTACTTAACTGACATTTATCACTCTGTAGGCATTTATCTTTCAGATATGTGCACAAGACCTTAGTCAAACAGAGGCTGATAGAGCACTGTGTGCTCCTGGAGCATTTTTCTGTCCCTTATGTGTGGGCATAAGGTCAATATTTTATATCTAAATATCAGTGACTTTTCAGTGGGGTTTCTGATGGCCTTCTGAAGCCCATGCTCATGTTAAGTGCTCAGCAGCTGACTTGCTACTGCTCCCAGCCCACCACCTGGGGAACATCTTTTTGGCTCTCAGGACGTACCACTGCACTTTTATGCTTGCTGTGACTACAGTAAAGTTGCAAGAGGCTTTCCAACAGCAGTATCTACTTTGATCCAATATTTTGAATACAGGACTTCACTGACTTAAGACCGGGAGATTCACAAGAGTCAATATCTCAGAGTCTTCAGCTTATTTTCTGATCCAAAATAGGAGTCCAACATTTGCTATGGCAAAAATGAAGGATTACACTTGCCAATCCTTGATTTATTTTTTGATACAGTGATTGCCCTAAATGTTTGTAAGAAGGTCGTGACTGATCAAGCCATTCTTGCCCTCTTCCCATTTCCTTGCTGCAGCTTTCTCGGTTGCATAGAGGAATGTCTGTATCTGTCACCCACTATCTCTACTGTGTGACAACTGCTTGCCTCCTATTTTTAGTACTTTTTGCTCTAATCACTGTCAAGCTGAGCTGAGCTACTTCTTGCTTGCTGTACTTACTGACTGCAACCTCAGGTGTATTCCACTGCAGACTGTAAGAAATAACCCTTTGATGTGGCGTTAATCAATGATGGAGCACCCCGAACAGATGCTCTATTCTTCATTAACAAGAAATCTAGGAAAGGCTCTATGCCAGTGAGGAGCCAGTGCAATTGTGAGGTCTGCACAGCAACATGCTCTTAAAGATTTCTATTTACTGTAAATGAAGAAACAATTAATTTTTCCTTTTGAGCTTTTATTGGATGTTCTCTGACAGGAAACAATCAGTCCTGTTGATGACCAGTGCGTTTTTCGTATTTACTCCTTTCCTTTGGCAAAAGGACTACAAAAAAGCTAAGATAACCATTGAGATTGTTCTGGAGGGACTGAAGAAATATAGCAGTAATGCTTGGAAAATGGCATCACAAAGATTAGGGGAAGGTCCCTGTGTCTGAAGCTACAAGAACTGTATGTGATTTCTCTCACAAAATTTGACCCTGGAATGGGAATCTCACAAAACAGTATACATGGTAGCCCACCCATTTCTCCTTTGATTTTGTCTTCTATGAGATGCAAGGCAACAGCTACCAAAAATACATTTTAAAAAGAATGATGATACTTTACAAATTATGATATGAGCTTAAAATAAGTGTCTGTGTAAGCTGTGTTATGTTCAAACCTCAGACAGGGAATGATTTCTTAATTGGTGGAAGCGGATGACTTTGATCTTTTAAAAACCTAGAAGTCAAGGCCTGCTAAAAACAGATACAGTGATAAAGTGACTAGATGAACACGAAGCTAAATGTGTGTAACAACAAGCAATCAAGAAAGCTGAAATGGAAAAAATCCACGATGAACAGAAAAGCAAAAGTTTTCTGCTTTGCATGGTATAAAAGCCTTTCCTGACGCTGCAGGGATATAATTAACTAAAACTGCTCTAAACTTTGTCTGCTTTTCAGCTCTGCCTATCTAGCCACTGTACCCAGAATAACTCAAGGGATTTCTGAGTGCCTGACTTGATATGTTCAAGAGTGTCCTGCTCCAAGGAGATAGGTCTGTATTCCCTTGTTAAACTCCACTGTTATACAGTTTACAGAGATGTCATGGTTTAACCCCAGTTGGCAACTAAGTACCACACAGCAACTCGCTCACCCTCCCCTTGGCCCAGTGGGATGGGGGAGAGAATTGGAAGGCTAAAAGTAAGAAAACTTGTATGCTGAGATAAGAACAGTTTAATGACTGAAGTAAAAGAAAATTTAAAAAATAATAATAATTAAAAAAACAATTAAAATGTAATGAAAAGGAAAAAAAATAAAAGAAAGAGAAACAAAACCCAAGAAAAATAATTGATGCAACCACTCTCCACTCGCCGACTGGCGGCCAGCCAGTCCCTGAGCAGTGGTCGTGGCCCCCCGGACAACTCCCCTCGGTTTATATGCTGAGCATGATGTCATATGGCATGGAATATCCCTTTGGATAGATTGAGTCAGCTGTCCTGGCTGTGCCCCCTCCCAGTTTCTTGTGTACCTCCAGCCTTCTTGCTGGCAGGACACGAGAAGCTGGAAAGTCCTTCACTTAGTGTAAGCACTACTTAGCAACAACTAAAACATCAGTTTGTTATCAACAGTACTCTCATCCTAAATCCAAAACATAGCACTGTATCAGCTATTAGAAAGAAAATTAACTCTATCCCAGGCAAAACCAGGACAAGAGCTCAGGTAGGTAGGTGCCTACATGCTGCCTATTAGTTTGAGAAGCCTGAGGAGTTAATCTTGATCCTAATTAATTTTTTCCAGGAGGCATAGTTAGTAAAAATCAGCTATTGCATGTCATCCACCTGTTTAGAAGCCTGGCCTCTACACTTTTCAAGGGGGACCTAGAATCATATCTTCTATGGGTCAAGACATGGCTTTAATATCAGGTTATGAGTTTCATAGGCACTCTGTCCCTCTTACTGCAAACACAAATTCACAAGTCATGTTGTCAGAAGGAGAAAAATAGAAGTTGCCTGACCTTGTATTAAGGACACTTACAAAGAGGGAAATGCCAGTTTTGAATGCTGTTGTGTACTCATATATGGGTTTTGACAGCAGTTTCAAATGTTATGCCTATGCCTTCCATGACTTGAAACTTGAGTTCTGTTTCCTTCCACATAAGATACAGAGTTGCTGTTGTGTGCCTGCCTTTTTTGACCCTTGGCTCTTAAATACTTATTTCTCTCTTCTTGCTAGGAATAATTCTTGGTTTAGGTGGACAAAGTTTCCTGAATAACCACAAATAAAGTTGATGTGAACTCTGTTACTACGGGAAAGGACAAAACACACATATTGTGCTAGTTTGCAGAATGCCATCAACCTGCCCACAGCATAAGTTGGTCACTGGTGTGAGTCTCACTGCCCTGCTCACTTGGCAAGGTAGAATAGACCAGGTAAGGCCACACAGATTTCTATGCAACAACAACACAGAAGCTCATAATTGATACTGTAGGAGCTTTCTGTCCTTTGTGCCTATTTTTGTCTCCAACTGTGTACAAGTGATACAAAGAAAGTGGCACAGACTGCAGGAAAAGCAACAAACAGGAGAAAAGATTGAAGAGCGAAAGAAGGACTGCAAGCATTACAGATATCAAATTCTGCAGTGCTTGTATTTCAGATGTCTGTTATTCAAATACATAAGAAAAATCTACAAAAGAATGAGAAAAATAATGTAATATTAGGAGATATGAGGAAGCTAGAGATAGGGCTAACTGTTGTACATGGACTGAGAAAAATGAGTTGACAAGACAATGAAACTAGAAATGTCACACATGAGAAGTATGGCTTACATGGAAGATGTGAAAAAAAGGATGTAACTCCCAAAGCAAAAAAAATGATACAGATGAATACTGTATATAAAAAACCCACATTTTGCCCTCATTCTTAATGAATTTCATATCCACTAAACCCATTTGTGCAAGATACTCTATGTCCTTGCAGCCCTCAGCCACAGGCTCTTTGTTTGACGCTGGTTTCAATAAGCATGCTGGCTGCAGGAGATATCATTCAAAGCAATAAGAGACCTGTTGATCATATCTCACATGTCTAGCAAACACTACAACCACCCTTAACAATTCTCCCGAGAGCATTCAGTAGTTCCCCATGGCTGAGACAGTAAGGGATAGAGATCTGCAAGCAGAGCTCTGCTGATTGCTGTCCTCAATGTGAGAAAAAGAGACAAATATGAGTTATCGTGAGCCTCATCTAATGGACCTGTAAAATTGTTACCAGTAGCATGTGAATCTTCAAAGGCTGTGGGGACTGTACTCCACAATCAGTTGTGTTATGTCCCTCATCTCTGGTGACTGATTCAACTCAATACTGCTGTCACTGATACTGTGTGCGTCATACTCTTACCCTACTCAGGCCTTGAAGTGTTATTTTCCAATATTGCCGTCACCAACTAGTTTCAAATTTTTTTCCTGATATTAGGATTACTTGAGAAACGGAGTCCTGATGTGCTCAGACCTCTGCTAGTTTTGATATCAAAGGCAATAATAATTCTCCAAACTTTTCTCCTGGTTCTTTTAATACATTTTTGTCTTATGGAACACATACATGATTCTAGTCACTCCATTTTTTTTGCCATGGTGTAGACAGAGTCTTATATTTCTGGTGTTCTCTCATCCTGAAGAAGAAAGGAGGCTGGAGAGAAATTTTTAGAACTCAGAGCTCTCAGCAAGTCTATCTGCCACTTAAAGTTTGGGATAGGCTCTTTTTCTTTTATAGTCTATTTTTTAGATCTAATGAAATTTTCTTCATTACTTCTAATTTGTAAGATAACCTACTATTTGTGAAATCTCATTTAGTATACTGGAAGCATTTTGAGTAATATATTTCAAGTTGCGTAAACCTTTGCTGTGGTAAGCTTGCTTTTGTAGCTTGCTCTCAGCTCAGCTGTCAGAACTGAGAGGGATCTGGGGATCTGTATTTGCTTCCAGTTTAGTGATGAAGTTCCCCCCTACTGAGGTATTCTGTGAGAAATCTCCATATGTCTTATCCATGAATTGCAGTGAAATCCTAACAAAGTTAATTGTGGTATGACCTGACTTGGTTTTATATGAAGCTACACAGTTACGGCTGTAGCTCTCCAACACTGGCTGAGAATAGTTTAGCAACTATGCAGGCAGAGGATGCATGTGAAGAAACACTTCTTCCAGTAGCCTTCTAGGTCCTTTGATGGATATTTCCTTCCCACGTCTAGTGACAGATGAATCCAAGTTAAACTCGGATGTATGCTTGGGCTTTCTGCAGAAGCAGAGGCTATGAGCCCAGATAAAAGTCTCAGTGCATGTAAAAGTGCCAAGACTAAGAACAGCGAAATAAGCCTGTGAAAGTTTTAAAACTGTTTTTAAGGGAATAACTTGTTGAACCTTAAGACATAATGCAGTGTCTATATAGGCTGGCAGGAAGGCAGAAGGGTAGAAAAGCAGTATGCTGGTGAGACTGATGAACTCTGTATCAACTCACTAGTCTCCCACCTTTTTGGTTCCCAGAACTATTCTGCAGAAAATAAAAGTTGAAAGCCCTGCCAGTCATGAAGGGCCATTAAAGACTATTTTAGATCTCATAATCCTAAAAGGAGATGTTCCTCAGTGGATTGTTTCCAAAAACACAAAGTGCCTAGTATGCCATTCCCAGTGGGAAGGAAGACCAAGACTTCTGATTTGAAATGATGATGTGACAACAAACTTCACTAAACCTTTTTGCTCCTTCCATCAATCTTTTCAAATCCAGACAGTTCTGGCAGGGCCAGTGGAAGACCATCACTTCCAGTGCTTGCTCTCTAAATCTGTTCTCTCTGCTCCCAAGCTTCACTGGAGTTCATAAGAGCCTGAAGATCAAACTGAAAGTGTCATAAGGATGCCCTGGTTTTGGTTTCACTGTTCTTCATGTTGTTTCATCTTTGCCTTTTCATTCAATTTCTCTTTGCTCCTAGTATAAGTATATTGTATTCCTTTCACAGTTACCTTCCTCAGTAACAGATCTGCTCTAATTTCTTTACCAAGAGGTAGCTTCATACTGCTTCTTTATTTACATCTAGTTTCCTATAATCTTAGCTTTTACTTCTTTAATTTATACACTTCTGCATGTATTTAGACCACAGAATCCTTTGAATGCATGCTGATAGACTGTCACATTTTTTAGTACATGTCCAGGTGGAATACAGCTGCAGGGCTCATCCCATCAGTAAGGTTTTGCAGTGCCCACTGGCAAGAGTACGACATGCAGACCTTCACTTGCCTATCTGGAGCTGTCTTCAGTTAGAGGTTGCAGTGCTTCAATTATACAAAATCATATAAACCCACTAGTATAGATGTAGCTCTGTTACTTGAAGTACTTTATATTCTTTTATTTATTTCTATAAAGGAAGGAGATTTATATCAATGTGAATGTGAGGCTTTTATCAGGGCTTTCGCTGGCTGTAACTAGTCTGACAACAAGATGTCATTTGTGGAACATTTATTTGTTACACCTAAATGCTTTACAGGTAATGTTTCATTATATGATCTATTTTTTTTCAACAGCTTAGCTGATTTAATTTTTCTTTTCTTGGCTTGATGAGTAGGAATAACGATGGAGGTATGCACATTATTTCTTTCTATAAGCATGATCTGCACCTTGTGTTATCTACTTAATGTTTTTCTGTAAGGCTTCAGTTAAATCAAAGAAGGCTGTTCAAGGAGGAGAAAAGAGCAAGCAAAACAATAATGGAGATAAATAGATCGTGAGAAAAACTATAAGCTGGAAAATGCTCCTGATAAGATCCTACAACATAAGCACGGTTTACTATTCCTAGCACTGAAAGCCTAGGATCACTGAATCTGATCTTTAAAGACGATGGTATGTGAAGTGAGAAGCGCTAAACAGATTTTTGCATATTTTGCTATAAAGATGCATCTGTAAAACAGAGAGACAGAGAACTGCAGCAAGCAGGCTGCTGGTCCTAGCCAAGAAATGGGAATGAACCTGCACTATTGACAGCGGGTGTAAACTTAGGAAAGGAGATATGGGTACAGAAATCTGCTTCCTTTGCTCTTCTTCCTATACACTCCATTTCTTTCAGCAATTATTCATTTGTTTTGCTTTGTGTTTTTTTTTTTTCTATTTTTGTTTTAAAAAAGCTGTTTCTTGAGCTCCTACTGTCCATTAGTTACAGGTCACTGGAGATGAAAGTCTTTCAAGTTCCGAATCCATTTGTGACTGTCAGGTTAAAACGGCTGTTAAACAGGAGAATACAACACAAGATTCAGTGACTGGGCTGCAGAATAAAACCAATTACAAAGAACAACACTTTTAAAGGGGTGAAAAAACCCAGTTGCAACTATCTGGACAAAATATTGTGGCCACATCATCCAAAAAGCTTGAAAATAAGATATTTTAGAAAATGTATTAATATTTTTCACTATAATATACACGATTTTTCCTAATGAAATTGAAAAAAGCTGCATACTTGTATTACACAGTTGGTATACTTAGGCTATTAACAGAATGGGTAGTCTAAGTTTATTCTGTGATACTAGTTTATTCAAATGATACATACATTTTAATAGGTTATTTTTTTTTTTGCCTAATACAGGTTACTACTTGAAATGAACCCTCTCTAAGGGCATTGTTCTTCCTTTTTTTTTTTCTATAATCTTAGCCATATATTTCCAAGTATATGTTTCCAGAGCTTATTAAAAGCACAACTTTTTCCTTGTCTTTAATCACATTATGGCTGATAATGTACATCTGTCTTAGAGCTCTTGATTAAGAACAACTGATTGTGATAGTGCTACAGTGAAGGAAAGAGTAAAAACACTCACCAGAGAAGATATGAGTTAACGTTCTAGTTGCAGCATTAGTTCACCTATATTTCACACAACAAATATTGTGGGAGGAGTTCTCAGTTACCAGTTGCCTGCCTGCTTGCCTGCCTGGCCTCTTCATCACAGGGACTGGTAATGCCATTGCTCACTTAAGCAAGCTCCCAGTGCCAGGGGTTTGCACTTCATGGTATGACTGAGGACTAACTGACTTCTCAAATTCTACAAGTGGGCAAATTAAGAGTGATTTGAAGCCTACTAAAACTACTGAAGTATATACAGAAAGTCTCTGATTATATATTTACAATGCTCTTTCAGCATGAAGTCAAATTTGATGAGATTGTTAGTATTGCGAAACAGAACCTGTGTAACAAACATGACACTTGCAAAATCTGCTATTACTACCGTAATAAACACAATTTCCATTGCTCATGTTTATAACTAAATATTGGTTCAACAAGGCTGCACTAATTAGATGCATAAATGACTTTTTAATGTTGACTCTAGTACAAGTGGACAGATTAAACCCATCTATTTTTTATTAAGTTATTTTTCCTACACAGAACACGCACTTTTTAATCACAGAACTTCTTAAGTGAATGCTTTTAGATTTAGTATTTGGATGTGATGGTCCTGATTTCTACCAATACAGGACTCAAATGCAGTAAGACCTATGCAGACAAATACTGAAAACTGATCCCTACAAACAAGACTGAATAATATCAATAAACAAACTTAGCAAACACTATAAAGGCAACTTGATTACATCAGTAAAAGAACACAGACCAGGTCTTACATTTCATAGCTATCCAATAAGTGTCATATAGCTATCACTTTGCTTTTGTGATTAGAGATATAACTCTTAATTTTCTGACATTATTATGAAAGAAATACCAAATTCTTTGTCAGAGACTTTTAAGTTACTTATGAGTAAAAGAATAAGGAGAAAAATGTATAAAACAGTAAAAGCTACTATCAACAGGAAGCAATACATTTATTCCACAAAGAAATTACACAGAGCTACTATATGTTTCAGGTCCCTTCTTCAACTCTTCAGGACAAGTTTTTAATACCAGAGGTGTTTTGCATTGGTTCTTTAAAAACTGATCAGAGATGAAAAAACTGCTTTCTCTTTGACTCCATCAGCAAACATATCTTTAAAGGTTGAAAAAAAATGTTACAATATGTTTTACTTACCCTCATTCTTCCATTTCTTATTGCTGGTCCATCTTCTGCTAACCTCAACACATACAAATCCATTTTGTACTCCCTTCCTCCTCGAATACTAAACCCAAAACCTTTGGCTCCTTTCTCCAAATCAACAGTGAAATAATCAAAGTCCTGCATAGACAAATACAACGTGAAAGACAATTAACCATATGAATGTCACTGTATGCATTCAAGAAAACTTTAAAATATATCTCTTTAAAAGTGCATCTATGCAATTGATACAAGCAAAGGGATCTTCAAAGTATACTTCTGCATTGACAGACTTTGGCCTGTCAAAAGTCTGAAAAGTCTCTCTGAAAAGAGACTTCAGCTAAATGTAAATGCCAAAGTCTAAACCACCCTGAAAGGACATCATCCACTAGTTGTCTGGTACCGAAAGCTCTCTAGATGGTTTCCATGTTCTCGCTCAATACTTTCACGGTACCCAAGTGTAAGTGTTTACGTCTCTGCAAGAAGTGCTGCTTTGGCAAGTGAGGTAGCAGGCAGTCCCTGTATAAGCACCATCACCACTAAAAATGAGTAGGAGAGACACCTCCTAAATTTCCAGCAGAACTTTACATGATCAGCAGGCTGGACTACATGGAGTCACAAAGTACAGCAACTCTCATCACTTTGGTTAAAATGTGCTTGAGGAGGAGGTGGGAAGTAGAAGATTTGAGTTTCACCCTTTCCACGTCCTGCAGAGACACAGATTTACCTTTCAATTTTTACCTTGGTGGACCCTAACTACCAGCACCATAGAGGGGTCTGAGTGGGAACTTGCTCTGTTGCTTCTGATCCATTTGCAGCCAGGATTGCAAGAGTCATTGGAGCAGGAGGAAAACGAGAGAAAGTTTGGGTTGTCGAGGCCAGTTGTTAGAGAATTAAACTGGAGATGGTGAGAAACAGGCAGTCTAGATGCCAAGAAGCATCTTGAGGACAGGGACAGGGATTTGCTATTTAGATGCTGAAATGCATAAAATTTTCAGAGGATTCTCTGGATCCCGTTTAAGAATTTGGATATTTTCATTGATATGGTTTATGTGTCTGACTTTAAAAGTATGGACATAGAAACCATTTATATATGGTTCCAGCATATAGTGCCCAGAAGTGTACGTTATGTTATTTAATATTTTTCTGACCTCTGTTCTTTTCTGCCTTCATGTAAGGAGAAAGGAGGTTTTTTTTCAAAGTCTGAACTTTGGGCTAAATCCTCAAATCTTCACAGATGTCAGTAAATATTTGTCCTCAGCAGAGTCTTGTCCAAGGTAACATAACTGTTCATCTAAGGTTTATTTCTTGGAATTTATAAGGTCATGCCTGATGTCAAAGGAACTAGTTGCGCAAGCTAGTTCGTCCTTTCTCCTCATCCAGACTATTACCAACAGAAACGTAATTTTAGCAGTCAGGATTAACTTCTATTTATTTATTCATATTAGATAAAATTTTCATTTTCAACAATGCTGTAGAAATGCAGTCTGACATAAGTACATCCACTATTTGACGACTTTATTATGTTCCTAGGAATAAAAAAAATTATCTGCTAATGCAAGGGCAGCTTACTTTAGAGCTTTCATTTTAACTCTCCACCCCAAAAATAGCACTTATTTAACATTATAGTGACACAATTATTAATGCAATGTTATTTGACAGATCACATAGTTCTTCATTAATATTAATGGTTCTGAAGTAATCTCCTCTACAGAGAAACAGTAACTCACAGTAAAAACAATAAAGATACTTTTTTCTTCTCTGATGTCATCTTTTTTACCAATATACATGATCTCACCCTACAAACCCTAATGCTTTCTGTTTAGGAGCGCGCAAGTATTTCAGTTCGTACCTGGGGCTGCCTGTACTCTGACAGAGGGTACTGCCTGGTGTCGGGCGAATGCTGCCTGTAATCTATCAAGGGCGGCTGCCTGTAGTCAAGGGGTGGTGGCTGCTGGTAATCCATCACCGGAGGATGCCTGTAGTCCAGCGGAGGCTGTCGGTAGTCCGTCGAGGACTGCCGGTAGTCTGTAAATGGAGGTTGCCGGATATCAGGTTTCACATCCTGTCTGGCTTTTACTTCTGACCTATAACTGAGAAAGGCAAAATGGCTTTGTTTCAGAAAGTGGCGAAACATGAAGAATATGCATTACACACAACACCGAGGAAGGACAGCAAACTGCCTGACCGGAAGATTGCATAAAACAAATTTTCATAGAGAAGCAAACTTTCAAGCGCAAATAGTCAAGGCATCCAAAACCGGTGAGTGCTTTTGAAACATGGACATAAGCAATTTTCCTTCAGGTCATACTGTGCAATTTTCCAGCTTGTATCAGCCAAATCAGGGTTAGGCTCAGAGGGACAGGAGCAGGAAAAGCATCCTGATTCCCACTTATCTTGTCTACCTGGAAGATGAAACTGCATGTGAAAACATCCATAATACTCACTACAAAATAATCCACTGAGTTTATAAAGTACTTTTTTTTCCAGAATTACTATTTCTACAGAGTAAATTAAACACCTGTTTCATTGACATGAGCTGTTATTATTGTGAGTTTCTTAAGGTTAAAAAATGATACATTTTTGTACTACCTGTTATCTTCTTAACGGAAGGTATTCTTTGATAGAACAGTTGTTAATATAGTGTGCATTATTATTGTTATCACAGTCCCTATAATACTGTCTGGCTACAAGCCCATTGCAGGTCATATTCGTAGTTCTGCACTGAACTAACACAGAGAGAACGGAAAAAAAATTGGTTAATGAGCAATTATTAATGAGTAAAATATTGCTTTAATTGTTAACTGGTTATAGGAAGATGAGTCCTAACATTTCAAAGAAAATGTGACTTTCTCTAATACAATGACTAGGTAATTAATTTACTCGGATGCGAATGAGTGGCTCCCTTACCACGTGGAAATCAGTGCATGATGGCATTTCACACTTCAGGGTGAAGTATGGAATGTATCTTACTGGAAATTTCTGTACCTTGACCATGTAACATGCTGAATGTGCACAAAGAAAGTCCTGGACATTTTTAGCAAGGTAATTCGGTAATAGATTGAGTTAGATTTAACAAAAATTTTCACATAGTGGATCTTTTTACACTCTTCTCTAGGTGCTGAAGGAAATATTTTTTTCCTATACAGGAAATATACATCTCAAACTCTGCTTTAATAATAGTCTGGAAGCTTTCAGTCAATGAGATGACCATGTATGTATGTGTACACATGCAGATACATGGACAAACATAAACTGTGAAAGGGATTTTGAAATGTACATACTGATTTAAAAAAACCCACAACATTTTGATGAAAGCATTGTTTTTGATCATGTTAATTTATCTATGAAAAGATAATCTAAATAATCTAAACATTTCAGATATGTTTCAAAACTTCATTACTTTATTAGTACAGTTACTGTAACATTATGGCAAATCTTCCTACACGCTAGCTTTAATTAGCTAAATGTATAACCAGAATTGAAAATATCAGAAATATTTCCCTTTGACTTTTCTGAGAAGATGAAAATAGCCTACTGCCACATGTTCTTTTAAAACCTGTACATGGCATCTATTAATAAGACCTGCACATATACAGCAATCCTCTTACTTTCTTTGCTCAGTATCATGTTCCTGTAAAAAGAAGATGGAGAACAAACAGGCTTACTATGATACTGAGCCTTATTCATACTGGAAGTAAAAATACTAGTTAGTATTCCAAAGAGTTTAAAATATTTTTTCATATTTGATTTTGATAAAGAAACAATATATGTGGCTATATAAACAAGCTGTAATCTGACATAAAACCTAGTGAAAAATAATTCTACATGAACTAACAATAATGGAACTTTTTCTGGAATAAGACTCATCCTTAGGCAGGTTCCCAATATACAACCACAGCTGTACCCCAGAAGATGATCCTTTTATTTACAGTTGGAGGCACTGTAATATTTGCTGAATATGTAAATGGTGACATGACCAGTTATGGCTTATGCTTTTCAGTAAAACTGTTAGAGTAAATTATATAGTTTACTGCCCCCCTCTGCAAATTCCCAATTCCATAGACATTTAATACTGACTTACAATTGCATAGAGAGACTTTTGTGAAAGATTTGCATTTGATTTTGTCAGAAACATGTATCTTCTAGAAGGTGATCACTTTTGGAAAAAGTAGTCAACAAAATACAAGGCAAAGAAATTTGCCAAGTGTGACTAATCGAGAGAAAATAATTTCAGGGACGTGAAAGTGCTACATCTGTTAAGCAAGGAAAATTAGAAGGCAGAGTGTCTAAATCACAACTGAACTCAAGCATCTTCAGAAGCAAAAAGTTACAATTCTTAACAAACATCTACAATTTGGAGAAGAGGGTCTTGATGAGGTATGTTGGTTACTTAACATTAGCAAAAAGACAGTCAGTGTAATCAGCCTCATTTAACATGCCAAAAATTAATCCAAAGACTAAATAGTGTTGATTGGAGATCACAGAAAGTTGTATCATTCCATAGCCTAAGCATGCTTTTTATATATACAGCTTTTAATACAGCTGGTCACAAAATTTCTCTCCCTCTACCATTAACTTTCCATCACAGATAAGTTTGTCAATGCATATGCATAAATTACACATGGGAAATCGGCTGGAAAATCATACACCATAGAAAAAACCTCTTACAAAAATATCTTTCTGACTCCAGAACTCTAAGAGACCAAAAAAAAAAAAAAAAAGGACATGTAATGAAAAAAGAGGCCACCTCATGATCACATAGTGATATATCCATATTTTGTAAGTTGCAGTGGTATAAGAAAGTAGTATGTCAGCAATGAAATTAATGAAATTATTAGCAAGGAATATTTCAGTGTTTATTTTCTTGGCAAACATACAATCCTGATGGATGGTTGAGGAAGTTTGGCTAGATCCTTCTTCATAATAACAACATGTTTCACACTTGAACAAGACTTACAGCTCATTCTGGCATGCCCAATTCATGCTCTGCAAGGGCAATCAGAGGACCATGGGGTGTCAGAGCCCCACAAGCAATGGCTCACAGCTGCTAGAATCAATGAGAAGACCAACAAGGGTGTCCCGTAGTCCTCACAGGCGACAGAGGCTGGAGGAGCCGCTCTTACCTGTTTTCGTGTCCCTGCAGCTGGAGGGGCTGCGGAGGCGGAGGCTGGGCGACGGGGCTGTGCTGGGCGACGGGGCTCTGCTGTGCCAGGGGACTCTGCTGGGCCATGGGGCTGTGCTGCTGGGCCATGGGGCTCTGCTTCTCTGAGCTGGGGGCCGAGGCTGGGCTGTTCAGCTCTGCTGGAGATTAAAGACCTGTCACAGCGCAGCATTTAATAAAGGGCAAAGGTAGGCGATAATAATTTTTGGTCACACGCTGCTTCTGAAAATTTATGCTTTGTCACTTTTACTCTCTTGGGTTATAATTAGATTTGAAGACATCTGAACCTAATGGGCTCCTTTTGATAGTCTGTGGGATCTGAAATCTTGGTCACTTCTATAACTCCAGTTGACACCTCGATTATTTAAAAGCCAATTGAACAAGGCAAATGGCTTCAGTGTTTCATGTTTTCTTTTAAAGTCTAGAAATACTGATATTTGAAAGCTTTTAATTTTGAGAGAATAAAAATTTTATTGCTTTCACCACCGTTATGGGATGACAGACTCGTCACAAAAGCTAAAACACTGGTGTGTTTGTGTTAGCTCCTGCTGTCTTTCAGCTCAACAAGAGTTTCCTATTTTTCAAAAAATTTTTGGAGATTGTGAACAGTAAACCCAATCTCAATAAATTCTGACTAACCAGCTAAATCGATGTTTTATTTCACTGTATTGAGCCTGAGTGACAAGGGTTTCCAAAAGGAACACTGCAGAAAACCAGAATCCTTCTTTCCAAACAACAGAAAATTCAAGAAGACAGAGAGACTAAGGTAGGAAATGTGACCTCGTGGTGTTGTTAGAAATAAGGGATGCCAATCTTCCTTCAGGCTTCCAGCTGCACATGGGGGAGGACACATTTGGCACTGAGCTCATATCGAATATATTTCTCCCGACACACCGGTACGGTTATGTTGCCCATCATTTACCTATTAAGAAGCATAAATGAGAGGGACTCTACCCACAAGAGGACAGAGCACTGCAGAAGTAATTGCTCATGCATGATCAACAGCAAAGGTACACATTATAATTTTTTATTTCTGCTTGTAACTGAATGAGCAAGGCCGGTGTGGTGTGGTGCAAAGTGCCCAGAACAGATATGTGTACGGCGGAGCATCCCTAACAGAAATAGCTATTCACTATCCAAGTCTTGCCTGGTTTTATATTTGAATCTAGTTTGAATTTTAAATGATTTTATTTTTTATTTTTTTAGCATGCAAGTACGTCCCCTATGACTGCACATTTCTAATGGCTCTCTACTTATTTAATTTATGCTCATAATTATTTTAAAAAATTTAGCTACTTTATTAAAAAATCTTTTCAATTTAGGCTTAATTGTCAAAAAAGCTTGTATATTTGCACTTAAACCACTCCTCATGCAGGCATAAGCAATACTTGTCTGTGTAATTGCTATGCTTAAGGCTTTAATTGCCCATTTTGCATCTGTGAGTCTCTTCCGTATTGCAGTGTTTCAGAGACGAAGATTAGGAACATTGTCCCTCATTTCCACATTACTCTCATAACTATGGATGAACTAGTCAAATCATAAGCTGCTTCTAAAACTGCTTTGCATTTATATGGTATTTTTCACCTGAAAGTACATTACAGAGGTATTAGATTTTTTCCTAATTTTATAAGCTGGGAAGCTAATATCAGAAAGCAAATGAGGTGTCCAGTGTCTCACAGTCACACAGGGAAGCGATGACTTGGACACATATAATTTCTCAGCACTCAGGAACATCTTGTAGCACTGCATCTCAGATGCACCTCTGCTTTCTTTCTAATTTAAGGTATCTATCTCTAACACTGAACTATTGGTAATTTGCTAATATGAATTAATCTGGGTACCAGGGAGGCCAGGACTGTGTGCAGCATCATACTTGTTTGAAGATGCTTGGAAAAATGACCTCCAGTGATTACAGAGCAGCTCTTTGGTGTGAGTTCTGAACTTGTATATGTTTGTGTTTTTCTCTTCACTGAAATAATTTAACAAAGTAGATAACTTCCCCCAGCTGCCGTCCATGGCCAGTGTCAGACGATTTCTTTGTCCTGTTGCTGGATGCAGCAGCAGCAGGTGAAGGTCGTCTAACTGGAGCATGGATCATTAAGTAATTACATTATTTGCTGTGTGACGTTCCTAGCTCTAATGGCATTTGTGCTGAGATATAAAGCTGCAGTCTCATTAATACAGTATAATTCATACACCAGTACAGCACATCACTAAACTAAAAGAAGCCCTGAAATCAACCCCAAAACCCTTGAAGCCAACATCAAAAGTTCTTCACTGATTAGCTGTGGAGTAATGACCAGAATAATAAGTCTGTCCCCTTACCCTCACCTTACAGATGAGATAATTTAGGGTTCAGTTCCTTCCTGCCTTGTGCATTTATAGTGATATATGTAGTGGAAACTAACAAATCTGAACTCTTCCTTCACATCACTTTGTCACAGGCAGCCGGCTGCTGAAGATGCCTGGTGACAGCCATTGCAGTTTCTTGTGAGCCAGACTTTGGTTTGGTTTATAGCAGGATACAAGGGAACAAACTCAAAACCTGGCTCCCTTGTAGGGTGCTTTTCCCATGTAGACGACAATTCTTCCAAAAGACATTAACACTGACTCTTTGGTACTCAGCTCTCTCTCGGGTTTCTCCAGGTTTGCTTTAGATAATATTTTCATAACTAGAAACCTTTTCAAGAATTCGGATATTTTCCCAGCTAGTTGTAAGCCTGTAATTTTGGTGTGCTGTACATTACAGCTGAGAAAGCGAAACAAAAGATGTTCTTTCAAGCGGTGACATAATTCAAGCTAATTGAAGGCTACTTAAAATTTTCTTCCTGTTTTTAAGGGCCATTGACTTACCCTCCTGAGGAATGATGCGAAGAGTTACACTGAGACCTGCATCTTTAATTAGCTTCACAATATCTGCATGAGGCATGTTAATAATAGACTGGCCATTCACAGCTAAGATCCGGTCTCCAACTTTAAGTTTTGCACAGCGATCTGCAGGACTTCCATCAATTATCCGCCCTATTTTATGGGGTACAGCTAGACAAGGAAAAATAGTCACAGTTAATTGCACAGTGATATACTGCAACAAATGGTGATGCTCACAAGCAAAAGAAAGTGAGTTCATTTGGAAGAAAGTTCTTTATGAATTAAAAAACAACTTGTGTGTAAACATTAAGAATATAAACTCTTATACAACATCATTTGCATTAACACAGAACAGATTTCACTAAAAATTCAGAATCCAGAAGTGCATATATACATGGCATATACATATGAAGTCCAAAATCAGCTCATGGTTCAGCTAGTTTACAAACCTGGCACGTAACAAGATAATAAACAGATCAGGAGAACAATAAGGCACTAAAACAGCAAAGGGGATAAATTTGCACAATAAGTAGTAGTCATAAATTGCCTCCCACCTCCCAGTTTACAGAATTTCTTCATTTGTATGTGCAATAGAGGCACCACAAATATGATTTATTTTATATACAAATAGATGTTATTACTTAAAATGCCCAGAGTTCACTAAATTGTTCTCTTCCTCCATTCAGATATGTTAATTGATAAACAGAAATCATACTGAAGATTTATTGAGATGTGCAGCTTTCTCATTAGATACACGCCAGCATGAATTTACAGCTAATTATGAGTGCATAGACACATTTACTACATCAAACAGACACACATACACATTTTCAAAACATTACAGATCAACTTTGCTTCTCCTTTTATTCTTCTCTGTGGTTCTCCATCTCTCTCTGTACTCAATCCATTCTCTCATTCTGTTTTTTCCCTCATTTCCTGATGAATTTTCTAAATATTACTCTTTATCTTTCTCCCAGTATTTCTTCCCTGTTCTCCTCCTGTTTTTAACTACATGCATATACTATAGCTGACTCTTCTTTTCTGTCTATCTAGGCTCCCCAAAGAGCATGCTGTTTTTCTTTCTCTCTACTACTCAAAAATATGCGTATCACAATTAAATTTAACCATAAATTCTAGTAATATCATAATAGTGTCTGAGTATCTCTCACCAATTCCATATTTTGGTCTTGGCAAACTTAGCACAAAGCTGCTTGCCCTCACTATGCACCTCCAACTGGTGTTTAAATCCAGTTGTTTTATTTCTTTTCTTTAAAATAATATATCCTCAAAAATTCTTACATTTAAAGACAACTTGGGAAACATGAAAGAAAAAATAATCAAACACTTTTGGGGAAATACCTAGGCTATCAATGTTCATATGGTACAAAGCTCTATCAGGAGATGTGTTCAGAACACTCCATCACCGCAGAACAAATTTCTCAGCCCTCTGATAAAAATTCCCTGAAGGTGATAGTGAAAAACACAAATTGCACATCTCATGCACAGTCACAGTACACACACCTCAAAGGGACTTTTCTTTCCAGTACGGACGCAAGTTTTGTTTACAGTGTTAAAAATTAATTTTCTGAGAATTAAAAATATGTGAGTACTCTGAAGTGCAAGCCATAATCAAACTGCATGCTTCTTTACCACTATAGTTCAGGTAAGAATACAAATTAAATTATAGTGTTAGTAATACAAACACAACTAGCGTACTTCAGAAATGTTTTGCTGCTTAAGAAATACACACTCAATTTATGCCACAATGTCTAAACCTTTCTACTTAAAAAAATACATTAAATATGAATAACAACATTGCGTACAACACTTGCATTTATTTTGCCCCTGATGCCGATGTATCACTGCCGTGCATGCGCATCAGTAAGTAAATAAGTACAAGAGTAACGTGGCACTGAAACAGTTCACATTCACACAGAGCCTTTCGCGTCAAATCAATTCTTAAAGCATCGCCAAGTATCATTTAAGGTAAGACTAAAACGTGCCTGCTTCTGGTATATGTGATACAAGATCTCTCTGAAATTACCATGCTCATACTACACATCCGTGCAGATCTGAAAATGAGACACTTAGTAGGAAGAAAGAAGGGGAAGTATTATGGCTGAGATGCCATAGTTAAAATTCCCATGCTTGCCACTTCTAACCCTAAAGAAGATGTTTTTGCTAGCCTAATTAATTAAGTAGGGACATACTTTCAGTAGTGAGGGAAGAGGAGGTGGGAAAGTCTATTAATTTGCAAGCACAAATGTTTTTGTCAGGCTTCTTGCACCTGATGAGGGAGTAGAGCAGATGCCTGCATGTTTGGGATGCCTGCTAAAATCGAACCTGGGGGTGGGAGAGCCATGAAAGCCTGAATCAGCTCCAGATCGTGAGAAAAGGGAAGAAGGGAGAAAAAGGACAAAAGCTTTATTCCTTTTTCTTCTTAAACATAATGGCCTTTACCTTCCTGATAAAGGAAACTACTCTAAATGTTTTGGCATCACTGTACTCCCTTCATCCTGCCATGCTATGGAAGGACCAACAGCGCGACCTTCAGAACAAAGCTCACGTCTGCCAAGCTACCTTTTCTACCGCACTTTGGTTTTGGAGGATTCAACGCCACTCTTCCGAGATTGTGTTGGTGCAATGTGTTGCCACACCGTCTTACTGCGGAGTGGGGTGTGGAAAGCTTTTGCACAAGGAACCTGAGTCTGCAAGGGAGGCTACTGGTATGCCATGTCAGAGTTTAATGGCAAATCCAATGAATTACTAATGAAACTCACAGCAACTCAGCAGAAGCTGGTTTCTGTGCATTTCTGGATAATATGAGTAGAAGTTTATCTCCTGGCTCCTGCTATCCCAGTAATATCCTAAGGAGCTTCTGGTCTCCGCTTGCTCTCCCCTGAGTCTCCTCCTGTGCCACAATATCCTGGCCTCCACAGTCCCTGCTGCTGCCTTGGGAGGGTAGAACCTGATTTATTTACAAGCATGAGTGCTTCTAAGGGATGCAGGTTATCTGATATGCAAAATGTGCATGAAAATATTAACATGTTAGAATATGTTAGAAAATTTTTAATTTTTAAGAGCCTTTGGTGGTGAAATACTTACTGTGAAGGGATAAGGAGATACTCTCATAGGAGATTAACTGGGTAAAAGCTATGGAACAAAGGTAGAAATGAACTGTGAATTTCCATAACAGAGATTTTTTATCATTCAGAATGGTCACGTCTAAAACAGGCGTGGAAGAACTGTAAAACTGTCAGTCCTGAGTGGGCTGAGTGAAGTGGCAGACAAGATTTCATGAAAAGAAATGCAAGATGATGCACATGGGGAAAAAAATAACCTTGCCTAAGCTTAAGCAGGGATGGGCTCTAAATTAATTATTACCACTCAGGAGATCTTGAAAAAAGTGTGCCTACTTCTCTAAAAACATAAACTTAGTAAAACAGCAAACAGAATTTTAAGATTTAGAAAAAGAGTAGCAAATGAAACAAACAGTACTGTGCACCTAAAGTTTGAGTATTGCTGATAGTCCCAGTATCCTCACTCAAAAATCAGAGCACTGAGCTAGCAAAGACTCGGAGACAGACAGCACAGCAGTCAGAAGCAGAGAACAGTCTCTGCCCAAAGTGGTCCCTGCGCTCACTGTCTGCAGCTTGGAGAAGAGAGCTGGGCAACCTGAAGGGCCAGGAGAATGAAAGGATTCAGAAGGGGATTAGACAAATTCACAGGGGGTGGATCCACTGCTGATTAAATCAGCAAGTCCTGGCTGTGAAAGCTGAGGAGGTGCCTGGGAAGGTCTCTGGCTGCTGTAGGTGCTGTCCTCTCTGCCACTGGTCATGGCCAGGGACAGTGCAGAGCTCCACAGCTCCTCCATCTCTCCCAGCATCACAGAGCTCTTCTCAGGAAGAAATTGCCTATGTCTGGCATTTAATTATGGCTTTGTTAACACATCATATTTTTTTTCGTAAATTGCATCTTCAGTGTTTTGTTTTTATCTAAGATGAACATTAATAATGGAACCCTTTAAAGGAAATCTCAGATCACTTGACTGGTGATAAATCATTCCACTCCTCCTTAAAAGTTTTTACTCATCTATTCACACCTCTTTTAAGAATCCACCACAAGCTGTTCTCCAAACATATGCACATTTTGAACAGGGGCAGCACATGCCTGGATTAGACTCTGCAGAGAATTTGATCCATTTATTTCAAAACACAGAGTTACCCGAGTAGCATTTAATATTAGCAGGCTATACAGAAACACTTGGATTTGTGGAGTTTTTTTTTCAGGAATGCTATTATTCACGCTAAGAGTGAGCACAGAAAACAAGTTGCCACTTTGGAGCACAATTAATTTCTTAGTTCTCTCAGACTACACAATGGATGAGACTGCAAGGGAAAAATATGATGGTAAACAGGGGTTTATACAGATTTTTTAAACTGCTGAAAATATGGGAAATCAGCGAGGTACAGTTTATATGTATATGAAACATACAATTCCTCAAAACAGATATATAGATTTCTTTTTTTTTTCTCTAACACTATGAAATCATCCAAAGTGTAATACCTAAGAGTGATATATATAGATATCTACATTAAGAAAAAAAATCCTTCCAAGGCAGAAGTCATAATCCTAGATCCAAAAAAAACCTAGCTGAGAACAGCAATGCTGCACAAGTATTTCTTCACAAAGGATCTTATGATGTGATCTAATTTTTCTGCAGTGTGTTTTCTGAAAAATTTGTGACTTCAGAGAGATTTGAATCCTGAGAGCACCAAAGCTTCGGTGCCATTTGAAGCTATCAGCCTCTCCCCCTAAACATGCCCCAGAGATTTACAGCATTTGTCAGGAACACAAACTGACCCAGTGCTGGCATCTAGCAGCTGGCTCAGAAGGCAGTTAATTGTGCAATGATCAGCTCTAAGTTCATTATCAAAAGAGAATTTAAATTAAAAAATTAAGAGGCAAAATGACTTAAAAGAAATTTTTGCATTTAGAAAGTGGGTAGAGTCTGCTTTCAGTAACTTACTGATAACTACAAATTCATTTTTTCTCTATATTAATATTTTTATTTGATAAAATCACCCACTTTTACTCTCCATGATCTGAATTATCATCCTTCCCACACCTTCTTGTCACAGAAATGAAAGAGTAAATTCTGTGGCTTTACATCTGAGGGTCTAGGTGCTTGGGGCAGCTGTACATAACGCCAGAGCAGTTGCTGAATACAGATGCTGCTTCTAACACTGTGTATTTCTATCAGCCTCTTGCTTTTTGGAAATAAAAATTATTTCTCCTCACTTGGGAGACCCATATGCTGGAAACAGCTGATTCTAAGAAGATGTTACCAACAAATAAGGCTTTTCTGGTTTACATAAAGAATTTTTTTTTTTTTTACATCTATTCAGTTCCTTTAGTCATAACTGTCGAGACTTTATTTCATAAAAAGCAACTTTCCTGTTTTTTCCCTATATAGTAGCTAAATGTCAAAACCCATCACTTAAGGGGAAAAAAAAATCAAACCTCTACTTTATCTATTAAACCCTTCGGTAGATAAATTCTTGCAATCTTTTCTAATGTTAATGGATATAGATAGTAAAACAAGCAAATGAACCTTCCTGAGCCAGCTGTCCTTTTCAACTTTATACAGCTGATCACATGAATATTTATTATCTACTCAAGTCTCAAAAGGTGCAAGAGTTTTCATTCAACCAGCAGGCTCCAGCATGTCAGATTTTAATTGGGCGAATATATTAAATGTAAACATCTGTAATTTCATTGTTACTGAATAATCTAAAATTTGGGATGCTTGTATGACGGACTTTCTATCAGGGCTAATATTAGAATCAAGATAAAATATTTTCCTGAAATTGATGGGCTATTTTATGTGACACTTATTTGCAAAGCAGAAATCTGTGGCATGCTGCATAGTTGCAGATGACAATTATCCCTTTTGTTTATAAGGTTAATGAACTTATGAATTGAGACATCCTGGTGTGTGCTAATAAGGAGCATATTTATTTGCATAGCATCATTTTGTCACAGGCAGAAGAAGGTAGGTGGGAAGGAATGTATGTAACTTAGAAATCTGAAGATCTAAGAAAAAATTAATGGAATTTTGGTACCTAAATACAGATTTCTCCTGAAAGCAAAATTGGGCCCTATGGAATTGTTAGAAAAACCTTGATTCCATCCCCAGATTTGTGCTAAGAAGACTGGCAGAGTTTGTTCTCAGAAAACAGAAGAGCAGCCCCACGAGGTCCAAGTGACCTATTCAGGAACATGCAGGAGGACAGAAGTCACCAAGAGAGGGGACTGATGTGGCTTCATGCTTTATTCTCCAAAAATCTCAAATAGCCAATTGAGTAATTCATGGCTGCAAACTGCAACAATGTATTTTCGATGATATAAAATATCTCTTTCACTTCTTAAGGTTATTGCATTATTATTAATTATTAATTTTTATTAATTATATTGATTTGAAAAACTAATCTTGTAACAATTTCTTTTAGCTCCAAATTACACTATCAGATAAACACGCTTAGAAAGTGTGGTTTTGTAGCTGAAGAAGCAAAAGAACTGCTCAAACCTGGATATCAAAGCCAACTGGAAATGACAAACCAGATCCTTTGCCCACAAGTCACAAGTATCTTCCACAGGGGACTCACGCTGCAGGTGGGTTTTCACTGCTCTGTACCAAAGACATCCGAGCTGGGATAGGTAGACATCCTAATTTTCAAAGCTCTTTTTTCTTTAGCATTTGCAGATTGGTCACAGAAAATTGTATCCCCAGGCACCTTCTTACCCAGGAAGGAGCATGGGTGAAATTGCCACACAAATAACTGTCTCGGATCACGCCATTATCATTGATCAATACACTGGTTTTTATCTCTAAACTGCAAGGAGTTCAAAGAAACTCTGGGGCTGCGTGGGACTTATTTTAGAATGCTGTTTTCTGCAGTCAGCAGAGGCTTATCTTGGATTTACGGTTTTTAGTTAAGACTGCATGTTTTGAGAAATAAGAGAAACTTCTTTCTTTAGAAAATGCAGCAGTCATTGGCATATGCAGTGTAGAGGCAAATTAAATCTACAACTCCTCTTCTGCTAAACAGAAGGAAGATCATAAGAAATATGCACAATCTTCCACCTTCAATTTTTAAAAAAATGTTTATTGATTATGCCTGTATTTTCAGTTTGTTTACACTTTATAACTGTACTAACTGACAGTACCTGCTACAGTAAAATTCATGGAAATATTACCAACTAGCTGATTTCCTTGGGAGTTGCCAGTTAATGAGATCTGTTTACAACACATGGTTTCTTTCTACAGAAATAAGGATGTTAAGAGATTTACAGGGGGTCAGTCACAAGTTCTTCTCCGAGAGGAAGCTGCATCCCAAACACATGAAATAAAAAGCAACAGGATAATATGAAGTATGCAGGGACAAATGTACTCCATAAAGCTCCGGGACAAATTAATACAGAAATTTCCTTTTGGCCATTTCCAGCTGCCTGCAAGAGCTTTTCCATGGGATGCAGATAGTGAACTTATCTTGATACCTTAAAAACCTCCACAAGAATGGAGTTTTACCACAGAGGACACACACTATTGAGTATTATTCTAAATGTAATACAACGGGTAGATTAATTAATTCTGTTTCAGTATTTTAGCTGTAGTGTGACACTCAGCACTGTTGTGTGGGGCGATGCCACTCCAGGCACAGCTGCACCTCCACGGCCTCATACATTGCTGCAGGGCGCACGGTCAAATTTAGGTGGCCTGTCTGGAGAAGAGATGAGAGCCAAAGCATCCTTTAATGTTGGGATAGGGTCTAGGGGAAAGCATGATAATATGTTTCAGGGTCAGTGGAAGTTGTTCCTTTCATTAGGAACAGGTCAGGAGCCTGGCCACGTGAATTTTCTTTTTTTAATTTCTTAGCACTCTAAGATCCTGTGGGTTCAGCACTGGCCAAAATGTCTTGCTCCTGGATGTCCCACTCAAACATGGTTCTTTATGCAATTTATCTTCTTTTACTGATATGATTTTGAAGCATGGCTTGCCCTTGACCATGCTTTGCCCCGTGAAATCTCTTCATTCAATCCTTGTCACTCGTTTTCCACTCCTGATCTATCCCACATCAGAACTGTAGTCTGGTGCAAGGTAATCCCTTGTGCTGGATTAGAGAACATCCCGAGCAATGCTTTGACAAAGGGGAGACAAGATTTCTACTGTAATAGAACACAGGAAAATAAATGTGCCACAAGAATTGGATGTTTAAGCAAGTACCAGTAAGCCAAAAATTACATCCAGACCTAAAGGCTGACTCCTAACTACTTAATAGTGATTTATTTAAATGACAGCTACTACAGTGCTGCCTATCACAAAATGTGAAAAAATAGTCTATTGCCTAATTACGGCTGTAATCTGCCCTCACTCTGTGCATGTACCAAAGGTAAAAAAAAAAAATGCTCTTAGTGTTTTGAAAATTTCTGCAAGGCAAAGGCAGGTCTGTAAATCAACAACGGTGATAAACCCCTTGGAAAGAATGTCGAAAAAAAAGTTGACCAAGACATTAAGCCTTGGAACAAGAATGACATCCTCAAGTCTGGGAGCTCCCAAGCCTTTTGTGGCTCTTTTCCAGGTCAGAGGGAGCATGAAGCACTCCTAATAGGCTATGTGGGAGCAGCGCACATCCCACCAGAGAGGGTGGGAAAGGGATATGAGATTCAGCTGGAGCACTGCTCCTCTGACTCCATGGAGTGGTCCTACAGCTTCACAGCCAGAGCTGGTTTTAACTCCCCTGGCAAACACCCAGAGGGTGAGCTTTTGTGTCACCCCTTGAGCTTTGGGCCAACTGCAAAGCAGCAAACCCATGAACCTGCAGCTCTGAGGCTAGAAGCAAATCTGACTGAATGGCTAACTCAATCTTAACAGCACTTGAAGCACAAGCTGCTAGTGACACAAGGTTCATGCTCCTATACTGAGCAAGAGCTGTTGTAATTTGTTGGATTGTAAAAGGTAGTTTATAAGTGTGATGTCAAGAACAAGGAAAACTTTCAGGGTACGATTAATTTCCTTCTTGAGTAAAAGTGATGATGATACACTTCCAAGTCCTTAAGCCTTTTTCTTTTACAAGAAAGTACAGAGGGGAATAGAGTCATCAAAATAAACATTCTTAGATCAAAAAAGCTCTTCTTCACTTAGTCCTGAGGATGCTTCCAGTGAGATGACTTCTTAGGCTATGCTATTCTGAGTAGTGTCTGCCACTACAGGATATTCCCTTTTCTGATCTATTTTGCCCATTTTGATTCTTTCAGTGTTGTCTTGCAATTACTACATCAACATTTAATTGTGTGTGTTTAGGGTATGTCTGCACAGTATCACTCTATGACTAGTGGGGATGTATGAGCTGGAAACAAGCACACTGGCTCTGAAACCAGAAACACTGGAACTATAGTACAACGTTTCACCAAATAATGTACTACTGCAATGAGAAGTGAGCGACTACCAAGGTACTTGACATGTTGCTGTGCAGATCTATATTCCTATACTGATGTAAGCTATGTTTTGGCCATTACATCTCCTACATCCAGTTGATACTTTCCTGCTGTTAGTACACTTTCTATTGTAGATTGTGCATTTTAATCAAAGGATTTTAGGTTAATTCAAGCTGGTAGGAACCTCAAGAGGTCTCAATGGCTGCTGCTGAAATTTTTCTTGTCTTTCTTGTATTGAAGGGCCCGAAACTTGGATTCTGTATTCTAGATGGGTCCTAATGTTTGCTGAGTAAAAGAGGATAATAATTTCCCCTTAATCTACTGGCTATAATCCTGTTAATAAAGCCCAAATTACTTAACCTAAAACAATATTAACTAAAGAAAATTAACCTCCCTTAAACCACAAATAGCCAATGATTTTTAGGCTGGTTTTGTTACTGATGACAGATTATGTCATTTTCAGCTTATTTTTTCTTAGAACAGAATTCACATAGAAAGGCTATTTTCTCCTCTGTTCTGCCATTGTCTACAGTAAATGACATTTTTTGGTTCATTGCCGTTCTTCCAAACTTAGGATTTGAGTGCCATTTGGGATCACTGAAATTCAGTGCAGTTATTATTTGAATGAAGTTGCTTGTCACTTCCACAGCAGACTGTCATTTTCCTTTACTATTGGAGGTGTTCAACCGAGGTTCAACAGTAGCTACCTATGTAGTTGCTTGGGGAGAAAGAAAAGTACCACAAGATTATGTTGGAGGATAGGAGGCAAAGCAAGATCTTGAACCTGGGTCTGTTGTACTCAGCAGAATACTCAAGCCCCAGAACTTTTCGTTGCTTGGGCATATTCTGTTTCTCTATCTGTGAAATAGTTTTCTTGAAAAACTCATGACTGACTTAACTGATTAATACATATGTATCTCTATATCCTCTATGGATTTTTTTTTCCTGTCTGATCTTCTGCAAAGAACTTCCAATTGGCTATTATATTCAGTAAAGTGAAACCTCAGAGTCCCAAGAGGCTAATGATCTATGGTTTTGTTACAATATTAGTTCTGTCAGTCATGGAATTTTAAAATTCTGCTGAGGTAATGTGAAAAGTAACTCTTTTAATAACTGCATGATCATGAAATACTGCAAAGAAGTTCTCTGAGATCATTTGCTACTGTGAGATATGGCTTTCCCAGTACTCTCTTAGCTGCTTTTCTGTTATGAATTTAGAAGAGTGAAGTTTGGCCCTAAAAATTGAAATTGTTATTTTATTTCCTCAGGAAGCAGTTTCGGGCAAAAGAACAATTCCTTCAAAACATATTTTGAAAGGACTACATCAGGCTGCAACTTGCAAAATGACCAATGTTCTCACTTGTTTTGGTTTTTCAGCAGTGGCTAGCATTCACAACTTCAGATGGATTGGGTGTGAGATGTTGATGTCTCTCAACATAAATGCTTCTTCCTTCCAAGGCGCTCAGCTCACAGTTGGTTAAATACCACTTGAAACACCCAAGGGCATCCCTGTGCCTACAGCTCCCTGAACCAAAAGATCTGAGTCTCCTCATCTGCCTCACCTCTCTCTAGATGTACCTAGGACACCTCAATGGCACCAGATGCCTATATTAAAGAAATAAAATTGAGATCCAATGAACATTAGTTTTCTGGAGAAAAGTGAGCTGTAATCATTAAGAGTGCATCCTGTCACTATATTCACTATCTCCCTGTACTCTATCGTACTATGTATAGTCCAGAGACTAAAAAATTCCACTTCTCTGCACCTCTGTCTAACCAGTTTTCCCATTTTCCAGTTGCTGCTGCAGTGCCCTATCTGGACAGCTGCTGTCATGGTGTTTGCTCTGATCTCAGCTTTATTTCAAGTTCCTGAACTTCATCTTAATTCAAAAAAAGAAAAAAGAAAGGTGTAAGTCAGTTGCATGTGGGGGAATAATTTATTCACATAACCCATGTGGTTACTTGCAGAGCGTCTCTCTGGGATACAGGAACAGAGAAAATCTACTTTGTGGGTGAATCCTGTCGTACTCTGACAGCCAAATGAGTGTGTGAAGCGCAGAGCCTTGGAAGCCAGAATAACTTTTGGTTTTGTCTGAGGCACAACAGAGAAACAAATGGTGCCCCTGGAAGCAGCCTTAAAAGTCTCTTCAGTTTTAATCTCTGCAACAATTAATTAGCAGATGTCAGGTTTTAATTTTTTTTTTTTTTTAAATTTGGAATGCCCTTGGAAAAATATAAGCTGAAAAATGTGGTTTACTTACTTATTGTAGATCCAGATTCTGGCCTGTTCAGGGAACTGATGATAACAAAGCCAAAGCCTTCATTCTCCTTGCGGTGGATCACAACGTCGCTGGTTTGCAGGCTGTGAGAAGTGAAGCCCTCGGGGGGTGTAGCATTGCTACTCGATGCGGCGTGATTACTGTTAGCATAAGTAGTGTAGTCACTTCTTGGAGAACTGTGATGCGTCGACACGGAGCCTGGGCTTCTGCCATTCTCTGGGCACGGTTCTCCTACAACATAAATCACACCAGTATTACAGTCCGACTCGCTCAGTGGCTTTGTGACTTACACTACATTTGCTAATGCAACGTGAATACAGTTGACTGTCTATAGCCCAGACTACCGCAAGTATTAAACTAAGCGCTGTAATAGATGCAGAGAGACAGGGATCTACAAAATTATGCAAAACATTCAAGGGTAATCAGATAAAGCAAGCATGAACGCTCACTGCTAAGCTATCTACAGGACAGGAAAGGAAAGTAAGAAACAGTGGCTATCTGGGTTGCAAAAACATTAGCAAGCATTATTCCCTTGTCTGCTGGTGGATCTGTCATCAAGAAAAAAAATGTGACCATCTAATCCAATATAAAATTATTTGTGTTTGGGTTAAAACAATTTAAACAGACAGCTAACATAGAGTAATTAGGATTAGCTGTGTAATGTTCTTCTCACAAGTTGATTAGCATGCTTAAAAGATGTTCATGGAACAGAGCAGTTATACAATGAAAAACAATCACAAATGGTTTTTCTGTGGGTGTCACGACAGAAGCAGTACTCATTTAAAGGTTTAGAAAATGCTCTTATATGGTGAGTTGGAAAGGGCAGAAGTGAAAATGGAGTCCATCCACACTTCAGTATTGCTTTATAGTTACAAGAACAGGGAACAAGTTAATTCTTGTGGGATTACACACTTTTTTAGTACAAGCTTTTTGGCAATTGAAAACAGTAAAGTTACACTTCCAGATGGGAAAAAAGATTTACATTCCTCACATATATAAGTTGTTTACACAAATCAGTATTTATCAACAGTTTTAATACAGAACTTTCAGATGAATGCAACTAATATGTTCTCTGTTTGGAATGATGAGAGTGGCAGAGTCATTCTGCTGAACGCATGAAGAGCTTACACATACACACATATATCCTAGGAAGAGAGCTTGCAAATTAGACCTTCAGTATGTATATATTAATAAAATAAACATCATCCAAGGACAAGCTGTTGTTTTCTCAGTCGGGTGCATCCTTTAGCAGTCCTTCTGCAACTATGAAATAAAGTGATTAGAGAGAATAAAGAAGAAGAAAAACAAACAATTATTATACTTCTGCATTAGAATTGAAAATCTCCAAGAGCTATTGAATCAAATCTGCAACTAAATGCCATAGTCAGTGACAAGAGAGATCTAATTTTCTGGCTGTCATGTTTCAGAAAACTGAATACTGTTTATGTCAATACGGCTGCAACAGAAAGGAAATTATCTTACCCTGCAGAATGACCAAGAGCTGGCTTGGCCATAAATGAATGCAACTGCATGCCATTAAGAAAGGAAAAAAAAAAAAAGAAGAAAGATAAAGGAGTAAAAGTTTAAATGGCTATTCAATGGTCAGCTGTGCAATAGATATTAATCAGAAAAATTACATTTTGCTTATGCCTGTGAAAAAAATAGCATTTTAGTCCATGTTGTTCTGAATACCACATTTTCCTAATCAAATTGTTTTCCAGAGCTTGTGAATGGTGATTTTCTGTTCCAGATCTGGGTAAGTATCTGTGCAAAATGGTGATTCCAGGTGAGGGCTAAGATACACACATCAGCTATCGGGCAGGTGAGGAAAGCCCCAGATCCCTCTGCTGTATGCATTCTCACTAGTGAGAAATTCACACCAAATCAGCTGACCTGATGCATTAGTATTGCATTTTTCACTCATGTACAGCAGCATCAGTCATTCTATTTTTTTTTCCACAAAGCTTATGTTGTAACACACCAAATTAAAATCCTGTTCAGCTCCTGAAATACTTAAACGATAATGAGTTACACACTATTCTCCTCGGTGTGGCAGTCTCAAGGCCCAATAATAACTCCAGGTGTCTTACCAGCTTGCTTCATTTTCTGTGCCAGGAGACCAAAGTGTCTAATAGACCTTTTTACTTAATTTTTAAGGAGCCGTAGCGAAGCCTGGCATCCACTCTGTGCTAACCCCCTTGCTAATCATGTCTGCAGTCTGTACAGCCGGCTGACCCGGGAAAGGTGCTAATCGCAAGCGCTCGGCGGATTACCTTGGTTATTGGCCATTTTCCTAGCGTTGGGGGAGCTGCGAGGGGGCGTCGTGCTGGGCGGAGGGGGACCTTTCTGGCTGGAGGACTCTGGAGTCAGTAACAGAAGAAAGTCAGTCCCGCGAGAGCGTGGCTGGCAGGGAGCTGCGGTGCCGCAGTGGGAGGGGGACTGCGAAGACGAAGGTGAGTGGGAGGGCGGCTTTTTGGCAGGGGAGCGAAGGGGAACAGTGCAGGCAATGACAGCAGATCTAGGGCATGGGAAGGCAGAAGACAGGACAGCCTGGCAACATGGTTTTGCTCATTTCTGGTGCCTCAGTGAAGTGTACTCACCACAAATGTTTTAAAAGTTCTTAAATAAACTTCTTTCCTTGTGTAAGCAAAGGTTGCAATGGAACAGCAGCAGATTCTCCCACTAAAGCTTTAGTAGATGCTGCCACACATTTTTCCAGGTTCCAGTGTTTTTCAATAATTGAAATAGAGCTAGATTAAATGTTCAACTTACTTCCGATTCTTCATATCATTTTAAGTTTATTTTCTGATCATGTCTGTTTGAAGGGAGGATCCGGCCCTGTTCCTAGGAGCTGCTTGTGCTGTACAGAAGGTTTTCAGACAGCTTGCATTGCAATCAGGGGGAAAACTTCAACTAACATCAGTGAGACCAGAAATGGGCTTTTAACACATACAAGACTGAAATGAGTCCTTGCCCTAAACAGTTAACAGTCTTCAAGCTTTTCTCTGTTTGCTTATTGACACGGTCAGCTTTAACACCTTTAACTTAGGTGAATGCTTTGTCCCAGAAGCGGGCAAGAGGAGACAGCACAGACCAAGACAGTATGGAACAAATCCAGAACACTCATGATCACTACACCGGGTTGCCAATATTGTTTCCACTTCTCAGAGAAACAACACTCAGCTGCAATGTTTTTGTCACAGAAATGAGGGACACATATTTACAATTATTCTGTCTTCAAAATGACACAAACATTCAATTTGACTTTAATTTTATCTTTTTTTTTTTTTTTTTTTTTTTTAAACAGCATCTGCCTGTGCTGCCAGCATTGAACTTTAATTTTCCTTTCATCTTTCCCAGCATTTACTCACCTGTGGGTAGCACCTTTCTCCTCACAGTAAGATTCACTTGCCCGTTTCGGGCAGCATTATGCATAAGATCAATCACGTATCGGTGGGTTTTGCCAGCCACTGGAATCCCATCTACATACACCAGCTCATCGCCAGGATGGAGTCGACCATCTCGGTCTGCTGAGCCCATGGCAATTACTGCTCCGATGAGAATCTAGGCAGCAAAGACACAAAATCCCATCATGTATACATTGAGCCTCCAATTTAGTGCCATGAACGTTGTAGTGATTTTCCCTTTCTGTTGAAAATGTTGATGATTCAGTGCAGGTGAAGAGATCTGCGTGTGTCTGAAAGCTGTGCTCCTTCTCTGTGGGTATGATTAAAGATGCTTCCTTGCCTTTAGTAAGAAGGTAAGATGTTTCCTGCCTGCGTAGGAGTGATACACCTGAGCATCCTGATCTAGATCTCGACTTGCTATCTTCAACTCAAGACAATTTGTCTAAGAGTGCTGTGTTTATATAGACTACATTATGTAGAAGATCTAAACAGATTAATTCCACTTAAGGGTCCTTTTGACTTAAAATTAGTTAGTCTGCATATTTCTTATCTAAGGTTCCCCACTGCTGTGTGGTGTAAGCACTTGGAGTAATGCACTTGAGGTCAGGAGTGGAAGTGACCCCACAACATGGAGTTTGCTTTGGGACTCTAGGGGAAAAGAAGTGCTATATGAAATGTTGTTACTCATAATGAATAATTTCCCAGGTAGTGGTTGATTAGTAAAATGGAAAAAGAGGAAAAATATCTGCTTACTCTGGGCAGATGCTGTTTTCCAAAATCAATACTTAAACATAATTTGTATGAGACATATAAACTAGTAAAAAATCTGTTCAAAGCCTTTTAACGACTTTCTCCAATTTCTATGCACATAAATTCTCATAATTTATTAGAAGAAGACATATATATTTTCCCTGTGGAATAACTGGTAGAACAGTTGAGATTGATTCAAACAAAACCTGCTTTCTTTGAAAGAATATTAAAGCATTCACAGAGCATGTTCCAAATTTTTCTTTCTCTTGTTCAGCGTGAGAGTGAGCACAGACTGATGGATATGACATGCCATGTGACAATCTGCTTTAAACAATAAAAGATAAAAGGTATCAAGTATTGCTTTTCATGAGGAATTGTGAAGGCTAGATGTGGTATTCACACAGGTGATCTTGTGGGGGTTTTTTGTGGTCTTAGCGGCAGAGTTTCGAGTATCCCAGCAGAGTGTTTAAATGAAAGCCCATGTGGAGCCTGGAGAATCTTCTCCACTTCCCAGCCTCCCTTTGGCTCACTTTTGCTTTCAAAAGTCAGCAAAGAGAGAACATGATGCAGCGTTTTCTTGCTTCCTGGTGTTTCTGGGATCCTGTTAAGCAGTATCAGGCTGAGTTGCCAGAGAGACTCTTTCAGGTTCTCCATTCTGTTCTTCAAACAGTGAAAGAAAATACCTCAGAGCTTTGGAACATACTTTGTGCAAAATCCAACTATGAAATATGTATTTATGCTCCTTACTGGGTAGGAAAAAAGCTATCCAAAGCTACATTTAGCTAGACCTTCATAAAGCATCCTCAAAACCTTTACTTTTGGGCATGTCATATGAGTAAGAATGTTTTCCTAGTCATCTTGAGAAGACCTTCTGCAGCTTGGAGGATTGTAGGGAGTGGTTTCCTCCTTTGGTTTTATTGAGCATTTGCAGTTTCTTTAAAATTGGCTGCCAGAGTACCGAACAATTTGTGCATCTTTAACCTTTGGAGAAACACAAATGCAGCTCACAGCATGGTATGTCATCAGTATCTACAGAAAAGTGCAAAAACTCTTTCCAGTTTTGACTAATTAAGTAATTATTGCTGATATTTCACATATCCACAGTGGAATGTGATTGTGTTACTCATCTCAGTGGTGGAACTGACTCCTAACATTAAGTAGCACAGTCCCACTTTCAACATTTCAGGTAGGTGTGTTTGTCAAGATGATGGCTACCATATCTGTTATTTGGTATATATATTTAATAGCAAGGTTAACTTAATTTTCCTTCTTTTTCATTTTCTATGTCTGAACTTGTTTCTTATTCAGTATCTGCTCTCATTTCATGGCTGAGTACTTTCCATTATAGTTATAAATCCTACAAGCAAAACACAAATTAGAAAAATATTTATCAGGACTATATTACCTCTGTAATGCAGTTTCATACTGACATGAGATTGCTTTGAAAGTGTGAGGAAAAGGATGACGAGATGTAAGCGATAAAAGGAAAGGTTTCATCTATTGCCTGAGATTAAACATGAGAAATGCTGTGATTAGGAAGATTGTGACAGAGCATAATCAGAAATTGAAGCCTGAATCTATTAACTCATGCATGTTAATCTGTTTTGATACTGAGTTTCTTTGTGATTCTTGATGATTATTTGACTTCATGTTTCAGTTTCACTGAATACAACACAGTAGCTTCACAGGCACGTAGTAAAATTTAAGTAATAGATAGAGAAGGTGTGATTCATCTCACCTAATTTTAAGTGTCTGTGATGTCTAAATCAAAAGTAATCATCTGAACTCTGTCTAATCACCGCTAAAAATAGGAGCTCCTGAGGTGTGGTCCGCACTATCCTAACGTTTTGCTCTATGGACATCTGTTATGTCTTAGAAATGTTTGTTTCTTGGCACTGATTAGAAAAGGAATATAGGCACACATCTTGCAGACATTTTGAGAAGAATCCCAGTCAATCTGAGTCAATCTGTGTTGAAAAGGTGAAACTCAGTGTAATTATGTACATGTTCCCATGAATTTGAGTTTGAGCTGCACAAATGTATCCAAAATAGTTCTCCACTTTGGGACAGTAATTTGCAGCTTCAGTAAAGTTCAAGTTTATGTATATTTGCAATCTTTCAGTGATATTATAATTCACTGTAATAGACTCAGATTATCTCTAACTTCTCAAGTTACCCGGAGATGTGATAAATATCTGGTGTATGATCTCATGAGTTGAGAAGTGACTGGAACTGACACAATCCACAGTCTTGATATTTGAAATTTCTCAATAAATGTCTTTTCTTTGGAAAGCATCTTTATGCTTACAAATATGGAAAGCGGAGTACTCCAGGAACACTTTCTCCTTCTAAGGTGCCGGGTAGCTGATATAACTAGAAAGAAACTAGGCTACAGTCCCTTTTACAGTGTCAGTATTATCCTCCCAAAAAAACTTCATGTGGATTCTGCTTCTCTCAAAAACTTATTGCCTTATGCTGAAGAACCCATATTCCTCTTTAGAAACCAAACCACAAAGACAAAAGGCAATGAAAGCTTCCTTTTGTTCTGTGTTACTTGACTGCACAGCAAGAGAGCCGAAACAAACATTTCAAAGTCTCTCAGTTCTTGTTTCATAGGAATTGCAGGGGTTTGGAGGACAGGCAGAAACTGCCTCTCCTTTTCTGGTGGTGAAAGGAATAGGAGGCTGCAGGTAGGCTGTCCATGGGGAGCAGGGATGCAGTGGAGGAGAGAGAAGAGAGTTCAGAAAGCTTGTATTTTGAATACAAAACAGATGGAAATTAAAAAAAGTGGAGAACATCTGTTTTCTTTATCAGTGATGAATTTAAGCAGTGAAAACAAGTAGATGGACAACAAAGAGGGAGTGCGAACTGAGAAGTTCAGTATTGAAGCACCTAGCTCTGAGGAGGTGCCTTTTTGCCTCGGAGGATTCTCAGCCTCAAGCTAGGATCTTTCCTGAGGACTTTGAGATATAGTTTGTGGGGAGACATAGAGCCCGTTAGATTGATACGTCTGAGGGAAAAATGCTTTCGTATTTGCAAGCACTGAAATAGAGATAGCAACCCTGGGGCTAAGTGCAGGCTGAGAGCAACTGTTCAGCAGGACAGCGAAGCATCTTAGAAAGTGGTTCACAGAAGGCAGCATTTTCGGTCCTGCTCTCCAAAACCAGCAAGGTGCTTATCTCTGTGCTTGGCATCTGGCTATGACTCTTTGACTTTGGACAGTAAAGCCAGGTCTGTTCTTTGCTGAAAAGAAACCAGAAAGAGCTGCTTCCTCTGTAACGGTTCAGTGCCTGATCAGTAGCTGGGAGGCAAAGGACTTATTTCCAAATTCCCACTCTACTGGACTGTTGAGCAGAGACATAAATTCAGATCTCCCAAAACTCCGGCATGTATTCTTAAGGTTGCAGTCCTTTAGGTTGAAAGAATTCCATTTTATATAAATAATCATGCTTTCTTTAGGTGAGGCATTTGAGCTGCACTTTTCTCCATGAGAATGTTGTAAACCTCCAAACTACAAGGCCAGCCAGACATTCAATCTGTGACTACTTAATTATCCATTTGTAATTAAAAAAGCACTAAAGGAGACACCAAGACAGACTTTCCCAGAATACTGAGCAGCCTTGTAGACAGGGATGCTTTCCTGGGAGGTGGAAAATGCCACTAGACATTATAGTCCAAAGCAGGTAGAAGATTTCCAAATCTTCCACTAGTGCCTGTTCTCAGCAGGATAAAATGATAAAATGGAACATTACCTCTAGCGCCTAACAGATTTCCTTTCTGATTTCACCCAGCAGGCGAGCTTTGAGAACCCATACTGGCTGGGCCATCCAGAAAGGACAGGAAAAATGCCTCGCTGGAGAATGTGCAGATGATGGCTCAGGGCCTCATTTTATGTACGCTGGGATATGCTCCATGGAAGAAAGTTAGATGCCAGAGGGACTTCAGCCACACTGCAGGTATAGATGATGAAACAGTGTTGTTCAGGAGTCCTTCTGTACAGCTACACCTTAGTTAGCTTGGAAAATCATTCCAAAACACTTATTCTAAAATAGGGTCTCTGCATTTCAATCAGGACTTGAAGGACCTACTTTAGAATACAGTGCATTTGTTTCTTTTTGCAGGAGGCATCAGTAAACTGTTAATATTTATCAGTACTTTCACAGATGTTGACAATTTTAAAATAGTGAAGTTTGTTTCTGAGAGCCATGTGTTGGCTCATGTTAATGCTTGAATGACTACGCTATTATTCGGTATTAATTTGAATATGGAATATATAAATCTATCAACTAGTTATACATTGCCTAAGAAATGTGGTAACACAGGACTCAGATGATGCATAAGGTTGTGATAATAAAATGTTATAATTATTGACTTGGGATTAGTCCTCACTGACAAACCATAGTTAACCAATAACTTCTCAAAGTTATTCTGAAGGAGTACTAATTCTGCCTGCCTTCTCAAAATTATAGTATTTACATACATCACTAATTTAATAAAATATGTACACACGTATTTTAAAAATTGTGTATATGTATTATTTTATATTTTATTTCACCCGCAATGAATCTATGTTGACTTTGTTACCTGTTATTTGGTTACAGGAAAGTCTCCCTACTAATCATATAAAGCTACCATTTTTATGCCTGATGCATCACATGATGTGTCATCTAACCTGGAACATGGACTACCCTTCCCTGGTGGGCCCTTCTGTGTTTCTGGAAATAAACTGCATTGTCAACAGTATCTTTTAATCTTATGCATATATATATACAGTCTGCTTACGCTGAACAGAGTCATGCATAGTCTTACATAATCTGATTTTTAAAATCTGCTTCAACTCAGTTTTGGAAAGTCAAGATTAAAAGATGTAAGGTCACGCTCCGCAGTAAAGAGCTGAATGATGCACTGTTTCGAACTGAATTCCTTATGAATCTAACTTAATTTACTGTGACATCTTTTAGATGTGGACAACCTGAGAGTCCTCTCATTTTCTATGGATGAATAAAAAAGTCATTTTACTTACAGCTTTAACATGGTGTTCATTTGGGTTCAGCTATGTAGTAACATTTTTCTGACCTTTACACAGATTTCAAGTTAAAAAAGAAAAGTCAGGAAGAAATAACTCACAGGCTGTCCAGGCTCATCTCCTCCCAGGATCCTGAAGCCAAACCCAGACTCCATTCTCCGAAGGTGAACATCCAGCTCCTTGTAATCGGGACCTGGTTTAAAGGGAAATCCCACTGAGCAAAGTATTTTGGCTTTGTCTCGAGAATTAGCACCATCTTCCCTCCCACCTTGTGTTCATTGCACATGACTAATGGCATCCTGGTTACAGCTGGTGGAAACAAATGGGACACAATGTGTTGAACACAGACAAGAAGGAGACTTGAAAATGTAGATATCTTGGAGGATGATTATGTTCAGTAGAAATCACTAAACCAAGCTAGAACACATTCACAGGAGAACAGTACTGGAAAAGTCTGTCCAAAATAGAGGTTATAAAGGTGCCTTCTTCCTACAAGTGACTGCATAATATACTGCTGGCATCCACCTCTGGCTTTTAATTTGTGTTTTCCTTGCAGTTCATTAAAACCTAAAGAGAATAAACTGAAATGGGAGATAAAGATACATAGAAAAATTATCAGTCCAACTTATAAAAGATGAATAATCATTGCAGGCCATTTTAGTCCCACAGACAGATATAAAGCAATATGTCTTTTTATGTAATGTATCTTTAAGTACTTCGCTTTCAGGTAATACCTTCAATAAAGAGTTTTGACGAAAGATGTTCTTATAAGCTCTGAGTCTTAAGGTTTAAATGGAAAGCTAACATCATTAACCTGAAGTCCTTAATGCTACTTAATTAAAGTCTCAACAGCTTTATGAATCATTAGAATTGCTCTTCCATATGTCTGCGTAACTTGCCTGTAAACATATATTCTGCCCTGGAATATATCAATTCAGGAAGGTAGTGTTTTTCAAAAGTCAGTTTCTTATAAAAGTGTCTTTAGCTTCATTTGAAAGAGCCCATTGCTTTGGGTCTTGATGCCCTCAAAATACAAAAGAGAAATTTTTAATAAAATTTCAAAAATTATAAAGTGAAACAGTAAGCTGTTAGAGGACTAAGTCTGTTTTGACTGTCGCTTTGTCTGAATGTTCAGAGATGCTTTAGGCTCATAATTTGAAGCAGGACAGTGATTAACAGGAATGGTCTTTTGCACAAATTGCACTTTGGCTTACAAATTGTGACAGCTTTTGGCCAGTGTCAGCTTATGGCTGACCCCAAAAGACAAAAAGAGATGAGTGGGTTTATTTCAGCAAACTGTTCACAGTGCCTCCAGATGTGCCTTGTTTTCTCAGGAGGGGAGGGACTACAGATGGCTGAAACACGGCACTTCCGCGACTCTCGTTTCCAGATCCCCCCCAGCGCCAGCGGTGGACACCTCACAAACTGCAGAGTCAGACAGATCCCAGCATTGGTCTGGGATTAAAGCTCATTCAGTTTTAGTTAGGTCTTGCAAAGACAGAACTACATGCAGTGGCTCTATGCGATGACCATACAATAAAAATCCTCTGTAGACAGCAGCATAGTCATTGTACATATATTGGTATGAGTGAGACCGAATCACAAATATTTCAGTTAGTAAAATAGAAGTATTACCTTTCCCTACCAACTTGTTTCTCATGTATTTAGAAGACAAACCCAAACAGATCCTAACTGCTTATTATCCTCCTTTTATTTTTCAATTTATTTGATAAGTGTCTCAACAGTGAATAGAAGAACAAATTAAGTTTGTGCATGTACAGTATGTTAAATTCATGCAAATATTGTTTCAAAGTGGTGAGGGGCAAAGGAATTTTAAGATGAAAGCAATACCTTATCTCAACCTGATTTGCTGTGCCTGAGTGTAACAAGGATGGGGCTTAGTACTAGGGAGAAGGCTTTGTAGACAGACAGAGTAGGATCACCATTTACAGCCCAGGTCTAACACTCACAGGCACTGTTTCCAGCAGTCTGTCACCAACCAAGCACTACCTTTATTTGCACACACATGAATGAATACGCACACTTAGGAATACTTTAAGAAAGTATAAGAATGTCAGGTTGTGAAGTATACACGCTTTGGCACACGGGGATGAAAACTTCCCTCAAACACATATGTTGACAAAAGTGATCCAAACCAATGTCGGCACCAGACTCCAAGATAAGTCCTACTATTATTTTTTTTTTTTATGCTGTTTTTCACCCATTTAGAATGGAATAGGTAGGCCAAGTTGACCATGAAAAGGTTTAGGCTAAAAATACTGTATATGGGCGTACTTTTCTATGAGCTCTAACACAGTTTGGAAGCCTTTGGATTAACTGACTATGCCATCATGCTTGCTCCGAAGAATCTTCCTCTCCAAACGGCTGGAAGCCTATGGAGCCCGTTCTCTGCCAACTCTTACCAGGTGACTGAAAACTGCTTTTAAAAAATAACGTGTTTCTCTGTCCCACCAAGCAAACAAAACATGGGACTGGAAAGGATCCCTGGGTCATCTAGTCCAGCCCCTTGTCATTGCAAGCCTCTGCATGCAAACAGCACACACACCTTATCACTAAAGAAGACAGTGGACGCCTAAGACTCTTTGTAGCCTTTGTAACTTGGTCACCTGCCTCATTCAGAATTTCAGTGATGGATTGCACCTCATGATTTAACTTACTTTTTCACAGTAATATCGTATTATCTCCAGCGACTGACTAGTACACTTAAGAGCGTTTCCTCCACTGTTGTTGCTGGTTGTTTCAGCTTTCATGTCTGGCATGACACAACTACCTTGCCTGCACTGACCAGCTCTCCACTGGTCTAGAGACAACTACACCATAGATACCTGAAGTTACATGTCTGAAGGTGGACCTGATTTCCATCCTTAGTTTCTGTGCTTAGATCATTCATGAAAACAACACAGAAGACTTATCGCAAGGCTCTGCACTATTACCCTTTCAGTCTAGAAACTGTTATTTTAGTAGAATTGTTTATCTGCTTTCCAGCCTTTCCTCTTTATGCTTTGTGCTAAGCATGGTCTTCTCTACGCTAACATGGAAGTACTTCAAGTATAACTGGCATTTTGTAAAATGTCTAGTGGGAGTCTAGACTGATTAAACATACATTATTTTTTTGGTGCAAAAATTCAGCTACCAGGTTAGTCTGACACAATCAATTTTTTGTAAGCACCTTCTGCATTAGCTCTCAGTTTATCACTGTATTGACAGTCTTTAATCAAAAATATGTTCTAAAGTCTTGTGATGATGAAATTTATTTTTTCTTGTTCCTTAAAGACAGGTAGATTGTTCACTACTATCTGTTTTTACTACAGGAGCACATGCTTGGCAGATTTACTGAAAGTCCCTATCATGTGGCAGCAGTTTCAATATTCCTGAATGTACATTGATCAAGTATTCTTACACATATAAGTGATTACATTTCATCTGTTATTTCTTCAGCGCTTGCTTCTCTATGATTCTGGTACTTATTTTTCCTCACAAAGGATCATTAGATAAACTAAATTTTGCCTTTTCTTGCTGGAGCAAATTTTCAGTTGATCATACAAAGAAAATTACCTATACTTACAGAAAAATGACACTCCTGTGCCTTGCAATACACTGCAAACTGTTGGTTAATATAACTTCATTATGGAAAATACACCTTTTTTTTTTTCCTCTTTGTAAACTAGATTAGCACCTTGTAGTTCACGCCAAGTAAGAAGCAATGCACAGGTTTGCAGACCTGGGAGTCAAGCCAAGACTGAATAAGTATAGTCTTTTGCACAGTTTGCTTTTCCTTCAAGTCAGCTTAATACACCTGAATGTCCCATCTCCTCTCATTTCATTGAAAGCAGAGTTCCAGCTTAAGGTCAATATTTCTGATTGTATAATATAGGTATCCTGTGCAAGAATGACAATGTTCCCTGTTCTCCCTTGCCTCTCTGCACATTTATATTAGAAAAAGAACTTTAGGTTTGCCTGCTAGTAACTTCATTGTCTTTTCTTATAGTTGTAGCATTTTGTTTCTTCTTTTTGTGTAAAGGAAAAATTTCTTAATCATTTGGCTTAGAGAAAAAAAAAGCAATTCTTTTTGCTAAGTTATAAAACCAGCTGGTTCCCCAGTGAATTTGATAATGGTATTGGACAAGCTGTGATCTGATCATTGCTGCACAGTGAGGATGGTAAAGAGCATTGGGAAATTCTGCTTTCTGGTTTCTGGATGATGGGGAATTTGCTTTAAATGTAAAGGTACCAGAATAGATTGTTACTGAATAATAGTGAGATCTCATAGGTGAAGCTGTGATTATCAACTCTTAGCTAAATTTCTGTACTGTATTCATTTGAATTCCTAGGTGAATTCCACATTGATAAGTGTATATACAATTGTTTCTTAAAAGGATGTAGAAAAAATATATCCCTGAAGATGATTAATTCATTTTCTATATGAGTCAAGTTGCACAAGTGCTATGTGATTTTTATAGTGATAAACCTGGTATTTGGGATGATGCTGTAAATTTTGAAAATGATTTTTTTAAATTAAACCTCTTCTGTATTGCAATTAGAACAAGAATGAAGAGCTTTACTGTAATAATTTTAGTCTTTGTGGATGTACTCAACTTTCCAGCTAAAAATAAAAATTAATTTGGACTCCTTTGCTGAAGGTGGTGGAGATTTTTGTTCCATATAAATCATTACTGTGAATTGCTGATTGTGATTGACACAAATCTACAATAACTTTTAATCTGTGGTTCAGATGCTCTTGAAAGATGTGAAAAGCTTGAAAACAGTCCACTGGTCTCCAATGTGAGTAGCTTTTTAAAAAACATACACATTTCCTCTTGATATTTATAGAGAGGAAAAACTGGTAAATAAAGACATCAGTGCAAAAATCAGAAAAGAAAAAAAAAAAAACCAAAACCAACCTGGTGTGCTAACAGAGTTATTCAACGTATAAACCCTACTGGGATATGCAAAACAGCCCAATATCACATTTAGTTTAGGATCTCTGTCCAGCCTGTGTAGGACTAGAAAAGACTTCAATGGGATTGTCAAAACAACCTGGTTTAACTGTTCACTTAACAGGATCACATTGGGAAATCATATATGCTACTCTTTAAACAAGTTCATTGGCACTTTACAAGACCGATGTTGATTCAATTACCTGAAAAAGCTTCTGCTTTTGAAAGTTTTTGCTTTTAGGTTTTTACACGACAAAATATATCTATGAGAGCAAGGAATGAGTGGGTCTGCACAATACATCAGTCCTGTTCTTTTGCAAATGAAGATAGAATTAATGCCAGTTTTACACCCAATATTGCTTAAGGTTAGATTTGGGCATGAGCTATAGGTAAATGCCCAAATTTTATGGTAATGACTGAACACTAATGTATGAAAGCACAAGTAAAACATTGTAAAACATACACAAAGACTGGCTGAGGAAAAAGAAATACTTTTCTTTTCTCAGAATGGAAATCTATGTTAAAAAGATTTAGAGTTAGTATTCTGTAACCCCACAAAGCTCACACAAAAATAAAATGATGACTGGGCAGTCATGACTGGCCATTATCTAGAGAAATGATTAAAGAAAGAAGAATAACTAAAACATAAAATGAAGGACAATTAGTTTACAGAACAATGAAGGCTGAAAAATACTTGCCAGAGGAATCCACTCGAAAACCAGTCCTGGGCAGCACTTGTTCTGAATAGGAAAACGGGGAATTAAAGATGAAATACATTTCTCAAGTTATTTAAAGATGCAGCATCAATTTCTTTGCTGTGTTTTGAATTACTGAAGTGCAATTTCTACTATTTATTTCAGATTTCTTTTTCTACTCCGCTCCTTCCTGACTTCCTAGGTGGCACATATATGTATTCCTGCTAGATGTAGACCTCCCTGTCCATTTCTATGCAAAGTGGAACAGAAGATAAGATGGTAATGTTCCTTTAACATAACATAGTTTATGATGAAGATAAAATGGTTAACATGTTTAAAACCGTGAAATTTAGTAACGATATTTGTGCTCATTCAAGGCTCATGCAATAAAAGGGAAAGTTTAATGGCTATGTTTAGGTGACTTGACCATTGCTTTTATTCAACTCAGATGCAAAATGTCTTTTACCATCAAGAAGAGTAAAATTTTGTGAGAAGGATGTATGTTGCCAACAGCAACAACTGATTGTACATGAAGGCAAATGCAGATAAACCCATTTAACCTACTTCTCATGCAGGTAGTTTCAAAGTGTTTGCATTTCACTAGATGAAATGCAGTAAATAACTAACTTGTTTTCATACACAACTACTTTGCTGGCATTAGAGGAATCTGGAACAAGTCTATAGCTGAGTTCACTGTCACAATTCCTTTGCTGATTTTGAAATGTTCTAACTAAGATTTTCTGTTTTATTATCTCTGCAGCATCCAGAGTGAATTGCAAAACATCCCAAACCAGAGGTGATTTGCATTGGCCTGACAACAACAAAAACATAAATAGAGCACTCTAAGCTCTAAGCTAGAGTATCATACCACACATATTTCATGGTATAAACAGGGGAAGGTCTGTCACATCAGCATCTATAGGACAGTGATGCAATATATGAGTATGTATTATCTTCCTGAGATAGAAGGAAGACAGGAGTGGATTTAGTACTGTAAGTAGGTAGCTCCAGGCAGAAAGAAGCCAGAGAATGCACTGGAGGCCAGCAATTTTGGCTAAGCCTACTGGAAATATGTGAATATGGTCAGAGAAAGGAGAAGACAGTATTTCTTCTGTGGGCAGTTCCTTACCACTTTGGAAGAGTTCGGACTAAAGCTACCTGCCTTCTGGTGGACTGCTTCCTAAAGGCAGCATGGACTGTAATGGCAGCAACTGAGTAACTCATAGTTTTCTTGAGTAAATACTGAATTAATGCTCTAGGTCAAAGACATTTTCCCAAAAATGGAGATGGAGGCCACTGAATATTTTACATCCTTCTTTGTAAGAGTATTTACATAACAGCCGTGACCTGCTCAAATTCAGATGACTGCTACACCGCTTAACTAAACTACAGTCTAGAGATTGTACTGGATAGGAATATCTCTTTGGATTTGGTGTTCCTGTTGTATTTCTGTTCACCTGCTGTGTTAGGACTTAAGCCATGTGGGCTATGGTGTTTTAGTTTATAGGTGGTTGCACATCTTTACTTTGGTTGTTAAAAGAGGTAATTCCTTCACGCACTTCAGATTTTGTAAAGTTATTGGGGTCCTTAATATGAGAGATGTTACCTATATGTAAATTATTCCACGACCACAACTCCTGAAAACCATCACCTTTGAAACTGATGCTGCTCCACTGCAAACTTGGAGAAATGATTTTTTTTTTTTACTCACATCCTTTCAAGATTTGAATGAAATTCTTAAAAGTGACAGACAGAATGATTTTAATGTACAGTAAGCAATTTAATCTTGACAGTCCCAATTAGCTTTTATGTTTGAAAGGACGCAAGCCTTTTCTGCTGGTCAGCCAGCTAGAATTAGTCTTTTGAGCTGCTGTAAGATTGGCTCATTCTGTGTTTCCATTTCTGCTTGCAGTCACCCTGATATCCCTCAGAACTGGCCTCAAGCAGCAAAGCGAAAGAAGCACAACCAAATGAAATTCACACATACGTAACTTTTTCAAAACTCACATAATTCTGGGCTGAAAGACCCTACAGAACAGCAACTTTCAAGGAAGAGGAAGGCCTGCTGGGATTGGTCCTCAGCAAAGCAGAATGCACATCACTTGTGCACACCCTGGTGCCTAGTATCTATGGAGAGCAAACTGATTGAACTGGTAATTTTACCAAAATACTAAGCGACTCCAGCAAGTTCAATTTTATAAAAAACCCATCAATTAGTTTTTATAAGAAACTAACCTTTACACAAGGCAATTTGAAACTTTCCATTTTCTTATTATTAAATTCATTTTGGCATTTTCTAAACTTTGACTAAGTTAAACCTCCTGCCTCCACTTCTTAGCATGTAGCAGAAGGCATGTTTGGAAAGACCAGGACAAAGAGACCAGACTATCCAATACTGTCACCATGAACACTCTGCACTTGAAGTGCAGAAAGATTTAAAAAGTTGACATAAGGTTTGTGTATTCTCCATATAAAGCCTTTTTAGCTGAACTTCTGTGCCTGCATTGTCATGAGTAATGTGAAATAGGAATGAAATAATGACAAAGTAGATTTTGAATGAACAATAAAATACTAGGTAAAATTGCTGCATTAATTTTTTTTTTAGTTCAGCCAATCTGGCCTTGCAACAAGAATTAGGAAAGTAAAATTAAGAAGTTTTCTTCTGAGCTGCTACTTTTTTATAACTGTAACTGAAAAAAACGTCTACCATGAGGGCTACTCCATGCGCTCTGGAGAAGAAGGATGCAGCTATGCATTTCAAAGACTCTTGCTACACATCAAGATTTCTTCTGTATCAGATGAATGCAAAGGGAAGGTTAACTTTGCTATGAGAAGATAGAGTAGGAAAAAGCTTGTACATCTAGCTTCATGCTTAATTTAAAATAAATCATTTTAAACTGCAAAATATTTCTGAAAATGATAAACAATAAAGAAGACTTGGGACACAATCCTGACTTAACTGAAACCAATGGTGAAAATACTAGACCTCTTCTTGTAAAACACTAGAAGCGCAGTTCACCTGCAATATGACACAAGGATAGTCTTATTTTCACCAATGCGGAGTCACTGGTATTTTCTGGGGGAGGAATTATGCTGATGAAAAATAGCAATGATAATATTTATTTTCCATACTGTGTTATTTTCTGGACCATACTTTGTTGAATGCTAAATACATGGAACAAAACTAGAACTAGCAAACATTCATATTTCAGCATCTCAGTCTGTCTTGGTTTCAGCTGGGATGGAGCTAATTTTCTTCCCAGAAGTTGCTGTGTTTTGGATTTAGTATGAGATTTGGTATGTGAAGAACGTCGATAATACATTGATTTTATTAGTTGTTGCTAAAGAGACCAAGGACTTTTCTCAGCTTCTCAAGTTTTGCTAACGTGCAGATGCAAGAAACTGAGTGGGATATAGCCAGTACAATTGACCCAAACTGGCCAAAGGAAGTATTCTATGCCATAAACATCTTGCTCAGTATATAAGTGGAGGTGGGTCGGTGAGCTGGTGTGTTGGTTTTGTTTAGTTGGAAGGACTACGGTGGCAGCTTCTGCAAGAAGCTGCTAGAAGTCTTCCCTTTGTCCAGGGGACTTGACTGGGCCTAGGGCGGACCCGCCACTGGCCAGGGCCGAGCCAATTGGTGGCAGAATGTTCCCTGATAACACCACTGTGATAACATATTTAAGAAGGGGAAAACAGAAAAAAAAGAGAAGATGTGAAGAAGCAGGAATGGGGGCAGAGAGGAGGAGGCATGAGCCATGTGGGCCTTGCAGCACTCATCCTCTGGCGTCCTGCTGGGCAGCCGTATGGGCCCGACTCAGCCCAGCCACAAGAACTGAAGAGAGGAGATATGAGGAGAACTTGAGAGGAATTAAACTATGACAGTTGACTCACTTTTTCTCTCACTGTTCAGAATCATTCTGGGATCATTTTCAGTTTTTTGTTCTGTCGCTGTTTGGGATGGGCTGTATCAGTCATCAGGTCATTGAATGGTGAGAAATTGTGCATCATTCATTTTGCGTATTTCATTATTCCTGTTCTTCTTCTTCTTCTCATTATTAATATATATTTCATTATATCTTCCTTTTCTAGTAAACTGTCTTTATCTCAATGCATGAGTTTTCTTTTCTTCCCAGTTCTCTCTCCCATCCCCTGGGGAGGGGGGGAGGAGGAGCCAACTGCTGTATGGTACTTGATTGCTGACTGAGGCTAAATTGCAACACAGTCTTAGGCATGCTTTAGGTAAAATGAGCAGAACAAATAAGATCATGCTGCAATGTAGTAGTAGACATGACAAGCAGTAGTTTGAAACATCACATAGGCAATGCAGCTCCCATTGGTCTCATGCGCCTGTGACCAATTCTCTGGTGCTTACAAGTCAGTTTTATTAAATTATTCCTTTGACTTCTTAAGTACATCCTATTACTTTGCAGATGAAAATCTATTTGTACACCTTTTAGTAAAGTGTAAATTGTTCAAGAGAAAGGAATACTGCATCTTTAATACTGCCATGAGTTGTAAAACTGACATTTCATATTAGCATAGGTCATTTGGGTCCTACTTTGCAATCCAGCAATCAAAATCACTTTACATTCACAGTACTGTGATGATGATATTCTCAGAATTCCATTTGAAAATGCCTTTGGTTTCACTGTCAGTTCTTATAACCAACAAATCCATTTTGTCATGGCGAGTAACTCTTTCTGCAGTGATGAACAATACAAAATTATCTGACATTGGTCTGCTGAATTTCCTCACCTTTAGTTACATATTGTATCTTATTAAAAAAAAAAGTTTACATTCATTTAGTAACACAAGTTCTTAGAGCTCTATGCTGTTGCTTGGGGTGGCAATAGATGCAAGGAAAACAACAACCTGTTCTGTTTGGAAATTACTTTGAGAAATTACTTTCCTATAACTCAATTGCTCATACATAGGTCAAGGAGTAGTTTGATGATAATACATAATAATTAGTGATTTCCCAACACTCTTTTATTTACTAACTGAAGGCAGGCATGACTTACTGATATAAAGAGCAGTAACTGGTTAACAGAAGTATTGAAAAACATGGCAAACAGAGCTCAAGGAAGATTTGAAAATAGGACCTAATTTTCTGAATTTGTAGTTGCAAATTCTTCACCCCTACAAAGAAATATTTTATATTTCTACAATACTTCAGAATAATATGTAAGTAACACTAACATAGTGCTACATATATGTATGTGTGCACATGTACGTATGTATCTTTTTAAAGCATCATAACTAAAATGTGAATTTCTTTTTAGACTACAGATGAGCAAAAATGGGAAAAATTGTTAGAGGCAAAATTTTTGTCAGGAAAATACTGTCTGAACTAATTGCAGTAACAGTTATATGAAAAATTTCCTTCAGTTTTTAAGATTGCAACTGTGTAGGTCAACAAGCATTGACAAGAAAATTCTGCTTAGCTATAGACTATGCCATGGACCCCCTCAGGTGATAATGCATTCAGTTCTGTACACCTTTTTTTTTTTTTAATATCCCGTGAGTATAAAATTTAGGAAACCCTGATGGCCTTAGCATTTTTCTGCAAAAATGGTATTTTCCAAGTTACACGTTATGAGTCAGTCAGTACAATGCTGTATGACAAACCTTTCCTACTGCTAATACTTTAATGCATATCTGTGCTGAATACCTGCAGTGGTATTTGAGAGGAAAGGTAGCCTGTGAATATGTATTGAAATGCTTGTGTGTGACCCTTAGAGACAGTTATTTGTAAGCCTTACAAGTGTTTTATAAGAAAACACTCTTATTTTATGAAGTCTAATAATGCATTATGTTAATACATTTGCTATTTACATGTTTCACAGATATTGGTGGACTTTGCTTTTTTATTATTTTCCAATTTGTCTAACTTTCTGGCAGCAAAAATATTATGGTGCATAAGACAGTTGATGGATTTGAAAGGATCTTTGGAAATTTATGATGCTATGGTCAGAGGGCAAAATAACATGGGAGATTTTGAAGGAAGGAACATTTGTCCTTCCAGTAAAAGGTGGAACTATAATTGTTCAGATTTCACCTTTAATAAAAGCTTATCACTGGCTTATCTTGTTCTTCCAACTGGCATTTCTGTGTCACATCACCAGTCTTGGGCTACCACACTAACTGAAGGACAAATGTAATCTAATTGCTGTAAAAAAAAGTTTTATTTTACTGCTTTCTTTAGAGGAATATATAAACAAATTTCTATTACACACTTATAGATAGAGAAATTTTATAGCATTATGTTTCCTAACAGCTTTGTGTCTCTTGTTTGACTAATGTCTGCTTAAACAGGTCTCTGAGCAAAGTATTATAAACCATGTATTTACAACAAAGTGTTTAATGTAAAATATAAGAAAGTATAAAGAAAATTTATAAAGGTAAAACTGTTAAATTCAGGAGAATGACTTCTGCCAATGTGGAGGTCCAGTTACAGATGTAACAACTGGTGCTTATAAAATCTCATAATATTTTCATTAATAAGAGATTCCTGATCTGACGTTCCATATTCTAGCTTCTCTACCTAACTTTCATGGTTATTAGCAGAATTACACTCTCCCTTACATTCTAAGGGTTTTCATAAGGAGAAAGGAGTTAAAGGATTTGCTTTTAAGAAATGCAAAATTAATAGTTGGACGGAAAAAGGAAAACCAATCCAGTTACTTGAGCAGATCTCCTCCATTTCTGAATTTTGCAAAACAATATTTACAGCAGAAATCTTCTCTTTAGTAGGCAGAACAAATAAGTGGAGGGGGAAAAAAAAAAGCAGAGAGGGAGAGATGTAGCTACAGAGAGGAAAGAGAAAGAAAGTAGAAAACAACTTATCTTCTTTTATTTTTAGGCAGTTGGTTTGGATGACATGATAATCTTCATCACTCTTTGGAAACACTTTATGCTCATTTTTGGCTACTTGGTGCTACTGAGTGCAGATGATGGGTGACAGAGGCAGGTGACAGCTAACAGGCAAAAGCTGACAGCTAACTCATGACAAAAAAAATTTCAAGGAGCTACGACATAGAAAATAGAGTTGCACTCTGCTTTTGTACTAACGCACCATTTGATTTGTCTCATAGCTGTATTGGTAGAACTGCCTCTACAAAACTATTCCCAGTGAGGAAGCAGTAGTACTTTGTAATTCATATGTGATCATTAAAAATTGAAATCTCCCTGTTGCACAGGGTCATGCAGGTCGTTCACATGCTTAAGGTGGAAAAAACACTCCTGCAGAATGAAAATAATCCTTTTTCATGGAGATTTTGGGCTTGAAGCCCCTTTCTTGCTATCATTAGGGATGAGCACACCTAGCAGCTAGAGCAAAACCTTGTGAATCAGGCTCCTTGGGCTCCTTGCTCTGTTCCAAGTCATGTTGCTTGCGCTCCTCACAGAACTACACTGTGATGCGTAACTTGCTCAACTCGCTGACAGGGAATCAGAAGGCTTTGATGAGGTCCTGGTGAGTGCTGACTGCGGTGAGATCCTCTGATAAAAGGATCCACAGAAATTCAGAGCTATAACAGTATGAAAATGAACTATTTAATAACAGAGTCTCACTGTGAGAGAAACAAAAATCTGGCAGGATCTCTTTCTTTTTGAGTTTTCCAGGTCACGACTGTTCACTTCTTTGCACTATTTTTAGAAGATGACCCTCCTTCTTTTCCGGTCTTGCCAGGAGATAAAGCAAACTTGCTCTGAGATAAGAAGTACTTAAAAAACCTCAAAGTAGCTGAACTTTTCCTGTGCACTTTAAGGATAAGTCTTTACGGAAGATAACCAACCTGACACAGCCATATGGTAGGAAACTAAGTGTGTATTATCTTGAAACTCTCTCTCCTATAAACTCAATTTAGATGACAATTTCTTGACTCAGTAATGGATTTCCTGCCTGTTATTTTTCTCACTTCAGGAAACACTAGCGTTACGTAGAGAATAATAGCAACCAAAGGCTTGACGAATTTAATTTGCTACAATGTGTGCTTATGGCATTAATGAAACAAAAATGTCTGGGAGAACAGAGATGTTGGAAGGCAGTTATTCATGACCAAGGGATATAGAATCATAGAATTATAGAATAGTTAGGGTTGGAAGGGACCTTCAAAGGTCATCTAGTCCAACCACCCTGCAAGGAGCAGGGACATCTCCAACCAGATCAGGTTGCTCAGAGCCCTGTCCAACCTGGCCTTGAATGTTTCCAGGGATGGAGAATAAAATCGAGAAAAGTTTTCCATTAAAATGTGGTGGCACATATATTATTCTTCACTAAGGATTTAACAATCAAAATGAGGAGAGCAAAAACACAAGGAGAAAAGCTTAAGCAAGTCTAACTTTAGAATCTAGGCAAGATCTAGGAAAATATGTAAGTGTAAAAATTTTGAATAATTTATAATGGCCTCTATTAACTGGGATTATAGTTGCTTGCTTTAAATTGCAAAAGATAATAACAGAAAATTATGTCAGCAGTGACACATTCATAGGCAAAAGCTTAAAATATTAAATGGTCAGCAGGGTGAACAGGGCTTTCACTTACGCCTACTTTCATAAATAGCTCTTGATTTCTCATACAGCTCGTATGGGTCAGGTTTTCGTGGATCAAAGGCCTCTGTGGAATCGGGAAATGAACTCCTGTGAAGAGTGGGTGGATAGGGAATATTCTGTGGCATAGCTGGAGCAGACAGGCTTGTTTGAGGGCTGCCTTGATTCTCCCATCGTTCCATCATCTGGAATAAAAACATACAGAGAATAAAGATGAAGTTTTACTAAAACTGTGATTTCCATGATGAGACCATCCAGCTGAGGATGTGTTTTGTAAAATTAACAAATCTGTTTGCTGCCTTTTGAGATGAAAGGTATGTGTTGTGCTGTTTATAAAATGACTTGGTTAAATTTACTTGTTAATTTGTTGCTCATGGGAAGATGCGTGCTTTCTCAGACAATACAATCCCATGTGGATTAGGGCCCAGCGTTACCCCAGAAGCATGTTGACTGCCTCTCATAGAATGCACTGAGCTATTGGAAGTTATTCTGCTAAAGGTGGAATCTGTGCGTCTGTGAAGATACAATTATCAGAATCATTAAAACACATAACTAGAAGTAGCGCTTAACAAAGAAGTGGCCAGACTGGGTAGTTACTGAATGATCTTAATGCTGTATCTTTTAGGAATGCATAAAAATAGCTAGCTGCCCAGCAAGAAGTAGATTATGGTAACAGTGAGCAGAATTTACAACTTAAATTGAAGAAAAAGAAAAAAAAAAAAAGGGAAAATTATTACAACAAGTATTTTAGCATCTAGTGATAGTCAAATGTGCAATGATAAAATACAGAACACGGTGAGAGAAAAGTTGGCATTAGTCTGATAGAATATTTTTCATTTCTAATGATTTCTTTCTTCATTAAAAAATACATTGACATCATCCACCTAAACTCCCAAGAGCAGGATAAGCTTTTCAGCTCTTCCGGATCACTTACAGGAGAGAAGCACACAGCAATGTATTATCTATGCATGAAAGCCGCCTCAGTCCACGTTTTCTTCAAGACTGCCCTTAGAGATCTCACAAGTACATCAAGCCAGAAAGGAGATAATATGATGGACAGTGCAAAAGAAGACTTGGGGATCTGCATTTTTCTTTTTGAAAGAGTTGGCTACTAATTAAATTGCATCAGCAAATATATTTGAAGAGGCTATGTTAAACAAAACACAAATGTTTATGCTAGGAAACAAACATTTGGCTTTTCCTGTGAGCCCTCCTGAAGCAAAGGGTGGTGAAGCTTCCAGAACAGTGTGGTCTCGCACATAACCCAACAATCAGCTAATTATACAAAAAATGATTCTCGGAAACAAACTGAACTGTAATTAAATACCACTGACTTCTAGTGTTGTATCCGCAGTGTCTTGTCAAAGATGGTTGCAGGTTTACAGCAAATTTACTGTACAAATTCTGTGATTATAATTTGCCTTTAGTTCCTCGGTTGCAGAAGGTGTTTGGCTCAGCAGGTAGGCTTTGCTCTCTATTCTGATGATTAACAGCATCAGACATTTTCCACACCAAGTATGTGGGAACTACACATGTTTTAGAGTCCTCCTGGTGAACATGCTGAGTAACTATCACTCTGTACATCCCAGGTGATCTGACATTCGTAGCTTCATAATTCAAAACAAACAGATTATGGATATTGGCCATTTTAAGTTGTTGAGGATCTCATTCCTTATACAGAGTAGTGTTATAATTCAAGCTGTGTTTCTGCCAGAGTTTCAGTAGTAAGTAGGGCTGGTTCATTAGAAACAATGAAGAAAAGAAAGATCTAGGTATCTCAGTCAATTATAGGATGACTCTCACGCACCATGAGTTGGGTATGTGTTGGGTATGATACTTAAGTTGAGAAAGGAAAGAGTGCTATGAAGTGCTAATGATGAAGATATGGAATACTGTATTCAATATTCCCCAATGTTCTTCAAGAAAGACACATTTATTTTGTGTTAGATACAAAAGACAGCAACTGGGATGTGATATAAGAGGGCACTATAGATCCCGTATGTAGATCCTGTGCAATACAGTGACATATGGAGATATCTGCTAACTTAAATAGTTATATATCAGACAAACACAAAGGGGAATTCTATCTCCCAAACCCATATCTGTTAGTTAAATAGTCACTTAGTGTTTTGCAAGCAGTCTGATGGAGTTGCATCAGCTGATTAATTAATTTCTATTTGTACTTGAAAGGCTACAAAGTTTATTTTGGTATGCATTAAACATGCCATGATCCATATGAGAGGATGTTAAGCTGTCCAGATTCAACATACCCACTCCTTCCAAATAAGCAAGCTATAAATCCTTTGAAAAATATTACTATTGTTATTTCTATTGCTCTTGGAAACCTTCAGGCAGTGTCAGGGCTCTTTTTCCCTCTACACACTTCTGAAGAGAGACAAACACTACTTTAAGGTCTTTACAATCTAAATGAAATAGCCAAAATAAAAACAAACAAACAAAAAACCAAAACAACAAAACAAACCAGACAACCAAAATTAGCAGCTTATGATTTCTTTTTACACTGTGAATGTTATCACAACTTCAAAAAATAATATAAAGTGATGTCAACAGAATAAATACAGTCATTGCTTACAGTCTTACAGTCCAAAAGGTCTTCATACCTTGGGATTTAATGTCAAAATCACAGAAACAGAAAAATGTTTGTTAGAAGACACCTCAGTAAGTTATTTAGTCCAAGCTCTCACTTGAAGTGTGACTATTTATAGGTCTAGATCTACTAACACAAGAAAGAATAACAATCACTTCAAGGATGTTAATTCAAGCCACTTGTAAACCGGAAGAAGTGTATGTTGTCCATTTCAAAGAGATCGCCACCTAGAAGGCCGACTAGACTGGCCTCATTGCTCAGGACCTCTGCTGCCTTTTCCTCCAGACCCCTCATTTTTGAGCCACTGCACTTCCAGTTCTTGACATCCATCTTAATGTTGAGATGTTCCTTTCTCCAAACTGCTGCTGGCAGGCTCCAAGTCAACAGATCTTCAGATCTTATTAATGAGGCCACCCCTGATGCTGTCTCACCTAGAGCAGGGGCACTGCTGAGAGGTGTCTCATAAGCTGGGAACAGGAGGGTTAGATGAAAGTCTACAGAAATTTGTTTTGAATGATAGTCATCTTATGAACTCAATGTGTAAAATTTTGAAAGGGAACTTACAGGCTTTGGAGTTTTCCATGGAGAAAAGAAACCTGAAATAAACGAAAAATAACATTAGCAGAGTTTTCTGACACATAAAGAGTGGAGGCTAAGTAGTGCCTATGCTCCCATTCTCATTCAGGTCTGCAGATAATATTGATATACATGAAAATTCTCTACACACAAGGGGTGAAAACACAAACCACAGAGGATAATTTCTAACAAAAACATATGCAAATATATATATATATATGCATAGATATATATATATATCTGCAAGTGGAGCTATTGAGATCATTGCCATACTTTACAAACAGCATGGAATTAGGTTGAAATTAAAATAACAAAAGGACTTCCAAATGTCTTGGTGGACATTGGATAAGACACCAAATGACCTGGTATTGATGTGTCAAATGCAGTCGCACCTTTAAGAAGAAGCAATTCAGAACATCCCATCAACAAAACCTAATAATACAAGAGATTTTTTTAGAAGAAAAGTCTGGAAAGAAATAAGTGTTTCTTCTGTCTAGATAAGGTTGCTAAGTGTTGGGAGGGTTGCTTGTTTTGATACTGTTCTGGTTTTTTTTTTTGGCATAGTTAGCAAGTGGCCAGACATGACTACCTCTTCTACACAACTAGTTATCTCTTTTTCCTTGGTTATTGGCTGATAACTTGTTTTAGTGACTTTCATGAATTTCAACTATTGTAGCTTAAAAATATTCAAAACTCCAGATATGTGCTTTTCATATAAGGAGATAATTTGGAGCACTTACTGTAAACATGGTTCTTACGTAGCACAATGTTAAAAAACTTACAAAATATTAAAGAAAAAGCATTTCAAAGAATATTGGCTCACGTTTTTAAAAATACCAGCTTTCAGCATAGCTTTCATTAAAAAAAAAATCATTCTTAGTTTAATAGCAGGTTAAATAAAAAAGGCTGTGGACCTTCCTGAGTAAGATTAAAAGCTAATAGCAAAGAGTTCCTTTGTTTTGTCAGAAACAGAAATGGGGCTTAAACTGAGACATCTAATAGAAAGCTGCTCTTTCATTCAAAAAATGAATTAAACTGTAAGAGTAGTAATCTTTTTCTAAGGTGAGTCTAGAAAAAAATTAAAACAATGAGAACACTAGGAAAAGTATCTTTCTACAGAAAAATCACAATAAAAATTATACTTGTACATATTATTTAAGATTCCTAGAATTCTGCAATAATGAGGTAATTATTTTCTGCCATTATGTCTAATTCATTTAGACTGAAAAAGTCTTGGAGTGAAAAAGGACTTGAGCTATTTGCAGGAAACACTGGCTGTTTTGTAATGCTGATGTACAAGCTGATAGTGCTTTTAAACAAAAAGTATATTCAGAAGAGTAATACAAGGTGTATGTTTACTAACTCTACAGTATCTGGATAAAAACTGCTATATTAACAAGTAGACAGATTTCTCTCCATCTGTAAATGCAAGCTGAGATAATAGGCATTCTGTATAGATCTGGCTTGTACATCACCTTCAGTATTAAAGATTCTGTAGTGGAAACTTATTTAATAACTTCTTGGATGGCAGATGACTACCTTTTTACTACGTGCTGTTGTTCTGGACAGCTAATAAGAGTGTAAGTTAATATTCCTCTCTGAACTAAAGGTAAGATTTGAAACAAGGAGGTTTGCTGAAAGGTATCTCCAATCAACTAAATACCCTGATTTGGTGTTCGGAAAATATTGGTAGAGGTAACACTCCCTCCCCATTGGTACTGGTGCATCTCACATAACCTATTGTCAGGTCAAACTGAAAGGTCATTTTTTTCCTGTTTATTTACTATTTCCAACTAAAAATATGTTTTACTGCACTTATCAGAAAATTTTAATATCAATTAAAATATAATAAGTATTTATAAATCAGATAAATAATGACATATACATCAAGTGAAGATTTAAAAAAACTCCTCCTCAACTGAAAAAAATCAATTATCCAAACAAGGAGAACGTAGGCTCATACTTAGCTTGGAGGCCATGGGCACAGACTGCAACATACAAATGACAACATCTACACTCCAAAAAAATAAAAGGCAATATTTATTCACATAGCATGAAATTATGTTAAGAAAACTAACAAATATAGGACGCCATGGAGGTAAAAGAACCAAAGCGAGATTAAAAAAAAGTGTTGGATATCCACATGTGTACAAAAGCATGTTAGAAGCAAAAATCTCTAATGGTAACAAACCTTGGAACTAGTATGAAAATCCATTCCTTGGATTTAAATTCAACTATTAGACCAAGATCTCATGTTAGATGAAATGGTCTCTCACCTACGTCACAGACTAGGTGCTAGACTAAACAGATGAAGGCCTAGTTCCATAAAGCAAACCCTGTCTTATATCTTTCATGTATTTCATGGCAATTTTAATGTTGCCTCACATAACACCTGTATTCTCAGGAGATCTAAACAGCTGTTTTCCCAATCTAAACAAAACTGACCTTTAGACAATGTACGGCATTATCAGTTACTTAACATGATACTGATTATGGATAATTGTTGTGAACCAAACATGTCCAGAATTATCACTGATATTTAAATACATGCAACCATTCCTCCAAATTCAAGAATCAAGAGTGCAATGCATATGTAGTACATTGTAAGTGTAACAGAAACATCACATAAAAAAGCATAAAAGCAAAATGCACTTTCCTGCGTATTCTGCTTGCTCCCTTCTAATGTTCACCTTTAAATATTGTTCTGCATAAGTACGGGACCCAATCTTCTACATGTAGAAAATTGAGGCTCAGAAGCTCACCTGAAGAATATATCCTAATAACGTGTATTTAGTGCATACGCAACAGTGTCAGCCTTCTGCAGCCACATCTACAGCTGGCAATGAGCAGCAGTAGGCTTTGATTTAGTTTGACCTCGCTTCACAACACTAGATTTTCCCTTGACTTTCTGGCCCTGGTTCATCACATGCTGTGAGTATTCCCCACCAGAGAGAGTGCGGTCCCACCTGAATGACAGCCGCCGGCAGACTGGCATCAATTCAATACTGGTTTAGAGGCAAGACTTAAATTTGTTCTCCAAAGACTGCAGATTTCAACTTCTCTTGAGTGTAAATACAGTACTAATTCTGCTCAACCTTCTAATCAGCTCACATCTAACTAGGCACACATACTGGACAAGCTCTTACAACCTCTTATCCCACTTCCAGATTTCCATTTCTCCCTCCCCAAACTCCCAACCCCCTACTGTCTAATTTGTGATGTCTTCTATAAAAACTTGAGTAGCTGAGAGTATTATACACATATACATATCAACAACCCTCACCCTCATATTCACATACACTTTAAAAATATGAAATAATAAAAGCCAACTTAGATTCACCTAAAAGTATTTCCTGCAGACTGTTCTTCCATGCTCACCCATGTGCCTGACAGCCATCCCTTCTTATAATAAGCTTCACCACGTAACTTGTGGCTCACTTTCTGAAGACTCCCTTATCTTTCTAGCAGTTTTAAATAAATCTTTATTAACACTCCCTGTAAAGGCAGCAGTAGAGGTCTGAATTAGTTTTGGAAAGGAGAGTGGTGTTACTGGCCTGCGTCAAGGAGCACCTACCACCCCTCAGGCAGGTGTTAGCAGGAAAATACCATGGACATGACCTAGTGTGAAGTAATGTAACGTGTAAACATGAGAGAATAAAATACATAACCTCACATTCTTCTCCAAAGTTAGTTTTGAGAATATAATGATCTATTTTTCAATGTTGGCCATTTAAACTGTAATAAGTTACAGCAGCTGGTGGCCAATGCCTTTACTGAAATTTTAATTGTTTCATTTTAAATAAATAAGCTGAGGTACAGTAACAACCATATGCTTTTAAAAATCAGAAATACATTTTCTTATAAAGCAGTGTTAGAAAAATTATTTTTGACATGGCTTTTTAAATTGTATTTATCACCTTCCCAAATAAGCTTCCCTGGAAATCAGAGCTGTGATGGTGTAACTTTACTAAAAAAAACAGTAACAGAAAACAAATTTTGGATTCAACTGTATTTGGGGGAAAAAAATATATTTTTTTCTTTTTTTTTTCAGATCAAGGCAAATTCCAGCTTCAGTTTACTGCACTTCTCCTTTTCGATGAAGATATCCTATAACAAAAGACAAATCACATTACACTCATTGTATCTATTCCTTCTTATATACAAACTTAACTATGCTTTTGTCATAAAATATGCTTAAAAATTTCACACGCCGTACACTTCAGACAGTATTTAGTGTTGAAAAATTTAGTTTTCTAAAAGCAGCGTATCAGACAGGACTTAGAGCATTTGCAAGACAGAGTCTTGATTTTTTATTTTTTATTTATTTTTTTTTTCCTGAACATGGCATATCTTGTAATGTCAGTGATACAAAACCAGCCTTTGATTATTAGTCTGCTGCCATGTGGATGCTTTTTCCTATATGCCATCTCCATTATTCTCACTATTTTGTATTGATTCCTGAAAAGTTCTTAAGACTATAAAATCACATAACGTAAGTATTGCTAAACCATGAGACCTTTAATGACGTTCACCTCTGTGGCAGACATGTATGTATAATTAAACTGAAGCCTGGGAACAGTTTGATTTCTGCAGTGACAGTGTGTCGTAGTGCTGCAGGGAGGAACTCAACAGCATCAAAGATAAAGCCTTTTAATCCACAGCAAAGTTCAAGGCATGTCAACTTCCCTCCACATCACTTGTTGCGCTGACGATACAGCAAATATTTTGCCCATGAGCTTTTGCTGGGCTTTTTTTTTTTTTTTTTTTTTTTGTGCTAAAAAAGCCGTGTTGCATGTGGCTTCCTAACCAAAGCTGTCCCAAGCACTCCACAAACCTTTCTCACGTAGATGCTTGGAAGCCAGTGAACAGATGGCTGATGAGCACTCTCAGAGCATTAACTGACTCCATGGGCATCTTATCAACGTCCATGTGACAACACTTCAATTCAGCAAAAGTTTTCCTTTCTAGAAAGTTACTGTATAAATTTACTGTAACAGATTTTTTTTTTCCCTGTGCCTTTTTTCTCTCTTACTGGGATCCCTGAGATGTCTATCAGTTGCCTACATGGAGGCCTCAGTTCCAGAGGTGTCAAATACCCACTGACTTCAAATGGATGTGACAGTGGAGAACTTCTCTGAGAGTTCAGACTCACAGTGTACACCATTAGCAGGATGCAGGGAACTGTTTCTTACCATTCATGTTACATCTGGCTTCTCCTTCTGTATGTTTACCTTCTGTTGAGCTGTACTAGCTGTGGTTGGATTAGGTGCACAGAACTCAAGCTATAATTAGGCTCACGCATTAAGATGGAAAATATCCTCTGGCTAAAATTCCAAAAATACTGGTGAGAGAGATAATTTTTTTTTTGTGTGTGTACATAGAACAAATATAGAGCATTAATTCAATTATTCTTCAAATATTTTCCCCTTTTCAGGAAAACAAACCCAATCAATGAGAACACGTAAAATCAATTAATTTATATACTGCAGTAAACAAAATCTAAAAGGAAACAATGACTTAAAATAGATGGAAATAATACTTATGAAAACAAGCAGGTGATAAAAAGCTTGAACCGGTCACATCATATTTAAAATATTAGATGATGTATAGAGAATGGCAATTAGTAGTTCCATTTCTAATAAAATCAACTATTAATACATAGTATTTTTTCAAAGGTTTCTCTTCAAACAGCTTTTAGAATTGGGCTCTTACTCTAGCAACAACAAAAAGTTGATTTACCTTGAAATAAAGAGTAGATGTAAGAAGACTGGGAGCTCTATCTCTTCAAGCACAGTTAGCTAGTCCTGTTGTCAGTTGTCCTTCAGAGTGACGGTGCCATGCTGTGGAGGATCCATTTGGTCTTTGGTCGGGTTGGCACCCGATGCAATGGGTCAACAATCAACACATTCCAGATCAGAGTGAGATGAATGACCCATCATGTTTGATCAGGCCCACAACATCATACGGGGTTAGACCCGGTGTCTTTTCCCTTGCAGTAGGCTACACACTGGCAGCATGGCAAGTACCTGACGTAACACTGTGCTGCACTGAGATGAAGGCTGGTTACAATCCTCAGATGTTATATCAGATGCAGCTTCAGATTAAGAAAACTGTGAAACAGGTCTGTCTTCTTTAGGGTTATATACATATCCCCAGATATTATTAAACAATTTTGCCTGAAAGAGACTCACAGTGGTACAAACTGATCCTCAGCAGTTGCTTGTGGTGGCTTTTTCTTTATGCTCCACTGCTCCATTGCTCCTGATCTCAACCCATGTGAGACTGCTACAGAAGTAGTGCCCCAGTCCAAATCAGCACTATTTTTCCTTATCTTTGGCCTACTACACCTGTGAAAATTGACTCCAAAGAACGAATGCATTTCTGCCTACAGATGATCACTCTATGAAGGTGCAAGGCAAAGAGCAGATACGGTTCACAGGAAGGTCAGTTGGATCTTCAGACCCCATGATGAGACACAGAAGGGTGGCCTTCTGTGGCTCATCTCTTCTCCAGGTGATCTGGGGGCTTCATGAGTCCAAGTCTACATTTCTTGCCTTCAAACTTTCAGATTTCTTGATGAGTAGCATAAAGTGCAAGATGGAGAAGTTTATCATAAATGATGTGGAGGTAGAGGAGTACTGTAGGAAATTAAACCTGGTCTCATCTCACTGAGGTCTATAGAACTGATACAAAAACTTAATTGACTGTGAGGTCAGGCACTAAATCAATATTCAGCTTTTTATACATAAGAGCACTTTTTGTGCAGTTCATGAAGTTTCAGGGACCTAGCCTTCTTAAGCAAGAATTTTTCAACAATATTCAGATCTTCATAAATAATTAGAAAAATGATACTTATTCAAAGTAATGAATAACACAAATACTTGCTGCTCAAGCTGGAACCCTCACCGGTCACCTGTGTCTATGAGAATTTCCTCTAAAATAGACCAGAGAATCTCAAGCTACCATTAACTTTTCACTTTCATGAATGGCAATGAGTCTTTTTTAGGAAGAATACAGTCATCAGGAAAGGTCAGAAGCTGGCATAGTAATGAGTTAATTTACATTCTAATGGATGTGCAGCTATTTATTTTGCTTGGCTGCTACAACTCTGTGAATTGCTTATCAATGAGAGATTTAAAATAATTTATGAAACTAGAAAAATACAACAAGCTAAATATCATCTCCTGATTAATCTGGACGTGAAGCAGAGGATTTCTGGATCACAGCTAAACGGTGCAGAGAGAAATGCAACATTGTCAGGGAAAGATTTTTAATAAAAATCTCTACAATAATTTCTGGAAATGAGAAATACATTTTTTTTTAAGAAGTAGCTTTGTATATGGTCAACAAGAATAGATTATTTTCCACAGACAAAGTTTGATACTAAACACCTGTAGAACGTATCATTAGGTGACACTTTTATAGGAACTTTCATCTCTTTTTTGGTACCTACTACCAGAACACTGTTACACTGTTACAGATTTATTTCCTTGTTGATAGCAAACTGTATTATCTGAAGCCAATCATGTCTTTGAATAGAGAAAATGCTGCTACAGTAAAATTCAGAACAGATTTTACTGGGACAGCTTGACCTGGAGTAGAAAAAGATATCTTATGGAAGAGAGGAAGAACCTTGTCTCTTGCCTTTTATTACAGAAGTTCCTGCTAAAAGTTCAAGTCCTTAGGTCCATATCCTGGTTTATGATTTCCAGCTGCAAGTAGTACTGGATGAACTATCATTTTCCTCACTGAAGTCTATAATATATGTATTTTATGTAAATACTAACACAATTACCTAAAGTCTGCGTGCCAGGTACTAACACATGATGAGTGGAGAAAGAGACCTCAGAAGTTTGCTGACAAGCTGTAAACCCTCCAAAATCTTGAAAAGGTCAAGGTTAGTTTTCTGTTCAAACAAGAAAAAGAACCTTTTGTTTAACAGAAGGAAATTTTCCCTGGACAACCTCCATATTTGCTCAAGTGTGTTGTCCAATGACTGCTGCTAAAATTGGTGTGCTAGTTCATGTGTCCAGGCTAGGGACTGTGCTCTCTGCTGTGCTGCTTTAATACTGCAAGAGCTTGTAAAGCAAGTAAGGCATCATCTTGGGCAAACATATCGTTGCATGCAACACTCCCCGAGCAGAGCAGACACAGCAAGGTGAAAAGACTGATGTATGTCACACACACTGAATCAGCAACATAATTTAGAATATAAATTGAGTCTTCAGAGTCCTGACGGCTCCTGACTGTTGCTTCTGGAAGGGCCTGTGAGTGTTGCCATACCCATGAAGCCTCTGTACACTTGCTGAGGATATGTCTGACAACTCAGCCTGGCTTTACTGAAAGCTAATTTAAGCTTCAAAACTAACTTTTTGGAATAATGCACTGTATTTTCAGAGCTCTCTGACAGTCAGAAACTCTGCCTAACTATGCCAGTGTCTCTGCTCTTTCATTTGTTTAGAATCTGCTCCCATTTAAGCTTTTACACTTTCTAAGCACATTACAGAAATCCCAGTTTACATTATGGCATGTCACTTTGATGAATATCAAGGCACGTTCTCAATATTTTCCGTTAAAATGTAGATGGAGTGCAAGTTGTTTGTACGCTGTCCTAAAGTCCTTTTCATGAAAATACATTCACGAAAAGTCTTCACCAAGTATGTGGGGGAAAATATTCTATAATAAATTCATTCTTTTTCTTATATGTAAGCTTGATATTAAGACACAGACGAAAAGGAGTTATCAGATATTTAGTGTTGACGTTTATGCTATCATTTCCTCCTCTTCTAAATTCCTTCATTGCATCCATGTTTTCTTGCAGCTACCTCCTTCTTCAGATGCCTGTTCCCAAACTCTCACATACTTCTTGTTCCCAGGATTTCCCTTTCAGTCTCCTGATCCTTATTTGAAAACCAGCTAATCCTGTATCTGAAACAGTGACCAGAAAAATCCCTACTGAAAGAATAAAAATAGGTACATGTAGGGAAATGCCCTTGGTGCCCATGACTATTTCTGAATGGGAGACCTTGCAATGCCATGCTCCACTCAATCGGAGACAGAAAAATAGCACATTGGAAGCTGTGGCGAACCATGCAACTGAGGTAGAACAGCCGAGAACTGAGAAAGATTTCAGCTAATCAAACAGAGGCGGCAACCTCGCAGTGACCTGAAAAACTGTCTGGACTCTGTTGTTTGTCCTGAATAGTTTTTCAGATATCAGCTCAGTTGCATCACTGTCTAGTGTCTTTTGGGTTGGAATATGTATCCTCACAGTGTTGCCAGCTGTGACAAAGCACCTATGGGTGGGAGGTGAGGTGGAATACACAAGGGCATCTCAATTAGTATAGGGTACCTACATTTATGCAGTTTACTGAAGCCCCCATCAGTAATAATGGACTCATAGACACCTGCACCAAATTTAGACACTGATACTCAGAGAACTAAATTTTGATGCCACAGTCTGTGAATTAAGAACTTAAAGCAGATGCACAAGCACAGGTCTCGTCTCAAGGGTGCCATACCTTATGTTACTCAGAAATCTGTGCTGAACTGGCAGATATGACACAGAATCTATGGGAGACTTCAGAGCTTCAGTTGTCATCCTGGACAATCTCTCTCAGTCTCCCACTGAGTATTGCCATTCCAGTGACGATTTCTTGACAGCACAGTGCATCTCAAATGGTCCTGGATGTCAGTGAGCTCAGAGCTGAGCTCAGTCTCACTTCTCCTGATTTCTCTGAGGTTTGGGAGCACTGGACAAAAGTTCATCATAAAGCAACAAATAAGTTAAATTACAGAGACTGAGAGAGCCTGCTGGTTTCACCTGACTACCTTTCTGTCATTATTAAATTACACTGTAGTAACTTCAGAATTTTGTGTTTAATATGCATTAAGCTGTCAGCATGGCTCTGAACGTTATTGACTTGCCTTTGAAACCTCTTCTGTGACAATAGGAAGTATCAGGAGCTCAGGTGTGTTAACTATAATTGGCTCATTTTCATACCGCATGGCGGAATGATAAACACTTGATGGCAACATAATGAAAAGTTAATCCTGTCACTTGGCCACAGTGGTGGAAGCTGGAATAAGCAATAGCATGCTTATTTGATTCTTCAGATCCAGATGTTACTCAAAGTAATAATTTCTTTCCAATTTCCCGCTCCTTCACACCAGCTTGATGAACCAGTTTATTCCTGGTTCTAGGGATTCAGGTAGAACAGAAAGATTGACAAACAGTGGGAAACTGAAAGAAAAGACTAACAGGAGAAAACAAAGCTTATCACACTATCCACATTTTACAGGGTTGAGTCTTAGCTGTGAAAGTATATCATTTAGTGTAGGAAAGGTGAATATTTGGCAAGGGAGGTTAGTGGAAGGCTGATGTCCAAGGAGTAACAAAACTGTGAAAAGAACAGTGAATTTCTAAACTCTCAGTTGCCTGGTTGAACCTCTAGGTAATTCACTTTGCTTTGAGCTGCAGAAGATTAGATACTGTCTACCTGATATGTACCTAATAGAGACTAGGTACCTTTTTGCTTTCATGTTCACCCAGTCAGGAGGTAATTCTCAGTATTTGACATACTTATCAAGAAGAACAAAGCTGAATTAGTAAAAGCTTTGCAGCGATCTAGATTACAATGGTTAAAATGACATGAAGTTCAGAAGATTTAGCATAAGACCATAGTATCTGGAAGGAAAAAAATGAGAGAGAAATGATTGATGGGCAGAATAATATTGCAGTACAGAACACTGAAGAGTATAAAGCATGATAAATTGATCAAGATGACCTGGCTTGCAAAAAAAAAAAGGTTGAAAAATGTCACATTTTTCTGAATTCCTGAAGGTTTGGAGATGAGCAATTAACATAAAGAAAGGCTGTGTCCTTAAGTCTAATGAGAGAGGAACAGTATTGATATGAATTTTATGATGTTTAGATTGTGTGCTAGTCACATGTAGTCCTGTGCAGTACTTCGAAAAGTTAATGAACAGAACACTAAAAAATGACGCTGATAAAGGATCCTGACAAGATAGTTGGGAAGTGATAAGTACTAAACAAATGTATTACAAGGAAAAGCAAGAAAAATTTTAAGTAGGTAATTTTTTTTTCCCCTGTGACAGTGTTCTGTCTCTCTGAGGAACATAAATCGATTTCAGACTGTTGAGGTTTAGACGATACGTCTAACATAACAGAAATAACCGCTCAATAGTGAGAAAATTAGAACAGTATATAAACATGAGAAGTTAAATAGAGAAGATGACGGTGCTGACAACCATGAAGTACCCAGTGAATGCCACAGCTAGCCTAAGCTTAAAAATTAGCATTTTTAGAAAGACTTGCTAGGGTACCTCCTTTTTTAAAAATCAGAACTTACTGCATAAGAAAGCAAACTTGAGTGTAGCCTTTGGATCTGTAAAACATCATCTTCCTCATTATACCCATATACCTCAGTATACCCGTATGATCACAGAAAAAAAAAATAATTTATGTTTGGATGAAAAGTACAATTAATCAGTGATGGTTATCAAATCAGATGTGATATATACTTTTTACTTGGGGTTCCCCAAAGAACAGGTAAATAAAAAGGCACTAAAGGTGGATCTGTATGCTCTTTACCCAGTCACTGTACAGTTTTGCTGGTGTATAATACTCATTACCTAGGATAGGAAATAGTTTGCAGGGGAATATGTCCCTGGCTTGTTTTTGTTTTTAACTCTTGTGAGCTAATTTTAAAAGTATAATTCATGTCACAGGGATCAACAACAAATGATTTACTTCAGAGTAAGACGAAGGAGAAGGTTGATTCAAATTAGAGCTTGCTAGTGCTCTTCTGATAAAGGGAGTTTTCATTGCTGAATGGTGATTCACTAAAGGCATTTTTGTGAAAAGCAGCTGCATTTCCAGAATATATTGAACATTTAATTGGTAAAAAAATAAATCAGATCTCAGATGAAATTTCTAGTTAACGTCTAGATAAAATACCTTCTGACCATCTAATATTTAGTGAGCACTAATAGTGATCTATCAGGCAATTGACAGTTCTAGACTAAGTTACTCTGTTTCTCAGCAGATGTTCTCTTTGGTGATTTTTTTAAAAAGGTCTAGGACTCAATCTTGGTAGGAGGTGTTTTAGACTTAATATTTCATAGACTAGAGGAAACAAATTACAATCCCATTCTAGTTTCAACAAAATTATACGCCCAGCTAGTCAGAATTTAATAATTCAGAAATTATTGCAGGAGTTTGAACATATTAACAAATATAAAACAAAAAGCTGACAAAAATAACTTCAGATCCTCCATTGAAGAGTTTTTCCAGTAAGAATGCTCTGAAAGTTGCATATTCTGCTATACAAAGAATGTCCTTAAATCCAAGACATGACGAACATCTATTATTCTCTTTAATCTGGTAAAGACTATTTACTGGTAGTGAGAACTGAAAAAAACAGTGTGCAAGTAGCTATCACATATTAATGAATAAAAGTGGGTACCTCTGTGTACAAACACAAGTCATTAATTTTTATTCATCCCTTTCTTAGTATGAATGAATTAGAAATACAACTAAATTGCAACTCCTACATCAGCACTCTGCAACAGATGCAGTTTAATTTAATGACAAAAATATGTATCTTGTTACACTGCAGTTCTTTATCTCTCAGACAATATTGGGGAGCAAAAAAAAAGCAACTTGTGAATACTTCAGAATTAATACTCACTCTCTAGAGACTAGGTTTGATTCTTCACCTGAAAAATTTCAGAGGCATGACTTTTTCTTTCCTGAATTTATTGAGTTTAATTTGCAACACTATCTTGAATATAGAAAACTAATGTTTTCTTACTTATAATATTGTATTGTAAATCACTATTATTTATTTTTATTTCTATTATTCTTTGAGATCTGTGTATATTTCCAAATATAACATTCATAGTTTAAAAAGCAAAAGGGAAGGTGGTAGCATTATATTTCCAAATTGAGGCGCTTTTTCTGACTTTATAATTACACTGATGCATATTATTTTTGTGATTTATCACCCCAAATTATAAAACTGTTGTAATAAGTCTTTCCCCTTTTGTAAAAATCTCTGAAATCCCTAGAATTTCTGTTTAATTTTGTTTCTTCATTACTAACTCCCATTTAAATAGCTACAGAGATGATGTTGGAGGAGAAGCATCATCAGTCCTTAGCTCCAGCATTCAAGCTTTTGATCTGCAATGTGTGGAATATGCCAACCTGGGATGCTGGTGAAGAAATTTCTTTTTATTTTGTGGCAATGCAGTTGGTTTTCATTTGGTGTTTCCTTCCCACCTGAGATGGAATCTCAGGTTAGCGAAAGATCTAAGCTAGATCTGCCTAGACTCCTTCTTATGGACAGCTCCAAAGGCTTTTACATTTACATTTACATATACATATACATATATATATATAAAAAATCAAATCAAAACCCAAAACACCAGGCATTACTATAGTATAACTAAAATACATAAGTTCTCAAATAGAGAAAATGTAAAATGATTAGCTGGAGAATATAGAAGCAAAAGGGATTTCTGAACAGCTCACTATGTCCCTACATCACAGGTCCTTGTTTCCAGTGAAATCAATGACTTCTTGAGTTACAAGCTCTGTATATTCCCTGCCAGTCCCCAAAAGATTTTCATCCCACTCCCTCTGTGCTGTAGCCTATGTATCTGCTGCTTGCTCTTCTCAGCAGGTTCCTGGATTAGGCTGTGGATCTCCAGCTTTCTGCCCTGAGTCCTCTTCCACTTGATCAGATCCCACAGCCATTGGGAATGTCTCTCCATGATGAGGACCTCTGTCTTCACTGCAGGAGGACCTGCATGACCCAGGTACTTCTCAGAGGAAGGAAGGTAGCATGCATACACGCTTGGAAGAAATCAAATGGATGGTCTCCATCAGATTGCTATTATCTAGTTGACACAGAGGATCAAAGGATGGTTGTAGCTGTTTTAAGTTGAGAGATTCTCATGCTAACCATAAACATATTTCAAGTAGTTTTATAGACTCTGGTGCCCAGAGTATTGTAGGTCAGGGACTGTGCTTCCTCTGCTGAAAAAAACGATCATCCTACAACATGTCTCCTTAGAGATCTGTTTACATGACCCAAAATATCTTTTCAGATTCCCTAATTCTTCACTATCTGGTTTCCAACCTTTCAGCTCTGTTTTAGACCACTTTTTCCAAGCCAAGTCCTTTTCTCCCATTTCTACAAGCTTTTAATTAACAAATGCTTGCAAGATTCCTCATAGGAAATAAATTCTGAAATTATATGCTTAATTGTCTGTACAGGAAATGAGACGTATTATATGAGCTGGATATTAAGGAAGTATCTTTCCCTCTACCTTGCACATGGACAATTGAATCAGCCATTACTTCTACTAATGAAGAACTGTACAGAAAATCCTAGAGAAATCCCACATTTCAAGTCACTACTAACAATAATAGAAATTTCAGTTAAAGATAAGACTCCTGCAAGAGGCTTGATCTTTGAATAGTGTATGGAAGTGTCACATAATAACTTTGAAGTAAATGTGGAAAAAGGAAAAAAAGATGGAAAAACAAATATGAACTTAAGAAGCAGGGAAAAAAGATCTGGAACAAGATCTCATTGATTTTGTTAACAATCATAATAAAGACAATAAATTAGTGTACTAATGGCATCTTACTGAGAAAAATATATAAACAATAAGTTTTATTTTAAGAAATTGTGCTAAATTTGCCTTTTTCATTGTGATGTTATGTTCAACTGCTCTGTGTTTCAGGAATTAATTTACACTGATGGCATAAAAATGCTTCCTGTTTGCTGATGCTTGATTTATTAAGTATTCTACACTGTTCTTTATCAGTAATTTGTCATCTGTCCAGTGACATGGACCAATCTCTCTGCCGTCTGCAAAATTTATTAGTATTGATTTTACGTTTTTTACAGGATCTTCATAAAAAGTGTAATATAGTCAAAAGTCCAGAACTTATCCTAGAGGAAGTTCATTAAAAAGAAATTACCTCACTGATTTCTTACTTTTAATTATATTAAAAGATTAATCTGTTAACCAATTTTTCAATTCAATATAAGCCATACTAATTTTACTTCTTTCCATTCCTAAAAAGGAGTGGGGCTGTTGCATGTAAAGCCTTACATACAAGTCTATTATATAAAAACAAGTAAATTTTAGATTCAAATTGTAATATTAACATAGATTTGATCTGAAATAATCTGTTTTCTGCAAGCCCACATTTATAACTTCCCTTTTCTAAAGAAACCCAGATTACTTTCTATGGTAACATAAATGGGATTCCAGACTTAGCTACAGTGCATGAGTCAGATTCCAACTTTTGTGATAATATAGTTTTTTTCAATATTTTCATTTGTTCTCTGCTTGCCTCTGGTGTGTGGGCAGGACTTATCTCACGCACCATTGTCTGACTGGCTGGTCAGCTAAGCTAAGGTCCTCAGCCAGACATCTCTGTAATCAGTGGAGCATGATGGGGAAACTCAGAGAACAAGCTGCTTAAGCAACAACTGAATAAAATGTTGTAAATCATGCTCTTTAGGTGCCTATTTTCCACCAGTGACTGCAGAGGTAAGTATTTTGACTAGTGTAGACTAGAAATCTAACTTTTTTACAGTTAAGCTGGGATTCAGCTGACCATATGTGAGTAGAAATTTAAATATAAAACTTTAGTAGGTGACTCTTTAAAAACTTTAATAATCATCAGAGAAGAATAGGCTGTTTTAGAATATTATTCATTTCAGCTACTTTAGATGTGGCTGAATGCCACTACAGAGGTGCCTGTTTTCCTCATCTACACAGGATCCCTGATAACAGGGAACTGTAAAAATGTATATTCACCATTAATGTTCATGACATGACTGTTTTAAAAGGGCCATTTTGACTGAACCTCTATCTAGCTTGTTCTTCTTTTAGTACAACACATTATAATGTGCTTCTATTAGGATAAAGAGATCGATAAAGTTGGAGGTCTGGTATGTAATGAATGAGTTAGAAGATAAACCTCTTGCTTAATTAAGATTAACCTTAGTAGAAATAATCGTTGCAGTTGATGTCCATGTAGTGAATGTTAGCTGGATCAGGGATCAGACTACCTAGCTGTTCCTATTTTAGAGCCAACCCCACAAGCCATTGAGATGTCTCAGGAATGTGATATAATAAACACTGCACTCAATGATAGGGTGAGAATAACTTGCTGTGTATGTAATCTCAATGAACACATTTGGCAAGCTGAAATAAAAAAGTATGTCTTCATTCTTTCTGTTCGCATAAATTTCTAAAGAACTTTCATATATAAAGAAATATATATTTGTTTTATATAAATATATATATTTGATATGGTGTAATAAGGAGATAAGATTAAATAACTTCTCTTTCCCTCTAAGAAGTACTGTGGAAAAAAAGTTTAAAATTATCTAGATGGTGATTTATTATATTCAGTCAGAGACCCTGTCTTTTAGCACCTTGGGCCCCCAAACATGAGAAAGATGGAGAACCATAGAATAACACAGGTGTTTAGATTGGAAGGGCAGTTTGATTTCATCTAGTCCAACCTCCTGCTCAAATCAAAGCTAAGTTCAAAGACTAGGCTGACATTCAAGACTGAGAGCTTCTCTGAATTGCTCAAATGAAGGAGTCAGAATGACATGCAATAAGCATACAGACTGAGGAAGGACCCGAGTAAAACATGGAAACAGCTTGTGAAGAAGGGCAGAAATTGGATGGAGATGACTGTCTTTGGCTCTACCACATTTGTTGTTTCTCACTGGCCACAGATCAAAGCCCTGTGGAGTTTTCCCCAAACTTCCCTCTGGCCTGCTCTAGGACCTCCCATTGATGTAATCATCCTTTATTTTGGTTACACAGTTGAATCACTCTGCCAGAATCTTTCCATCTTCTTTTAGTTATTCCTGAGAACATTACATGTTAAATAGTAATGTGAGGCTTAAGAGCTATGCAAAAGAGCATCTTGGTCATCTGACACACTGTCCCACTAGGATCATATTTACAAAATAAAAGGAACAAGTTTCTCCACTGGTCGTTTCTTTTTTTTTTTTCCTTAAGGCTCAGATTAAGGTGTCTTCTGCGCTACCTCAGAGATATGATAGTGTTTATAGTGCAGTAGAGAGGCGCTGCTTGGCCCCAGTTGCCTAAAATAATCACATTTCTTGAGAACAAGCAGTTTAGGACACAGAAATTGCCTCACATGGATAGCAAGAAAAAGATGTTGACTTTGTATTGACAAATGTATTTAGTTAAGCTATTAAAATATATGCAGACAATACTGTGGTATTTCGCATAATCAGCAAACCTTTCTAACTAATCCCTGAAGCATTACTTAATGATTTTTTTATTCTTTAGGAAAAATTGTATTATTATTATTGCTATATTATCATCACTTATGCTTTTAAAATATTAGCAAACTTTCTGCTAGAGAAACTTATTGTGGAAATTGAAATTAATTGATAAAATGAATTTAAAGATCATTAAAATATTTTCTCCTTCAAAGGTTTTGAGTTTGTGCTTTTATTCATGCATATAGATTCTTTTTCTAATTATCACAGGATCTTTAGAAGTTCTCTATCTAGAACAAACAAAATGCAATAAAAAATGCTTTCATTAGAGCAAAAAATGTTCTAAAAAGAGCATTAAATAGAATTTGCACCTAACTGAAATAGAAGGTGACTCTAGGAATGTGTGCATAGAAAGTTTGCCTTCTTTTAGCTGATGGTAACAAAAGGTATAAAATAAACAAAAGTCAAGATTTTTCTAATTTACCAAACAGGAAAACTGCACAGTATGTTTCTTACCCACTTAAATACTGTTCCAAGTTATGACAAATCTGGCTTTGGAAAGCAATTTATTTCTTTTAGAAATCTGTTTTGAAACACTTGGGAGTCAACTTTCAGAGTTTGTGCCTGACAGCTTTGGCTTCCATGTCCTTTTTTATCTTGTAATCTGAAGGTGACACAGCAAAGGTGTATGTAGCCTGGTGTTGGTTTTGATTGTGTTTGGATTATAAGTCACCCAAAGGCTTCCTGAGAAGGGCAGTGTTGTATTTAATAAATACATGCTCTTGGTTTATAAAAAATAAAAGAGTTGAGCATTACTCATAGAGGGCAAGCATAGCCATTGTCAAAGCCTCCCTTTCCTTTATAAGAATGTAAAAGAAAATTGCTTAAAGAATTATACAGGGATAAATACCTCATCTAGAAGACTAATTTGTTTTCTGCGTTGTTACTGGATAGACAAATCGTAAGAACCAAGAGAGTTTTGTGGCTCTTTTAAGTGGTTTACGAGGTGCCTGAAAATCACACCTTCCCATCTCCCCAGTGCTGTGTCTCGTGTCTGTAGCACGATAGATAATGTACTCACTTGTTTTAAAGTGTATTAGCTTACTTTATTACTATAAAATATTGCACTGTGTTACAGATCACCACATCACAACTTCTACACAATGTACTTTGACAACAGATTTGGAAACCCAACAAATGTTGTTTAATAGGACATTACATTATACTGAACCAACAGAAACATTGTTCACCACATTTAGACTAAACTTTAGACATGCCGCAGTACACAAGCACAGATTGTAGGGTACTTTTTTTCAGATTCCAACTCTGCAGTTCTCTCTCCTTAGGCTGCGATTTCCCAGATCTCCTCTGAGGAAGGCTTGATTCACTCAGAGACTAGATTATGGGCAATTAGGAAAAATTTAGTTTCTTCATGCCCCAGTATTCCAGTAGATTCTCCCATGTACCATACTTGGGAGGTATTTGGCTTCAAGATGCCATTTTTAACAGAGAAACTTCTCTGGCCTGGCCAGATTCCAGTGTAGGCAAGCCAAAAACTCTGTTGTCTCAAACAAACTGTTCTTCAACTAATATTAATTCATTCACTAATATCAGTAAGACTGAAATCATTCTGCAGTGCTGCCAATAGAGCTCTTTGGTCCTAGCAGTGACGTGGGCTGCAGCTCCCAGAGAGAAACGTGCCCTGCTCTCCTCAACAGAGACAAGTACTTGTCTATCCTGAGGCAGAGTTGCTGCAGCTCTGCACAAAGCCTAGGTGCACGGGAAGTCTCTGTGTAGACCTAATAATGACAGTGTCTGACTGCTTACTGTATGTAGTCTCATATTGGACATAAAAACTTAATGCCAAAATATCCATTGGAGCAATGGTAGTTATCTCTTTACGACATGCAATGATGAGAATTTTGCCTACACGCTCATATTCTTTTTACTAAAAGGTCTTTCTAAGGGACCTATTTCTCCAGTGTGCAAACTCCTCTTAATGTCAACAAGACTTAGGCACACACATCTCTAGGAGAAGTGTCCCCATCAGTTTTAATAGAAGCACTGTTCAAATTTAACACAGACCATACAAGCCTACATTAGAAAACAGTTTCACCAATAAAGTACTTTTGAAACAAAATGCTTGCTAATAGTAATTTAAAATCTTCTATGCAATATATGTAGAAAAGATTTATCTAATTCTTTGCAAAATTATCCACAAATGTACCACGCAGTGCACAAACATTAATAAGAAAGAAGCAGCAAAACTGTAACACTACCACTTTGAAACGCAATGCAATTAATACTACTTCCATTAATACAGTGTAATAGCTACTAACTATTATTGATGTCTTTTTTTTTTCAGGAATCCATATTCATTAAGGAGGTCTATGGTTTCTTTTTCTTTTATTCAGAAATATGGAAGCAATTGCACACTGTTTCACTGCTAATCAGAGCTATACAAGAAAAGATATGAAAGTCTCATCAGTGTGAATTTTAGGATAACTGGCCTCCTGCCATGACTCCTTCTGTTCAAATTTATCATTCCCTGTACTACTGAGAGGTTACCATTTCTCTTACTAACAAGATTTAGATAGAATCCATTCATAAACTAGGCTATATATGTAAATTATTTTTAGTTTACCTGCTATAATAAGTAAAATATTTATTGAAATATACTTTATACCAGATGATTACAAGATGCTTAAAAAAGATTTTGATTTAATCCAAAATATAAAACAGTCTCAATGCGTAGGATAGAAAGGATGCAAATAATTTGAAGGTTACAATGAGACTACATATCTCACAGATAAAAATACGATACTCTGTAAGGTGAGATATGCCTTGTAAAAATGAACCTGGAGAACAGTGCTTCCGGGGGTTATGTTAATAGAACAGCAGTAATTCTTGCATGGTAACAGTATTTTCTGAAAATCTTTCAGAGATTTTATTTCTGGAATTAACATAGGAAAGACAACTGCCCCTTTCACAAGGCTGTTATGAAACTATCTTGCACAAAATATTGATTTCTGTGTAGGGAAGGTAGGAAGGGACAAGTGGCCAAGCTGGGTGTGGGGAAAAGGGCAACATGACATCTAATAGCAAAGTCAGTGAAGTGGACAACGCAGCATGACTCACAATATTTTTGATCTTTAAATATTTCTGGCATTACTAGCTAAGAACAGCAACAAAAATGAGCAAAAAAATGAAACAACTCAAAAGCCAGCATGAGAAGGATATGTTTACAGGGAGCTCATGCTGAGGAAACTGTTGAATTTATGATGTCATACAAAAGCTCATAATTTTGAGATGGAAAGGAAAAAGGTCAGCTACAAACCCTTGTTTTCCATCAATTTTAAAGCAGACAGACCCAGGAACAACAGAGCACTTCATAGAGGGGTGACAAGGCAAAATGGTGCGGTAAATCGGAAAGAGAAAGTTGAAAAAGGATGTTTTAGCAGTATGTTGGGCAGAAGACATTTATGTCATTGACTTCTAGGTATCAATGGTTCACATTATTCACTTCAAATGGGTCATTGGTTCATGACTAGGTTCATGTGCATATTCCCTTTGTGGGATCAAATGTCCCTTAAACTTGCAAACAAGAGATACAATGTGTAATTTAAGAATACAGCATGGCTAAAAATGCAGATGTTGCCAAATGGATCTGAGTTCCTCTCAACATTAGAACACTCTCAAGAAACAGGAGAAAAGAGATCAGGAGCAAATGTACAGTTGGAATAACTCCCTGGAGAGGAGAAAGCATGGTAGGAAACAGCAGAGCTATCAGACCTTTTATCTCCCAATATCTCTTGTTAGAGACAACAGAAGGAAGTATACCTTCATGAATAAAGTAAGCATGAACGGACTGCTGTTGATTCAGAGTACCCACAGAAGCAGTTAAACCAAGACTGGGTTCCTTTAGGAAGTGACTGGAAGGAAAAAAATCACCAATGACTCAGGGATGTAAAAGAGCAGAGATAGTAGGATGATAGAAAACCTCCATAAGCCCCAAATCAAAAATCTACACCATCCTCCTAACAATTTCATTTCTTCAAACCCTCAGTACTGTTGACTAGAAAGTCCTGAATTGAGGATGAGCAAGCCAGGAGATACAGGGTCGAACCAGGTACTCTCTTAATATTTTGAATGAAAAACTGCAGAAGTAGAGTCAAAGTTCTAGAGACCTCAATGATGGGCTGAGGTTGTGGAACCAGGAGACAAAAACTGCCTAGGCCAGACTAGTGTTAGCAGGATGATGGTGCTGCCTGCAGCTTTATCTAGCGCAGCTTTCCCAAGAGAGAGGACAACTTGGAGAAAAAGAAGTATGACCTTCCCTAACCAGAAGAATTTAAAGACATCTTACAGCAAGTGTGGGGGGAAAAAAAAAAAATTCGTCTCTGTGGTGGTGTTGTGGAGAGCTAAAGCTGAGAACTGTCTACGGAAAGGGCACCGAGGATGTTGCATTCCTTCCATTGAAGCCTGCTTATTTTGAGGGGCTAGGCTTATTCACTAGAATATGCAAAGATTTTTTTTTTTTGTGAAATTTCTGGCTTTTTTTTTGGAAATTGCTGATGTTTCGTGTGATGTACTGGTAGCAGTCTCAAGGAGTTATAAACTTCTACTGGGGTTTATACAAAATCTGAGGAAGATACTTGGACTTCCTTTTATTCTCAGTTTACATCTACATAGTTAAATTCTCCCTCCTTATCTTGACTGTTCATGCATTGTGTGTGGGCCACGCTATCTCCCATATTGCGACAGAGTGAAACTGGCTGCTGGATTATTCCAGTCCCATGCCAGGAGCAGGCTAACAATGAACCAGTACAAACAGTGTGTCAGTTTTCTGGCTCTGTTTCATACTAACAGCCTTAGTTTCTTGGAGGCTATTTGGACTCTACCATTACAAAATATCTGTCTGATATAGGACCTTTGTCAGGCTCCCATTTTTTTTTTTGCATTTGGTATTGATGTTTCACTCACAGCACTTGTTTAGGAGTTGCCATAGCTTCATGAATCCGTCCTGGATTGTCTTCAAATTTCCTTAATAACAGTATTTCAGACATAGTCTTGATGGATCTACATTTGAATATGTCAACTCTTTTTTAGACAGGAACAGTTCTGAGTCTGGGCTGCCGTATATAGGTTCATATGTTTCAAAGATACTTTCCAAAAGAGATGGCATATATCAGGTACTTGGATGGCTCATTTAGCAGAACATGCCAAAACCAATTTTTGATGTCTTAATTAGTGAATATTTTGCTCTACATAAATTTGGTACATACCACTTTGCTTCAACCACTTAGTGCCATTTTTCAGTAGTTCTGGACTAATGCAGAATTTCTGCTCTCTCCACATTCAGAAAGACTGATTTTTGAGAGCTCTTCCACACTGTTTCAGCAGCCTATCCTCAATGCAGACTGCTGCAGACGCTGAGGATGAAGTGTGAAGGCTGAAGTAAAGCTGGAAAGGGGTAAATCTGTTTGGGTAACAAACACTTTCATAACTTCTTTTTTTTTTTTCTATCCATTTTTCCTTTTTTTTTTTCACCATCTTTTCCTTTAATTTTATTTTTTTCAGTATGAAAACTTCTGTCAGCTTATAGTAATCAATGGAAACTACAAGGCAAAAACAGATGCAAAGAAACTGAACTAAACAGCACACCTGTGCTTAGCAAAGAACCTGACTAACAAACAGAAAGGAGATGGCAAGATCTCTAGCCATAAAGTATCATAGTTGCTATCTAAACAAATGATGCTTAGTATTTTCTTAGATATACAATAATATTATTTCCATTATTATTTTTTTTTAACAATCAGGAAAATTACTACTTCAGCTTTAGAAATTTTAAAATGAGTACACTACAAATTCAATGGGACTTCCTAGAGCTGGATTGTACCCTATGACAGGTCTCTGGTGTTGGTTCAGATAGTTTTCTTTAGTGGTCTCTTTAAATTTGAATACTGCTATTCCCTCCATCTTTTTGAAACATGCAGACCTTTCCTCCCCCTGCGTACTCTGGCTGTTGATCTCTTAATCTGAAGGAACAATGGCTTTTTAAATGCTGTAGCAAGTATACTACTTGCATACGAGATAGTATTCTTTCCTGTATAAGATGCTTTTTTCCTGTAGTGAGAATATATTTCAATGTCAATCTGTTTCTTCTCTGCAATGTAGGTAAGATTGCTGGATGAGAGAGAGAAATTAAGTCACTTACAAAAATGGATTTGCCACAGTGAACTATGCAGTCAGGCCATATTCATATCAGAGACAGAACACATTACAAGGCAACACACAACCTTAAGCATAACGCAGCCTTCCTCTTTCACAAGCAGGAATAGTTCTTTGGCCTTAATCTTAAAAATGAGATGCTAAAGACAGGATGCATAGGGTAATGATGGAAAAAGATGGTATTATTCCAGTGTTGTTACACATTAAAGATAATAAAATAAAAATTGGATCCATGAGTAACAAGAAAGTATACCTTGCTTCACCGGTGTCACAGATTAAATATTTTAGAATCATAGCAGGTTTCCCTAAGTGCTAGAATTTTGTTTTATATTCAGATTATCTCACATGACCAAATCTTATCGTCTGTTTCTTATTCATAACATATGGGATAGACACATACATCTGATCCAGTCATCCTCAATTCCCTTTATAGCCAGTCGAGCAGAATATATACTTTTAGGGTACAGCTAACTTATTTGAAACATCTACATTGGAATGATATGAATTGCACCCTAGAAAGGTCTGTTTCTGCCCAAGGACTATAAAAGGAGACATGATGACTAGCACAGATAAAATTACCTGCATTATAGACATATATTTCATCACATAGATTCCCTTTTCCTATGAGTTTATGGAAAAAAAAAAAAACAGGTTGTCATCTTAAAACAGTTCTCATATTTCTGTTAAGCATAGTCTTGGGTAGAGTAGGTTTGTCTCATGCACTGCATTTTTTCACTTCTTTTGAATCACTCCAACAAATGAGTATTTTCTTTAATTTCTGAGTCTAACAATCTTGCATTAAGGTATATTCCTTATTTCTGACATACAGAAATTTCTGATAGTAAACTTTCACTTGTTCTGTGTTATCCCATTAAGTGTAATCACTCTGTAGCACTTCCAAACAGTTGCTTTAGTCTTAGTCATTGTTTTACCATGAACATGCTCTCATTCCCTTCTCTTCATTCTGTAAAGCAACCAACCACCGCCTGCCGCAGCAACAGAGGGATGAGACTCAGGAACACATTACTGCATTTGGATCTAGCATTTTGTGTCAGCTGAGCTAGGGCAACTATCTGTACCTCCATGCTTGGCCTGACGAAAGAGAAGATGGTGTTATTTATACTGCTTTTACGGAGGGTTGAGCTCAGTGCAGTATCTCCTATCTGCCACAGCAAAGTGTAGAAAATAACCACAGCTCAGTTAATGTACCAGAACTTGTTAAACTATCATGTTGATCAACTTGTTTTGATCATGAATCGATTCTCTAAGAAGAAATTCTTGTGAGAGATAGGAATTATCCTCATGGGCTTGAGTATGTTGCTGCTTCAGGGGTTTTTTTTTTGCTACTGTCCTGCACTGATTGCTGAAATATCTATTTTCCTGTCTATTATTACTCAGGCTTGTTCAGCATACTGGATTTCACACTCCACTTCTCTCTGAAGATTGGTGTTCTGAATTGTTTTCCTCTAGAGAGGGATTAGCTTGCATTTCTCAAAATAAAATCCCATCTTTTGGGGTTACATTAACCCTTCTAATCCCCTTTACACTCTTTCTTTGCTATGTAATTCTCCCTAATTTGTCATTATTTTCAGAAAAAAAAATGTTGCTTACTCCACTGCTCCAGATTCTTAATGGATGTTAAATAAAACCAGATTTAATACAAAAAAATATAGCATCTCTGCAATAATTCACTTTCTCCAAGTTCATATACTAAAGTGGCACAATTGGCCTTTACTTATGACTCTAATTAGGTTTCATTCAAAAAACCTGGCAGATTCTGTCTCTTATAAAGCATTCTTTTAAATATATGTATGAAAAAATACTTTATTGACTATGTGAATCTACAGATACTTAAATATCTTACATTCATTATTTCTGCAATTTGATATAATGTCACTGTTTTCCTTGTTCTAAGGATTTTTAGGTTTTCCAGTGACAAACATTTGGCACACAAAAACACTAAAGCTTCACTTTCCCACCTCTACTATTCAGAAGGAAAGTAATTTGTATTTTTGTATAGAATCTTTTTTTTTTCTTTTGAAGCACAGAGTAACGTACATTCAGTGACATATTAATCCCTTTAGAGACATGAAGATCTTTAATTAAAGAAATTAAATCATTATTCACTTCTGGTAATAATAAATTGTGATGGATGCTTATCTCAAACCATCAATGATATTTGTTTGGCTAAAATATTAAAAGTTACAAAATTACTTATCACTGTCAAGCTATTAAGACGACTTCTATTGTTATTGCTTCCTTACAGGTAAGTCTTGACTCTCCCCTTTCAGTGCTGCATATTCAAGCTTACTGTGTCAGAAAAACTAAGTTGATAGAATTTTTTTTCTAAAACAGAGAAAAATATCCTACGGATATTTGTTGTCAAGAAAGAAACAAAACAACTATTGCACAATACTTTTACAATGAAGGAAAAGGAGGCAAAATGGCTAAGCAAAACCAGTGACCTTGTAAAGGGCTAACAGATTGCTCTGATTTTGATCTACCTTAACGAGTCAATATAGACAATTATATCTAAAACTTGCAGCACTGCTTTCGGACTAGAAGAGTGTGCTGCAGACACCACACAAACTATTATGGAGTGAAAGGTCTGGAGCTGCTACAGTTTTACCATTATACAGAGGTGGGACAATTGACACTCAAAACACAAAAAGGAATGTTCAACAAACTGTTAGATTTTGCCTAGAATACTTCATTGCAGGCATACTTTTTCCAAAAGCAATGGTGTTACCTCCCACATCATGGAAATTAATTTCCAATCTAGCACACAAGGATTTAGTGAATATATGTATGTCTTACGGTTTAGAACCTTTTACACACATTTTTGTAATTGTACAGACTTTCCAAACTTACCTCCTCTATGGATAATCAAAGAAGTTTCACTTCCAACAGGACATTCTTTAAGTATATCCACTACTTCTGCATGGCTCAGGTTCTGTACATTCTGCTGGTTGATCTCAACAATGAGGTCACCTTCACACAAACCAGGACATCCCTGAATGTCTAGAATTTGCTTCACCCTCTGTCCTGTAGGACTGTCTGCTATAGTGAAGCCAAAGCCCTGGGCCCCTTTCACAATGGTTAAGGTCATGAGTTCAGCTTGGGTGGCCCCAGAAGAAGCCATTGATACATTATCATCATGGGCAGGTGGTGGGAATGTGCTATCAAGCTGACTATCTGCTGGAATGGAGTGCAAGGAGTGTGGTGGTCGATCTGCTACGTCTGGAACAGACTGAGAAGTCCTAGAAATGTATTCCAAATAAGTTTCATAGTTATGTCTTCCATTTACCACTACCGGAGGCCTCTCCATTACTGCAAGGGGTGGCACCATGCTGTTGGCAGGATCTTCAGGATCAAAGGGCAAAGGGTATCCACGACATAGCACCAAGTTGACACTCTGACCAATAGGAACAGACTGGAAGAGTTTGACTACATCTGCGTGAGTATGTCCAAGGACACAAACTTCATTAATATAGACAATGACATCACCTAGAAAGAGAAGAAGAAATAGTGACAACATGAGACAACTTCAATCAAAATATATGCAGTGCAATTTTATTTTATGAGCTAGAACTCTATTAAAAATAAAATAAATTAGATCAAAATGCTAAATCAAATAGTGGATACAAAAAATTAAAGTTTGTCTGCGAGTAAATGTAATACATATAATAATGACAATGACTGTACTGTTGTTTTCTGTGGGAACTCACAGTTGGAGAATTAAGCTGGATCCAGACATATACCTTTTTTTTAACTACCTTTCAGTGTAGTCCACAGATTACTTTTTTTTTAATAAGACACAATGGAAGTTTATTTGGAGGGCTGGTTATCAAGAAATACCATTTTTTGTTAAAGGTTAAAGGAAATAAAAAAGGAAATAATAAGTACTCATGGACTTAAGAATCAATGAATAGGGATGTAAGACTGTGCATGCATGTGCATAAAGAAACACTTCTTGCATTGATCATGATATTGACAGTTTCCTACTAAATGTCATTACTTGCCATCAGACATCCAGGACTACTATAGTAATTTCTTATTCCAGGCATGAACTAAACTGTATCTTACTTTTCATAGAGATGTTTAGCCATGGCGGTTCAAGGACAATGACAGGAAAAATTTTGTAGGCAGGTATAATAGCTTTTTACTAGAAAAATCTAGGCAAATGTCTGAAAATCAGTTTAATATTTCCACCTAAACCAGTTGGTCAAATAAAACCAAAGATACTACCTTTACCTCCAAAGCTTGTCTCATATAGAGTACAGTGCTACCAGTCAGAGCACATATAGAATCATAGAATGGTTAGGGTTGGAAGGGACCTTCAAAGGTCATCTAGTCCAAACCCCCCTGCAAGGACCAGGGACATCCCCAACTAGATCAGGTTGCTCAGAGCCTCATCCAGCCTGGCCTTGAACGTTTCCAGGGATGGGGCCTCCACCACCTTTCTGGGCAACCTGTTCCAGTGTTCTATAATTCGCATTGTAAAAAATTTTTTTCCTAATTTCCAATCTAAATCTACCCCCCACTATTTTAAAACCATTACTCCTTGTCTTATTGCAACAGGCCCTACTATTATGATCCTTCCGCAGGAAGGAAGGAAGTGCTCATGCACCAACCATTACTGAAAAGTTCAGAAATAAGTTCAAGTTCCTTCTTGTTATTAGAATGGATCTTATATTTACAGACATTAAATTTTTTTTTATGGTACTATTAAGGTGTATATTAAAGTAAAAATGAGTAATCAGTACAAATGATAATCAGAATAGTTTGGTGACCCACAGTCACTTTCTACTATAATAAAACAGTTTGCATCCTTATAACAAAGGAGAAGGATGTTTGGTTAGAGAACTCCACAAGTTAAAGTATTTTTCTAAGTGAAGATCATCTTATTATCCTAAAATTCATTAGGAAGAAGACATTATTTATACAGGCAACACTGTTATGTGTCTACAAGGTACACAGTTCAACAATTGACCTATCATAACACAATGTTTTTCAATGGTATTTCAAAATTTAGCAATAAAATGAGAATGATTTAGGCAGAATGAGGTGGTTTGTATGGAATTGCTGCAAGCATATTTATGAAATTACGTCTTTCAAGTACTTCAATCAAAAGGTCTAATAAAGCAAACTGAGAAAAAGAGCATCATCACGATGCCAGTGCAAGGGCTGTTCCTATGTGACAATGAAAGGCAAAGGCTGCTTCTAGGTGAAAACGAAATGGTCATTTCCCATGTTATCAGCCTATCTAACAGCCTGACAGTAATTAATCGCATATGCACAAATTATGATTCAGAGAAAGATTTCTTCAAAGGGCTTACAGGGAAAAAATGCTAGGACAGTTTCTTTAAATGTTTCTGAATATTATTCACAGAAATCTTAGGAGCTGCAAATACTGTCTTAAATGTGCATCATAAATAGATTTCAAACAATAAGCAAAAGCAGTAAGGTCACTTTACAGGCAGTGCTGAAAGAAATCAAATGCTTCTGTCTCAAGCAGCTGAGAGTACAACAGTTTTCAAAAGTCAATATTTTAAAGAGAGAAAGAATGTACTTTAATAAATTATCATGGTAAAGGCTGCAATTCATTGTGATTTGCTCGCGTCCTGGTATAGAAAGATCTTACCTGCACTCTCATGCCTGACTCCCACATTAGCAGTGAGGCTGACTTTGCTCATAACACGACTGACACTGTCGAACCGAGACCTCTTCAATGCATGCTCCCATTTTGGTAGCTTATGCCTTAATAATACCCTTGCAACTTTTTAATCCATGCAGTTTTTATTCCCCTGAGTGCTGGCAATGCAGATATGTGGTGGGAGGAGACCAATCTGTTTGTTCATCCTCTCTTGCAATTTAGGTATTGTAGAGCGCAAAAGGAATAAAGCATTTATCGTGTCGGGCAAGTAAAAACTGTCTATTTTCACCACTTCACTTTATACATTGGTACAGCATTACCTATGATCTAAAAATTGAAACAACATGTTTCTCATAAATCAGAAAATCAGATGAACTAGTTGACATTACATAGGTCTCCACTGAAAAGAAATTAACTTGTGCACAAGGAATGCAGTCCTATATACAGGCCAAGTAACCTCTTTCCCCAGTCACTAAACGGCAAAACTGAGCATTAGAAGGTCTTGGGTAAGAATTCCTTCAAATAATGACCCTACATCATCCCTCACAAGACAGCATAAAATTCTTCAGCATATCCTGAATCAATATTTTAAAAAATGATTTCTGAGGTATAACAGGAATAGCACGTCTAGGCACACTCTGAAGTTGTAACTCACTCACAGCTGAACCGTTTGGGACCCATAATGCTGTACTGTCGTATGGAGAACATGCAGCTGAAGGTTAAGAGGGATGGGGAGAAAGGCATGGGTTGTTAAGTTCAACTCAAAGAAATAGCTACAGTGGTGTTACACTGGGAAGAAACAGAATTTCAGATCACGAGACATGAAGGAGAAATAAAAGGGGTTAATTTGAGAAATCCTTCAAATAAACCTCTGGACTGTAGGAGTTTCTCCAAATCAAACTCATTTTCCAGGCTAAGAGTTCTTCACTGCTCACACAGACAAGTACCCAGCATTTGGCAGGAAGAGAGAGATAAGTTAAGAGCATTACAGCACCAGTACCATACTAATGCAAAGTTCAAAACCTCTCTAGTTTAGGAAAATTCCCTGAAAGGTTCCTGTAGCATCTTCTCTGTCTGATCTCTCCTGCTGCTTCTAATAATGGCGATTGCCCTTATAATTCATGCCTGATTTTCTGAGCAAGCCAGTGTCTGCCTCCAGAAATCACAGTTTCACAGTGAGTGGGTATCTTTGAAGTTATACAGAACATTTATATTAAGCATCCAACTTTGCTTGGCTTTTAGAATTAAACCTGCTAAAATCACTGGAGCTTGTTTACAGAATCACAGAATGGTTGAGGTTGGAAGGCACCTCTGAAGGTCATGTCCAATCCCTATCGTCAAACTGGGTCACCTAGAACCAGCTGTCTAGGAACATGTCCAGGTGGCTTTTGAATATCTTCAAAGAGAGAGACTTCTCAACCTCTCTGGGCAACATGTGCCAGTGCTTGGTCAGCCTCACAGTAAGAAAGTGTTTCCTGATGTTTAGAGGGAACGTCCTGGGTTTCAGTTTGTCCTCATTGCCTCTGATCCTTTCAGTTCAGGCATCACTGAAAAGAGCCTGATTTTGTCCTCTTTGCACCCTCCCTTCAGGTATTTACACATTCACATACATTGGTAAGATGCCCTTGAGCCCTTTCTTCTCCAGACTGAATGCTGCCTTCAATGCTGCCACTACTGGGTGCTCTCCTCAATTCAATCTTCCTTGCTAGCTTGTATGAACTCTACACATGCCGTACCAATCCAAACTTACTTGAGACTGTTCAAGGATGAGGGACATCAAGAGGGCTGATCTGCGGAGAAGGCATCTGAATGGGACTCTCTAGATAAAGTGGTAGGTTTGACAGATACCCAACAGAGTAAGTAATAAATATCCTGTCCTACATCTCGAACATCTGCACTGTCACAAGAACAGATTCTGCTGTCCAGCAGCCAATGTCCAAATTCAGCATTGAGTCAAAGAATGTTAGAGAACACTGACAGCAACCAAATTTGTCAAACTGTCTTACAATTACCTCTGCTTTGCTTAAGACCCTTGCATTTAACTGACAAATTTAGGAACATAGGTCTGGAGGGGTCTTCCTGGATGGCTGAACGTAGTCCCCTGTTGTCAGATAGGACACAGTATGTTACACTTGATGAAATTTGATGTCCTCTTCACAGAAATATCCATGGAGCCCTAGAATATTTAACTTCTTTAACTGGCTTGTTTTGTTTATTAAAGTTTGCTGATTACTTATTTTGTTCATGTAATGTAAATGGAATCAATGCCTGAAGGTTTGGTTAAAGGTTATATTTTGTTATCTACACATTTCAAAGCAAAACCCGGATTTAAACTATCATTATTTTTTGTTGGTTTAGTAACTGGTGAAGCTTCAACATCCTCTAATGGCAGATTCTTCCTTGCATTCCTCTCTACAATAAGGTTACAGAGTCAAATCCGACACCCTGGGGATTTTTTTTTTGCTAGCATTAATTCCACAAAAATACTTTTTTTTTCCATGCTTGATTTACTTGACCCAAACATAAACTGTTTTATTGACACAACTCATTTGATTACAAATTTTCCTAAAGCTTCGTGTAATGCTACCAGCTCTGTTTCCCTCCTTTCTGAAGAACCTGTATTATTCAGTGACTCCAGTTATTGTTTCTGCTATGTTTTTATTACTTCTAGAATGTCTGTATACACATCTTGCACTAGTAGGTAAAGATCCTCCATTTTCTTACCCATGTTCCCACCATTTGTAAACAAGCACTTTATTTCTTATTATTCTTGTTTCTTGTGCACTTGGTTTCCTTGTTGGAGTTTTTAATTGTACCTCAGGGAACTGAATTGCCTACTGGACTGCCCTTCATCTTCATATTTAGAATCCTTTAAACCTCGAAGTCTGGATGCAGAGTTAAAAACACAGATTAGATCTTTGTTGTTAATGTACGATCATATTAAAATTTTTGTAGAAATGTCTCCATTGTTTCTGATGGGTTTTGGATGAAGCTCTTAGTATCTGTGTCCAATGCTTAAATCTGACAGAAAGCTGTGACCTCACAGAGGTGGGGGGCAGCGACAGCTCTGCTCCCTGCCTGCAGCCAGCACAAGCCAACAGCAGCGGAGCTGAAAACAACCCATGGTTTGGCAAGGCAGCACCGTCTCTGCAAGACTCAGGCTGCATTTTTCTTTTTGCTGCATTTATAGCCCAGGTAATCTCTACTAACGTCTCCAGCATTACGTGGTCCCACTTGCATTTCTCAACCATATTCTCTAAATTCTGCATATGTGTACTTTGCACGAGCTTCAGAACTGGCAATATGTAATTACTTTCTTGTTGAAGCTTTCCCTTCACCTGCCCACCCACACCATCTACTGTCATTACCAGCTATTTCTGTCACATCTCAGCAATGACCTTGTCTTTTTCTGCAAAGTGCTGCAACATTGCTGGCACTGTAGCCTGTTAATAACAAATTCAGAGGTGTTAGCACATTTCCAGTACTGAGATATGAAACATGGGGGTAATTTTAATAACAATGGCACGTGATTGATGGTCATGGAAGAGGTGAAGATTCCTTAGAAATGATATATTTTTACATGTGCACATACAGTTACTAGTAGCAGGACAGAGAACTAGGGTGTGAGGGATCATTTAGCTAAACAGTGGCAGCTAAATTATATTTTCAAATTTTGAATCTCAATTTCCTTCCACCTGCCATAGGAGTTAATCCAGTCTGTGAATAAATTATTTTTGTTATGAATGGCTAGAGGCATTTCTTTAGATGTAAAAGATTTCAAAAGGTTCTGCATAAACATAAATTCTCTGTTTTCTTGTACTCTGCCCTGCCACAGAACCTTGTAAAACCAATTTGGCTCTAGCTGCTAACATCTGCATGGCATAACTTTTATAACAAAAGATAAAACCTAGGATCCTGCAGTTCACGGTAGCATGATTTATCTCTTTTTTTAAAAAAAAAAAGTTGGCTCTACTTTTTGTTAATACTCATTACATAATTACCTTTATTTTAAAAATAAGAATTACTGAATTATAATAACTTCTAAAGGAGACTGCAGTGTAAGATAGCTATTGCATATTAATATTGAAATACTTAAAACACCTGCAAGGAAATTCTAACTTATTTCTTTTAAAAAGGAACATTAAATTAATTGCTAAAATGTATCAAGAATGTAACCTGGGGAGAAGTACACGCATAGAATAACCACAACTAGTGATTGGAAAAGCTAAATTTAAAATTGACCATTTTATTATTAGCTTTATAACAACTTTATCTGATAGATAGTACTGCGGCAGCCGCAGAGAAATGAGAAGAGCTGCTGGGAGACATAACGCTTAGCTGCCTCCGCGCTCAGAAATAATTGCAGGACTACTTGCTGCTATGTGAGAACACTGAACAACCCAATAAATATGTCTGCTCAGGCTGGCATGGGAGAGCCGTTTCCCAGTCTTCATCTCGTACAGAAAGTTTTACCCACGTGCTGACAAAGTCTGCAAAGCTGCCAGGCAACCACTACCCACAGATCCTCCTTTCACTCACTGGACTCTGGGAACCTAAGTTCAGGGTAACAAAAACTATTATTTACTAAAGCTGACAAAAAGTGAAATCCAAATGAATTTCTAGGCATTCAGGCACTCAAATTTGCACAAGATAGGCTTAACTTTTCCTCTTAATGAAACCTGAGCAAGAGACGTAAATCAGCTGTTTGATACCCTTGAAAGTCAGTAATTCTACAAAGCATCATTGTAGAAGTGGTTAACTTGGGGTAAGATCTGTCCACATTGTTGGGAGGACCAAGCACCCCGGCTCTGAACTTGGCTTCCTCTACAAGGGCCAACAGAAGGATGTGACACAGACACTTGTCTGCAACTTTACCCAAGAATCAGATGTGTTGAGTAAGCAGGTGCCATTTTTATACAATCAATTTTTTTAGAACTCATTTTAATTCTACTGTGACCCAATATACATGCCCAATTAAAAAGCTGTCTATTCAAAATTTTTGTGCTTAACCAGCATGTATCACGCAATTACACCCAGGCAGATGTGGATTAGTAGAATAAACTATTTACATTTTATTTGTATTTTGCATATAGCACTAAAAGCTATTTAAATAGAGGTGTTTAACTTTTTTTTTTGGGGGGGGGAGAGAAATAAAATACATTCCAAAAAAATCTAAAGGCTTTGATTATTTGCTGATCCAGTAAACATGAACCATTGCAGATTAAAAATGTAAGGAAAGCAATAGCAAAAGAACACTGAAATGAATGCTGCTCATAAAGTGCCAAAGAGCAGGCAAATTCCCTTCCTAGCTAGACAGTTTTTCACTTCTTCAAGCATCTGAAAGGATAGCATGGATGTTAAAATCACCACTTTACAAAAAAGTAATTATTTAATTTGCAGGCAAGACCACATAAGAAGGAAAAGGTCTCATTTTCAAGGCAGTCTTTTATTTAGAAATTATATAAGCCTGTTTGCTCTAGGTTTTGCATGCAGGATCTACTTGCGCATCCTGAAATGCCTGGTGTGAGTGAACTGCGTGACAAAACATCCGTGGATCTGAAGAGCAAGATAAAAAATGTATGCCATGTTGGCATAGCTATTTGGGATCACTCGGAAAGGTGTCACTGTGTGCAGAGGCTCATGTAGAAACAAAATCCTTTTCTTTTATAAAAAAGGAGGTCAAAATTTACAACGCATTTGCTTGTGTACGCACAACATTTTATTTCTGTACGCAGAGCATCACATTTATCTAGGTAATGGCTCCCAGGAGGAGGAAAGTAGCCCGGCCAGCTTCCCGGCAGCCTAAAGGCATAAGGGTACGGCAGAGCCTGATGTAAATACCAAGCAGCCCCTGTCCCCGCCTGGGAAGCTCGGCAATGTGCCACTGTCCCTGGAGGAAGGCATTTCCAGCAGCAGCGTCGGCTGCACACCACTGCAACTGCTAATTCTTGACATAAACTGCCAGGAAGGAAAGAGGGAGATGAATGAGGTGAGGAACTAGATGGAGCATTTACAAAGAGGCTGCAGCACAAAGACAAATGTCTTTATATATCGAAATACATATGTAACTGGGAATTTTTAGTAATGGGGCAGTTATGTTTTACTTGTGACCTGAAATGATTGATAGAGTTTTTTTTTTCCCTTTCTTTGAGTAATGCTAGCACCACAAGCACAAGAAATAGCTATTCACATACCAAATTAGTACTTAGTGAAAGTAACAGCAGTTACTTGGACACCTAAAAAATATGCGCAAAGACAGATGAGTAGGATTAGTCTCAATTTTAAATCTATAGAGGTACAACTTGAAAGTTAATTTTTATTTTAGAGATATTGCAGCTTCTGAGGACATTCCCTGTACCTGAAGTGGGCATTACTGCCAGAACTGAGGCACTTTTATAACTCTGTTATCTATTTACTGAGACCACGAATTTCAACATTGTTTAATCAATACTCTGTTTTTCTTGCTACGCTCACACCGAGTGCTCACCCAGGTGCCTGACTTCAGCAGCTGACTCTCTGAGGCCAGTGCAAACCTGATTTTACTATCAGTCATGTCATTAACTTAATTTAAAGCTAAGATTGAAAGCTTTGATTGTGATTTTTTTTTTTTTTTGTGTATTCATTGCTCAGGTCCACATTCTGCTGACTGAGCTCAAGGGGAGCTGCCAGCACTCAGCACCTCTGAGCATCAGCGTGCTTATTTCACAGCCAACCCATGGATGTGGGCCAAACACCAGGCACCAAATCTGAAGGTGTTGCTATGATGTATTGTTTAGCAAGTTCAATCTATTATAATAACATGCATCCAAATGCTTCCCATGAGAAATGTTTACAATTACTGTCCCCCCAGACACTGTTATTAACACTATAAATTCACTCTCAAACTTTATGTTGAAGAATCTGATTCTGGCTAAATCCTGCCAGCTGTAACGAACTGGGTGCTTATTCATGGCTTCATCCTACTTATTAGAGCATCTACTGTCTTGCCAAACCAGAAATTCAGAATATCTATATGTGCATTCATATTTGTATATATAGATAAATCCTCAAATCTTGTTGCATCTTGAAAGCAGTCATCTGGATTTACAAGATCAGCACATTCCAGAGACAGAGACAGATACTTCCAAACAGACACTTCCAAAGAATCATAGAATCATAGAATGGTTAGGGTTGGAAGGGACCTTCAAAGGTCATCTAGTCCAAACCCCCCTGCAAGGACCAGGGACATCCCCAACTAGATCAGGTTGCTCAGAGCCTCATCCAGCCTGGCCTTGAACGTTTCCAGGGATGGGGCCTCCACCACCTTTCTGGGCAACCTGTGCCAGTGTTCTATAACTCGCATCGTAAAAAATTTTTTCCTAATTTCTAATCTAAATCTACCCCCCTCTATTTTAAAACCATTACCTCTCGTCCTATCGCAACAGGCCCTACTAAACAGCCTATCCCCATCTTTCTTGTAGGCCCCCTTGAGGTACTGGAAGACCGCTATCAGGTCTCCCCGGAGCCTCCTCTTCTCCAGGCTGAACAGCCCCAACTCTCTCAGCCTGTCCTCATAAGATAGGTGCTCCAGCCCTTTTATCATCTTCGTGGCCCTCCTCTGGACCTACTTCAACTGGAAGTCTGGATTACTGCAGGTTAATGCTTTTATGCAAAATTAAAGACAGGAAACATTACATTTGTACCGAGCAGAATTTAGATGTGTCAAAATGGTGAAATAATTTCCAGTTAAATAAGTGGATTTTTACTAATAGTCTATTCTGTATAAATACCTCAGTGCATTTAAAATTGAGTAATCTTTGATTACTAATTCATTTAAAAATGTATGGCTAGTATATGAGTCATTTTTGACTTAAGAGTTTTATAAAGGTCATTCAACCTTTAGGTTGATACATGTCTATCTTATATATTACCTCTAGTTTAGCTTTTTTGATAGTAAAATCATCAGCGTAGAAGTTACCTCTACTTCAGAGAGTTTCTCACACCATTTCTATACCAAAAGATCTACTCAATAGTTTTCCAGGCATGTATAAATATATTACTTGATTTAAAATGGTATGGCAAAGAGAAACAGTGGTGTTCCTTTTGGTTCTCTTAGGTTTTACAGTATTTTTCCAGGTTAATAGAGGGTAATGTATTATCAAACTGACCTTCCGTCCAAGCAAATGTTATCTTAATATCTCTAGAGCCTCTTTCCCTGCCAAGCACTCATTTTCAAGGACAATATATTTTTATTCTTTGCAAAACAATTTAACACCTTCACCACTGAATAATTTATGCTTTCTTTTCCAGCCCATTCCTGAATACTACACTGAGTCTAAACTACAAAATTCATTGCATAATAATAATTTTTGGTGAGATGAAGGAGGCAAAATCATTAAGAAAAGTCCAACCAAGCCCCTTCCTTAAGACTGCTTTATAACACACAGGAAACTCCAGCCTTATAGCGGTTAGGCAAAGGTCAATTTTCACCCTTATAGCTGCATGGCTGAGAATTACATTCTCCTTTTATGAGGATTATCCAATCTCCCACTAGCTATTCTGCCTCCTTGTATGTCTCATTCACGTTCTCTATTTTCTGTTTTGGTTTATAAGGTTTCTGGGAAAGAGATGAGAATTTGCAGTAGTCTTGTATGGTTTACTGCACTGTGGAGTCACAATTTCCTTGTGACTTCATTTCCACTGCAGTAAATATTTGAACAATAACAACACCACTGCAGGGTAAATAGTCTATCATTTTTGAATGCAATGTAGAGGTTCCTGTGAGGACAGGCTGAGAGAAGACTCCCGGGAGACCTTATAGCGGCCTTCCAGTACCTAAAGGGGACTTATAAGAAAGATGGGGAGAAACTCTAGCAGGGCCTGTTGTGAAAGGTAATGGTTTTAAACTAGATTTAGACTGCATATAAGGAAAAAAAAAATTACTCTGAGGGTGGTGAAGCACTGGAACACGCTGCCCAGAGAGGTGGTAGATGCCGCATCTCTGGAAACATTCAAGGCCAAGTTGGACAGGCTCTGAGCAACCTGATCTGGTTGGAGATATCCCTGCTCCTTGCCGGGAGGTTGGACTAGATGACCTTTAAAGGTCCCTTCCAACCCAAACCATTCTGTGATTCTCTGGATATATCAATTACTGCTCAATAGTAAACCCTCAGATTTTACATATAAAGAGGCATGAATCCTTTGTTGTGTATGACAACACACCATATCTTCCTCTTTAGAAAATAATTAATTTTCTAGATGTTTGACTTTATTTATTTGTTAATTAGCTAATGAATAAAAGTAAATTAAAATGGGTTATTAGAATTACTATTATCTCATATCAGACTATTTGTTCAAACTAAAAAAGCTGTCTAACTGTATGCTTGCCATCTCCTAATGCTCTCACTGTGAATAAACCCATGGGTGGCCTGTAGTTAAAGAACTCTTCCCAAAATGATCATTGTATCTGATTTTTCCTCAAAAGGCTACCACTTACCGTCATTTGGTTCTATACAATATTTCTATCCTGCTCTTGACAAAGTAGGTGGTACTATCTCTCCAGAGAATGTATTGCTTCTATGTCCATCAAAAATTGAGACCAAGTTGTGGTCTCCCATCCAGTTGGAGACCGTAGCCATAGTGACAGAAAGCAAATCATGGAAAATTTCTCTCAAACATATCTTATGCACTACTTACCCTTATTTGGTAAGCCTGTGAAAATGGTAAGAAATGGGACAGTCATTTCACAAACTTCCCAGAACTATCTGCTGCAAAGAAGTGCACGAAGAAGGGTAAAAGCAAGATGCACGCAGGGATGCAGCATGTTACAGATAGGAGATAACTAAGGATGAGCAATGAGCGTGTGTGCTGTGGGATACAGAAACAGAAGGAGCAGGAGGAATTTGGGATGTGAATGCCAGCAGCAGAGTGCTAGAGAAAGCAAAAAAGGATACTGAAGTGTGGTGGCTGCTTTGTTCTTCCCTGTCTTTAAAAATATTCTAAGTAGCTGCATGTCTGAGAGCCCTGTCCTGCTTCAGGCAGGCACAAAATGCCTAGCGTCTGTTGGTGAATCCTGCTCCTAAAATCAATGTTTTAAAAATGCCTGACAATTTGTATTAAAACTGCTTTTGTTCTTCTTGCTTCTTATGACGGTTCAAGTATGAAATTATTAATTTTTCAGGCTTGTATGCACACGATGCTCACATATATGCCCTGTAAGAAAAGCACTTTCCAGAAAAAAAACACAGTAAGGTGTCAATTGTACATAAGAGTAATTTTTAGAAATACAGTCAAATGACAGAGTCATTAATTCGGATACGGATTAAAATCAAAAGAAACTCACCTAAGGTTAAAGTAAAAAAAAACCAAACAACCCTAGGCATAAAAATGAAAGCAGGACTCCTTGTCTATTTTAATTCTTTCTGCATTTAGGATAATCAAGAAGATACAGGTTCATTAAAAGAAACCCAAAATTGTCTTTACAAATCATTCAAACCAGATCTGGGGCTGCTGACACTAACAACAGAGTCATTGCTATAAATAATACTGTCCCACCAGCAAAGTTGAGTATGACTGGGTGAATGAATTCAGTGTTTGTTTGACTTAGTGTGTTTTGATGTAACGGATTTTATAATGGATATAGAAGGGAGAATGTGTACCTGCTCATAGGACAATCAACCAATACGTAAAATAAAGCAAGCTTTTACAATAATTGAAAACAATGTACTAAATGTTATAATTACAAAATATAATATTATTTTTTTCTTATTTTATACTAGTGAAAGTTTATATTTTATGTTTCTAGTTAATATTTAGAAGAAGGAATCACAGCATTTCCAAACTGGCAGTCCTTTAGCTTTTCTCAGCAAGGAATTCCAAAATTGTTCAGCCTTGCCAAATTTTACGTACATAGACAAACCAATAAAACAATGTATTTAATGTCTAGTGAACCTAGGATACTGAAAACTACTACTGAAACACTGTCAAGACTGGATCTTCAGGGTCAAGAAATAACTGGAATTATCATTAAACACTGTGAAGAAACAAATTGTGAAAAGTTCTATCATTTTATTTTCACTGAGAATGAAACTATTCAGTCTTTTCACTATGACTCAAAAAATATGTATATTATTATTCCACATGAGAGAACTACGGTAAAAGCACTGCTAGCATTCTCACAGCAAGGAGTATTCTGATTAACCAGGGACTGTGGAGGAGGTTTATGCAATGAAAAAGCCTGATACCACCCTGTTAATGTCACTATAGTACAATTACTAAGACTATTTCCAGAAATTATTTAATATGTTAGGGATAAATAATGTGAAATGCTTCTCAGTCTGCTCATATGATATTACATGATAAAGATAATAAAAAGAGGGCACCGACTCTGGTATTTGTGGTAGCCATATCCATGTTGTTTCTCAGACTTCAGTGTTCTCTAGGATTTATTGCAATGCCCAGATTAAATGCTGAATACCGTAAAGCGCTCCTAGTAGAACTCATATAGAAGGTACTTTTGCAAAACAGAGGTACGCCTATTTTTACATTTATTCAGATAGCTTCAGCTAGCTTCAAAAAGAGTAGTGCTTTAGAAGGAGAATCAATGGTCCATCTAAAAACTGGAAACTGTGTTTTGGATTTTGAGGCAATCCTGAATTTATATAAGAGCAAGCATAGACATTTCTCTGGTGTGGTGGTGCTGATAACCCCAGGTGGCACATTTTCTTCCAACTGTGGTCATCTGGGCTTGAAGTTACAGGACAGCCTTTTCTCTGATAGAGCTGAGACCATCTGCCTCTATGCTGAGCTTTAGGCTGTTGCTATCAGAAAGAGCTCCATAGCACCAGAGAACCCTCAAAGCAAGCCTAGCACAAGAGGGCTGGGAATAGTGGAACAGATAATGTCACTTATGTGACATAGAAATAAAGATAAAAAGTGACTACTAGCAGCAATGGAGGGAGAAACATTATGGTGTGGAAAAAGCTTAGGCTAAATCCCTCTGACATTGGTGGCTAGTGTTCCACAGGCTGGCCAAAGAGGCTGAAAAGCATTTCTGTATTTGCACTGTCAGTAGATAATCTTACAAAGAGCATGTTCCCCAAACCTATTAACGCCCATGTCAGAGCATTCAAAACTGATACCACCATTAAAATGAGTAATGTCAAAGATGAGGTTTAGGTCTGATTGTGTCTTCTGCATGCACAGGGAAGAAGTGTTTGCACATAACAGATGTGCTCTCCTCCACTGGAGTCTAGTCAGGTTTTACTTTGGATTCTAATTAAATGTTTTCCCACCTTTGTTCTTTCTCGCCCTCTACATTTCTTCTGCTGAAGAATTCTCTCCCTCCCCTCAACTATGAAAAGATGTAGAACAAGTGTACTTGTCTGTATGGTTATTTTTGTGTAGTTAAAGGGAATGTGCAAAAGCAAGACTGTTTAAGAAGGCTGATAATATATTCTTTTTCACTTGCACAAATAGAATTCATTTGGGAAGGATGCTCTTGAGGCATAGCAAAGATTTTGAATACCTAAGTAAGACCCAGATGTGTTCAGATACCAACAAGACATGAAAGAGATTAAAAGCTGTCGCCATTAAAAGAGAAATCAGTTATGTGAGCATTCTGCAATTTTCTCAAATCCCTCACTCTCCCAAATTAAAATCCAGACGCGCTGCCTAATTCAAACACAAAAATACGAGGTGTACCTTCATCTAAGGGCAAATCAATACTGTTGCATGAAATTGACTGAAATGTAAAGAGGTGAAAGAAATAGGAATAAAAATTGTACTAGCTTAATGATTTCTCTCTTTTCCAGCTACATCAGGAAAGAACATCTACTTCCATCTTTGATAGCAATATAACAGTAAGGCTACATGAGAAATTTAAATTACTCTGAAGGAGTAGGTTCAATATATAGCCTTTCCCTAAAAACTGTTATTGCAGGATGCAAGCACAGGTCACAAAAAAGTCATGGTAGCCCATGTTATTTCTAAGGTTTGGGAGAAAAAGTTGCTGACACTGCAAGAAAGAGTAAGAATCTTGCTGAAGTCTGTTGAAGCAGATGCAGTTATCCTGTAGAAGGTGTTATGCACCCCTCTGCCTGTGAACTGGATAGGGCTGCTTTCATGGTATTTGTGGGCAGGCTATCAGGCACTGACTAAACACACTGGCTTTTTCCTTCCAGTCTTGACTCAGAGAGGGATTGTTTCAAGTCTCTTCTATGATATCTATTAAATACTCAAAAAGAAAACTTTCACATTTGGAAATTGGTAGATTAAAGGTTGCCTACATGCATTCAATGTGTTTGCATTGTGCAAACAGATTTTTATACAGTCTTTATCGAGATAACCCTTTATATTTTATCATTTGCTTTAGGGTCTTTGTTTCAATCCCTCCTTTTTCCTGCACTTGGTCTGGTTCTTGGCTTTTTCTATCAACTCAAGACAAAGGATCACACAGAAGTCATAGTGAAAGAAAATGATCCCCCTAATTCTAATGCACATATGCAAAATGAGGTAACATCTACATGTGGATGTATTTCTACATGGGAAAGTAAAAATGTGTATCCCTGGGACCAGGCTGATCACTGTGAAAGTGACTGCTCCATGTCATAGACCATCTCAGTGATGTGTCTGTAGGAGTATTTTATATGATGAAACAATATTATGGTTCCTCTGTCTCCCCTAGTTCCTACAAACAACTGTTTTTTTTTTAAATGATATGTACTCAATTTTATGTTTCTTTTGTATATATATAAAGGTATATATATTCACACATGCATGTGGATATTTTTAGAGATATACCTTCAGCACACCTACCTACAGACATACACATATTAAAGCACTTCATCACACACATTCAATATTTGCTCGTATTATAACCAATTTTACATTACTATGTTTAACACTTTGAGATACATTCAGGTACCTGTACTACATATTATATGCATGCCATTGCTTTATAATGGATTATCTCTAATAGACTGTGATTAGAAAAAGTATATATTTGGAAGTGTGACATAGAATTGGATGACTCAGGTGAAACTCTGGCTGAGATTATGCCTTTGAAAATGGTTATGTAGGACTTCGTTGTAAAAAGACCTGGGGTGCTGTGTGGCCTCAGGGAGCACTGATACTGGTATCACTGCTGGAGCTCCAGTAATGCTGCACCACTGTATCTGTACATACACTACAAACATACACATTGCCTACAAACTTTTAGAAAATTCTTATCATTAGGAGCTTTTGCAAACAGAAAGTTAAGATATAGCTTGTGAAGAGATGTTACACAAATAATAATGTGTTCTGAGAATTTTTTTTCTAGGTTGGGGTTAATTAGAAGAAATTGCCAGTTGCGGCAATTTTGCTGGAATAGTTAAATTAAAAAAAAAGTTTAAAAATTAGAAGCATTATGGTTTTGTTTCTTCACTGAATTTTCTTAAGCTCATATTATTTTCAAGTAAAATACTTTAAAAAAATTATTTCCCAACATTTTTTGAAAAATATTACTTCCAGTTGACTTGAAATTATATATATGCTCTAGCAAAGCAGAATTCATTATTCTTGTAGCAAATGAAATGTTTAAAATATCACAATCCTGCATTCAGAACTGAACAGACTATCAAAAGATAGCATTTAACACTGTACAGTTTAAAATGAATATCCATCAGCTTGGCACCTTGGATGGAGTTGCATTTTTGACATGAGCAATTGTTCAAGTGCAATTCTTATTATTATCCCTATTTCTCAAATCAAGTCAGAACTATTTTCTAAATAAGTAGGAACCGCACTAGAAACACTTGAATCTCTTATATAATAGTCAACTGCATTTCCTTCTGATGCAATCAAGTTTGGCCTAAAAATATACTCTGTCTGATATACAGAAAATAATTGGAATAAGACAGACCAAACAGATTGCTGAAAACAATCTACCAGAAAACCAGAAAGCTGTTTTGAACTCTGAGTAATTATGCTGCCATTCTAACCTGTCTGGAAAATGACCAGAGGTAAAATGATAGCATTTTTAACTTCTCTTTCCTATGTTAGAACAAAATCCTCTTAAAATGAAGCAACCTTCTAAAATTATACAAAAAGTAGGAACAGATAAGTGTGGTAAATTTTTTGGTACCAAGTGTAGCACTGCAGCATTGTATGAATTTCATGTGGAATTTTACAGAGGAATCTACCCCCAAATGCACCTATTAGCTAAACAAGGTTAAATACATGGGAGATTTATGATGAGGTCTGACGGGAGGCCGTGTCTGTGCTGTGGCTGGTTGCCTTCCTCTCCAGCTGCCTGAGGACAACCTGCCTGAGCCCACCAGGCACCCTGTGGTGCATGGACTTTTCTAGAGGTTTCAGTGGAAGAAAGTCAACCAGGCTTCATCAAACAAGATGAGGACTGAGAGGCCTGGATGAGGCTCTGGCCAATATCAGGGGAATAATCATAGTAACATGCCAGTGACGGCGGTGTGATTAATGCCACCCTGCACACCTAGCACGTCTTTCATTCCCATACAATCGCAATGATGTTTCTATTAAACTATAACCTACATCTCTCCCTTACAAGACATGAAAGCACTGTCAGGTTTCCATTACTAACTCAATTTCCTCTTTCCAGTTTCCTACCTCTTTCTGCTGCCTGCTTTCTCTGAATTGTCCCAGTGCGAAACCACCAATTTTTCCTGCGCGCTTTCAGTCCTTCACTGTGTTACAGTCACCACAGCTCAGTCCTGCCAACTTCTGCAGAGCTGATGGATTCGTCAGATTCAAAGGCATGATTTCAGGCCAATAATCATCAACCGCTGATAGCCTTTGCTTACTGAGACTTGTTATTTTGTGTATGCACAGGTGGAATAGAAAAGATCATGAATAACAGAGCAGCAGCATAACCCAGGATGCTTCATGACTCACTATTAGGCTATGAATAAATTCTCAAGGAACAGACTTATCAAGAAAAGAAGAGGTGTCCAATATTATCTGACTTTTCCTCAGCAGTACCACAGGTGATGCTCAGTATGGCAAAGAAAGTCTCAGTAAATACTGTGTGTAATGATGCTGATTTTAATGCAGAAGAAATTAGTTGAATACAAAGAATTTTAATTTACTTTCATTAGGAGCTGAAGAAGAAAGCAATACATCAAGAGGAGTGAAAGTGCCAATGTTTAAAAGATCTATACTCACATCACTGCTCTCAGACATTTCTCGCAGAGCTCCTTCTCTTCTTTTCTTTAGTACCTTGTCCTCCCCTCTCCCACTTCCTTCTACACACACACACATATAAACACCCACTCTCCAGCCATCTCTGAGCATAAAATGACTGTGCCTTTTCTCCCTGTCTCCCTGCAGAAGAAAAATTGTCACATCTTCAGCTCAAGCAAATCCTAGTCAAGACAGTTTTCTCCCAGTCCTGCACCCAGCCTCTAGAGATGGGACCCTCTTCTTCTCCCGCAACAGTCATTCCCTGAGACTAATAGCTGAGAGCTGGCAAAGCTCCTGAGCTCCAGTCACCCAGAATTGATCTAGCTCCTGTACATAGTCCCTACATCCTCGCTTATCCGGGCACAATGACATGAATGGCATTTAGGACAGCCTGGCTCTCCTCTCATGGCACCACTGGAAGGGGAGATGAGCAGAAGCCAGTGCTGCCCAGGCTGCATCCTGCTGCCGCATGCACAGAGCACAGGGTAGCAGCATTGCATCTCAAGCTCCACTGACCCTCCACCTCCATTTCACTGCCTCAGAATAAATATCCCAGTTATGTGACTGCTGGAAGGGAGAAGACTTTTGTGGGGTGGAGAGAGAAAAGGCTGGATGAAATTTTCCAGGGGCTTTCCACTTTTCATCAGGATTAACTTCATGCCCACCTACTGGTTTGAAAAGTGCTCCTTATGTTATTGAGAAATTTCCATTACCGGTTTTTAAACGAACAAGCTGTTTTTTAAAATGTCAGAATCATCAGTTTCAAAGAGGCAGTTGCATAAGTGCTGGAATAAACTTTGCTCTTCTGACAAAGGCTAGGTGAACAGCTAAACAGGGTGAGATGACAGGTGCATCCGTGCCAATATCCTTATTCCAGCAATAGACAGTGAAAGATGCTTTAGAAGTGAAATCATTAAAAACTTGTCTGAAATGCCTTTGTAACCTCCATTAGTTAAAGGTTCACAAAGCTCCTGGAAGATGATTTATATGCCTGGAAATGTTTCGTCATCTCTAACGCAGCTATGGATATTTTTAATTTATGCCATGCATCAAATGAGAAACTCAGAGCACTGACAAAAAATTGATTTACATGCAGCTGAGCACAGATTTCTGTTTTAATGTGTACCACACAATCGGACATACACAGTAGTCAGCTTAAACTGAGCTCCATTAGGCTTCTCTTCACTAACGTTTCTAGCAGTTATGATGGGAGTTGCTAACTGCAATAATTACTGGACTTTACGAAGTTCTAAAATGACTGTTTCCTCTTGGATGGGGAAACTCAGATATAAGGATCTTAGCTAATTTATTGAAGTAAAATATTTGCTAACTGTCAAGAAAGATATTTCCCACTCTAAATATACAGTAGCAATTGTATCTTAAAAGCAATTACTTTATTCTTAAATTTTAAAAGGGTTTAAAATTTGCTTTGAATTTTAGCTTTAAAATTTGTGCTCAAAGAATAGTTAAAGGCAAATGAAGAGCTGAATTTCTGATTTTAAGATACATAGAGATTGCATTTGGTTGCCCAAATGTAGAGGCAGAGAGGTGATTATGCATTCTGAATCTATTTAATTTTTAATACAAAATAAAAAAATCTGAAACTCATCTAAATGTTCACTTTTTGGTTCGATAATTGAATGGTATAATAAATTCCTATATGCAAAAAAAAAAAATAAAAAAGGTGGCATGGCTGATGATATTGAAAAGTACATTTCTAGATTATTAATTTCATTAGTGCAATATGAAGTTTTCACTTTCCCTGTCATCTCTTTAGACAGAAAGAAGCTCTTTCCCCTCTCCTAGATCACTCTTCTTAAGCAATAAGATGTCATTATTTATTGAATAAAATAGTACATGAGAAGATGACTATTATTTTCAATGTATATTTTTGTCTGTACATATGAATAGCCAAATCATGCGAGAGTGATGTTAATTACATTTGACAGGAGAAAAGATATTTCTGCAACTGCAGCATTTTTTGGGCAGCCATCGAGTTCATTTCACACTGCTTACTCAACTAGCAACCTGCAAAACTTACAAAAATTGTCCTAATAAATGTGAAAATGTGAGGATTATGACAATTTATATATATAATCTCCTGGACTATGTTAAATATCCTAATAGCGGAATCTGCATATTCTGTGTGAGGCAGTTCAAATTGAAGAATGAATTTATGAGCTTCTGTGACTTGTCATACAGACTGGTTTGGTGTATGACAATATGATGAGCAAAATGGGATAAAAGTATCTTAGTATGTGTCCTGGTTCTGGCTAGGATAGAGTTAATATTCACCTGAGCTGGGTGGAGAACTGAAGCTGGTAGCCCCTATGGCTGGGATAGTTAACTAATTAGCTAACAGCTGGGGTTAATTTACCCAAATTAGCCAAAGGGCTATTCCATCCTATCTGACATCATGCTCAGTATATAAGTGAGGAGGGTGCTGAGGGGAGCCTCCTGCTACTTGGAAGAAATTAGGTGTGGAGATTTGTTGTAAGCCATTATACTGTATTTGTTTTCCATCACTGTTTTGTTTTCTTCTGTCATCACTGTTAAATTTACTTTTTTGTTCCATCTCAACCCACATGTTTTTGGTGTTTTTTTTTTTTTTTTAACCAATTCTCCCTTCTGTCCCACTGGAGGGTGGTGGGGGGAGGGGAGTGAGAGAGAGACTGTGTAGTCTGGTCCTGATCGGGGCTGAACTATGACAGCATGCAATAGCAGGCAGAAAAACAATTTAACATTTGTTCTGCCTTTGTATTTGGCATATTGCAATATATATGATTTAGTTATAGTATCCTTGTCTATGCTTTTGGCTTTTGTGGACATTTTTTCCATGGAGTCACACACTGAATAACAGGAAAGTGAAGCTGCACATACTTGAATAGCTAGTGTTCCAAATACTCTCTCTGCTTTTTCATCTTTACTCATTTATGTTTTACTTTACCATGTTTCTTAATTTCTGTATAATCTTATCCTCTGCTAAAGATATGACACCTTTGAGCATCAGAAGATCTCTGTTTACTCTTGTTAGACAGACCTAGACTGGTGGCTTAGGTTAAACAGAATGTGTACAGCTTGTGTATATGGTTTGTGTTGTGTTTGTCCATAAGAGACAGGACTGTTTATATTATCACAGATTGTATCTGTATTATGCCCTCTCTTCCCATTAAATTGGTTCACCTTTGGTTTCTGGGTTATATAAAACCATAACTGCAGCAAAAATCTGGTCAAAGTTGAAAGAGTTGGATAAAAAGACAGTAAGTGCAGTACATGTGGAATCTGGCACAGCTGGACACATTCAGACCTTGGCCATTTCTAATGAAACATGTTCAACTTTCTGTAGTCAATGCTGGAAAAGCTGCTGTAATGGCTTAGCCGTTAGAATTAACTCATTACAGCTAAGCATATATATTCTCTCCTGCAGAAGACTATGTGGCACACTTACATAACCCAGAACTTCACCTCTTTACATGTCCAATCTTTTACTGTTTCAATTAGCAAGCACATATTGTCATTCTTAGGACTGATAAACATAGATCAAAATATAGTGTCAACAAAGGTAAATTTCTTTAAAAATGAAATAGGTGCCATAAACCATGCATACTATGAGTTATCTGCTGTGTAAAATATGGATTTTATCAAACCAAAATAAAAGTTTGCTGTTCTTTTCAGATTCCTGCTGCATTTCTGTGTATTATCTGTTTGGAAAAAGAGGCTTTTGAAGAAGAGTCCCTACAGGAAAGTAAACAAGTTACACGTATTATGCAATCCGAATATTAGTATATATTTAATGGGCACCAATAATATCTGAATCAAAATATTATAAGGGCTGGAGATGAAACTGAATTTATAATCATCAGTATATGACTGAACTCAACCAGACTTATGTTGTTTGAATGGCTGATGGAGAGAAAATCAAGCCTATTAAGTTCAAAAGGGTTTTTGCTGTTTCTTTTAAGTGTTCATAAAACCGCAAATGTGAGCTTTGAATTAGGCTAGGGGAAACAAATATCTTTAACACTGTCAGGAAAGGGTTATTATTACAATAATGAATCAGTCAGTGCTTGCTGTAATAGATGATAAGAAAAAACAAAGAAGTCTACTAACACACTCCTCTTAAAGTACTAAAGGAGGACTATGGTTGTTTAAGTAGGCATTCAAATTAATATATAATAGCCTTGGTGTTTGTGATGTTCATATGGGACTTGCAAGTATGACACAGGACTTTGAAGAGACTACTCTCTGGAAAGGGAGGAGGAGGCTAGGTGGGATCTCTGGCACTTTCAATGGCATTGGACACCTGTGTTTATGCAACTGAATTGCACCTCAAACATTGGTAGACTCAGTTCTGTGCTGGAGGAAACCTTCTCCACTCTATTGACATTGTACATGTGGATCAATGTTCCTTAATGTGACACTTTGAACCTCTTCAAATTAAGGTACTAAATGTAAAGTTTGAGATAGAAGATTCCCAAAATTTTTAAATTACAGCAATCTTTGGGGCTAAAAATAAGTTCAGAGATCACTGAGTCACATTTGTACTACTAATGCAGAAACAGAATTAACCAATGAAGCGAGATAGAGTGTAAGGTGAAGACAAGACGTTCCTAAGAAATTTTTCTAATTATGCCTTTGACTTAAAGAATATACTGTACATTTTCAGAAGCATTTTGAAATCCAAGTTTGATGCTCTGCTGTAACTGGTCTTCAAGTTTGTATAAATAATTTTAATTGAAAACTTCAAGGGAATAGCCAAATGACAAGGCTAAAAAGAATCAATAGCTCCCTTCATACCTCAAGGAATATTTATGCAAAGTGGAATGGTTTTAATAGGAAAGATTTGTACACAGTGCTTAATGAATGCTCAGCAGCTTGATAGATAGGCAACATGGACTCAAGCTCTAACTCTCTATCAGGCAGAACAAATAGTGACACATGGATTTTCTGCACCTCAGGGAGAACACCAAGGCTTTTCTATATCACACTAGCCAAACAAAGAAATCTGACAAGATGCACACAAAGACCTTGGATGCAAACAGTAACAGTGTGTGGTATACAAAATAAGGGTACAAATATTTTAGTCTAGGCTAATCTCTATCCTGGTTGTCATTCAATGAGTACCTAGCAATCTAGAGAGTACCAAAAGAATGAAAATATGAAGAAAACACTAAAATAGGAACCTCATGAAGATTAATATTCAATAAGTTGTTGACAAAGGTGGATGCTTTTTCCAAGTCTTTGGTTAATGTAAAAAGCAATTTACAGATATTACTGTGACCACTGCAGCAAGTTCATTTCATATGAAAGCAATAAAACCAGAAAAAAAGGAAAATCAATATTAGAAAAAATAGCACAAGTACTAAAAATTTCTAGCAACCTGAGTGCTATCTTCTGGTTTATTTATTTACACGTAGAGTTCAATGAATCGCCTACTTTAAAACAGGAAAGAAAAGGGGATTGAAAAAGAATAAAATATTTCTGCTACCAAGTCCTTAATTACTATTCATATTCCTAAAATGCAAGTACTACTTTTACTATCATCATGAAGCATCCAAAATCACAAGTCATATCCTTTCCCCTAGCTAAAGTGACATCATGTACATGAAGTCAAATAAACAGCAAATTTGGCCTTTTTTTCCTTTGCTTTCTATTTGAAATCTATTAAGTATAATGTGGTCATACTTCAGAGCTTTTCTCTACAACTAGAGGAATAGAAATTTTTATCTCATAAAAATTTAAGCTAAGGTTCACATTTAGTCACCTTTAAAAAAAACCCAAACAATTAAGAGTTGCGCTTTAACGAATTCTGTTTACACGGATATTCAGCATAAAATTGTAAGGACTAGCAACACTGCATCAGTCTACCTTCTCAAAAGTCAGGGTTAGTTTTATCCATACACCTCTTCAACAGTTTTGGCACTAGCCACATGAGATACGCAAGTTTTATGGTGAGAAATATAAAGTGGATTGAACGAAGTGGGATGCTGTGTACTGCACAAAGAAAAAAAAAAAAAGTGAAGTGTAGCCCCTAGATGGCCATTCATCTCAGCTACAAACTAGCAGGGCATCCATAAGCTCCATCCTCATGTCAGGTGTAAAGACCACAGCATTCATATTGCAGTTCCAGTCAGTGCTCTCTCAATCTCCTGTCCTTGAAAAGCCAAATTAAATTGTGAAAGGACAGAAGATTGGTTTTAAAAGTTCAGGTTGAGGTTTTACCACATGGTTGTCTCACAAAAAGGAAAATGTAACCAGTGTTACAGGTGAAAGGAACTGTAGGTGTCGTGGCTGAACAAAGAATGCAATAGTTTTGGTGGTACATGATGCAAATATACTGTTTCTGCTGTTTTGCCCTGTTTCCTCAGTTGCTTGTGCTGGAGGGAGTAGGAACACAAGCAGAAAACATAACACAAATCCCCACCAAATGGCCTAACATGGGTGGGAGAAATTCTCACTCTCCATGATGCCTGAAATATTTTTTATTATTGCTGTTAGTTACTTTCCAAACAGTTAATTTTCCTTCTCTTAATTCCATGAGATTAATAGCAACATCTGAAGAGAGAGAGATCTTTGGTCTTTGCTAGACTGAAATGGGGAGACAAAAGACCATTGCTGGTTCAGATAAAACATCCTAGCTTCCAAAGAAAGCAAGGGTATTAAGGGAGGTTGATAACACAAGCTGCTTTTATGTATGCTGCTCCACTCTCACAGACCTGCCATGTGGCATAAGCTTGTGGTTGCAAGCCTGACACTTGGTGAGGCCTTGGCCTAATTTTGGGAGGCCAGCCTTCCTGGTGATACTGGATAAGGTGGTAACAGGGTGCCAGGGAGGTGAGCTAACTACATTTCAGTCAGCTTCTTCTATTGTGTTAATGAAGGCCTACATATGTGTGTGACCATTTCCTCACTGAGCTCCTGGTTAGTGAACTTATTGAGATGACAACTCTGGTAAACAGTCAGCTGCCATGGAGAGGGAATATTGTAAAAGTGAATATTGTCAGATGGAGCTTAATTGATTGCACGTAAGAAAGACTTGAGTTGTTAGAAAAAGAAGATAGGTACAGTGGTGTGTGGTCATGATAGGCTGAGTCCTAAAGTTTTATTCTGACAGTATGCACATTCATAGATGACTATCAAATTACTGTATTGCTTCTTTGGATTGAAAGTATTTCTTGTGAACACATAGTTCAACATTTCTGGTGTTGCTGAAACCTGACAGCTTGCATCTCGTCTGATCTAACATTACGTAAGACAACGGTTTGTTCATCTGAACTGAAAACGGACAAACAGGGACCAGAACTAAGGATCTGTTTGAACTTGTAAAAATGCATCCTTTTGCAAATGCCCTCAACTCCTTCTGTTTTGAGTACTCTACTTTTTAAAGAGGTTGTGAGATATTAGCCTTACTATGCAAAAATATGCATGAATAGATAATTATTCCCTAAACTTAGTGACATTTTAGGGTCAGCCACCTGATAATGGCTTTAGTTTTGTTCTTATTCAAGTGAATAACAACATTTCTGACTTTGTAGAACAACAAGGGTGCAGTCTCTCCAATTTGCTTACATTTAGAGTAACCTCAGTTTCTTGAAAAATTCATCATATATAGAAGATTGTTACAGGTCTTGATGGTATGCCCATGGACAGCAGCAAGGCCATGGGCCACTCCTTCCAGTATTTCTAACTGGCTCACTCCCTTTGGAGATCTCTCAGGTGCAGTAGAAATTCTGAGTGGTAGATGTAGGACTCATCTCCAGAGTCTAGATCTCTAGTGTCTAGGCTTCATCCTAATACAGTCACCTAGAAGTGGTGGTGTCTACTCATGTGGTAGGTGTAGACACCTGTCTTGTAGACAACTATATTTGTTAGCTGAACCTTATCCTACACTTATGAATTTTTATATCTAGAATAGATTAACTAATATAGTGAAGCTACCATTCCCGAGAGAATAGCATTTAAAAAAGTCCAAGTCTGCATAGTTTACAGATGATTTAGCATCTCGGCCAAATGTATGCTTGGCTGATGAAATGAAAGAGTATGTTTCTCATTTCTTGATTCACACTGTTGAGCTATAACAATTCATCACAGATGTATATATGTTTCTGGAAAGTTCAACTTGCAATGACCATAGCTATTCATCAGTCTGAAAGATCGTCTGAAAGATCATCAACAGACTCTATTAATCACTTATGCACCATATCTTTGAGTTGTTTCCTGGAAACTTTCACCAAAGGAACTGGAACTTGCTGAAACGCGCAGTGAGAATCTTTGCCAAGCTTGATTAAGTGGGGGTGTTTCAGTTTACCTAGTCCATTGAATAACCTTGAGAATTGTAGGAAAGGCTTTGCCTTTGCAGCTTGAGCTTTTATCTGATTCAGCCGCAGGCCTGAATCTTTGTTTGCCTTAGAACAGCAGTCATTCAAAATCACTCTCTGTATAAAAATCTCTTCATGTAAATGCAGTCTTTTACCAGTGACGTTCACTCAGCATTTTAATGGCATACAGGGGCCTCTTAAATGCAGACAGTTTTCTATCAGCAACATGAGGCTTCAGACAAGACAAAGCAATGTAACCTCTCAGGAAAGAATGTGGTATCAGCTCCTAGACTGTCTTGAGGTAGACAGAGATGCTGTGGAGTGTAATGTTCATATCCAGCAGCTTGATTGAGCTCCAAATGCTAAAACATGTCCTAGAAAGGCACTTGCAGTATTGTTAACAGCCATTAGCTCACAGATGCTAGATTTACATGAGGACATAATAACCCTTAGGAATTCTGAAACATCTGGCAAATGGGATCAGGAATGTAATTTCGGCTGTTTTTAACTCATCCATTGAGACGTGGTTCCTCTGAGTCTGCTTGTGAGGTTTGTTGTGGGTCTGGGACAGTTGTAGCTACCTCTTAGTGCTCAGCACTGGACTCTGACTGGTGGTGTTAAAGCACCAGGACTTCAGATATCTCTCGTTGCATCTCAATGCACTCAGTTTGTCTCACTGCTTTAATGGTTTCATAGCATCACAGCGATGCCAGGTCATTGTCAGGCAGCTGCTTCTGTGTTCTAAGTGGTGAAATCCAAAACTGTTTCACTTTGAAACCTGCAGATGAAATCACTGTGTTGTGGTCATGTGAAAAGGGTGACAATAATATCTTACATAGCTTCACCCTTCTTTTTGAATAGTGTTTGTATCTGACCCCTAAATTAGATTTTGGGTGGAGAAGTAAACCAAAGTTACAATATTAGTTTTCTATAGGCTGGTTTCTTTAACAATTAGGATAAAGTATAACATTGGTGTCTTTAGTCTGTGGCCAAGATCAGGTAAGACGAAGGAGATGGTGCCTTTTTTTCCCCATATCTGATGCAGGTCTAAAACACTAGGATTTTGTCTACTGTTTGGCCAAAGTATCAGCCTTGCAAGAGAAAGGCTATAGAGTTGTATTACAGCTAGGAGCACCAGCACCTGTGGTTACCCCTCACACCCAGGATGCTTCACAGACCATAGTGCCATTCTCCTCAAGCTTTCTACTACGATGCCTTACTGCCACATTATGATATTTTGACTGTGGTCATAGGAGGCTTTGATAAATGATCAAAATATCATAATGTGGCAGTAAGGCATTGTGGTAGAATGACTGTGGTCATAGGAGGAGTGCACATAAATTGCATACCACCACACAGTTCATTCCAAAAGAATAAATAAAATCTATTTTAAAAGCTCTATTTGTCATCCAGTGATGTCTACCTAACAAACAAAAGATATATGTGTAATTTCAAATAGTTTAAAAACATAAGATTTTAACAGCTTTAGGAAAAAGACATTATTGATGGAACCTGGGAGGCTTTCATTATCTCTTGTTTAGACTGTAAAATGGCTGACCTGTGAGAGAAATCCTACTTCAGGAAGAGTGAAAAAGAATTGGGTATCAGGAAATAAAGGCATTTTGCTGAACAGTACTTTTACAAATATTCTGACCTTAAGTATCTTTTATCATTTTGCCATTATCATATTTAGAAATAACTTCAAATATTCATGGAAAACATGTTAGGTGCCACAATCACTAGGCTGAGATTCTCAAGTTACTTTATATCAAACTCTGCCACTCTTCTCAAAAATGAAGATATTTGAGGCCAGAATTTATTCTGAGATGTAATTTTGCACGTACTGGGCCCACATAATTATAGTGTGAATATATATTTGAATGTACATTTCTGTTTTGCATTCTTAATATAGTTGAATTAATTACCTTTGAAAAAAAACCAAGGTTATTTCTATGTATTTTAAAGTATATTTTCCTATATATTCCCATCACAATCTGTGACTACAATAATCACCATCAATAGTATTATGACACTCATATTCAATTTCAACATCAACATTTAAGTAAGTTGCAAGGATACTCTCTTTTCCAGAGAAAAGAACTCCATATGAACAAATTCACCAATAACCAGCCCACACTTTTGTCAGATTAGCAAGTAACAATATTTGAGTGCTGGATCTGAGAATGCTGAACCATGACAAGCAAGGAAAATCTGTCAGGTAGTGTATTAGGTACTATGAAAATGTTAGGAAAAATGGGGTTCATGTTCCTGAACTTCAGGAAGTCTGTTGTATCCTTTGTTCACTTAATCCGCTAATTTAATTGTGCCTTTGGGAGCCAAATTGCATTAAGTTAAAATGGCAATAAGAACTGAGAATTAAAAAGCTGTTAGACTAATTTTTTTTTTTTTTATAAAACCAATAGCAACAATCTATATTATACTTCCTTCTTACATTTTACTTCTTTACGTGAATTAGCTGTTTATCCATTCAGCATCAGAAACATTGTGCCAGCTGTAATATAAGACTTGAGGCAAACTGCAGTGTTTTAAAAATAATGCTTTTCACAACCTTCACACTTCCTACTTGAAAGTCCTATAGAATAAACCAGAGTTCAGGGTGATTTATTCCGACACATGATAGTTCAGATCATTCCTTTGCTACAACAAAAGAGGGATGAAAGGAAATTTCCAGAAGAATCACTTAGGACTATTCCACCCACATTTTTTTTTTGTGCTTGTGTGTATTTATGTGTCTGCCTCCTGTACTGCAACACACTAAAAGGATCCTGCTTTGCTGCTGAGGTCCATCCACAGTCATCTGTCACAAGCTAGGAAATTCTCCTTATCCTTACAGTGACTCTGGCCACCATGAACTTGCCTTTCTGTAGAGACAACATAAATACCAAACTAGTATTTCTTCTATAAAATCTTGGTGAGAAATGGAAGAAAAAAATTGTACATATGTCCCAGTACTAATGTGCAGCCTGACTAGTATCTGAGGAACAAGGACTGCTGGGGAGGGGTGGTGCACAGCGAGAGGGCTGTACGAACACTGGACTACAGTCATCAGTTACAGCAGTGGTAACCAGTTGCAGTGGTGGAAATCCCGACTGGATCTGAAGAACAAAAATCTTCACCATGATTAAATGGTGGTTAAATACTGGGACAGAAGCTGTGGGATTTCTGTCCTATAAAATTTTCTGAAGTCCCATGGATGAAGCCCTGAGCAACCCGATCCAACCATGAAGTTAGCTTTGAGCAGAAAGTTGGTAGCTGGAGGTCCCTGCCAACAGAAATTACTCTCTTACAGGAGATGATAGCTGGCTTGGAAACTGAGTTCATCTTCCTCCAAAAATATTTCATCTATACATAGACCTGATGTGACCATGAAAACCTTTAAAAGAGTGGTTTGCCATCTTTATCAATCTGTGAACATGAAAATATTTCCAGTGGTGGCCCAGATCTTATGAGTAGCTTTAAATCTCTTCAGAAGTAGTTTCTTTTATTTAGTTAGTTTTCATAGATTCTCTATTAGTAGGCCACAGATGCCCACATGTCCATATGCTGCACAGAAAACTCTTGTTTTGATGGTTCTAATGAGAACAATGTTGGCTCAGACTTGAATCTGATTATTTTGCAAAACCATCCTTTCTAAATAAATAAATTTGCACTTAGTAGTCTGTGCTGTCTTTGCCTCTCTCTTTTTCTCTCCATGCACAGACTCCTCTTGAGTAAACAGCCTATAAACCAAAGAACATCATATCTCATTTTTATGTAGGAGAATACCGAGATCTCTTCTCTCTTAAAATATTGTGTAATGGGAAAAATAAGCTACCTGGCATTATTAGAGAGAAAAATTATAAGAAAGTTTTATCTGAGAAGCTTATCTTCTTTCATAGAGCAGCTGTACTACGCATTGAGAGAGAAAGTTGTGTGGAACAATGTATGCATTCATGGAGAGCATAAGACTCAGAAATCTATGTCTCATTCTACTTCTCATATAAAAGAACAGAGGTACCCTCTTAATTACCTGTTTCCATTTTCCCATCTTGTGCTGCAGGCCCATCAGGAATTACACTCTTCACCTGGAGAAACTCATCCGGCTCATCCCCACCAATGATGGTAAATCCAAAACCCATGTTGCTTTTCTTAAGAGTTGTGCTGAGGAAAGTCCCCTTCAGCTGTGATGCATCACGGGTGAAGAGTGGTTTTTCTACATCAGTCAACACAAACAAGAAAGACAAAAGTTCTCATCTAGTCACAACACAGCGAGATAACAATATTGGCTAACAGCAGGTGACAGTGTATGAAAATCAAGGAAATAGAGTGCAGGCATTCCAGGAAAAATATAATTGTGAGTTCTTAAATTAATACAAAGCTTAAAACATATTTCTTATCTATGGCAGATCAGCCATAAGTGGGGAGTTATAAATGTTCTTTCATATTAGAAATACATTTAGAAGTGGATATTGTGTAGCTAAAATAATTACAACAATAAAAATGATCTGTGAGGTAATTTTAAAACCTCTTTCCTAACCTATAAATTCAGCTTTGTCTACAAAATAATACATTCTCCATAATTTCCCTCCCACCCACAATAAAGAAAATATCCCCTGAATATCTTATTCCATTTGTTAACAAGCAGTACTAAATATCAGGTGAGCTTTTCTTTCTGAACGTGTGGGGTTTTGGCATCCAACAAGTGACACACGTAACTGCTGTGCAACCTTCATGTCCCCTCTCCGTGTGCCTGGGCGTGCAGTGTGGGTGGTGGGGAGCTCCCCGTGCCTCTCTCCCGCTCCGCGCTCAGTGAGGAAGGGTGAGAAAAAGGTGCAAAGGTTGTGACTTCAAATACTTTTGGTATGCCCGTAGCAGTGGGGCTGGACTGGCCGGCAGCAGAGGACATACCATGTAGCCTGCGCGTCCCGACGGGGTTGCGCCGGCACTGGGACAGGTCATTCACGCTGCGGGACCTCTTAGGAGCGGGGTGCGAGTGGGCGAATTTGGGCCTAGGTAAGGTTGATGAGGAGCTTTCTACTGTTACAAAGGAGAATAAGCCTCATTCTTTGGCTACAACCTTATGTTAAAATTTATTGATCTCTACCAAAACTGTTTGCTGCTTATACTCATTTTAAGCACATTAATTTTTACATTACCAAGAGGCTGTGTTCTTGTAAACTCCGTTAACACAGTGCTTGAGGCTTTTAACTTAATTGATGCTTGCTGGATGAGCTAGCTTAGAAACATACCAAACATCAATTAATGGTAATTTAGAGAAAGTACAATTAATTATTTCAGTGTTGCCAACCTCGGGTGCTCAAGAGAGAGTGGTGCATTCCCAGGAATAGAATTTATGATTTTATTTAGAAAATTACTTTGGGGCTTTTATTGTGTTTTCTGTTTCTTAGCCTTTAGGAAAAACTAGGCTCAACTTTCCTGTCTTTTCTCTGTGCCTCTGATGGTTAGGGTATTTTAGGTGGCTCATGAGTCCCGCAACTCTGGGCTCTTGGACATTTAGGGAAGAAAAAGCTAGGAGATAGGTGATAACATTGTGAGATTTGGCAACACTATTGTTTTAATCAGACTATGACAAAATCATTGTCGCATAAAGAGGAGAGCAGGATCTTTCATCTTAACTAAGATAGCTGACATGGTACTGTACCTCGGAAACCTTGGGCCTGCATAGGCTTTGTTCCAAGTTCTGCGTTGGGCATGTTATGCTGCTGTAGCTTCCTTTTTGCTTCTAGGACAGGGTTTTCAAATTGTGTTCTTCTATTTATGTGGCTGGAAAAAATTTGGTTTTGATTAAAAATGGGGTTCAGTTGGGGAAAATGATCATTTTCACAGTAGCATGTTGTATGTGACTTAGGTGTGTGTGGCTAGATAGCGAAACCATCATGAAACCCCAATGGGCCTGAGCATGTCCCTTATACTCCACACAATTTCATTGGGGATGAGAAATGCACAATTTAGTGCATCGCATAATGAACAGCATTGAGAGAAGTGTCCTATCATTTCAATACGCTGAGCTCTGCTACAGGTAAATGGTTTTGATCTATGAGACTACATATTAAATAGCAGTACTGCTGAAGCATGTTATGACAGTTTTTCATGTATTTAGCACAAACATTGTTTTGGGCATGATTCAAAGGATCTGAACCAGTTTTGTGCATTATTGTCGATTAGCTGTAAGTGAAATTACTTAATCACTTACAGAAAAGGTAAAGGCTACAACACAGAATGCTTTCATGATCACAGCTTAGAAATAAATCTATCACAGGAAATAAACTGAAGAAGATTTCTTTTTAATTCTATGGTAGATATCTGTTCAGCTGTACGGAAAAATGGGGTGTTGCAGAAACAGAAGTCAGATGGTAGATTAGAAATACACAAATAAATATATGAAATATAAGAAAAGATAAGATACACATTTTTTTTTCTTGATGTTTTATATTTCCTATAACAGGTCAGTAACTAAATCTCTGTCATTAAAAGACAATTTCCTGTACTGTGTTTAGAACTACTACCTTAACTACATACTCTTATCATACCCTTGATTTCAATCCTTTAATTTAAAGCATATATTTTATCGGTCAATGTGTATTCCTATAATCCTGTTCTGTGATATGTTTCACGTGTTTTCTGAAAAAGGCAAAATAATTTAGTAGGTGGCATTGAACAACTCTGCAAGATAGGATCACAATAGGATCACAACTGAGAAAAGGGGTTTGTGCTCCAAATGTTTTTCTCAGGAAATAAATACATACATACAGAAGGATAGGTTTTCAAACATGTTACACCTTATTTGTTACTAAGCTACCATGTATTGAGTTCCTCTGAAAATCCAGTCCCAGTCATGGGCTTTAAGCACTTGGAGATGTGACCTGGGAACTTTTGAAACTCTGAGATCCTAAAAAGGGTTGAATATCTTCAGTTTATACTGAAATGGCCTTTTATGCTACATTAAGCACTTTTCTTGTCCCTTGGGATTCAGATCCTGCCACTGTTTCAAAGAAAGTAAGTGGAATTGCCATTAAGAAGTGAGGTAGAGGGAAGTCAGTAGGTCCTGTGGAAGTGTAATACACTTGGAAAACCAGGATTAGTGGACAGAATTAATGCAATGAACAGCTTTCCAGTCATTCAAAAGAATATTTTATTTAAGGAGAGGAAGTAAATGTGATAAATCCTGAAGCTGCTACTCTGTTAACATGGCTATAACTCATCCAAGTGGCTGCTAACTCACACTCATACTCTAAAATTCTGATTAATACTTTTCTCATAAATTTAAATCTATGCTACAGACAAAGACAGTCCCTGTTCTTTCTTTTCTTCTTCAGATAGACTGTTTAAGATTGCAGGCTGTCCTTTCCTAGGCTTTTGCTTCCTAGTTAGATCATGCTGTAATTGGCAGGGTCTTCAGCACCGTAGTCTATTGCAAACCTAGAAATGTATAACGGAAGGGAGAAACTTCACCAGTTAAAAATGGAGGAAGACAGGACTTACACACATTAAATGTTCGTAGGGTAATTATGAACTAGTAGCATAAGCATGAAAAAGGTAATTTTTGTGCTACCACCTATCACGTGATGTATTTCAATACTGTGAAGGAAATACTACTTTTACCATTACACAAGGCAGTGATGAAATATCATGTGAAATATGACAGAAAGCTCTGATCACACATGACCAAATATGATGAATCCATAGAAAAGGTTTTACAGGAAGACCAGTGAAAGAGAGAGTCTGCTATGATAGAAGACCAAAGGAGTTTCAGGTTTTTATTCAAGAAGAATTAATTCTGAGATACAATTATATTCTATAAACACATTTGGAAATAAATACTAGAATGCATTAAAGATGTCAGGATTTCAGACTTTAAATCTGTAGGCACTTTTTACAAGCAGAAGTGTGAAATTAGGTAACAGCTTCCAATAGCAGATATGGGGTAAAATATGTCGCTTGTTTTACGTTGGCATTTGATAAGGTTAAAAACAGGGTTGCTACACAGTGTGTTGAGTTAATTGCTTCAACACAGGGATCGTGTCTTATTTTAGAGGCTCTAAATTATCCTGCCCTGGTCTTCAGCTGCTCTTCCAGAAAAGCATGGGTTTCCCACAGCTTTTGTGGCATATTATGCAGAGGTAATGAATGTCCAAGATCACACTACAGATTTGCATTTAGGACACTGGACTATGCAGACTGTCATGCAGTAATTGCAGGGCACACTGCTGCAGGACGCCCCTTGCAGGCCTAAGTTACAACTTATATGTGGATCTGTGACATAAAAAAAGATGGACTTTAGCTAATATAGAATGTGTCCATAGCTCAAGGAATATCCATTCCTGTGGTACTGACATGACAGCCAGAATCTGTTACCCACTGCCTCTCTGCAGTTTCTGGGTAGAGTTTAAGTTGTGGTTTAGTCCATTTACACAGAAATGTCTTCAGTAATGGCTACCTTGAAAATTACTTTTTTTTTTGTCCTAGCAGATCAGACAGGAAGTCTAGCAGAGGTACTTGAAATACCTCAAGGTGTTGGTGCAATCTTAGTAATTCTTAGCTCCAATTTATTTCTATATCTTGACTGTTTCATGGTAGTGTGCAGTCTCCAAAGCACTACGTGACAATTACAACAAATTAAAACAACTACATTAAATATTGTGTCCAAGAGGAGTCAAAGATAAGAAAATTATACTGATAATGAGCCCTTTTTATCAGTCAGTAACACTAGATTTATGCTCCTAGACTAATAAGACATAAAACACCTTCCTTTCATGCAGTTTTAAGTGCTATATGGCTTCATGGCTGAATCAGAAAACTTGCTACTGATGAGTTTACCTGAGAAAGAAGTTATTAAGCTAGGTAGTTCCCTTGAAAGGACATTCTAGCCTTTCATCTAGCTACCTCAACTGCATACAAAATAGGTATTATTAACCTAGACCTTAATAAGAAAAGCCAAATGCGAGTTCTAGAGATGGTTACAAATAAGTGCTTTTGTGCTTAAAATAGGTTTTAGATGTGATTAAAAAATGTATTACTCATTGCTCATAGTATCTAATTCAGTGAACATTTTTATCTTCACTTTCCAAATACAAGGATCCAACTAATTTCTCCTAGTGCCACTGTGGCTGTACAGAAGAATCATGCTGCCTTTTATTTGCTTTCTAGCCCCAGGAACCCTGAATTTCTCTCTGCAGAGAAGCAGAGTTAGTCGGTGCTGCTGTTCTCTGTTAGCTTGCCGTATGCTAACTGGGGACAACTCCTCAGAGGTAGGATTTGTTCTTGGGTTGCCTTTAGCTGAGAAGTTGAAATACTGTTATGAGTAGGTACTGTCACCACCAGCCATCCTTTAAGACATAGACACCATTCTTCCATCTCATCAGTGCATGTGGCCAGACTAAGCAGGCTAAGTTGGTTTTGTGATGGAGTTTCACGTTAGATGTGCTTAAGACAAATGAAACACATTCTTAGGAGATTTATGGGCAGTAATGCCTATTATGTAGATTTTAGTTGATGGCCAAGATACTGAGCCCTTCCAAAATGGTAGCATGTCTACGCATGTGCATCAGCAGGAGGAGTTTAACCTATCTCCTTTTCTTAGTTACTTCAATGTACGGATTATTTTGGTAGTATGTGACTCTAACTTTTGCCTAAAACTCACCAAAGTAATTCCGAGGATCAGGATGCCTAGAAGATAGAGATTCTGATGCATAACTTGTTAGTGTCTAGCTCCTTTTTACATTCACATTTTTCAGTTACTAATACTTTATAATGATAACAAGACCCGAAATAAGTTTTTCTGTTGGAGTAGCAACAGAGTATTGTCAAAAAATTGTAAGTGAAGGAGGTATATTTTTCCAGAATAAATACCTGTATGCCTAATTTAGCTGTTCTATTAAGGAGACCATGTCTCGAAATTGAGCTCTGTGTTGTAGTTAATCATGCTTAAAGGGGGAAATAATCTTTTGACAATTAGAATGCTGAAAGACTCAGTGCACTCTAATAACCACACTCTCTCCATAGCCCTGCACAGCTAAGTGCTGCTAGTTCTTAGTTTATAAATTAAGAGAAAATTGCATGAAAGTTAACCCACGTTTAGCAAACACTTCTCATTTATGTCAAATGTCTACACCTTACAAACGAAGCCTGGACCTGCATAACAAGGCAAATGAAAATTTTAATAATGTCTCACATCTACATTCACGCACGATTAAGAGAGGAAGTGATATTGGAGACTTATTTTTTTTAAACAGAATTTGCAAATATGTTGTGATTACTCTTCATTAACTTTATCAGCAAGACTTTTGAGGTTTTTCTTTGTTTCATTTTTAGCTTTTCCTCATCTGAGAATATGGGAGCTGAGCATGGCTGGCCCTTGTAAGGTGAACCTGAATCTGTCTGCCTCATTGCTCATCCTTACAAACTCCCCATGGGACAAAAATGTTTCAGTGAGCAGAATACAAGCCATTTTTTCACTGACAGTTTTAAAGATCTGCATATAAATTTGGACTGAGCTTGAATATGTGAAAATGCATAACCTAATTTTTCATGATTTACCCATTTTTATGACATAATTAAGAGAACCTGTTGTAATCTGAGTTTATCTAGTTAAAAATGAACTCATCTGTTGAATACTGGTAATAAAAAGGGTGTGACTGACACTTTTTAGCATGAAAAATGGAAAGCAATCTTTGTTTAAAACTTACGGAGCTCAGACAGCAAATTAAAGTTCAGCCACATTTTACTGACTATAAAACTGCTTATGAATTTAGTGCTGCAGCAGTTTTAATGCCATCCTGTGAACACCCATTCCACTTCTAAAAACCCCTGAGCCTGCAGTAGGTTTGATCTATCTTTCCACAAATCTTATCTGTGGCAGGATTAATAAATCTGGCACTAACAGCCTTAAAGTACGTAATTGCATAATAACATTTGGGCCTGGTGCCTTATGTCTGTTTACCTGTGGATGGACATGAAATGGAGATAAATACTTGTCCTTTTCTGCCTCGGCAGTGAAGTGTGAGCCTCACCGGTGCCAGAATGCCTTGGGCTGCGCTAACAACAAAGTGAGGTCTCAGGAAGAGATTAAGGCACAGAAATTGCACGACACCTGTTACTCACCAAAATACACCAAAAACCATGGGGCAGAAGACTCTTGCTCACACCCAGCAGCTGCATAATTGCACTTGTAGAAATCTTTGGGGTGGGGGGTTAAGTACAAAGAGACATGTGAGCTCCAGCCCCTAGCTACTTGGGGTCATCATAAACAGCCATAAAGAGAGAGGGTAGTTTAATGGCATTATGTAAGGACTTCAAAAACTTACTCATCTTTTTGCATGAATCTGGACTGACTAAGCTAATTTGGGCTGAGCAGCAAAGCAGATGGGGCTGCTGGCTCGTTCACCTGAGGGCAGGGAACAAGCTGGGGACAACATAGCAGAGCAGGTGCTCCTGCACTTGGAGAACGGGACAGAAGGAGTCAGCAGGTTAGTGGCCAAACACTCTTAGAATTCATTTATTTGCTTTGTAGGAGGGCTAGAGAAGGTGCACAGGCATCCACAAGCTGCTGGTGTTATAGCACTAAAGAAAGGGGCATCTTACATCTTCTAACCCTCCAGAAATCAGATTTTTTTTTTTATTTCCCTGTCCAGCTCTACCCTGTGCATGTTAATAGCAGCATATCCTCAGGTCTGAAAAGCTGCAGTCCCTGTATCTGTTCCGAATGTCAACGTGTTGGTATGGATTCCAGGCACAAAGGGAATAATGTGGCACACAAACTAAAATTTTTGATTTTGTATGAAACAACTAGTGCCAGGATTTGAAATTGAGATTATAGGTCAGGGACCATTTTCCCTAAATATCTCTCTTCTTTAAAAGGAACTAATAGATAGACCTTTCTCAGTCTTTCAAAGTGCTGTCTGTGCAGCGATGGGGAGTGGCTTTCTGCCTCTGCTATGTACTTTGTGTGGAGAGCAGAGAGAGGAGTGACCACTCTGAACAGGTATCACAATTTTGAATCTAGATTCACTTTGCATAAGTCTCATTCGCTGTGTTAAGCTACAAAGCAGAGAAAATCACCTCCCTGATTTCCTTATTTTATGCAGGAAGTGGCCAGAACAGGTTCTACCTAGTACTTCAAATAAAAGCTCCCTGTTGCCCTTTGCACAGAGGAGTAAGAATCTCTTTTTCTTGTTTCATAAGTAAAATAAAACCTGAAAAAAATGAGAGCAAGGATTGTGCTGTGAAAATAGAAATTTATATTATCTTATTTTCAGTTGCACTTTTAAATACAAAATAAAATACAACATCCCTAAAATTTTATATGCAGCATAATAAATAACTTGCCTTCTGGTACAAACAGTGTAAAACATCTGATTTGCAGCAAGGAAGGACTACCCAGAAAAGGATTTTAACTGAGCTAGAATGATTGTGCTTTGCTCTGTTCATTGACTTACAAGATCTCTACCTCACTGGATATCTAAATATTACATAAGGAAATACAACATTTCTGTAATGAATATGATCTTTGTACAAGTATCATCTGAAACGATACCATGAAATCAGACTCTGGAGGAACAAAATGACTGAATGCCTGAGTCACTGATCTGAGACACACTAGATATATTTGGACACATTAGCTGTCTTGATGACTGAGAATTTCTGGTATACCTCCAGTTTAACATGTCAGGTAATCATACTCATGCCTTGCCAGGCTAAGCACTGCAGAGGATGCTAGGATTAGGTTATGACATATCAACAGCAACTTAATATTGAACTTGGAGACTTACTCAACATAATAAGTGCCATAAATGGGGTCATCAATTTTCTCCCAGCCATATGGAAGCTCTGAAAAACAAAGAGTTATCTTTCTCAGTAAATACAGTACAGGATGACAAGATTTCTAGTAAAAAATTGTGGATCTTTGCTGGCTTGTGAGCAAAATAACTTGACAGTGAAATTAGATACAGTAACCAAAGTAAACGCCAAATCTTGAACACATACCATGGCAGCCACAAGTAGTAGTAACTTGAAAACTGGCAAGCAAACACAGATCTCAGTCTCTAGAACAACACATTTTAGTTGAACTACTTTATTGTTCCAACAGCTGTGCCAGCCGCCAACTGTAGCACATCTTGTATGACATCACTGCTGGAGGAAGTGAGGGCATTCTGTTTCCCCAAATAAGCACACACACAAAAAAGGACTTTGCTTTTTTTTTAGCTTTTTTTCTTTTCTTTGCTAAGAATCCTGGAAAAGTTGGCTTTGAAGGAACAAAAAGAGTTTACCTTCTGCCATGTAAGTACAGTAAGTATACCTAAACGTTCCTGAGAAGTTTGTACTGTTTGTTCTACTGCAACCGTAATTCCACAGCCTCCAACAGCATCCTGTTCCTAAGCTTAGTTCTATATCAGGAACATCAGAGTACATAGCAATACATGGAAGTACAAACCAAATAGCACCTTCTGGCCTAACGATATTTTGCAGAAATACAGAAGACATTTAAATTTTAATATCTAAAACATTGAGGTATTTACAATTAAAATGTTAAATACAATAATTTAATGATTTTGAGAATCAATCTGTGTTCAAGTAGAAGCAAAGTCTCATATATATATCCGTGTACATCCATAAATACATGTTTTATTGTCACTCACACTGAACACTTAAAAAGTTTTTATTCTGCCAATAGAACTTCATCTTGTGTTTAAAAGGTAGTAGACAGATGTGACAAGTACCTCAGCTGACACGAATGGAATAAAAACCTCAGTGCCAGATGTGATGACGTTGACAAAGGAAACTCACAAAAGCATGGACATTCCCAACACGCACAGGTATTGATTTCTGTGCAGTTAAAGACTATGGCACAATATACGGGGAGTGGTACTGAGACTCTATAAGGGAATTTTATTTTGGAATTCATTATCTCAGATTTTTTTTTTCCTTTTCAAACTCAGTTGCACTTTCAAAATAACTTTTTTGAGACAAAAAGAGTACCAAACTAGACAGAGCAGAACTAATGTAGTTCTTACTGAATGTAGTCATTAAACTGGCCATAAAGAAGTATTCCTGGATGATTTGAGCTTTTTTTTGTTTGTTTGTTTCAGGGACAATGTGAATAGACAATTATTGGTGTGCTGTAAAAGGCAAATAGGCAAGTAAAGTCTGACTGGCAATGGGGAGATAATAGAGTTAAAAAACAATGTTAAGAAATTGCTTCATCTCTGCTTGTTACTGCTGCTTTAAACGTATCTGTAGTATCTTATCCTTTCTGGAGTGAACCTGCTTAGACTGCTGTAGTCTTCATGTCATATTCACTTCAGAGGATGTTTCTGCTCAGCCCTTTCCAATACTGCAATGAGGGATACAACCCTCTGCCAAAGACTGGAAGACGAAAAACTCCACAAATTTGTAATGAAAAGCTCAAGGACTTCCTTAATGTAGACACTAATTTTTTTCCTATTATTCTTGGAATATTGTTAGCTTTGAAATCCTCGCAGTCTGCACTCTGAACTACTTTTATCAGGGCTATTTTTATCACTTCATAGGAATAAATGCAGCATAAAGTATTTAAGCAGGTCGCAGAATCACAGAACGGTTGATATTGGAAAGGACCTCTGGAGATTACCTAGCCTGACTCCTCTGCTCAAAGTAGGGTCACTTAGACAAGGTTGCTCAGGACCATCTCCACTTGGCTTTTCAATATCTCCAGAGATGGAGACTCCACAGCCTCTCTAGGCAACTTCTTCAAGTGTTTGATCACTCACAGAGTGATTAAGTTTTCTTCTTTTGTTTAAGTAGAATTTTATGTACTCCAGTTTGTACCCTTTACCTCCTGTCCTGTCACTGGGTACTGCTGAAAAGAGCCTGGTTCTGTCTTCCTTGCACCTTCCTTCAGGTGTTTATTTAGATTGATAAAATCCCCCTGAGCCTGCTCTTCTCCAGGCCAGTCCCACTCTCTCATCCTTTCCTTATAGCAGAGACGCTCCAGTCCCTTCATCATCTTAGTGGCCCTTTGCTGGACTCTCTCCTGTATGTCCATGTCTCTCTTGTACTGGGGAGCTCAGAACTGCACCCAGAACTCCAGCTGTGTCTCAACAGTGCTGAGTAGAGTGGTAGGATCATCTCCCTTGATCTGCTGGCAAGGCTTTGCCAACTGCAGCTCAGGAGGCTGTTGGCCGTCATTTTTTCAAGGGCATGTCACTGGCTCATCGTCAAGTCACCAAGCATAGAAAGCCCTAGTGTTGCTCTTTCCAGACCTGCCCAGAACTTCAGTAAAATCTGTAGGAGATTGACCCCACAGTAGTTCCCATGAAGTCCTGTATATCCTGAGACAAGACTGCGGAAGGTAATCCATAAATATTCAAAAAGAAAGGAGCTGATGCACAAATCCTGTACTGCCCCTAGAGTAAGTTTCATTCCCAATGCATGCATGATAAATAAGGCAATAATTTGCTATGAAAAAAATGATGCTGTTACCTCATCCTATGATACAGAATAAATATAATGTATTAGTTTAAATACTGTAGGTACATTTTATTTTCATGTAACCTTGGAAAATTTTCTTCACCAAATTAACTTCGTTACTTTCATACCTGGCCATCCAAAAGTACATGCCCTTAGAGAAAAGTGAGGCAGGTACTGGTAAAATCTCTACATACTTAAAAATACACATAAACACACAAATGTGTGCACAGGTCCCTTTTGCAAACTGTATTAGTAGATGGATTTTTTTCCAACTATGAAATTTGAAAGAAAAAGTAGATGTTCTGCCCAAATTGAAAAGTAGGTATCTTTCTGTAAATATATACACTTTAAAATATATAGATATAGAGAATATATTTTATTTTATGTAGTTATGAAAAACCGAAACAATTTGAGGATTTACTACTTAACCTATTGGCCTATTTTTTTTTCCCTAAAGTAATGATGCATAACTGTATTTATGAACTGGCACAACTATTTAGAAGGCAAATAGCAAATCTCATTTTCTAGTGTAAAAGTCTGTAAAAATTTAATGAATTGGATATATTACAGAGAACCCATTTTTAAATGCATGGATTGAACCACTGATTATCTAACATCATAAAATAGTCATGGGTTCAGAAGAAAGGAAATAAAAAATTACCTTCATCTACCACAATAGAGATAAACTCCTTGTAAGGCTATGTTCTAATTTCATTTTTCCATTTGGGATGCAGCCTGTAAGCTACGTTTAATTAAAATTCTGTGTTGACCAGTAAAATGGAACTGCTAGAGCACAAGCCCCCAGCCCCCCGCCCCTCCTGAAAGATGGCAGATGAGGTCAGTGGAGCACAGTTTACTACAGAGCTTCTGTTAGAAGAATCTTACGGTATATTTGCTTTTAGGAAGACTGCAATTATTTTTCATTACATTATCTAGTGGCATCTATTCCATTTTTGACTATTGAAATGAAAGGCTGCAGGACAGAAATATTTCAGTACTTCATAAAATGGAAGCTAAGCACTTGCCAAATTAGGGGTGAAGACATTACAGTTTCTCTCTTTCATTTCACTGTGCCCAGTGACAACCATTAGGGATGAGAGTGAACAGTAAACATTTATAAAAGAGAATTGTTATAAAACACTTGTGAAGGAGATTATTGTTGGCTACCACGATTTGAAAGGGAAAGGGAGCTATAAATTATAGCAATCTCTGATGTTCATGTGGTAGCACTAGCATTCTAGTTCACACATAATTTCTGCAACCAGCAGTTTCATGGTTACTATGCTATACATGAAGTCTTCATTTCATGAGCTCAACACTTCTATCATCCATGTCTTTCAATTTGATTGACTGCAAAAGGATTTCTCTGTGTAGAAGGAAAAAAAAAATCTACCCTTTATTTTTAATCTTTAATATGTGACATTGCATTCCCACAGATCTCATATCATCCAGTGCAGGGAGCGTTCAGGAACTTTTGTAAAATCACCATTTAAAAATCAGTAATAGTTTGTGCAGCATTTGGTAGTACTGATACAATGAGTGGATGGAAAGTGTTGGGTAACCTGTACAGTAAGTTTATGCGCAGCAGTTTTCACATTTTGTGCTTTCTTCCTTACCAGAGAAGCAGCATTTAGCTAACACTGCAGCAGTCATCCAAGAAAGAAGATCAAACAAGCACAGCTGATAGTCAGACACTTTGCTCAGTACGTATCTGGATAAGCTTTTAAATGCAGAAGGAGCTGCGTTTCTAAAAGTTAAATGCCCAATGGTAGCAAAGGCCCTTGTATTTTCAAAGAAAGCAAAAAAGAAAGAAAAGAGGAAAAAAAAGGGAAAGAAAGACTAATGTGAATTCAAGCAGATTATTTTAATAATCAATGGTAGTGCTTTCTCATCACAGCCTGCTTATGCTAATGGTCCAGATGCTCTTATTCCACCCTCCGAAAGCTGTTGTGTTTCAGAATGATTTTTGATAGTGCCACTTAACCTTCTCTGGGGATGGAGGAAGGAGCACATTTCGGATCTCAATGTGCCAAGATTAAAAAGCATATTACGAAACCCAAAGATTATTTTTTCTGAAGTTTATGGAGTACTAACTATGCTAAAGAGAGTCAGAAAAACCTCTCAAGGCTTCAGAACAACAACCAGCCTTGTGTCACTACCCTGCTGGCAGGCTGGAAAGAAAGATGAGAGCATATTTCTTGAATCAGCTGCAATCAAAATATTTGTATAGTACAAAAGAGTATAGTATGAGAGAGAAAAAGAAAATATAATGCCTGCAATAACTGAAAATGCTGTCAATAAGGATGCGGTAGCCATGGAAGTCAGCACGAGTTTGGTTCACCCGCCTTGTTAATATCCAAGCACAGGTCAGGAATTCATTACTAACCTATATATGAGACTTATCAGAAAAAGTATTGTACCTTTCCTTTCAACAGCCTGTTTGTTTTACCTCTTGCTTTCTCTCCTTTTCTCTCTTCTCTTTTCTTTCTCCCTGTTTCAAATTCAGTTTTGTCTTTTCAAGTCAATTACCTACTACAGAAGGCATCAAATGAGCTGGGTTAAAAGTTACAAAATACCGCGTGGGTCCACAGCCCAATGCAGATGCACACTCTTCTAGTTTCTTTAAGAGATATAGTCTTTGCAAACATTTATCTGCAAGTCTAAACCAGTATTCCCCACAGCAGAGCTTACACAGAAAACGTTGCCTGGAATACTCTAAAGCACAGTGCGCAGATTACCAGGGCGTGGATGATGCTCATGGCATGCTGTGATGCTCCCTCATGAGCAGAGGGCTGCAGATGTCTGGTCTGAGTGCTTTTCTGTCCACACTGCCCAGCTGATATGTGAAACAGGTAATAACAGCAGTTGGGCTGCTGGTCCTGAAACCTGCTGTTACAGGTTGCCATAAGAAAAGACAGGATAACATTTCTCACTGAAAGTCAGTATTTAACCTACTATCCACAGCCTTCTGCTAGATCAGCTATCTGCATACCATCTGGGAGCTCCGAAAAACAACCAAAAAATCAACAGGTATATACTATGGTAAAATCCTTTATACTACCTCAACAGATTCCTCCATTTAGCCACATTTGAGATCACAGAATCATAGAATCATAGAATGGTTTGGGTTGGAAGTGACCTTTAAAGGTCATCTAGTCCAACCCCTCTGCAAGGAGCAGGGACATCTTCAACCAGATCAAGTTGCTCAGAGCCTCATCGCTCAGTGATGTCACAGCCTAAGCTAGAAAATGCTTTTGCTAACATGGACTTCTCTATGCTTGTGTACAAATCAAAAGCTGCAGGAGAAAGTAAATTAGATTAAAAAATTGCAAGTTGAATCGTTCCCTGTCTCAGTGAAAATAACAACAAAGGCAGGATGGACAACCCCACCTCCATTATTAACAACAAATTTACTTTTCCTGTCATGGAATATCTGGAAAATTTAGGAAGTGTACCAACTCCAAGCTAAGCCATGTAAGCTCAATTTCAATGAAACTTGTGTTTTCCAACTGCCATTCTCTTACCAGCAAATTTCACAAAGTCATGACTGTTTATGTTCTGTCTGTAATCACAAACCACTCATATGCAATTTATTCTCCTGAATAAAATGACATTATGCATAATTTCTTCTTGCACAATGGAAACAAATGTCTAAGTAACATTCGCATCTGATAAATGCATCATTTTCCTTCTGTGCAGCTTATTGTGACATCCTACATTCTTAATTGTGCAGAACGTAGATTACTCAATATTACTATCAATTCAATAATATTTTCTCCCAACATCGTTACCAAGTGAAATACTGACAACAGTAGGGATATTTTTAACATTAGGTGTACTTGATCCCTCTGTGTAATGTCCATCAAGATTGCATTAATACAGTGAAAAAGTACAAGCTGAATTTTAGCTATGAAAAAAGAGTTCATGAAGAGCTTGTTAGCTATTAATTCAAATAAAAATTAAAAAAAAAGCAATTAAAAAGAAATTAGGGGAACACATACCTTAGATGTGACAATTTAGTTAGGCTATTGGAGGCAGCACCTGAGATGGTTTTCTTAATAAAGCCTCAATAAAAAACTCAATTCTCAACAGTTTACCAGCCAATAGCTGAAGCTGGTCAGAGTACTCTCCATGGAGCTTTTCAAGAGAAAGCTTAGAGTTTCTGTTAAAGGATTCAAAATCCCCGACAAAATCCTGTTTTCAGAGTATTTAGAAATAATAGATTTAAGAGAAGCCAACGTACTCACTGAAAACCTTTTATTATTAAAACTTGGTTTTTTTTCATCAAATCATGTTATCCTTTTGTCTTGTTCCCTGTCCTTACTCCTGTGTTATTTGTGCTGGTTTGCATTACAGAACATTTGAGGAGAGAGAAGCTTACACCAACTCCTTGTTGGTCTCACAATTTCCACTAAAGTGCCTTGTATTTTGCTGGAGAAACAGAGACCACTAGGAAACACTGAAAAATCTCAATTTTTAGCTACAAGTTCTTGCCCAGGAGATTGGATATTAATATATCCACGCTTCCATAGCATAATTAAACAGTTATGTTCCTTAGCTTTCAAGAATAGGTTGGGATGATTTTCTGAATTCTATGTTAATTACAAGTTATCTCATTTTTAATATAACAAAGGGTACATCTAAACAGTCACTGAAATGCTTGTCCTCACAGCTCTCAGCTTTGAACCACCTAACGTGGGCACTGCCAGAAGTGAAGTCACTTCAGGGTGAATCTCGGCGCAGAACGCGAACCTGTCGGAAAAGTTCAGCGCGTGCCCCGGCGGTTCCTCACACGCATGCCGAGGAGCTGCGACAGCACTGCTGCCTGGTTCAAGGTCCAGACATGCACATAAAAGGGACTGTCATCGGCACACTTGTTTTACCAGCAGAAAACGAGCGCCAAGTACATCAACTGCATGCGACATTACTGATTCATATTCCTGAAGTTTAGCAGATTTGCTGTACGCTCTGTATACCTACAATGTGGAAGATTCTGCCTTTGAAACTGATTTTATTAGCACAGCTTTTTATGCTATATTCTTTAGACTTTGAAGAAAACAGACTGAAGAGAGACATTCTTTTTGATCTTTCAGATGTTCAAATATTTCAGTGCTTGTACCTCATTACTGAGTGTATCAATTCAGCCTTCTTACAAACCAATGTTTTCTACCTAATAACTGCCTGATCTTATGAAGTTAGATTTTCCTTCTTTTACTTCTGTTTCAGTCTCTTCATTTATTTATATTATTCAGGGGCAAGCACCTCTGCCCTTGACCATCTTGGTGGCCTTCTGCTGAGCTTGTTCCTGTGTATCAATCCAGTTTGTCATGTATTGGGGGTCCCAAAACTGGATGCAGTATTGCAGATGCAGTCTAATAAGTCAATTAACAACCTGTAATGTTGCAAGATTTTCTTCCTTCTCACGTGCAGGACTTTGCATTTTTCCTTGTCAAATTTTGCGAGGTTTCTGCTGGCCTGTTCCTCTGGCCTGGCTAGTTCCCTCAGTGGCAGCCCTGGCCTGCCACATTGAATGGTCCCCCTGGGGTCACCTGCAAAGTTGACTTTGTTGCCTCCTTCAGATTCACAGAATCATAGAATCACAGAATAGTTTGGGTTGGAAGGGACCTTTAAAGGTCATCTAGTCCATAAAGCAGTCCATAAAGATTGTCCATAAAGATGTCAAATGGGACAGACTCCGCTATAAACCCCTGCAGTACTCCTCTTGCATAGGCATCCAGGTATACTATGGCCCATTAACCACTACCCTCTGAACCTCACCATTGAACCAGTTATTTATCTGTACAGTCCATCCATCCAGATTTTTAATGCCCTAAATGTGATACACAAATATTGTGAGAGACAGTGCACAAAATCTTGCAAAAATCAAGGTAGATGACATCCACTGCTTTTGCTTCATCCACAAATCCAGTCATTTTAGCACATTAATCAAGTTGGTCAGGCATGATTTGCATCAGGTAAATCCACACTGAATGTTCCCAGGCACCACCCTCCCCTTCAGCTGTACAGAAATGTGTTCTCAGAGGACTTCATTCATGATTTCATCATGGATGTTGTCAGGGCCTGGCACGTGCCAGTGTCATGAGCTCCTCTGCCACAGCATCTTGAACTTCACTATTTCACAGTCACAATAACCAAAGCTGCCATTGATTATCACATCTCCCATTTTCCATGTTAGTTCACAGCAGGTCCAGCTGTGTGTCACCCCTCATTGGCTCATCTGGCACCTGTATCAAGAAGTTATCTCTCAAAACCTCCAGAAATCTTGTTGCCTGCTTGTCTTCTGCCTTGCTGTCCATTTAGCAGAGGTCAGGGAGGTTAAAGTCCCCCATGAAAGCCAGAATCTGTGATCAGAGACTTCACTGGTTGCTTAAAGAAGGCTTCCTCACCTAGAACAGAGGGTTTGTCACAACAGCTCCCCATGGCCTCCCTTACCGGCCACCAGTGAGCCATCCATCCCATAGGAGAGCTTTGTACATCTAAGCTGTTCTATGTGCAAAGGACAACCCCTTTTCCTCATCTTCCCTAACCATCTTTCCTGGTAAAACAGGTTATTGTACCTTATTTCTGACTGTTTTTTAAAATAACAATACTAAACTTTAACATTTCCATCAAGATTAGAAAACATTTGCTTCATGACTTCAGTTGTCCCACTGGTCCTTGAAAGTCTCAAAGCAATGTTTCAAAATAAAGCACACAGCATAATGCTTTCTGGGTTTTCTTTTCTGTTGTTTTGTTTTTCTGCCTTGTTATTACACCAAATGGCAATTACTTGATTTTATGTGACAGGCCAGTGAGGCAAATGGATAGACATATTATAAAAAGAGATGGGAAAATGTAGCATCTACAGTGATAATTAAAAAAACCAAAAACCAGCCAAGAACTACTTTGTATGTTGATAATGAACTGATTATCTGCAGGTGGTCCACAAATAAAGAACTATCCTGTCCAGACTGTAAAATGGCATAGGTACATTACTTATTTGTGATGAGCTGCAACTGCATCAGATGCATCAGATACGGGCCTTGGATGGAAATCTCAGAGCAGATTAAATAAACTAGTGCTCTGATCAAGTACAAGACATCTTACATTTCTATATTTTATTTCCAAGTGGCCAATGAAGTTGTATGCAATCAAATGGAAGAATCCTCCTCAAGGTACTTCCTACATGATCTGTTTCCATGACTACCATGCTTTTTAATAACATGTTTTCACAGTTCTGAACAGTAGCTGGATATATGTAATGCAGATACATCAGTTGTTTAAATAGTATTTGATGAAATAGATAAATCAATACAATTGATGAGGGAGATTACATTGCACTGTGGAAAACTCAAGTTAATGCTGCAGCTGCTGAGGCAGCAATTCTTGATTTATACTGGCGAAATAAGATCAGAATCTGGTTTTGTCTCCTCAGTGGCTTCACTGCCTTGTCAAGGGTAAGAACTTTAGAAGTCCCAGCTTTTATTACTTTTTTTGCTTTGTTGCACAATAGATTAAAAAAAGCTTTAGTTGCATGTAACTGCTCTCTGAAATTTATTGTCATAACTTATTCATCATTATGCATTAGTTATATTTATGAGGACACTCAAATTGAGTCACTCCATACTTTAAACATTATGTTAAAAAATCCCCTGGCATTTGAATGACAACGAAATATGTATGAATTCAGAAGCTTATTTTTCGTTACTTGAATTGTAATGCCATCTGCCAAAACTCTCTCTCAGTATGGTTTTGTGACAGCATTAGAAAGGAACTTTGCATGAGAAACAGGTGTGTAGTCCTTTGCTAATCTACCAGACACATTTTGTTTGCATTCATAAGGGCACTTTGCAAATGCAGTGTCCAATTAATACACCGATTAGTGACAATGACAAAATAACCAAGTTTCTAAGACAGTTTTCCTTCAAGAATTTTAACTGTGTGGGATAATAATAAGACAATTAAGATGTTTTCTCTATGTTTTAACATCCAGTAAAGTTGGCAATTACTAAAATGTTATAGGAAGAAAGAAATAAAAAAAGAAAGGCGAAGTAGTACTTTCATGTTCATAGTCACTATTTTTTAAGTGCTGCAATGTCATGAAAAGTGACAACATCATACATATTTTCCATACCCTTTTCTCCTCCTCTCTTCCTTCTTAGCGTAAAACCTTCAAAAGGGTGAACAGAGTCGTAACCCAAACACTAGAGAGGGGACTAAGATGGTACTGTGTTAGAGGGAAAGGATGGAGATGGAGATGGGACAGAGCAATGGAAAAAACCAAAGAGCAGGCCACGGTTCTTCACATGTCTTGTTTGTTACTAAGCATTTCCAAAACCCGTCAAGTTCTCCCAAAGAAAAGAGCCCCTTTATTCTCCCAAGAAAAGTCAAATCTTCTTCAAAGACAAGCTGCAATCTATTCCTAGTTCTCCCCAAACTTAGTAGGTTTTTATCAAAGGAATTTGTTCCTTCCCTGTTATAGTTTAGCCCCACTTGGGACCTAGGGAGCACCTCCATTCCCGTATGTAAGTCCGAGTCTTTTCCATTTCCAGAACTTTTGAGGAGAATAAGATTATAAAGAGAACCAAAAGACTGCTGTGGCTACCTCAGAAAATCATATCTACAACAGTTAATGGAAGAAGAGAATGTCTGCTCAATTTTCTTTCATGTGCAGCAATAGCCTATTTGCATAAGTCAGGGGACCTCCAGGTTACTCAGTCATATGGCTGCCTTTATCATAAGCATCAGCGCAGAGAAATGAGGTACCTACTTTCACAATACGGCTATACATAATTTTGGAATCAGCTACTCATCTACTTGAGTTTTTCCAAAGAAAGTAACCTTTTCCTCAGTGTATGCTCTTGCATAGATATTATATTAATCACTTATTTAAATTAAATTAATTAGTTTTAATTGCATTTACACTTAATGGTAGAAGGTAGGTCTCCAAATTGAAGCTGAATTAACTCAGTAGCATAATAGAGAAATATTAAATTTTGACTCCTCTTTTTCTCTTAGTCCTTTACTTTCTGCTCTTTAGCCTTCTCCAGTCTATTCAGCTCCTTCAATATCAAGGTCACTACAAGTTCTTAAAAAAAAAAAAGAGAACCTCCAAACTGCTTCCCTTACAACTTATCCCAAAAGATGTACGGTCTACCACAAAATTAGTACAGTATAGACCCTACAGGGACCCTACAAGAACACCAAACATGAAGACTGAACAGATGTCTCACTGCAGTATCTCATTTCAGCCCAGCTTTGCCTAGAGTATTTTATACCTTTCTAATTTCTCTCTAAGTCAGCTTAGAAGTAATCAGATATAGACATACAAAGGCATGCCTTTTACAGATTGACCCAGTGATACTTGATTGAAATTTTTAAAAAATTTCTCCTTCTGGTCCATGCGATCAACTCAGACTGAGTGCTTAGGCTGGGTCACCTCAATGTCAGAGCATCCTGTTCAGAAGGCTCAGTAAGACAGGCACCAATATGACCTTACTGACTAGAACCTCAGTTACTTCAAAAAATACATGTATGAGAGCCTAAAAGAAAATATAAAAAGTACTGTTCAACCAAAGCTGCCCCTCAATTAGTAGAAAGAAGTCTGAGGATATCAGACAAATGAACTTCAGAAATTGCAAGCAGGAGAAATGGACAAATTAGGCTATGGCAATGTGTTTTTTAAGACTGATGTTGTTGTCATTGTAACTACGCATAGTTGTAATACAACCAGGGAAAACCAAATAAGCACTGAAAAGAACAACTTTTAGTGGCTGGTTATAATTCTTTTCATGCATTTGCAGTCTTCATAAAGCATAATAAACCCTACTGGCCATCTTCAGGCAGAACTTAGAGGATAAGAATTTTATTGCGACTTCTCAATTGGTCAGGTGTAGACACTATAATTACTATCTTAAGTCACGCAGAGCTGGAAGGGACTTGATTTTACATCTCTGTTGATAAGCACTCCTGACATTGTAACTGTACTGTTTGCTACGCACTGCTGTAAACTGTAATGTTGGGATTGTCACCCATAACTTTCTGTTGCAGCAAAGAGGGCTAAATTAAGTTTATTTGCAACTTATTATATATTCACTGTGTGCACTAATCAATAGCAGTTACGGTTTTCCTTGGCCAACTTTAATTATTTTGGGGAAAATGTTATAAGCGTACATAATATGTGTGCTCAATTCTTAAATTTGCCTTTTGTGCTGAGCTGCAGTCGGGATTTGTGGATTTAAACAAGTGTCTCTTTTCTTCTTTGATATGTAATTAGGTGCTTGCATTTCACAGGCTTGGTTCACATCTGGTTGACTAGTCCGTTCTCATAGAAAAGGATTATTTCTGTATCATGGGAAAAAAATAAGCCTCCAATCTTTTATAAAAACTCTTACAAATGCAGAGAATTGAATGCTACATGCATTTCAGGTGCATATTTTTCTCTGCTTCACTGACAAAGTCAGTTGTGCAACTGCCATGTTTGTAAACCGGTTGGCTCTGAGCACTTGCAACACCTGTGGCAGAGGCAGCCTCTGCCAGCCTTTTAGTACACAGTGAAATGATAAAAATGTATTAGTTTTCCACTTTGCAGTTGCAGTCCTAATTACAGAATGCAGCTGGTGCTGCAGGAAAATCTGTGCTATTTAACAGTAAAGGCCTTTAAGTGGAAGGAGTGAAGATAGTGTTGCTTTGCAACGGTCTCTTTTTTCTCTTTAATCTCTTTTTCCTTCTACCTTTAAAATTGAGTAGGTGATGTGAAAGGGCAAAGGGACAAGGAGAGTACAAAAGACAGGTAGAAATGAGTGAGAGAGAGCACCAGTCTGACAGTGAGGGGAGGAAGACATGTTGCTATGATTAGCACAATGGCTGGGCAAGTCTTGCTTGGACTGGCCCTGAAATTGCTCATTTCCCTCCATACCTTACTTCTATCATCCTTTATTTGTCAATCTCTTTTCTTTTGCCAGTTATATTACCTCCATTCTTCTTTTTTTTTTTTTAAATTTTATTTTTAGCTTCCTTTCCCCTTTTTTTTTTTAAATTGTTTGAGCCAGTAACAAACAGGATACCTTTTGGTTTCCTAAAGGTGATAGAAGACAATGGTATCTCCTGCAAACCAAAATAGGAACAAATGCTCATGGAATTTGCACCATACAACCTAACAAAGGGCGAAAGTTTGTGTTTACAACTTCTGAGTTTGCAGAAGCTGTGTCGGGATATCTGTACCAAATCTAAAAGAGAATGAGGATTGTATAATATGGTTTTAAGATAATGAGTAGCCCGCTCCTTTAAAACACAAAAATATTTGTGATATGAATACGTAACTCACTAGTGAGTGCTCAGCATGACAAGGATTTTATAAAATTAAAACTAATTTAGATGTCACTCTAAGGTTCTCCTGAGAATATTTGCATTTCCTTGCCTGCCTTTAGTAAAGATAATGAATGCCACTCAGCTGTTTTAGGACCACAACGGTAAACAGGATAAGTATGGGCTGTATCAGATCTGTCAATTTTACATTGTCCTAAAGAGTCTGAAGTTCACAACACTTAATCATTATTTGCTCAGATTTCCATTATCCTCCTCTCTTATGATTAGTGTGACAATATCTGCTTACCTCAAAAAAATGGAGACCTCATGAACAACTGCAATCCTACAACCAAAGACATTCTCACGTTCCTTCAGAACAGGGCTGTTAAAAGCAATTGGTGTCAGACAGCACCTCTGAGCTAAACTCTGCCTGCTCTTTGATTCACAGGTCTGACTTCTGCCGTTCAGCTGTTACCAAGGTCCTGAAATAATTTAATAAAGCGAACCAAACCAGCACCTATTCATAGCAATCAATCACCAGCATCCTCATCCTCAGTTACAACAGTGAGCAAAAAAATACACTGAAACAGCCAATGAAAGTAATGAAGGACATTGTATTAGGATCAAAGGCCCAGTAATCATAAATTCTCAATCCTGTCTGTTCACACAACGAAATCTGGAGTCTGGAGGCTGTTTTGACCCAAAATGACAGGCAGCAGCACCTTCTTCGCTGTAGCAAAAGTAGTTCACTGCAACCAGACAACAATTAACACCATTTCACAGCTCCAACTATCCTTGCATGATGGGAACTTATATTTAGACCTGCTCATGTTTCTGCTCTGTTCTCTTTAACAATTATTCTTATTAAAGTTTTACCATCTTCTTTCAGGATCTTTCTTTTAACCATTAATAGCAAGAGGATTATTGATTTTTGTGCCAGCAGAAAACATTTAAAAAATCTTCAAAAAACTGGAAGTGTTGCTGTGGCTATACTGATGACTGTGCTCTTCTGTTTAATCACATTTGTCCCTCATAAGGAGAAGCTTTCAATAAAGGGCTCAAATTGTGATGCAGAGCATATGACTTTGGTATCAATATTGCTAGGTTTTCTGCAAGTCAAGGTTACGCTAACAAGCTAAAACCTTTCTTTCATGGCACTAAGCAAACCTGAGATAATCTGGGTAATTCTACAGGAATGAAAGAGAAGGAATATTTAGCAGGGCAGAAGAACCAAGGAAATACAGACACACATCATGTGGAAGTTGCCACAGTAGAAACACTTCTGCTCGTGGACACAGGAATTTGCACCTCCCACTCGCAATAGCTTCCTGGCCGGGAGGGGTCTCTGCATCTGCACACAGCCCGGCCCTGGGGGGATTCAGAGCTGCACAGGCAACAGGGCAGCCTCTGCCCCGCAGCACAGTTTGCTTCTCTCCCAAAGAACCTGCACCAGTTTCACTACTTCAGAGGAAATAGCAGAGTTTAACCCATGATAATGTCTGTTATCCACTGTCTTATCTCAGAAAACAAAAACTCTTGACAGAGAGGTTCTTCTGTCTTATTTTAGCTGATCTAGTGGTCAGAAGGAGATAAATCCTTATAATAAAACATACTATTGCCTTACGAGTAGGCTTGCCCACTTATCTTCTTAATTTTTGATGAATTGATAAACATTTCTGTTATTAAGGATAATTAAAGACTGTGGCAATAAAATGAAAAAAAATAATTAAAAACAGAATCAAGGACATCAGCACTTAATCTTGTGAGAATAAAATATTGGATTAAAGAAAGGGAAAATTCATTCAATTATTGCAGTATGAATGGTCTTGAGATGCCAAATATGAATACAAAATCCAATTTTTAATCCATCTAAAACTGTATGTCTGCAGTCTTTGATTTAGACTCATGTCTAATACAAATCTTATTAAGTAGAAGAAAACGTTAGGAAGAAAGAAAAGAGAGGAAAATAAAATGTATAACCTTTTCCCTTCTCTCCCAAAATAAAACCTTGATCTATTAAGGATAGCACACAAAGGCCCTCAATATTTTCTCTAGATCAATTTTTACCTCTGTATAACTTTTTTTTTTCTCCCCTTAATGGATATTTATGATATCCTTTGAGTTATCTAGAGGTCAGAAAATGGGAATCTCTGCTGAATGCTCTACTTCCAGTATTTCATGTTCCCTTTCAAAGAGATCTAAGCTAATAAAATGAACAATAGAAATGAAACCAATGAAAACAAGGAAGTGTAGTTTACAGTTAGGATAGTTTCTTTTCTGTTTTCAACTCCAAATCATACAGTAGACTGACAACATCTACAGATTATTTGTCACATTTGCAAAAGAAAATACCTTGTAACTCCATTTGCATGCAGTTGATGCAAGATGAAAATGACCAAAATAACAAAACCAGATAGTGTGGCCATATGTTCCAGTACAGAAGCAAATTACAGTACATTAACACCTCATCACTATAATATAAAAAGACCACAAAGATAAACATTCCCTAAAAAATATCTACTAAAGAACTAAAAGATGGGCAACCTAATAGTTTTAAATTAAAAACATAAAATAGTACTTTTCCCCATTTTTTCCTTCAAAGTTCCTCTTGTTTTTTTCAATCTTTCTTCCCATTATTACTATTGTTACAGATTCTCTCATTAGTTCCTTTTACTATCGTTACAGATCTGGATGTTATCTTTGACCAGTACTCCAACTTTATTTTCTTAGAATTAAATATTCCAGGAACTATAGTTCAAATAGGTCAAGAGTTTATAAGCTTCTTATGTCTGATATATCAAAAAATCCCAGCCCACACATTAGTGCTCCTCAGAGCCTCAGACTGAACTATTATATATGCTGGTCTGTCAAAATTCAATTTTTTTTTTGTCAATATGAAACATGCAACTTGTCTAATTTAGTGTTTTAGTAAAAGTCCAGATTTTCTCATTTCAATCCTATTTCTTTTTCCCATCAGAATTTATTTCCACTTGAAAGAAATCAGGGATTAAGGTAGGCTGTGCTTTTCTACAGTTCTTGCTATGTGTGTGTATTTTTCTGGAATAAGAATAACTTTTACTAGGTTAACCTCCAGCTGAATACTGAACACTTCACATGTACGTACAGTATGCACAAGGAGAAAATGTTAAAAACGAGCTAGAAATATAAAAAGGATGAAAAGTTTCTGTATTTAAGATTCTGTTTTGAAAGTATATAGATCTACTGGATTCTTCAGTTTCCCTTTTATATTCGGAAGAAGAAGGAATAATAATTTATATGCAAATAATTACATCCAATGGAATTGCAATCTTCAGTAGAAACGGAGAAGGAGAGTTTTGAGCAGCCTGATCTACTGAAAGATGTCCCTACTCATGGCAGGAGAGTTGGACTAGATGTTTAAAGGTCCCTTCTGACCCAAACCATTCTATGATTCTAAGGATAACTGGCAATGTGAACGGTTATGGAATGAAGGAATATGGACAACTTGTCTCCAGGAATTCCAGTTTCTCTACAGGTGAGTTACTTTTCTTCTTTTAGTGCTCTTCCCCACTCCCTCTGTTCTCTCTGCAGTTTCCAACCACTCACTGTAAAGAGATACTTTTTCCAAATCCCCAGTTCCATTCTCATACATCTTCCCACAAATGTGCTCCCTCCTTTTAAAATAAAAATTCTTTACATGCTATCTCAAATAATTTGGGCTGTTTCACTCTGAATTAGCATTGGAAATTAATCAGAAACCTTAAGAAGTGGTGTTACTTCCATAAAAATTGTGAAAAAGAGGTTTTTCTCAGGACTGCTGGTTCTTGATGATGGTGTAGGTGGGCTTCTCAGCCCAGCAAGGTGTGATTGTCACTACTTTTTTGAAGCACACACAAGACATAATATATTCACTCTTCTGCCAAAGTAACGGTGTTAGAGTACCCTGAAGGTCTGTGAACTGCTCTAGTGCGTAGTGTGCCAAACCTGACTGGGCTGACAACAACCAATTTTCTAGTCAGAGGAGGAGCACTCTTTACAGGGTCCTTAGGAAGGACAGGCTGGGAAGACAAGGAGGTAGAGCTGCCCCTTATCTGAGAGAAGAGCTGGAATGCATGGAACTCTGCCTGGACATGGATAAGGAGCCAACTAAGAGCTTATGGGTGAGGATTAAAGAGAAGACAGATAAGGGTGACATTGTAGTCAGTGTCTGCTACAGGCTTCCTGACTAGGAAGAAAAAGTAGATAAGACACTCTACAGAAAGACAGAACCAGCATCACATTTTCAGGCCCTGGTCTTCATGGGGTACTTCAGCCACCTCGATATCTGCTGGAGGGACAACACAGCAGAAGTTCCTGGAATACATCAACAACTTCCTCACCCAAGTGATAGTGGAGTCAAAGAGAAGAGATGGTCTGCTGGACATCATACTCACCAACATGGAGGGATTTGTTGGAGATGTGATGGTCAAAGGCAGCCTTGGCTGCCTCAACCATTCTGTGATTCTGTTAGGGCAGAAGATACTGGCAGCATCTACAAGATCTTATGCAGTCTAGATACTTGGATTATGATTTGCCAAAAGTACGAAAAAAAAATGCTTAAAGAACTGCACAGAAACAGACACAAAAAAGACAATACAAGTGTACAAAAAAAGTAAAATGCATGAAAAAAATAGGTAAAATAAATTTAGTCTCCATATTTATTCCTCCTTTTCTCTGTTTCAGCTTCAGACTTTGATTCTTGTTCCAAGGTATGTTTCAACACACAGCCTACTCAGGAGGCACAGACCTTCTGAAAAAACTTCAGTGTTGTTGATTGCCTGCTTTTACTGTCTAGATCTTTCTAATCTAAATACTTTTCATTGAAATTTGTGCCATATTAAAGAGAAATTTGCATTTCTGTTTCACAAAAAGCATTCCCTTAATCCTTAACTGTACATGCCATCTCATTCAAATCTAAGCTATAGGACTGTTAATCACACTCACATACACTGTAGGTTCTCTCTGATCAGGCAGGTAACATTTTATTGACCTATTTCAGCTCCAGCTCATTAAACACAGCTGTTCTTATGTTTAAGAAAAGAGTAGAATGTCAAAAAAAAAAAAAACAAATTAAGTGTTAAAATGTAAAATTAAGACAAACAAAATGTCCAATTCAAATTCTCTCATCTAAATTCTCTTCTCAGGTCCACTGAAGCCCTCTATTCTTTCTCACTATGAACTGAGATGTATGTGCAGAACTTCCATTGAATGAAGGAGACTAAATATTGCCCCCAGTCTGTAGTGTGTGAGCCCCAAGAATTGCAGACACATTTACACTACTGGTGTGCATGAGATAACTTAGGTCCCAGAACCAGTCTAGCCATAGACTTGGCAGCTCAAAGCTGCATGCAAACTAAATCTATCTTGCTCATTCTGATGCAGGATAAGACCTTTCAGAGCTAGTCAGGCATGCCCTCAACATGCTTTGAAAGCTGATTTTATTTTGTTCATTGCATTGGAGTTGTCAAGAGATTTCTTAGATTAAGTTCTTCTGGGCAGACATCAGCTAATACTTAGAAATTATTTATTCTGGAAAACTTCTAAGCAAACACAATAAAGAAACACAGGAAGGATGTCATAAAAGTTTTTATCTGAGATATATAATGAAAAAAGCTTTAGCTACTATAAGCAGTAAACCAGAAAACAATTCTATATTCTTATCAGCAGGTTAGGATGGAAGCAGATGGAGAAAATGATAAAAAAATGGGATGGATGGCATTTTAGCTTCTGAGCCATACTGCTGAACATTTTTGCTTTTCTGAGATTTCCAGGACATGCAGATATGTTTCTATTCAATTAAGGCTGAATTTGCCTCTAGTTACAACTCAGCATTTATTGAATTGCAAAGATCCTTATATTCAAGAGTTTATGTGCTGACTGCAGGTAAATCATATTTCTTTACAGCATCATCCTCACTACTGAGGTATTTTATGTTTGTTCTTTAAATTACTTGCTCAAAGCAATACTTGTTTTTCAAATGTGTAGTTGAATAACTAATTTCTCCAACAGCTTTGCAAAATATTTTCCATATAAAGTGCTAAATCTGGTTACTATGCTCAGCTTTCCTTTTCCACATGGCTACTGATAAGTGTTTACAGATTATTCTAAAATACCTACAGAATACAATAACATTATGTTAAGAAGTATTTAGATATGGTAGTCTAAACTGTGCTTTTGATTCATTATATTAAAACCAACAGATGAACTGATTAAATCTGAAAAAATAACTGCACCTGATTTTGAATGTGGCATCATTAAAGTCGCTTCGAGATTGGTAGCTACAGTTTGTACTGAATCCCTTGGATCTGGGCCAACTCACATTGAAGTCAATGGAAAGGAGATTTGCTTGGACTGAAAGTCATCAGAAATGAACTCATGACATTTAGAGCTGGCAAAATTGTATGTATTGGCTATAGATACTTGACCTACAGAATCAATTATTATCATCAGAACTGCTGGAATGCAAAAATAGGGATACTTTCAAAGGCACAAATGGTAGTAATGTCTCTTGCTCCAGTTAAAAATCTCTTTAAATACTCCCTTTAATAACATTTTTTTTTTGTTCATATAGGCAGACCGCCATGCTTAACCAAAATATGGAAATTTTCCCCATTTTATTTAATGGGAAAAGCAGCAGCTTTATAACACCTTTTCTTCAGAATACATCAATGTTTTTAAATCTCAAATAAAGTAAGTCAATACTTTAAGGCTTCACTAAGGGCAAATCATGCCTGACCAGTTTGTTGGCTTTCTATGATGGGGTTACAGCATCAGTGGAAAAGGGATGACCAACTGACGTCACCTAGCTGGACTTGTGCAAGGCATTTGTCACTGTCCCACACGACATCCTTGACTCTAAACTGGAGAGACATGGATTTGACAGATGGACTACTAGGTGGATAAGGAATTGGCTGGATGGCTGGACTCAAAGAGTTGTGGTCAACAGCTCGATGTTGAAGTGGAGACCAGTGACAACTGGCGTTCCCTGGGAGTCAGTATTGGGACTGGCCCTGTTCAACATCTTTGTCAGCGACATGGACAGTGGGATAGAGTGCACTCTCAGCAAGTTTGCCAATGACACCAAGCTGTGAGGTGCGGTTGACATGCTGGAGGGGAGGGATGCCATCCAGAGGGACCTTGACAGGCTGGAGAGATGGGCCCATGAGAACCTCATGAACTCAGCTAGGCCAAGTGCAAGGTCCTGCACATGGGTCCGGGCAATCCCAAGCACAAGCAGAGGCTGGGCAGAGAATGGATTGACAGCAGCCCTGAGGAGAAGGAGCTGGGGGTGCTGGTGGACGAGAAGCTTGCAGCCCAGACTGTCACCCATATCCTGGGCTGCATCAAAAGAAGCATGACCAGCAGGACGACGGAGGTGATTCTCCCCCTTTACTCTGTTCTGGTGAGACCTGACCTGGAGTACTCCATCCAGCTCTGGAGCCCTCAACATAAGGAGGACATGGACCTGCTGGAGTGAGTCCAGAGGAGAGCCACAAAGATGATCAGAGGGCTGGAGCATCTCTCCTATGAGGACAGGCTGAGAGAGCTGGGGCTGTACAGCCTGGAGAAGAGAAGGCTCTGGGGAGTCCTTATAGCAGCCTTCCAGTACCTCAAAGGGGCCTATAAGAAAGATGGGGAGAAACTCTTCTGCAGGGCCTGGTGTGATAGGACAAGGGGTAATGGTTTTAAAATAGAGGGAGGTAGATTCAGACTGGACATAAGGAATTTATTTTTTTTTCCAGTGAGGTTGGTGGAACACTGGAACAGGTTGCCCAGAGAGGTGGTGGCTGACTCATTCCTGTAAACATTCAAGGCCAGGTTGGATGAGGCTCTGAGCAACTTGATCTGGTTGGAGATGTCCCTGCTTCTTGCAGGGGGCTTGGACTAGATGACTTTTAAAGGTCCCTTCCAACCCTAACTGTTCTATGATCCTATGATTCTATTATACTTATTTTTGCTGCTGTGGTTATTGAAGTGTAAAAAGATGGATTTTCTCATAGTTACACATTAAATCACTGGCAATGTATGGGGCAGAGTCCAGGACCCCTGATTCTTTGTGAACCACTAGACTACACTATCTCTCAGCATCATTCAAAGAGTCACCCTCAGTCTCAGAAGATAGCTTTGCAAAATATAACTCCCGGCAGGCTTTCAGATGTAGTAGTTGTTATTCCAATTTTTTCCAGTTGTCCTATTTCCCAGGTTTTTGACTTAGCAATGTGCTTTGGGATTAGCTCTTGAGAACTTTGAGATTATGGATCAGATAGTGCTAATTACAATTAATAATGTGCTCAATAGTATTGTAAATTGAGATCTTATCAGGGAATAAATTTTGTCACTGAAAGTTGGAATGATGTTATAGGAACACAAAATCCATAACCAGGGACCAAAATACAAAAAAAAAAAGACAGGATTTAAGCCTGACAGTATTTATTCTGAATGGAGCTGGATGAAAAGTAAATTTGCCTAAAGATCATAAATTTGTCACTCCATAACTATTCAGAAATTGAGAATGAGATTTGGGATAGATTTGGCTGCTGATATTTTTTTCCGGATGAGATTCATAAAGGATAATATTTATTTAATTTAAATGCAGAGTGTAAGTACTCCCCATCAAGATGTGGCCTTCATATTCAGAGGAGATTTGAAGCAAATTTACCACTTTCCAGAAGTATAGCCTTACCAGTGTGCTCAGTCAAAAAGCAAAAATTTTCATTTGCTTTTGCTTTTTAACTTTTTATGAATATTTATTTAACAGGGTAGAACCTGGAGTTTACATATTTTCCTGTAAGGAGAGCATCCTTCTCACTAGGCTAAAAATTGACACATACTCTGTGTTTTTACTGGTTGACTGTGTACAAAATGGCAGATATTAAGCACAGAAGGGATTAGAAAAGCAATTATGTACAAGGGTCTGGTGTTGAAACCTGTAACTGAGTAAACCTCTGCCCATACCAAGACTTTTATTATTATGATGCACATGAGTAACAAAATGTCTGTTTTATGTTTAGTGTCTTACAATATAGCATTCGGGATTTATTGGAACAGGTGGATATGTAAGTATGTGTCATTTCTACGTTCATATCAGCTTTTTCTTTGCTTTTCCCAGTGTAGGAGTTAGCTGTCAGGAACATCTATACGAATGATAAGGTTGAGTTAGAATATATGGAGAAAGGTAATTATGACAATTTAGTGATATGTTGCACTGTTCCTGAAAGCTATTCTTTCCAGCCACAGAGTAGAAATTTTATATGTAAAATTTTTGAAAAAGGGGAAAATTTTTATGCTATGTCAAAATTTCAAAATTGACCTCCAAAATATGTCAGAAACAAACTGTCACAGAAAGTGTGAGGTTGTAAGTGCTGAACCACAATATGTTTTAAAATATTTTTTGGCATATTTAATCTAATGAAAAATTATAAACTGCTTATAGCCATTTGTGCAAGCAGCAATACGTAACTTCTAAATTAAGTGTTCAATTATTTTCCCTAGTATCATTAGAAATTGGCTGACTATATGGTAATATTTTCTCAACCCTACTGTATATTGTTTAAAATTACTACACTGGAATTTTTTTGTCCAAATGAAAATTAAAAGCAAATGGTGAAAGCAGAAGTGACCACAATGATATTCTTTATAACAGATGTTCCCAACAGCATGACATATATTGTGCCGATTCTGTCATCAAAATAGCTGAAAACTTTCAATGTTTTATGAACAGACACTTCAAAAAGACAAATTCTGATCTGTACTTTTAATTTTCCTAATTTGAAGCAGAAAATGGTAGATAAAGTCCCTACTGTGGAAATGTTTCAACCAAGCTTTACATTTCTTCACATTTCCTTGACTTTCTCCATTCTTTCCCCAGCCTATTACAGCAATTATGTTACATTCTAAAATCCCTGTAAAGTATAATATGATTCACTTTTTATCATTTACAGTGAAATACTGACTTGCATATAAATCTTTTAGTGATACTATTACATATTAACTGCAGCTATACTACAGTGCTTGGTGGAAATAAAAAACATTGCATGTGTGCTGGATATAAAAATTACAAACTTGAACAAGAGTATCCAGCATGTTTAGTAAACTCTTGCGCATCAATATCTGACACCACTGAGTGATGCAACAGAGACAGACGCCTTTGTGGCAAATTTTTTAGTACATCCAAAATCCTTAACTATCAGAATGTTTTATTGGTGGTGCACAGGCATCAGCACATAGTGTCACAGAACGCTGAAAACTATCAACCTCTGGTAGATGCCTTGAAAGTATAGCATAACTATGGTATTTCACTTCTTGTCTGTATCAGACATAATGAAGCGACAGTCAAAAAACACTGGAGATTTTGGAGAATGGCAGGTGGCCACTGAAACTATGACAACAGGCTTACAATAAATTCATCTCTTGAAGGGCTTCTCAAACTGTACAGACACTTGAATTGTTAGTGTAGCATGTAAAATACAGAGAAAATTACAAACCTTTTCTAAGCAGAGTTACTATGCATTAAGCTGCGCTCACTGCCCCATTGATGCAGCTACGCAGCTCCAGGAGCACAGCTGACTGAAGAGCAGCCAGACTGGAGTCTGAACAGAGCAGACACCCAAATACATACCAATCCAACTTTGTGAATCTAAAGGCATGCAAATGCTTTGCAGGTCTCACTCTTGAACCTTTAGACATATGAGGCCTGATTTCACAAATCAATGGATCTTTTCACAACATTATCTTCTTAGCATTGACATAAATTTTCCCGTTTCTGGCAGAAATAATAAGTTAGCAGAGAACTGCTCTAAAACAAATGAAAAACCAACCTCAAATGAAAAAAAAAGAAATCTTAGTAAGGCAGTGACTGATATGTACTATCTAACTGTACAATATATTAAATTGAAAGTTACAATATAGCATCATTATCTTTAAAATCCTAAGTAGCCTCAACTAGAAACATCACTTCAGTTTTTGCAGTAATTTTTTTATGGAAAGGCATGCTGGAAAAAAACCCCCGTATTTAAATAGATTTAACACAGTAGTTTTAAACTTCTTTGATGAAATATCATACAATAAGCCAAGAAAATAAATAAAATGCTGCTATGGTATCTGATCCTGATCCTAACATCTCCATAATACAATTTCTTAGAAGACAGAAATCTATCTGGCTTGTCTGTTTAAGCTAAATTTGGAAGGATTTACTCAAGTATACTTAAGGCCTAAAGTGTGAGTCACTTCAATTTAAGATCTAGAGAGAAAGAAGAAATAGTTGGTCTCGCAAAGAAAATGATCAGCATAGGAAAAAGAAACTGCAATGCAGAAAATCATCACTAATAAAATGAGAGTTTCAGACAATGATACTCTGCAATGGAGCTAGGATAAATATTATGTGAATGAAAGCAGGGATGTTTCCCCCTGCTTGCAGTTGGGTCAGGTAGATTGGAACAGATCTAACCAGTTTCTGTGCCTTCACTCTTTGATCAAGCAACAGAAAAGAGCTGCTGTCTAGGAAACTTGTCGTACAGATATGTCCATCTCACTGGGGCCATGTTCACCCTCAAACAGACGGCAATTATATTTTAAAGCAACTAGCCCATGATACTGTGGCAATTGTGATGATTAAAATGTGGGCCCAGACCTAGGTGGTTCTCCTGGCAGTGTTGTAGGCGAACAGGAGAACGTTCCTGGGTAGGAAGACATCAGCCTGGAAGACAAGTTGTACACGGAGCTGCTTTGTGGTGGTTTGGGAGCAGTACCCTTATATTGTAGGCAGCACTGGTCACAATTACTGCTTGTCACCAGGCTGGCGCAACACTCCCGTAATAACATCCTTTCTGCTTGCTTGGAACTTCTGATAAAAATTTGAAGTCAAAACACTCCAGGTATTTCCTAGAATAAGGTCAGAGAAAAACATTTGGGACAATGATAAAAAAAATCAATATATCTTGACTTTTAAATGCTGTAAGAAAATATCTGCTTAGAAACAGAACTTAAACCTACAAAGAGAAGGTCTTTATGTCAAGTAGGGCCTTTTGTAGCCTCAGAAAAAATCACTAACCTTCTCAAAACCTGCACTTTGCACATGGTCATTGTCCTGGCCAGGTACAATTTCTGCAGAATTTTATCCTGGCTGAGTATGCACAAATCTGTTGTCTCATGAGATAGCAATGCATATCTTCTTATCACAACATAGCATAACTGTACTGCACACAGTGTCCCTTGGGCACTGTCCCTTGGGATAACAGAGGGACAGGTGACAAAATCAGACTTTTTAATTGCTTGCTCTTTCCAAGACAATGGAACCCAAGACACTTGAATTTCATCATTCCTTGGCTGTTGGGAGCACGTGTGCACTACAGAATATCCAGCTCCCTACTAACAGAAGATGCTATAGAGTAGCCTCCAATCTAAAGCAACAACTGATCCGTGGTGCTACTTACTCACCTGAAAAAAAATCTGTTACTGAATCTACTCTTTGCAAAGCTGCAGATGAACTTTGTGGAAACAAATATTTCAGTTTCTTTTTCTTTTTAAAAAAACTTTATTATTAAAACTGAAAATTTAAGATAGGTTCCAGAGCCTTGAACTCACCACACAAACAGTGAACACCTCCTAACTGCAGTGTAAGAATCTAAGTCTTCAGAGCTACATTCAACTAGAGCAAGATAAAACAAGGATCAAACTGCCCCACTTTACCTTTTCTTTCTGCAATTTCTTGCATTAAGCATTTTGTAAAAGAAGCAAAAACATCCCACAGCCACAAGTCTGATCTTCTACAGAGCTTTGACTCATGCCAGAGTACGTAAAGGCCTGTCCTCTGTACTCAGTGAAATGAGTCTAAGTGAAAAATACTCATACTCATGTAACAAAAAGAAAATATCACAGTCTATATGAACAAAAGACCCAAACTGAAATTGCACAAGAAACTTGAATTTTAAGGTGTTAGGATATTCTGGAATATGTTTCTGCCATCTTAACAGCATTATTTTAACAATTTCTTTTTTTGTGTGTGTTCATATGTTGAATTGTATCATCTAGGCCAAAGTTTTGTTCTGTCTCCAAGCTTCGGGAAGACAATTATCACATGGGAATTTCTTCATACCTGAGGTTTCTTTCAATATACTTTTCACACTGATATGCTCACAGAAAAGCTAACCTAATTACAAAAATCCCGTTTTTCCTAAAAGCTCAAATGGAATACAGAGAGTGAGATTAACATTGTGTTTTCTGCTTTTGAGTACTTGGTGGCGTAAAGATACTACAGTAAATGAATTAATATATACAGCAACATGGAAATAACGTTACTCTAAGCAGGTCTTTAAGGTAACTAGAAGACAAAGTATACATCTCTGAAGGGGCCAGAATATGGAGCCATGAAAGCTGGAAGAGGAAACAAATAGTGGCATATTTATATGCACAGTGACAGAAAAGGAAACTGGACAACTAGATCACTTTTATATGTATATTAAAATTAGCAATTGCGTTTTAAACAGGTTTAAACCCATTTATAACACCACACTACTGCAGAGTAGTTGAAACAGGTAAGTAAAAAGCAGAGAGTGGATTTTAACTCTTTAGAGATTCCACCATCTGATAATTAAATCTGACAGCTAAATAATAAGGTTTTACAGATTCTACTATCTGAGATTCACATAAGGTGATCTGACCTCTGAATACAAATACTGTTAATTAATCTCATTTAGCAACATGGTTAGCAGATAAGTAGCACGAAGCAACCAACAATACAAATACAGTTATTGCATTTATTATATAAGTAGCCTCAGGCATTAATTATTTTAATGCTTAGCACCATTCCAGTCTCTTTTCTGATACTGAAGAATTATGTATAGGCTGAAATAGTGATTTCACAGTACAGTTAGCTAATGAAATTCTCATCTTAATATTCAATATTTACTTCTCAGTTGAACAGATGTAAAGGTATGCAGTTGTTACAGCAGTTTCACTAGCACTAAAGAGACAGTTTCCCTTGAGCTGCTATAGAAATATTAGTGGTTAATTTGGTTTTAGAACTTTATAGCAATAGTTTTAGCTCATGCCTTCACAAAGTTTAGGAAAAATCACTACAAAGAAAATCCTATACCAAATGCTTTGGACAACAAAATGCTTTTTCTTTGCCATCTTATCTACACACAGGGAAACTTGCTACCCTTCAGTGCAACAGAAATTGTGGTCATTGGCATATTTACTTGCTTTGGAATTTGATCAGAATTTCAGCTCCACAGGATTTTTCTGTAACTAAAATTACTAGGATCTCTGTATTACGCAAAATATAGTATTCCCAAACTCACACCAGCTGTACTTACAATGCAGTGTGAGAGCATGAGTGAGGCAAGGTTTGGGATCGAATTCAGCAGCCACCCATCTTTTTTGCCTTCAGAAATGCTCTGCATGACTACTCTGAGGCAGCTCAGGTGTTACTGCTCTAAGTGGGAGCTTTAGATGCATCTTGTGCTTTTGAGCATTGTTGATGTTGTAACACTTATGAACAGGGCTTGAGGACAGGTCCACGAGGTCTGCAATTGTTCAGTAGCCTCCAACGGTTCCGTTGGCCTGTGAAGCAATACTAGCCAACTTGGGTAGGCCAGACTGCACACCATCTATCCTAGGAAGACGGTGGCATCACCTGTCACAGGGATGCATACAGCAGTCTTCCTCCTTTCATTCCATTACTGTTGCCTTTCTTCTGTACATATGTGAAGCTGGGAGGCCAGCACCCTGTCATCCACCACCACGTTTCATCTGGGAATAAGCTCTTCCAGGAATCATTCACTGCTAGCTGGCTGCTGTGAGGCACATCAAACTACTGCTCACCAGCTACCGCAAGTGCAGTTACCCTGGAGGAAGCATCACCTGCTGCAGATGCCTACTTCCAGTCTTTCTCCCATCACACCATTGCCTCCTATTTCCTCCTGTGAGCTTTGGGAATGTTTCCAGCAATATCCTGAGAAGCTGGAATGGAAGTCACTCTTGGAGTCCTGTCCCTGAAACACCCAAGCCCATCAAAGAGGGCTAGATCCATCCAGCTGGCAGGCAGAGGAGAGAAAAAGCTTTTGTAGCTGTCTCTTCCCACTTTTGTGTGCTGAAGGAGATTAAATGGGCCAAATACTTCTGCTTACAAAATGCAATAAGTGTAGAAATAGATTGGAAGATGGCCTGTGGCCGAGGGCCATCTGTAATGTAGGCCAGATGTAGACAAGGTCATTGATCCTCAGCATCACACTGGGGAATTTAATTAGTATTAAATAAAAAGGTAAAGGTAAATTAATTCTATACAAAAGGAGGTTGAAAATATTTGAACCATTTTGAATGGGGGTTGTTTTACAAATGGATATACAGAAAATAAATTGAACATGGTTATCTTTTTTTTTTCTGCCCATTTAAGTGGGAAATTTAAAGGCAGAAAATTTAAAAGTGATAGAAATAAATTCTTTTTATAGAACCTGAGAAACTCACCACCACAGAGTATCACTGAGACTTAACAGGATTTAAAATAGGTTTAGCAATTTATAAGTATAATGAATATTAGTGATAATAACTGAAGGAAAAAACGTCCTTCAGACTGAGGTCAAATCACAAGCTAATGAAGGTTAAGAGGAAACTTCCTCTCATTCAAATCAATCTGTAAATGCCACTCCTGGGTTTCCTGTGCTTTTCTCTGAAGCATCTGACATTGCTAGTGTTGATCAGCACCAGAGGTGCCTACGCTCATAGCACAACATTCTGCAAAGCAGGACCACTAACATGAAAACCCCCCAGATTTCTGTAAAAACACTATAATTTCTATTGTAAGAAATAATCACTATGAAAATCTGTGTGTGCGTGTGTGTGTGTGCGTGTTTAACTCTGTGATTAGGCAGCAGTTGTGGATTGTCTATGTCAGTCTTTCACAGATGGACTCTTCCTTCCCCAGGCTGCAAAAAGAATATTAACCAGGAACACTTTACCAGTCACAACAAAATGTGAAAGAAAACACAGAAAAGACAGCATGCAGAGATGCAGGATGCAGAGGAAAAAAAAAAAAACATAGAGTTGTGGGTCTGATTTTCTTTGATATGCTTTTGTCAGGCTGTCCCAAATGATTGCCTTTAATAGCAATAGGGCAATGGAAAACATCCTTTCATTTTCAGAATAAATTACATACAAACCAGGACATGCAGTTTAAAGGGTTCTGTATCTAAGTATTTGTTGTGTATTCAATTTTTAAACAATCATGTTGAAGTTGCTCCCTGATGATTGTCCTTTGCAAGTTACAGAAATGATATTCCAGAATTTTTTATTCAAACAAAATGTATATATAACATTTCAACCAGTGGAGCTTGGCTACTTGTATTCTTATGACAATGTCAATGTGGGTTATTCAGTAAAATTCGTACTCTTAATCTCAGAGTCATGGGTTTGAGCCTCACACTGGGGACCAAAAATCCCTGTTGTCCTTTAACACCGCCTAGCAACCAAGGACCACGCAGTCGCTTGCTCACTCTTGGGGTGGGGAGGGTGGGGGGAAGAGCTTCTCTCCTGAGGGAGAGATCGAAAAGAAAGGAAAACTTGTGGGTTGAAACAATGACAGTTCACTAGGACATCAAAGAAAAAGATGATAATTATAACATACAAACAATAACAACAACAACAATAAAAAAATATAATGATAATAGAATACACAAAACAAACAATACTCAATCTCTCACCACTCAACAACTTGATGGCCAACACAGCCTATCCCAAGCAGTCATCATGGAATAGAACTGAGAGCAATCTTGGAACAATCCCATGCAACGATCCTGGCACAGTGATCTCCCAAGCAGTGATCTCGGAACTGCAGCTTCCCGAGAGAGAGCGAGCTTGCCCACTGTCCCACCAGCAACCCTTGCATATATATGGTGTTCAAAGTATGGAATACTTCCTCTGGCCAGTTTGGGCCGACTATACTGGCTATACCCCTCCCAGCTTCTTGCACATGCACATTAGCAAAACCTGGGAAGCTGGAAAAAGTCCTTGATTTCTTAGCAACAACTAATAACATCAGTGTGTTATCAACACTCTTCACACATCAAATCCCATACTAAATCCGAACCACAGCAGCCACTGGGAAGAAAATTAGCTCCATCTCAGCTGAAACCAGGACACCTGGTAAAGGGATGACGAACTCTCACCCCAAATCTCTCCTGCCATTTCAGTAGAATAGGAATATTCTTTTCACTTCCTGTTCTAAAATGTTTCTTTATTAACATTATATTTCACTAAAATGTTCTGATGTACCGCCAGGGGAACTTTCCCTTTCAAATTATCCTAGACTGAAAATATATTCTATTTTGTTAATCACTGGTAGAATACATAAAACACTCCGATTCCCAGACGAATGGTAGAACAAAAATAATATTACTAGTACTAACCAAGTGCTTCCAAGGCTGCTTTATATTTATGAAAACTAGCAAATTCACAAACCATTTACATTAAGAAAACAAGTTTATGTGTGTCCATTTATTTTCTCCTTTACAATGCTTTTCCAAAACCAGAATTTTAAAGATTAAAATAATTTCTCCTAAGGACAAACTTAATCCACTGCAAGTATTCATGGTTTTGAAACAGCTCACCAGAAGCTTACATTACTGGTTCCAGGATATCACAGATTTTTTTTTTTTTCTTACTGACAGTTTTACTTCCTGATAAATAAATAAATGTTATTACTTAAATAAGCATATTTTGGTCTGCAAAACACACATTGTATATTGACTCTTATCTGAAAGTTAAAAAAAGCCATCACATACTTGGGAAAGCAGGGCTCATGCATCTTAGGATACTTTTAGCCAAATTTTTACAAGCAAGCTCTCTGATTTATGGCATATTGAACTGCTTTATAGGATTTGCCTGGAAACTCCAGAGACAGCCACTAATCTATTAGTATACATACATCTTCTCCCTTTTACACAACTAGGCCAGGCTATAAATTTAAATATAAGTGTTTATTATCTTAGTCACACAAATCTTTAGTTAATTTTTATACACTATTACGGAATATGGGTCAACCTCATTATTTCCTGTCTATGGAGGATAATTCCTCTTTCCTGCTCTTAAAAGCTAAATGTCACAACCTATCAATTTAAACACTTCCCTTGTATTCCAGCTATTATTACTATTATTACTATGCAAACTCCCCTGGAAACAGGACTTTTTGTTCTGTGCCTACAAGTTCAAAGCCCAAGGTGAAACTTCACACTAAAAATTATATATGATTAAACCGGAACCTGGCAGAGACACAAACCCAACATGAAGGGTTCAACTCATTAAAAAACATCAGGCAAGCAGGTGCTCGCAGTGTTGGTATGACTGAGTCACACAGCAGATGGGGGGAATACTAAGGGGCAAATCTTAGCTGGCATATATTGTCCGAGCTCTGCTGGCTTCAACAGAGCTGTCACAGTTCACATCAGCAGAGATATGACCTTGAATATTGAATACAAAAATGCAGCTAGCCATGTATGTGACTTAGAAGCAACGGTAAGAGGTAAAATACTGTAACATGAGGCACAAAATTCCACCTTAAAATTGTAATATTTCATGAGAAAAATTCCCAACTCAAATTCCAGATTTGTTTTTGATTGCTGCATTTTTCTTTTTTGATGTGTAGATTTTAATTAACCACTTTCTTTTCTTGTTTGAACGGAAAAAGTAAAAACTTTAGGGTATAAACTTGTTAAAAACAATCTACATCTTCCACCATTAACAAAGTATTATTAATAATAATAAGAAAAGTGTAGTATTTTCTAAAAAAGGATGAGCGAGAGTGCTCCAAGCTCTGGTATTTTTCAATGAGATGTAAAGTTGTGAATAGGTATTTAGAAAATGAGCCTTTTAACCTGTTTACAAAAGTAGGTACCACATATAAAAGCCCGTTCTCTGCAGAGAAAATTCCTTATTTCAGAGGATTTTCCTCCATTTCATAGAGCTCCATCAGCTGGAACAATCTTACATACCCTCTGAGAGGGCTATTGATTTTAAGCTTTTGTCATCTTGGTAACAGCATGCACGCTTCATCTTCCCAAAGTCCAAATGTTCGGGATGCCAAATGTCAAATCCTGTGAATTCTCTAGGCTCCTGATGTTAGAAAATGGGGCATATGGGTACACAAGTATTGGTCATATGAGAAGTATGTCATGTAAAGGGATTGGGATGCAATTGTGGATGGTCAACAAGACGATGCCCAGAAGGAAACATTGCAGCACAGCCCTGTGTATGACGACGAACCCCTGGCTGCAGTGCATCTCCTCAGCCTTTCCCTGTGCTGGGAACTTGTGTATCCCAGATCCAGCAGCCGGGTGGGTTTCCCATGTGGACATGGTGGGACTGTGCTGAGAAAGTCTGAGAGAGAAGATGTGGGACAACAGGAGGTGAGAGTTAGTAAATGTAAGAACATGTGAGACTCAGCATGTCTAAACTGGTTCACAGAGGAGAAATTCATGCCCCAACCTGCGTTGTGCTGTACTAGTTGGAGTCCAAGGCTGCCTGACAGCTAGAGCCTCCTGCAGCTAATGGGACTTGTGGCTGAAATGTGATGATTCAACTGTAAAATTTCACCACTGTGTATGATCTTGCACCATACTGGTCCAAATGACAAACTCTGCAAAGAGAGTAAAAGTCTCGGAATGTGTCAACTGTTCTTCTCAACAGGGTAAATTGGCACCGCTCCTGATCACAGCAGACCTCAGTGCTCTGGTCAGGATTATCTAAAAGCAGATACAGCTCATGATCACATAATGAGCCTGTGGCTGCTGTCAGATTGAACTGACCTGCTGCAATTTTTATTTGTGCAATGATCCTGTCCTACAAATTCTTAATATTACAAGGATGAACACAAACTGGAAATATTTGTGAGCACAGTGTTATGAAGGATCAGACCCACTGTTTGTGCTAACAAAACCTCTTCACATTGACTTACTGTGCTTCTTAATTAACATGACCTTGTAGGTCATAATTTTCATTTAAAGAAAATGCTTAATGAGCACTCTACTTAGTTGTTAAAAAATAATTGGAGCCACTTAAAAGCCCAAGAGTCCTTACAGAAGTACCTACCCTACCATGCCCCCACAGGCCTGAGACACTAATATGTTTTTTTTTTTGCAGGAGCAGGGATTCTTTTTTTTTTCCTCTGGCAAGAAAAAGGAAGACAATTTGAAGCTTCAGATATTATCTGAGGGGGCTAATTCCTCCCCCCCTCCCTCCAATGTTGTTAAGGAAGCATTGCTTAACTAGAGGCTGAGAGACCCAAAGTATCACTCCAAAGCTCACTCCCCCCACCTTTCCAATTACTTTTCTTGAGTCAGTTTATGTTATCTTGTTGATGAAGAGCAGAATTGTGACATTACTAAGTGCAACCCAAGACAGTCTTTGGCATCCATGGGGAGTGAGTTTTATTTCACCTACCAAGCCTCAGCAAAGCCACACCAGCTGTCTGGGTGCAGGGTCTGTAGGGGGGCCGGCCTGACACCACTTCTGATAACCCCTAGTTTCTAGAACTTCAAAGGCAATGTTATGCTCAGCTTGATTTTCTCATCTAGACTTACAGACTAACTCAGTAATTCTCAGTCTATACATTTTGAGCTCCATGCAGTCTCCAGCTGCTGCACCGGACTATTGCCCTTCCTGGGAACTGTTGCTGGCCCCATTGAGAAAATGCCCGAGTAATTACCAAGAGGGATGCTGCTGAGCCTTTCCAATTCACTTAGCCCTCGGTGTGAGGAATCTCGAGGGCAGAGGGTGGTCTACCTCGAGTGACATCTTCCTTTGTGACAAACACCCCCATGTCCCTTCATCACAGCTGAGAACTGTGAGAGAAGTCAGGAGAGCCCTGCTCTGACCCGGAAGGTGGTGGTGTGGCAAATGGTTACTTGACCTCTTCCCTTTTTCCTGCCCAAGCAGTTTATTCTCTCACCAAATACACTGTAATCTTTAGGTCCCCCACCAAGTCTATCCCATTGTTGTCCTCTTCTCTGACTCCAGTTTTGCTGCTTCTGCTACTCCTAAAACTGTTGTTGAAGAGAATGTATCAAGGTCACCATCTCGGCCTCCTCTAAGAGCAGGGGCCATACCTTAAACTGTGTCTCCCAAGTTAGTAGGGAGGAGGAAAGGACTATTTCCAGCAGTACTAAAAATGTTCCTATTCTGACCGACCTACTCAATGGTAAGACATTTAAATTTCCCAGCTTGCAACAGGGAAACCTGTTGGCATTCATCCTCTCATGAACCCATGTTGATCACTCCTCATCATTTCAGCTACAAGATTCAGGCAATGTTTTGATCCCTCTCCATTCCAACATCTGACTATGGCTGAGAGATCAAAATGTTACTTCCCATATATAATGCCTTCATTCCTCATATCCCCATGAATCAGAGATGATGTCATGCTAATAGCCTCTGTTGCAACTGTAGGATTGAAATCAGACTGCATGTGGGAGGAAAGGTTGCAGGATCAAGTATATTACTCTCAGATGATTCCAAAATGGCTCCACCAGGTCAATTATTGCAAGCTATTATGGGATCTGTCTCCTCTGTTCACACACACCAAGTGCAAAGCCTCATTTAAATTATAGACTTGAATGGAACATTAGTTACAGCCTCTACATAGAATTAATGACATACCACAATGCTTAAGGATATGAGTTATTTTACATTCACTTATAAAGAGAAAAGAAATAAGTTATCACCTAAGAATGAAACTACTTGGTACCCTTAGCAAACAGATACTCCTCTTCCAGATGTTTTATGTTAGTATGTACCTTTACCAGCTGAAAACTGGATGGTATACACAATTTAACACTTAAAAATTATTTGAATCCTTAGTGAAAGTAAGGATTGCAGCCAATCTGACAAAAATGAAACAAAAATTACAATTAACTTCCTGATTGTCTATTAAATGATAAACAGAAGATTGTAAAGGAACTCTCTGATACATCATAAAAAACAGTTCCGACCAATTAAAAACATATATGAGACACAGACTTTCAAGTTATGGAATAACTTTAGGGGGTTTCTATCAAAGGCTGTCTCAATAGAGATCTGATGAGAGACAGATCTGATTAAGCTAGACGGAGAGGTATGACGAGCATCCAGTGCCAAGATAGAGTTTATTAACATCAAGAACAACAAATACTAATTAGACTGCCATAACGAAGTTTCAGCATTTCTGGAGACTTATATAGGTTGAGCTTCAATATTGTACATGTTAAATTGCATTTCTCGCATCATCATCTTCTTCACTTGTACTCTTTTGATGACACCCTTAACTTTCAAGCACAGTGATTTTTCCCAAATGCCATTTCCAGCTAGTCAGTGAGGAAGACATCCGATCTGAGAATTTGGGGAATATATTTTAAAGTATATATTTTAAGGTAGCAGCCAACATTGCTCTGTGGCTCTGCATTTCCTGTCTGATGACATCTTTCTCTTAAAAAATATTACAAACTGAAAGAATAAAAAAATCATGGCAAAAGAAGTAATTGTGATCTTGCCTTCAGCTTGACCTTGAGTTCAGGCCAAGGTACCCAACCTCTCCTGCCACTCCATGCCCTCCAGTCTCACTCCCTGCTCTCACTGGCAATATCGCTTTCCTCTGTGTTCTTGGCAAACAGTCAGACATAATTTTGCTTTTGTTCCTCACTCAGACACGCTCTCAGAAGTGACACGAGCCTCCTGCGGGGTACTGGGTTTCTAGATGGCAGATAATTATTGATGTTTCAGTGAGATCTGGGTGGGGAAGGTTACTAATGTATTAGAGGAGTGATGTGAGCCTGTCTGAAGGACAAAGAGATGAGATCAAACTTTATTGCTATAAAGGATCACAGACTTTGGAAAAATTTTTCCTTTTGAAGGGTAACCAGAACCATACATTCACTAGCATTACTTTCAAAGAAAATCAGTCCTTTGCTTTTGTTATAAACTAAGGCAAATCTACAATTTTTTAGATCAATAATGTAACTTTCCCTTAAAATCCAACAGCTCCATGGGAAGCACTATGGACCCTAGATAATCAATACAGTTTTCAAATCTGGAATACAAAATATCTGACATTCTGTTTACTTTCAATTCACTGACATGGGTGCAAATATCTCCAACCAGGAAGAATCTGATTGATGAGCTTGGAGACCATGGCACAGAGGTGACCCAGGGGATTGGGATAGCGGAATAGTGCAGGATAGGGATGCCCAGGGGAATCTGATGCTCATAATTCTTTTTCTTATCTCTTTCTGGATATGTAGAGAACCAAAAACAAAAAAAAAAGGATTAAGTAACTTTCTCTGTCATTTTGGAAGCTACATAAATTTTTGGGAGCTATCTGACCTCAATAGATAAAAAGTTGCATAACTTACTCCTTTTCTCCATTTCAGTTTCTGGTCTGTTTTACATTAGTGCTTCTGAAGTGGCTTTCTTAAAGCTGTAAATATGGAGATGGAGGTACTCTTTCTCAAGCTATATTTATGAAATCTCAACTGACACTTTCTCAAAAGATCAAATGCAACTCCGTAGTTGTGGAGACTTGACCCTGCCAGAGCTAGAAGTCAGCAGAGACTCACTGCGGGGCTAGGGGAAGTCCCAGGTGCACCCCATTAAAATTCATCCACCTCTCCGAAGGGAAAGCTGACATGAACTTATCTCTGAAGGGAATTATCCTCTCTTGGGATCCTGCTTCCTCAATTCTAGGGCTCAGAAAAAGAATTCTGAAGAAATAAATGTTGCCTTTCCAACATACCAGAGGGTTGCTAAGCATTCTGCAAATGTTACTAAGTTTGCCTTATCAAAATCAGTACACCAGAATATCATGCAAGTTGTCCAGCTCACATCAGTCAGACTACCAATGAGTAATGACAGCCTGGAGGAGTAAAACCTGAAGATTAAGGACCTAGCACTGCCTGATGGTTTTTCTTTTTTTCTCTTACAGTTTTGAAACTGAAATTGACTCCAAAAGGAAAAACAAAACAAAACAAAAAAACCCAACCAGAATGCATTTTATTTTGTAATCACATATTTACAAATTAAGTTTTTGTTTTACTCGCAAACCCATATGAAAAGAAAATACAAATACAGGCAGCTCAGTTCTATGACAAACCACCATAAAGTGTTTTGAAAAACATCATGCCTCCTGATGGCACCAGAAAGAGATGGGACACACAGTACCTGAGAAACTGCACCTCAATTGCTAGAACACCGTTTTAGTGAGTGCTTTGAATCTCTGACAGGCTGACTAGAAGTTTAAAGAATTTAATATTATCTTTCAACACAATTGCAGCCGTGAAAGTTTTGTTTAATGCTAAAGACAAAATTCTTTCCTTTGACCATAACTCAGTTGTCAATTAACTCAAAGTCTATGATCTTCCTTTCAAAATATATTGCAATATTTAGCTGCTGTTCTTCAAGATAAGCATTTTTCCTTGTCATTAAAGTGAGTAAAACTTGCTAGCACTTAAGAGAAAATGGTAAAACTATTAGGAACTTCATTTTCTTTCAAAGAACTTGGACATGTTAAAATATACACATAAGGATGTAAAATAATCTTTGTATTTTAGTGTCATTTAACAAGGTAAAGCTCAATTTCAGCAACAAGTTAAGTTAGTAAGTCAGTTTTGAAGGAAGACCATCGCTAGAGAAGTGGGATAAATAGATGATAGCACAAAGAAAAGCACAGCTATTAATGGCTTAAGACAGCTAATATATTCCATTTTAAAATAATCTTTAATTACTTTAATTAAGATTTTGTAAATCTTAAACCATTTAACCTAAAATAGACTCTTTTTCTTCTGCTTTTTTTTTTTTTTGGTTTTAGAAAAAAACATTTACCTTTGTTCATACAAATACCATTGTATAAAAGGAAAGCTGAGGCATTAAGGAAGATGCAGCTCATACCACAGGTGAGCTGATGCTGAAACTGCCTCAGCTGTTCCCAAAAGAAAAAAAAAAAGCTCTTCTGCAAAAGCATGGTGCTACAGAGTGCCTGGGAACTTGTGATGACCTTCTGCACCTGTGATTCTGCCTTTTGGAAGATGGAAATGGATTTTCTTTTTTTAAACGTATGAAGTACTAGAGTGCTGTTTGTTCTATAGTTTGTAGATTTACTAGAGCAAAAGAAATGAGAGCTTTAGCCAAATATGAAGGCAGGCCTCCCTCATGAGATTACAAAATCAATCAGCTCTTGTTTACTGTACGCTGACAGAGTTTCCTGCTGTGGCTAAGTTGCAGAGACTGTTAAAACAGTAAATGACATTACAAAAACCTCATCTAGTTGGCTGACTGAATTCAGTTTTCCCCTGACACACAAGTAACTTTCTTACTGGCGTACAGTTGAGCCAACAGTATTTCAATCTGGGGTGAGAAAGGCATATAGGAGAGGATGGGAAGATGTCCAGAAAGGCAAATGTGGATTTTTATGGCAGAGCACTGCTTTCCTCAGGTGTTTCAAATTCACTCCTTGGAGTCTGGAGGAAGGAGGACCAAACATAGACAAGGAGCTAGTGATGTTCCTCGATCAGTTACCCCACTCTCTTCACACCCAGTTCTGAAGAAATCCAGATTTGCAGTGAGGAACTGGAGTACTGAAGATGTAAGAAATGGAGCTCTTTCACATTTATCACTTCAGCCTGAACGCTGGAATGGATGCGATTTGAGCACACTGGTTTGCCTTTACCCTTGCCATAAATGCTATGGGACTGTTAAAGGCCAGTCTCATATCTCAATTTCAGCAGAAAGTATCCCTGTTATTAAGCTGGGCAGTTGGGTCAGAAGTGCCTGAAAAACAAGTGCCCTCTAACAAATCATCAGGACCACTTTCTGCACCAAGATTAGAAGTCCCCCACTGACCTTATTTATACAGCAAGAGTGGAGACCCCAGCCTGGTGTGTTACAGGTTCCTAAGGCTGAACAGCCTAACAGCTTTACACCACCTTGATTCAAGGTGCATGTGTTTTACAATACACTTATTTTTCTTCGCCTCACTTTTAACTCAAATTTAACCAAAAATTCCACAGAATATTTTTCTTGGTTTAATTTTCACTGTTTGGAATAGTAAATCAGTAATATTTCCTCAAAAGTGAGCGGCAGATGATGCTTCTATGGGCATAGATGTCCACCTAGATTTAAGATTTTTGTGAGAAAAGATGGTTTCTGTTGCAGTATTTAGTCACTGGATTAACTAACAATGCAGAAACTTTGGCATATATGACTCAGTGCAAATTGTAATTTTAATTTGCTCTCTCATCTGTGGTTTTAGTCTCCTAAATGACAAGTTCAGACAACATATTGCCATTATCCTTTGTGGAGTTTATTAATAAAGGCTGCAGGACACAACACAGCAAGTTCACCAAAGCGTAAAAGCAAGTTAGTTGTAATGCACTTACTTAAACATTTTTTTTCTCTATTATTGACAGCATGGCATACCACCTATTATTAACAATGACAATGAAGAACTACATAGGATTTGATTTCCATTTCCAGTTATTTTTTTTCTCAAGGAAGATTATACCTCCAGCGTTTTTTAAAAAATACACAGTTTTCTTAAATACACTGAATTATTCTTAGAGAAGTCTACTGTATGTGCTTTAAAACCTACCCAAAGCAAAAATTTGATGGGAAACTTTCTGATTTTGATGCCTTCATACAACAGAACTGTTATGGATGCTGGACACAAATGCCGAATGACCTCTGTTTTGTGGTGATGAGTAACTAATCTAGAAGCATTGGTTATGAAATGTCGCATATACCAAGGCATGGAGAGCTATGTCCACAAAGTAGAATTTAAGAAAATATGTAGTTCAAGGCTACAGTATCTAATATTGTGTGTACAGTGCTTAGAGCAGAATGCACAATATGATTTAAACGCCTGGCATTATCAATATTTCCTTACGCAATATTCACTGAAATTTCCAAGGTGCTCTGCTCCACAGACAAAATCCAAACAGCAAGAACTACAGGCTATCTGCTTTCTCTGTACAGCTCAGGACAGTAGAACTATAGCGGTATCTGACAAACTGAATTTACGTACAGAACTAAATCAGTTTACCAAAAAAAAGAATTTATTATGCCACTTCCAATTAAATATAAAAAACTACTTTTCAATCCCCCTGCAAAAGAGAAATGACAATACATTTTCATTAAATTCAGCATTTTTTATTATAAAATCAGGAAAAAAAATTAAGTTTATCAGTATATTACTTTGGTTTTGCAATCACAAAATAACTATTTTTTAACTTTTACAACATCCTGAAAAAAACACAAAATCTTTTTTCTACTCTTTTATCTAAACAAATCTTTTCCTGCACAAATGGACAAACATCTTTTGTTTGGTGTACATAAACATGAATGTTCTGCATCTGCTTCTGTCTAATTTCTTTATTTTTTTTCCTTTTACTGTGTTAAAGTTCTTTGCATTTCTGAACAAAAAAAAAAAACCCAAAACCCCCAACAGGTTTAAAAAAACCCTATCAAATTAGTTGTTGAATTATTAGTAGTTTCTTGTCATAAGATAGATATCTTTTTTCTTCTACATGAACCCAATTCTGTAGAAGAAAAGATTTGTATGTCAAGCTGCTAAAAAATCCTGAGCATTCATTGTTTAGCCATCAATGCTCATAGCCATCTAATAGTCTGAATCACTACATTCTTGAACTGATCTACAGAAAACCTATAAAAGTAAAGTGATTTCTTCTACTTTTCAGACTCTGTGCAGCTTTCAAATTTCTAAATCTAAAACGAGCACTAGAAGAACAGTGGAAAGTCTACTATAATTTTTTTTTGAACTGGAGTAAGTCCTTCAATGTTTTTGCTCTAAATTTTCTTTTAGACAGTATTAACAGTTAATACAAAGAAGTCAAGAGGGCTTTTAAACTAATAAACTGTCCTTTATACAATTCCTGTCCATCATCTTCCTTAGCACTACCAGATCCTGGCCTTTCCCCTAGGACTCTAGCAACTTGATTAGATTTGGGGTTCTGAGACTGCAGAGGAGAAGGACATGTACCTCCTCCAGAGAGCCTATGCAAGATGTATTCTAATGTCAGCACAGCTGCATGTGGAAATGCTATCCATAGCTTACGTTTAACAGCAGCTACACAGAATGGATCAATACTTTAGACAGAAGAAACAGAAAGAGTGGTAAACCAGAGAAAATTAATTTTAAGAATAATGCTACTTTCCTTATTTTAAAAGCATTGACAGTACTAGTAAGAAACACTTTTTGTAATTCTTCGCTATTGTCTTTTATTATGGACTGCATTTGGTTCCACCTAAGTGAAAGAATTTAGAGGAAACTACGATGGGGTACCTTATACTCATCAAGGCTAGAGGCTGATGAAGATGAAATCTAAAGGAGGAATATAAGAAGTTATGATTCTAAATACTACAAATCTTTAAAGAAGTCTAGGGATTACTTAAAAGTTATAGGAAATAATCTGCAAATAATATGAATATATTATACATAAGTATAATTTTTGTCCTAAAGCTAGTAGCAAGAAACTGCATTTACTACATGTAACCATTACGGTGATTGTTTTGATCATTATTAATTGTAATTTCAGTACGAACTAGTGGTGATACATCAGGGGTGAATGAAACACAAATTATATTCTTCTAATGCCCATGTTCCTGTTTGAAAGGAGACTGTTTCAATGAAGTTTGAGTTTCAGACAGTGGCAAAAGCTAACAGAAGCAACTTAGAGCCATTCTAAGTGCTGAGTGACTATGTGGTATAAAGTATTAGCCCATCAAGAGGTCATTTAGAACAAGTTGGTGTATATTGACATGATCTTGCTGGATCAAGTGTCTTTGATTAACTCCCATGGATCAGAGGAAAAGGGTACACATCTCCACTGAAAAGTCAACTTTGAACTGATAATATTATTCAGTAGCAGAAGATGGTGGTTAACTCCCTGTAGGGTGCTAGCAGCAGGATTAGGGGCAAATAGGTGTAGTAAATTTTACAGTTACGATTTTTTGTGGAGCAGACTATATGCATATCTGACAGCCTCATGAGATATTCCACACACAAAGCAAGCATTTGGGTGTGTTAGGGCATTGCTTAAAGAGGAGGGAGTTAAAATACATGGCCATAATTCATTTTCCCAGATGTTTGGAGATTTGGGGTCAGAGGCACTTCAGTTGAGTTATAAGATTATTTTTTGTCATTGAATTTCCTAGCATTCATCTGCCACTAAACATCCAGCCTTTTAGAAGTCATCATAGCAACAACAGCAACAAAAAGCTCCCTGCAACCAGCTCTTTATAGGAAAGTTTCACGCCTCCTTGTCTATAGACATGACTATTTCCCTAACCAAGGGCTTAGCTCCCACTATTGTGCTCTGCTTATTTGGATTTCTTTCCTTCCTTTGGACAAACCCCTTTATCTTTGTTTATCTATCCCTCCATTCCATTTTTCTTAACAGTGGGGTGAAATTGTGTCATATGTACGAGAAACTGTATCTTAATTTATATTTATTCATTATCAATTTTTCCAACTCTATTACCATCAAGACTCCTTGATCTTTACTGATACAAGGGACAGGGAAAGAAATCAACTGTATTTTTGGTCTTCGGACTTTCTTTGCAGTCCACATACAGGAAACAGGCAGGATCCATTTAGATTGCCAAAAACTCTATGAATGCTATTTCCCATGCAAAAGCAACATGTCAGTTCATGAAAATCCAAGTTCACAAAACAGAGCAGAGAGATGGGCTCACGCACATCCAGTTGGGCTAGGGTGAAGAGTGAGGTTCATAGCTACTCTCTCTGTTGATGACTTAAAATTGCTTTACCAGAGATGCTGTGGTTGCCATATGATGGGTGAGGTGAATACTGAGTGTTCCAGATCATTTGAGGCATACTGAAAACCAACACTGAGCATCTATATTTCCAAGAAAACAACTAATAGACATATTCTTTCTTGGGAAGTATTAGATTTGGTGGCAATATCTGCAATATTAGTTTCACCTTTTCTCTCCAGTAGGAATAACAAAAGTCTAGGAAATGCATAGATGTGGATTTTTGAGCCCAAAGAAAAGATAGCACCTGAAAAGAAATGGATTCTAAATGTAGCCATAGTGAAGCTCATTTTGGCAACCCATAGGCAAAAAAAAATAATGTAAGGTAAAGGAATATTCAGTGTCTGTGGTAAAAAAAATCTGTACCTGAATGCACTGCAGCTGAATTACATGGGACTTCTGCTGATGATTTCAGCAGAAGCAGAGAAGTTCTTTCTCTGAAATGCTGCCAGGCCTCAGAAAAATATTTGGTGTCTCAAAAAACTCAACAAGGTGAAGGGTGGCCGATTTGGGAGCACAGTTAACAGAATCAGAAGTAAGTGGGAACAGTCCCCATCTGTGTCTGTGAAAGAAATAATCACATTTCAACATAAACTTCCTTGCTAGGCTTTGTTCAAAGAATAAAAGCTGTCAGCATTGTGGCATACCAGTAACAAAAAGAAAAAACTGACAGAAAAGTCACCAAGCCAACAGAAACGATATGTCTATGGTTCCTGCAGACAGCACTTGCCTCTATTTTCAATGAGAAAATTGAAAACTTTCCACTTCATTTAAAAAAAAAGGTCAAAATCATATAAATGAATGATGAGAAAGTTCTGGTAATCAATCAAACAGGTCTTCCTCACCAGCATAAGCTTCAGTCTATCTACTTTTGAATGAGCTTGTAATAGAAACCTACCAAATTGGGCTTTGACGTATCTTCCTGGGAATCCCCCTCGAGATACAGCCATCTCTTGTGTAGGTGGCTGCGTAAACTCCTTCCATTTATGCCCACCTCTAGCAGCTGCAGCTTGACTGGTCTCTCCAGCCTCAGTTGACAGGGAGAGTTTGGCCTTTAGGTTAATAGCGTGTCCCCAGATAGTTCATACCTGACCTTTACACAAGTCTGCTTTTACTGGGGATTTGGGAAAGAAGAGTCACGAGACTATGGAGAGCTGTGATACAAAATTATGAATGCAGTTATATATGCATTCTGATTTCAATTTCTGGTTCTAGATTAAGTGAAATAGCTGGTTTCATCTTGCATGTCACTCATTTTTTGCTATCTTAAAAGACCCCTAGACTCTTCTTCATTATTCTCACTTATCTTTTTATAAAGTGCAGTAGACAGAATAAGGCAGCATGGCTTCTACTTTCCTGTATTTGAAATGAAGTAGTCCTGCCTAGCTTAGACTAAATCAAGTGAAAGGCCATGGCACATGTTAATGATTTTGGATTGCCTGTGATTGGCACAGTGTAAAAGTGCATCAAGGCAATACTAATTAGTATTGAGACATAAAAACTCATTTGCTTTCCTTCATTCTAATCCCAAAGGCAAATTGTTCATAAATAATATTTGAGGTTAATAAAACTATGCGAATATCTATACAAATATTTAATCAACCACCAATTCAACTACCAGATAGTGGCAGTCTAACTACTGCTGCTTAGGCACTATTGGAGACTGTCCCTTGGAAGTAATATTTTCATTAGATTTTAATACAGAGATATAATTAATGGATAGCTGTCACAGCTGCTCTAGCTGGTGATCCACTAAAAGATGTCTGAAAAATAAAAAGTATTGCAGAAGTGCCAGCTGTAAGTGACAAACTGGAAAAATGACATGTTAAATTATTAAATGAAGAAATGATTGACCATGCATTGTAATACGCATTCAGATGAACACTAAGTTACTGAATTAGGGCTCATTGTGATAAAGAAGCAGCTCATACAAAAGACCTGGTCTTCAAAACTCTCCGTACTTCTCTGCCACAAGTTTTAAGGACAGGCCTATACTGCAAGTCTAGGTCAGAGCAGACAAATCATCTGCTGTCTGCCCACTTATTAAAATCCTTAGTTTATGCCAGGATGCCTTTTTCAATTATCTGATGAAGTCCTTTCTCTTGGGAAGGTGAAACCCTGCCCAATTCAGGGAGAGCCTGAGCTGTGTTTTTAGATACTCTGTAGAGAACAAAGCCCTGGGCATTCCCGATGAGCTAAGCAGAAAGTCAAGGTACAATCAAATGTTTGCTTGTGTACCAGCTTCAGACATGGTTCTGCTGGGTGACAGCTTCCCCCATAGAGGCGCAAAGTTTGCCAAGTTAACTATCATCATCTTTAGCAGGGAACAGGACTGATTGCACCGCCAGGAACAGGTGAATAACAGCTTAGAAAGCTGCTTATCTGTGCCTTTCATCTACTTAAGTAAAATAATGTGGTAGAAACATGCAAAATGGCAGTGCAAGCACTTAGTGTCAGATTTCAATGTCAAAACGTAAAATTAACCTGTTTTCATCTAAATTTGCAGTTCGTGTTCTCCTCTCAGCTGAGAGGAGGTTACCAAAGGCTGATAATTTAATGAGTAACCCAAGACTAAGTGGCAATTACAAAGTTGAAATTGCTGAATAGCACTGTTTGTAGTACCACAAAGATTTTTCAGCTGCTTTCTACTGCTAAGTCACCCCAAGGTCTATCTGACAATGGCTACAAGATGTATTTGGCAATTGTAACCGCAGAAGAATGCATGGGCTCAGGCTGTTCCTTGGGCTGCGAGGATGTTCACGTAAGAGACTTGAAACTTCTGATACAGATGAGCTTGAGGTAGGGCTGCATAATTAGGACCAGCTAGAGGTCAGGACTAGGTAGCAAAGTAAACCTGCCCAGTGAAAGATGACAGTGCTCATAGAATTAAACTGACGCAAAATGCAAATTTAGAAACAAAAATATAATACAGGCATATTTTTTTTCCCCTTAGATCACACAGCAAACTTTCACAAAGACTCCTGTATTCATTATCAACAGCCTAACAGAAAACGTCTAAATGAACAGCTTAGTAGCTTTGGTCACATCATTACATAACAGCCAAACAGGTGACTCTCTTTTGCCAATTGTCAGGCTCTAGATTTAAAGTTATATTAATTGCCAAGCAATAAATCTAAATTTATATTATTATTTTTACATTATAATACCTGCTCTGCAGCTGATAGCCTTTATTTCAGCCTTCAGTGCCTGAACAGTAGATTCTAAAATGATGGTGGATTCCTGAGCTGGTATTTAAAACTTCTAAACTGATATGTACCTTTTTTATAGTGATTATTCAAATAGGCATTTTAAAAAAAATAAAAGGAGCTGGCAAGGACTGTCTTCATGTACTAGTGTATTAATATATCTCTTGATAGAATAAGAGAAAAAATAGACTACAGGTTTTATTTTTTTAGAGGGTGATAATATGGAAGTTAAAGCAGTTAGCTTAATAAACAATGGTAATGTTTTTGTTAGTTTTAGATAACCTAAACCCAAACAATGGAACCAGGAGCCAGCAGAGCTAAGAGCATCCTTCTGGTTTTTCTTCACTCTATTGAGTGGAGTCAGCTCTAAGTGCCCGACACCGTGAGCATGCAGCCTCCTCCCCTGCAGAAGGGCTTTATAGCTGTCTGGTGGAACAGCTCTCTCTCCTCTGTCTGAGGAACTTGATAAGGAAAACAACAGGATCTAGGGAAAAAAGTAACTGCTGAGAGAACAGAACAACTTACATACAGACAGAAGTACGAAAGGCAGACTAATGCCATCCTCAATACCTTGTACCTCACTGGGTCTGTGCCTTGGCAGAGGCACCTGCCTGCAGAGACCCAAGGGCAGGCTACAGAGTGAGGGGTTTAGAGTTTGGATAAACTCCAAAGAAAGAGTGATGATGGATAAATGCCTAACTAAAAGACACACAGGCAGAAAAGCAGACTTCAATAAATAAATGAAAAATCAAGAAAGCAAATAGGCAGAAGTTATTATAAGGGAAAAATGCAGGAGAAAATAGGCAGGGTTTATGACACACAGCAAAAAAAAAAAATATGTAAAGGTTAAACTGCTATTAAAAAGAGGGAATTAGGGCAAAATTTAATAAATTTAATAAATAAATCCTGTCTAGGATTTTTCTAATTAGCTCAGCATTTGAGGCCTTCAGTTTTGCATTTTTAGTGATGCATTTATAGTGGGTTTATTGGGGTATTATGTGGTACAAATACTAACTAAATGTGCTTGTAAGCAGCCCGAATGCCAGCAAACATGGAGCCTCTAACACAATGACATTATGCAGATTAGCGTACACCTGTTACCCACTAATGCATCATCAGTGGTCGATCTGCAAATATTTCAGCAGCCAGCACTGAGGAAGACAAAGAACATGTTTTATAGATTTTTCTTCTCTAAACAGGGGCCTGGGTAAAGCCCATGACAGATAATCTGTGAACTAGGACTGACATTGCTACTCCTGAATTAACAGCATCTTTAAAGTCTGACAAAAAGCGAGCCTGTATCTGCAGAGCTATCAGTCTGATGTTTTTAGCATGTGCTTAGATCACTTAAAGAGTGGAGAGGGGGAGAGAGATAGAAAAGGATATTGGATGAATAGAAATGAGGTAAAGGAAGGTTATGAGGCTGATAAAACAGTTCAACAACTTTTGAAGTAGCCCTCTAGTCAAGAGGAGGGAGAGCTGGATTTTTTTATACATGCTAAATTACCTCAAAAAAGACAGGTTTAAACCCCATTTCTGAAGATATATCTAATAAGACTTAAAGAGAAAAAAAATCCTAATAAATCCATGACTAAGAGCATCTGTAGGCACATAAAACTGTCAAAGCTCCAAAATCCTCTTAGAACAGCCCAAACCCAGATGTATTAATACCATGTAGTGCCACTGTTGTTCCTGTAACCTTATGATTGCAGTGACATTGCCAGAGCCAAAGCAAGGGCAGCTGTAAACTTCTCCATATTGAATAAGTTTTATGTTCTCAGTTACTACAGGGATTTCCTGATCTGAAATCTGCAGGACACAGGTGATCCCATTTTTACTGCAGGGAGGCTGAGCCCACTGAGCTCTGCACGGCCATGCCAGCAGTACGTAAACCTGGCTGTTTAGAGCTGGGCACAGCATCTCCCTTCTCTACTGCAGTGAATGCCTAAATGAGGGATCACTCCAGAGAAACATGGGTCCCCCTCGGGCCAGGCAGTCTGCATCTATGATCCCAGCAGGAGCTCTGCTCCTCTGTCCCCTCGATACTGGTGTAGTGAAGGTTACTGAAGCTGGAATCTGGAGTAGATCCTTGTGAAGACTCATTGAATAGCAATCGAGAGGTGAGCGAAAAAGGACCGGGATTAATCAGGAGGTACTTGTCAAAAGACCGCCAGGATGAAACAGGATCTGTCCCCCATACAGCTAAAGTGGGAATAGGGGCTTACTTTTAAGCATAAAAATAGCTGAGCTGTGTCCTTTAGACTTGGAGAATATCAGCCACTCTGAAACATGGAAAATCTATTGCTTTTTCCTATTTTAACTACACCTCCTCTTCAGCAGTCAGTACTTCTACCTTGGAAGAGCATCAGCACCTCTATGCCAACTTTCAATCTGGTATATATTAAACCAATGGAGATAGACATCTCCAGGAAATTGATTTTATAATGAAAGTAGTGCAGCACTAACTGTAGTGGAACTACAGAATGGCATTCCAATTGATAATAAATAACTCAATTTTCAGCCCAGTAGTGATAAAGTATTTAACACAAATAATTCCAGTACTCAGCAGAGACCAAATTCTATCTTTGTTTTGCTTTGCCTTGCCAGGTGAGGGAGTGGAAATCACAGAGAAATCTCATCCTCAGGATGCAGTTTAAGGACGAAAGGGGTGGTACCAGACAATACTTCTGGGATCCAGGAGAAAAACAAAACAGGTAAAGGCTCCTTAAACAGCAACCACCACAGTAGTTCTCTGTAAAATAAATAACATTCGCTAACAGGGATGTTTCAGAACAATTTACCAATCTCCCCTTCTGCAAAAGGGAAATTAGAAGAGTGCTTTGGGTTTCTCAGGACAATATATGTGAATCTCCTGCTAAAGTATTTTCTCAAAAGACTTTCTTGACCCTTATCCTTCTATGCTGACGAGGAACTTGAGAAATGAACTTGAGGATTTCAGTGAAGGTTCTGGTGTCAGAATGTGCTACTTATGGCTGGCAGATGTAAGCCCTCTGAAAGGGTTAAATGGGTGAGATTAACAATGCTAAATGAAAGCTCTGTTTTCTCATCACAGATTTAGCAATTTAACTACAATCATTAAAAATCTGGCATTCTATGAAATCACAATACTGTGGGCCTCGCTACAAATATCTGTGTTCCGCCAGTGTTCCAAAATCTGTAGATCAGATTAAATTTTGTAGAAGAGATCGGTTTTGTCCTTTTCATTTTGGCTCAGTTAACCTTCATGACATGCAAACCAAAAAGACAGGAAAGAATGAAATGCTTCATTCAGCCTGTAAATATTGTGAATTGCTTTCATGAATCAAGTTTTTTATTGTGCCTTTCTGCATTAACTTGTAAACAAGCTGATGTACTGATGGTGCACACCTCTCTAGATATATGTGCAAGGGAGCGTTTCACAATTAAGGTCAGGGAATTTACTAATATTAATTCCTTTAGGAAGACATTACCTAGCTAAATTCAATAGATGATAAAAACATTTCAATACATTTTTCATGTTTATATTACATTCTTAGCAGAGTGCATTTAAATAGGATAACAGTAGGTCTTTGAATTTGGGTAACTAAAGACTCCACTTTGTTGTTCCTAATGTCTGTCAAAGGGCACTATCAGTTTGAAAAGTATATTTTTATAAAATAACTTTGCATGAAAAGAAACAAAAGCCTTGGCTGAATGCATGTCATATTTTTCTGGTTATTTTTAAAATTTAAGAATGTTATTGCTTTATGTTAGTATATAATATTAAAGAAATGTTATGCAGTCCTCCACTTCCAAATTCCCATGTAATAGAATAATGCTGCAATAGTCATATTTCATGTACTTTAGTAGAATACTTTTCTTGCTTTCATACACTGCAGAAATGTACCTAAATACGTCAAAGAAATATGTCTGTCACTCTAAACTGCTATAAACATTTTTGGTTTTGGATTGTATTAGAATTAACACACTTCAAATCTGTTATTGAGAATAAAAGCCTTCTAGTTTATTTCTTTCAAATGACAGGTCTTGATTTAAGGTCACCATCACATGACAGTGCATCCTTTGGGGAGTTCCCCACTGCAATGCAGAGTTTTGCTAAGATCAGACAGGCTGTGCCCTTGGCCATTCCGGAATCCCCAACGGGTAATTTAGTTTACAAGCCATTCTATTCATGCCTCTAATCAATGGTCTCTTTTTTCCCAGGCTAAGGACAACCTTATGAAGCAGTATTTCTCTCATGTCTGTAAAAAAAAAAACAATTAGCCAGAGCTACAAAAACCATTAACACAAATATATAATCAAATTGTTTTTGTGGTCTTAAATGTGGATCCAAAAGGTGTTGTAAATGACTTTATTGTTAAACCATTCAGATATTAGATTTACTAGGAGATAGGCTAGCAAAAGCAGTTAAAATGTTTAGAGCAGGACTTGATCCTAAGAGATGCAGACCAGCTGCAGCATCCATTGACTCTGCTGAAAATTCCGCAGGTCTGTCCTCCTCTCTCAGTTCTGCATGGCATGGCTCTCTACTCTCAGCATTGTGCAGAGCGGGCACAAACGGCACTTTAAATATACATACCTCATAAAAGCATCAATCTAATACTTAACAGTGCATTTTCCCTTAGCAAATGTGTTTTGTCAGTCTCTCCTGGATCTTGTATTTGAAGCATCTACTTTTATTGAGACTATATAAAGCCTTTAGGGAAACTCAAATCAAAAGCTTATGTCAGGCATTAAATGAGTTCCTTTCAGATTCTGAGCAAATAAATACTCTATTAGTGTTTCATAAAGCTGATATAGAAAAATAAGCACTCCTAGTACTCATCTCATAGATTTGTATGTCCATGTTGTATAAATAGATGTGTGTGTGTGTGTGTAGCAAACTTTGTAAATAATGAACTTTCACAGATTTCACACTAATCAAATTACTTCTTGCTAATAGGTATCCATGGAGGCTGCTCCCCAGGTTTTCTAATTTTGCTAATTATGTTCTCTAATTTTTCCAGAGAGACAACTCAAGCAACTATTTGATATACAACAGCTGTACCCAGCTGGCTTTCACTCGAGCAGTTGCTTTGATACAACATCACATGATGATACTCATTACTTCAGATAAATTATTCAGAAACTCCCAGATGCAGTGTCCTGCAGTTTACTAAGCTAAGACTTTTGCTAAAGTTTGATGCTTTTATATCACAAACAAATTTTAATTTGTGAATATTAAGTACTCTTAATAAGCCAAAAGAACTCATGTAGTGGGTCACCAAGTTGCAATTAAACATGAACATTATTTCTTGAAAAGTTTCTTTCTTTCCTTTTCTCAGTGCTGTCTAAGTTTACTTTAGAGATATAACATAGTAGCTAAAATTTTGAAAGCTCTAAGTTTTATTTCCTGTAATCCTTACATTTTTGTTCTTGAAGAACAGTTTGACACTTTCAATATTACTAGAGTATTCATGCCTCACATTTCAAAACATATTAGAGGATGAAGTTAGCTTAAATTGGCCCCATTTTTTTTTCCTTTTCATTAAAAGTTCTTCAAAGTTCTTAGATGAACAGATAATATCAAAAACATCTCAAGAATTAAAAATTTTATACATATAGATATATTACAAAATTTCCCCTTTACCTGTAGTGCCTAAAACCATCACGACATTACTGAATCTAGAACTCTATCCCAGCATAACCGTATTGCCAATAGATAACCGACAGCCGACATAACCGACAGCCAATAGATTCCAGAAAATATTCTTAAAGCAACAAAGTGATGCCAGCAGCCTATTCCCTAACAGATTTGCCTGTTTACCTGCTCCAGAGCTCTTCAGTAGCACAGCATCAACAGGAGGTTGCAGGGGAGTGGAGGTAAAGGATGAGTGTAAAAGCCTTGCTGTGTCTCGTGAAAGGAAAGGACGATAATGGCTGCTGTTGCTGCTGCGTCAGGCCAATTTCATGGGAGACCCCACACTAAACCAATTTCTCTGGCAATCCTTCTCCCTGGTCAAATGCCTCAGGACACCTCTCACCTACTTCAAAGATGTCTGTGTCATTCTCACTCAGGGTCAATCCCCACTGACTCCCTTTACAGCTGCCAGGGAGGACAGGGGTGTCAGAAGGAAAATCCATCTGATTTAGCACAGAAGCTAAGGGTGAGATGAAACATCCTTTGGAGGCACCTACAGTCACAAAGAGCCCACGGTGTCCAGCTCTGGATTTCAACATCCCACTTTTCCATTGCTAAATTGGGCCAGCTGGTTTCCTTTCTGTGGAATAATTAAATTCAGCTAATTAAACTGAGCTGCTGTTACCATGCATTCCTGAAGCCCATTTCAGAAACAACATGACTGTATTACCTCTCTTTCTGGCTTTTTTAGCATGTTTTTAGTCCATTACAATGGTGAATAAAAGTATGCAAATAGTCATCTTAAAAGATCAAGCAAAATAAATGTAAATAAAAATCGCCACACATTCCTTCTCAAGACTGTGTGATTCTGAAGTCACTTTTCTGATTCTGAGATATTGATTAAAGACTCTGAAAGCTTATTCAGGATAATCAAATTATAGCTGCCTGTGAGAAGCTGAAGAACAATCTCATAATACTGAGTGATAAAATGGCAGATGAATTTTAATCTCCATAAATGCAAAGAAATGCACAGAGGGAAAAATAATGCTAACCATGCATACACATATATACGCAATGATGGGCTCTAAACTAGTTATTACCACTCAGGGAAAAGATCTTAAAGACACTCTCTTAAGCCCAGTGTGATTTTAAAAGCAAACAGAACGTTAGCAATCTCAGGAAAGGAATTGAGGCTAAAACAGAAAACACCATCAGGCCAGCAACGCTGCACTCACATCCCAAGTATTGCATGGAGTTCTGGTCATTCAACCCAACAAGCACGAAGCAGAACCAGCAGAGTGCAGAGCGGGACAGCTACTGTCATCACAGCTCATTTGCAAACAGGACATTTAGTGGACTGGGATTCCCTGGCTGGACAGATATCGCATGAAGTGATATGATAATGTTACCTGAAATTAGTAATGATAGGGATAAAGTGCAAAGGTAATTATTATTGAGCATTTTTCATAATAAGAAATCCCATGGTTACCTAGTGAAAATATCAGCAAGCAGGCATTCAACAAAGAAAAGGGGTTTTTCGGTTTGTTATTTTTTTTTCATGTGTGTGCTTTTCCCCACCAAGAACACATAACTGAAATCATTGCCCCAGGCGGCTGGTAAAGAGGAAAGTTTAAAGGCTCTAGAAAGGAATTAGATGCATCTATAAAGGATAGATAAGTGCAATGATCCTTAGGCAGCCTGCAGCTCAGAGATGCTTTAAGATACTGAGAGATAGGAAGTAGGAAGGTGTGAGAGGGAGAAGATTATGTCTGCTTTGTTTCTTGTAGTCTTTTCCCAACCATCTGCTCCAAGCAGTACTTAGAGACAGGATACAGGTTAGACAGAGTTATTCTGAGCCAGTAAAGCAGACATTATGTTCTTACTATGTTTTTCTCACTATGTGTAATGTAGGAATTTATCATTATTCAGCACAAGATCAAATTTTCTTTCAGCTGCAGAATCACAATAAAAAACTCAAGAATTCTAATTCTAATTAATTCTAATTTTCTAATAGAAACAACTCTAATTTAATAATGAATATATTGTTTTTTAAAACAACCTGGATAGGTGCTAAAATAGAAAGAAAACCATGTTTCATTTGTCCAGGAATTAAAGCAACTTTAAAACTATAGATATCTCTAGTTTTTGTGGTCAATATAACACATGAGTTTAGAACAAAAAGACTTCCAAAGCTTGTCATCCACATCTGTAATAAAACTTTTTGTAGGACTATATCTTTCCAGTTCTGACTGAGGTTCATGACAAATACCGACACTGAATATGCCTGAAAGCACTGCATGTATAGACTTGCTGTTATACAACCTCAGTGTATTGTTCTGGTACTGAAGGTTTGAGGAAGTCATCTTTCCTTATTTTCCAAGAAAAAAATTGTTTATGCCAAAGCACTTTACAAAGAAAAATAAAACCATGATAAAGCTCATCACAGTAGCAACATTCTGTAAAATCCAAGCTGAAGTAGGCATTCCATATTCATTTCAGTTGAGTGTTAGCCCTGTATGATTTTAATTTAACAGTAGCAAGGAATTTGGCATCTCTCGTGAGGGACTCTCATCACAGCACAACAAAAAATCCACATTGTATGAGCTATGCAGTCCAGGAACACCTGATCACAGTTATCCTTTTAGTTCGACTCCTTTGATGAGCAATTCCCAAAGGCAATGTTTTAAGTTTGTGGAGAAAATATACCTCTGGCATTACACTCAAAGATTTACAGTCATAGGAATATATTACACAGAATGAGAAACTCCAAGAAGAAATCCACAATTCTTTGAACCAGTTTAAAAGCTTATCTTGCTTTGCCTGGTGTTGCAAAATTCTGTGTGCATGAATACACGCAAAGCTGAACTAGCATTTGGCCACACATAATGTTTAAAAAATAAGAGCTGGGACTCAGTTCTCAGAACGATCAAATCCATAGTGACACTATTTTAATCTCAAATTCAGCACAAGTCTGTACAAAATCTCAACTGATGGGCATTGAGTCATAAGAAAGGCAGTGTACAACAGCAAAAGCTGAAGGGCAATAGTCCCAGTTCAAACATCTCCTCTCAGTTGCACATGATAGTAACAAATCCTGATATTCTTCTTTCCTTATACAGCTTCCTACTGCAACATCAGCGGGAGATCTGCATACATAAGCAGAGCAGAATAGCAAAATGGAGAACCAGCAGCTCTGAAGTTATGGTGATTAGAACAGTAGAAATAGCTAGATTAGGTCAATAGGACATGACATGAACATGCCCTCACTTCTGCCCGAAGTACAAGCTGACTACACTAATAACTGTGAGTGCACTCTGGAATATGTGCAAATTCATCATCTCTGCATAACTTCACACATGCAACAGGAACACAAAGCACAATTAACTTTTCAATGCAAGTCATCTTTTGGGGAACACAGGTATTTGTTTTCAAAGCAGGACATTATATAAATATCAGCTGCACCTTTCCCCTAAGCAAGCATTTAAAAAGTTTTCTAATCGATTTTTCAAAGCCTACTGTTCTTAATTACTATGGCAATAACGGGCCACGTCTGCTATCCCAGGAGAAGAAAAAGAATCTGCCATTATGTCTCTTTCTCAGATTAAGAGCTAAGCAATAAAAAAAATCTTGAACACACTAAATATTCAGGCTGAACTTTCTACCAATCTGGTCCTTACTAAAAAATATTCTAAGGGGAGAAAAAGGTATTACATTTTTGTGAATCTCAAGAACAAATGAAGGAAACATGAGCAGAACAGTAACTTGGAGATGATAGTTGGCAGAGAAATGTATGTGGGGGATTGCTTTTGTTTTTTTAAGTGTCCCAGTAATCACAGGAAGAAAGCCAGCACACGTGCAATTTGCCCATCAGCCATGAACTGTCAGTGACCACTGCGACAGTCATTCAAAAGCCATTAGAAGTGAGAGAAGGAAAACTTATCACAGAGGCATACACAACCCAGAATAAACACTGTTTGCACACAAATATTAAGTGTGGATTGCACTGCCATCGGAATGCACCTTGTTCTCTCTGGAAAGAATATTCATGAAGACATAATTACAATATTTGGTGTTGCATAAGCAAAATCTCGAAAAGCACACTCTTCATCTGAATAGGGAACCCTTCAAGTCAATCAATAATGCAAGCCTACGCTGAAAAAAAGGCAAAAACTCCTTCTTACAAATGATATAACTTTCCACCTAATTCATTGCTCATCAGTGGATTATATAAACAATGAGATGCTATCTAGGCTAAATAATTTATCAGATAAAACTGCTAGCTTGCACTATTGTTACTAGTTTTGACAGTAAGACTTTTGACTTTTTCCCCTCCTTCATACACCAGAACGAGGAGGAGGATGCAGCAGAAGAACCAAGTATTACTCCTTTGTACAGGGAAGCTCTCTGGGCTGCCTCCCAGTCTCAGGAATTACCAGAATCTGGCCTGCATGGCGACAGAAGCATGCACAAATGTAGATATGTAAGTATGGCTTATTTGTGTTTGTTTATATTAGGTGACTACATTTATTGGGAATCCTGCTGCATTTTCCTGGCCTTTTCATTTTTACAGTTGGATAAACAACAACGATTCAACACTTCACCAGAATGTGTCATCAGAAATGATTAGTTTGATGAAACATTAGACTACATTCTGTAGAATTTAATTATACGTAAAGGTTTGATGTTTAAAAGAAACAAATTCTTACGTTTCTCATGTGGATTCCAGAATACTGCCCATTTGCCTCACCAGTCCTTTACTCCTATTGCAGGTTTTTCTCATATCCAGAGAGATTTTTCTCTCTTTATCATTCTACGCTTAAATAATTCTAATATTTTAAGGCATGACAAATTGAAATCTCTTTTCATATAGCCTGCAATATGTTCTCCACATCTCTGCTTTTTATACTTTCCACCTTTTATAGCCACTTATTCTACTCCAAAGCCTTCTACTACTAATTTGAAAAATGCAGTTCTCTTCCCAATTGTTCTGGGGCAACCACCATCCACATACTAAATACCTATGTCTTCCTCCCACTCGGGCAGATACACTTCTCAAAAATCTTGAAATGTTACCACAACATTTATTTTTTCTCTCCCACAAACAGTTCTTATCTGCCACTGGGTCCACAAGGGTATTAGTCATGAAAGACAGTGACTTTTTAAAGTGCTGAGTTACCTGTCAAATCTTAAACACAGACATCTGTGCTCAGGCAGGATTTTCCAGCTCTATTTAGCAGGGACTCCAACACTCACTTTGTGGAGGTTAGGCTAGAATCAAAGCTCAGGTCTCAGAAAAGGAAAATTACTGAGACTTTTTTTTTTAAAGGATATTACAAAAATTGAAGAAAATGGAAACCAGGAAGTCATAACTATAAGGAATTAAGTTAATACTAAGTGGAAACCTGGAGGTAACTGTATTTGTGAAGCTCAACTGCTAGAAGTAAGGAAAAGTATGGATTTGTCTTCACTCGTCTATAAATGCATTGCATTATAAGCAAAGAACAATCAATTAATGTTGAAAGAAATGACAAAGAACTTGCCTTTAAAAGTATCTGAAAAATAGTGTTACTAGAGATGTTAGCAAGTCGTCATATTTCTGATTTGGTAGCAATGTGCTTTGAAAGGACTTCCAGGAAATACCCAACAGGTCTGCACAACAAGGTAAACTTTCCATCAAAGAACACCAAATTGTTTTTAACTTCTAAATTTGATGTAATTTATGACCTTCTGGATGAAATGTAAAATGATGTCATTATGAAGATTAATTTTTAAAAAGGAGAAGATTGCCATTCCTTTTTCACTGATGATATCTGTTAAAAACAGGAGCTTTCATAAAAAAAGCCAGAGGGAGGAGAAATAATAAAAATGAAGGTAGCTGGAAATATTGTAATGAATATAATCCCACAAGGCCCTCTTTTTAAATGTATCATGCTTCATCGCCATTTAGAAATCAAGGATTGAAGGATTAAGGCTATAGAGAGAATAGGAATAAAAATAATGCATTCTGATTTCTATTTAGGACTAAACAATATTTCAGAAGGAATTTTAACCTTTTGTTCTTCACTGGCATCAAGACCTTGAGTATGATCTCTGCTAAATATGATGTTGTGAATTCTTTTCTACGTGAAAAGATCTTTCAGAATTTCCCATGTTGGAGCATTCCTTTCAATGGTCCTTGTAGGAATATTTCAGGCCACTTCTATTCTCATATCACACAATGCTTGCATTTTAGTGGCAAAAATCAACCTTGTGCAGTCAGAGACAATTTTGCTACTTGCTTCATTTGTGAGTGGAATCCAATTTACAGCTCATTAAGGGTGTGAACTGTTAAAACTCTGGCTCTGTTTCTCCTGATGAGTTTAAAAAAATCTCTCTCCCTCTCTTTCTAAATTTCATTGCACATTCTAGCTAAAAACTACTTACGCTTAGCCAGTTAACTTGGCAGCCAAATGAAAAGGGGATGCTATCAGAAACTAGATGTGAGGACTTTCAGCAGAAACTCAAGCTACCATAGCCATTCTGTGGTGGTCATGTAGCCTTGGACCATCTTTCAGTTGCAGTGTAGTTTAAACTGTACTATGATGTTAGCTCCAGTTTGCTGGCTGTGTTTTGGGGTCCATCACTAGTAAATCTGTTTATTTTATTCTGAAATTAAATTATAATCTGAAAAAGTTTTACAAAATAACAGTCAACCTTTATTACCATTTTAATATGTATTATTCAATACATCTTACATCACTGATGACCATGCTGCATTCCTTACAGTGGGCATTTATTATGAAGGTTGTAATAAAGACTTAAACTGTAAAGGGTCATATATTAAAAATAATACTTCATATCTCGATGCACTTTTTCAGCTGAGAATTTCAAACATTTTACAAGTAAATGAGTTTCACAGTCATATGAAAGGTCTGTTTACGTAACCCCCTTTCATAAAACCGAAACTTGAAGTGTCTTGTTTTCATAACATCATTAACTAATTAGAATGAAAGCCTGTGATTTTCCTCATCAAGGACCATGGGACAAGTTAGTAGCCTCGTCAGCTTGCATTTGCCAACCTTTAAAATCCTTAGGTCACTGGAAGAGTTACTGTCAGGCTGATAATACCTGTACAGGCAGGGATCCTTGCAACCCTAGCCCTGTGTCTGCAGGCAGCCACAGGATGCCTCCAGGTCTCAGTCATCTCCCAGTTTAGAGATACAATCCCGGTGAGCAGTGAGAGCAGTGAGTGCAAGACAGCCAAGTGCTAGCTGAACAATCAAGGAAAATAGACTTTTTCTCCACTTTTATTCGTTCTTGTCCTTGCAATTACAAACTCTATTTAAGATTAAGTTTAGTACTCTACAGGGATTTGTATGTCTATGATTGTGAGAAACTGTAATGGTTCTGAAAGCAAAGTAATACTTAATAGTCCATTACAGCTTAAAGGGCTTATCTGTCACTCCGATAAGTGTGCTCCAAGGAAGTGCTCCCTGCACCCAAGAGTTTCCCCAGGGAGATACCAGTAGGTTGCCCAGGGCCGGCCCTAAGGCATAGACAGCCAAGGTACGTACATGTGGACAGCTATTTTGTCCTCATTGTTTGTCAAGAACGAAGAAGAATTACACTCAAAAGCCATGTCACTGCAACAAATTAATCCAGAGAAGTATATTCTGAACTCTCAGGAAGAAACACTGATGATGTCCGCCCTTTCTTATTTTTATTATCATTATTGTGACTTTGGCATTGAAGTCTTTTTTTTTTGTCAATTAATGTACAGCTGGTGCTGCCAGCACAAAACACCCTTCAAAAGGTCATGACAGTTCAGGATATTTCCTGTTCTTGTTTAATTGACCCAAATTTGAAAATGCTAGCTGAAAAAAAAGCATGTTCAATAAGTAATTAAAAGACAGAAAAAAATGCATTGTGATCAATATTATTACGAGTAATGCCAGCTCCATTACAAAACTGATGGCATTAAATACTACTAAAAGGAGTTAATAAACTGCAAAATAGAGTACTAAGTAAAAACTCTGTGGTTTAAAGGTGCAATATTCTTATCATCTGGGAACACCTGGACTTAAGTCAAAACTGGAAATGAATTTGGTAGTCTGTCAATCCATTTCCTAATTCCTAGTCATTTGTTCGTATCACAAAGCCACCAGGCAGGAGTGCGTGATGGGCAGTCCCTTCTCAGAAGTGACTCAGGCCTGGAATAGGAAGGGTTTTAATGTCTGAATTGGAACGTGTTTGCAGCGCGGTATCAAAAGTTTGCAGCAAAATTACTCATGTGTGCCTGGCACTCTCAGCTGAACTCCGTAAGCATTGCTTACTTGCCCTTGGGGAAAGAAAAACAACAGTCCTTGGCACAGTGACTCAAAACTTCCCAGAGGAGATGGTTTAAAATGTCTAGGGACAATATCATGCTCCACGTCGCTCTCATATTTTCTCTCCAGACTGATTAATCTGACATTATATTCTGCACTCCACCTGTCAGAGGAGCTTACTCAACATGTTTTTCTCGCTTGCAGGACAGTATCTTTCCCAGGCTGTAATAGTGAATGTTGGTGTCTTTTACAATAAAAGAAATAGGTCCCAACACATTTTTTTTTGAGAAACACATATAAGCCCCGTCCGCAAGAGAGTATGCAGAGGCCGGGCTCTGGCTCTTAGATGGATGTGATACTTCAGAGCCTCGAATATTTTGCTAAGCTCTGGAGAATATAAAGATTCAAGATGCAAGCTTGTGATTAACCTTTCCTCTTTGCTGTCTTCAGCTATCTCCCTCTCCACTGCACAGCCTTTCTGGCTTGTCATAGTGTATTCAATTCCCTACCCACAGATAAATTCCCAGCTTGAGGATCTAGATGCTCTTTCAGGTACCAGGTCACCACATAGCAGTTGCTGCAGCAAGTAGGTGCCCACATCAGCTATGACAGGGAATTCTTTGCTTTTCCCTTCACAGAGAGAGCACCTCCTTGGCCATATCCTATCCATTATGATCGTGCACTACATTTCCTCTCCCATATGAAATCACTTAACATGTCCACATTGATACATAATGGTTCTGTATTTTTCATGGAAAATATTGACCAGCATTTAGATCCCGGCCTCCAAACGGCTTCAGTGAAGAAGAGTTAAACTCACTTTAAATATTTCTGAAATTCCACATGAGATGGACAGGTGGATAGACAGAAAGTTTTTCCCATGTGGCTGGCAGCTGTATTTTATTAACTGAGGCCAACAGGAATAATAAAAGGTAACAGACTAACTAAATTTTTATTAATTGCATGGCTCTCATGAACTGAAAACTGTGTTAGAGACAGACACTTCTGTAGCCTTTATTTATCTGTGGCTAAGTCATATATTATAAATTAACATTAAGATAAAATTATCCAAGACAGCTTTCCTGAAAAAATGCACATATGAACTGCTGATAAAATAAGCAAAAGGTCCCTTTATATAAAGTCATGTCTCATTTTATATAAACCCTTTATTTTATATGGTGACCTATTTAATAACCAACAACATTCCAGCATTTGAAGAAAAGAATTAAGCTATGCCCGTACAAAGTCTAAAAAGAACCACTCTCCTCAACATATTTCCAATTGTAAATATAATTCCCCGGAAACAAGGTTTAAAATAGCAATGCTGGTTGACTGTAGCGGAACAAACGGTACTATTTAACCCACAGTGTAACTAGCACTTAGCATTAGATATCAATCATGACTTGTGTAATTTTAGGAGTTCTTGTTTTAATTAAGAAAAAAACCCCACTTTTCTGAAGATGATATCTCTTTCTACTATGGTATCCCAGGAAAATGAACTTTATGGGTTCATACTGTCTGTTTGTTACTTCCCTCTGTTACTGTCTGAATCTATTGCTAGTTTTCAGCTAAATTTAGCTGAGACACAGATATCTCAAAGATAAATACTTTGCCCCTGCATCAGATAAGTTTATACCCTGAGCTCAGCAGGTACTTGTCTGGCTGGCACAAGCCAATCTGATTTGCAGAAACAACTTAAAAAAAGGGCACTTTTTACAAGCCATCGAGAGAAAAATTTTTAGGAAGCAACAAGCAGAATACCATGTTGAGAGACATAGTGCTAAGGGTCACACAGCTCTATACAAAACTCAAAAGCTAGCCTTCTCTCTCAGTTCATATTGGGATCCATTCATTCGTCAGAAACAGGAGTTTGATCTGGAGTTGCAAGATGTCCTGCTAATGCTTTGTCCACTCAACAACATAGGGCACTTCCTCCTCATTCCATGTCCTCTTCTACCCGTGTACAGCACCGCTCCATCCAAGTTTCACATGTAAATCTCTGGTATGGATTCATCCCAATCAATCAAAAAAATCCCACACCCCTTTGTACCCTGACTGCTGAAAGATTTGGTTTCAAACTCTAGGCTACCACTACTTCAGTCAAGCAAAAACCTACTTGTAGACAAGTATTTATCTGCTACAAGTTGCCAGTAGTGGGCATTGCCACGCATAAATGGCATCCATAGAACATAAATGTTCAGACCTTGGTTTCCAGTGAAAATATATATATGAGAATCAAGAAGTAATGCTTTACTCATAAAACCAGTATGCCTATGCACAAATGCATCTACGAAACAAAAATGTGAAGGGTTGATATATCTTATGATAGCATAGTGAAGAGTCAGGTAAACAATGACAAATTATACTCATTATGTTTGTGATCTACTTTAAGTTGCAATGTTGGATAGAGTTATGCATATGCTTATTTATAGAGTAGCTTGCACTTACTAAAAGGAAGGAGATGTATACAGCCAGACACTCTACAGTTTGATCATGATAGAAATGCTTAAAAATTCTATGTAAATAAGAAAAAAAAATTGTGGCTAAAAGTACTGAAAAAAACTGCTTGTGTCATCAAATAGTCTTAGTCACACCTGGGTTTTTTTTGATGGAAAAAATATTGATAGGTATACAGTATGAAGTAAAAAAGGAAAACAAGTGCTCCAGTTTTGAGATAATTTCTTACTCGTTTTATATGCTCAGTTGCAAAATCTGTACAAGTGACAAGAAAAAAAAAATAAATAAAACAAAACAGTTTCAAGAAACAGATTTTTAAGATGCTCATCATGAAACAGGAACTATGGAGATTAATGCTAATGCCAATTATTTATTATTTCTTTTAATTATTTCTTTTCATTCTATAGAAATAATCTTCTCAAAGGAAAAAGAAAAGTATCAGATAGCAAACAAAAAAAACCCAATGAACTTGAAATTTTCTTTTTTTAAAACAGCAGAGTCAGTTGAATTTTATGCCTAGTAGTAGTAGTAGTAGTAATAATAATAATAATAATAGATCATAAATCTTCAGGATCTCTTTATATACGATCTATGCACTGTCAGCTGAAGTTAAAATGTATATATATGCAATGGTTCACTATGTGGGTTGAATTCTTAACAAGAAATTTAAAATATATTAAATGCAAGCAAGATGAGAAAGACAGTCCTAGATTTTATTTCTCTCACACCAACAGTCAAACAAACTAATGATATTATGAAAAGTTATTAATTTTAACAAAGTCTGGTGAAATTTGTTTTGAATTCCTGTTTACATTTGTGGAAATATAACAACAGAGGTGCCCATATAAACTTTCCTCTGTCACTGGAAGTCTGAGTTTAATTTCGACCAGAGTTAGGGAGGGGGAACACCTGCTGGGAATAAGCAAAATAGTCAAGAACGTAGACAATTGCTGGGCTTCAGCCATTTCTAGGATTAGTACAGGGCTGTACAGTGAGGCTGTAGCTTAGAGCAGGAACACGAAGAGAGACTAGATGTCAAATGGTGAAGTTGTGAGAAAGAAGCATTTTTCAGCATTAAGGCACTCATATAATGTAAAACAGTTTGAAAACATTTTTTTTCTTAAATCTCAGCACCATTTAAAGAGATTTCCAAACCGAGCATGCAGTGGACAAAGTTGTTCCTGTGTCCAGCTAAAAACACACTACATAAAGTTTCAGAAAAAAAGTAAGGAAAAGTGGGCTTATTTACTGATGTGAAAGACTATTGGTTTCCTGGGACAGTTATACCTTGAGATTATAGATAGCCTAATCAGCAACCATCTTTATGATTCCAAATTTAACATTTGTCTTCTGATTAGTATTTTTTCCTGGCCAGAATCATATTAAATATGTAAATACACATGTTTAAAAACTAAGTTATAGTAATAAATCTACAGCTTTCCTTTTTTTTTTTTTGAGAAATTCTGAAATGTTCAGAGATATTCACCAAGATGATGACAGTGTTCAGAAAGAGAGCTGAATTCGTGACTGCATGCGCCCACTGCATGTGCCATGTAAAGCCCTAAGAAGGAACTCTGCTGTATGGGTAAAAAGGAAAAGGGAGAAGTCCTATATGCTATGAAGTGGCAGAGCAAGGATATATATGGAAATTACTGCTATTAGTGAAAGGGAATTTGCTTGGAGGACTCAAGATGGGAGACACCCAGTGGGAGAGGTCATATGTAGCATGAAACAAAGGTCTCAACTAGGAAAGATGACAAGGACAAGGGTAGATGTGTGTGTTGATGGCATGAGGAAGAGCATTGAGGCTGTGCGTGGCAGCGAGCTCATCAAAAGGTATCATCTGTGACTACAGAAATGGGGAAAAGGATAACCCAACAAAAGGTGGCAGTAGGGTCGGGTTCAGTTCAAGACGAAGACACCTAAATGTAGTAGTCTGTCTGCGTACAGGTGTTTACATGTGAACCAAATGTCTGTGCCCTCTGATTGTCAAAATAGATCTGATATTCACAGTCAATGAAGTTTAAAGGCAACTTGACTCACCCTAAATAAACATCTATATTTTGCTGTCAAGTCGGCGGGTGTAGAGGAGATGGAAAGACAGATGATAGATGCATGCTAGGTGAAATCAAAGCTTTATTTATAGTCTTAAGCCTACTTGTATTTGAAAACTAAGAGATAGGATAAAGGAGGTTGACAGAAAGGGAGGTTTAAGAGTGATGGAGACTGCTGATTGGGATGGATTAGTAATGAAATAAGTGAAATTTGACATATCTGTTCCTAGGAAATTTCAACAGCTGTTTAATTCCCAAATTGGATGAAGAAGTAAATGTTCACTTTTCTCCAGAATGGAAAGTTTCCTAAAATGAATGAAGGAATTTGAAAAATTTAATTACTACATTTCTTAACCAAAAATGAACTTTCTAAAACCTGACATATTTAATAAAATTAAGGCTGAATTACCTTTCAGTATTAAACTACATTTTTTACTGCCTTATGGGACTTGTCATTCTTTTCCACATACTCTCCCAAAGAACAGACTCTGTTAGTAGACTATTCATATAATACACCTGTGATCATGCAAATCCTGTGAATCTGCTATGTAATATGACTTTATAGAAAATGTAGCAAAAGGGGAATCTAGCTCACAGAAACAAAGAGGGCAAAACTATGAATTCTGTAGTACTTGATTATAGATAAAAATTGTTTGAACAATTTTGGTGTGGAAAAAACCCCCAGCATTTAAAAGAAGTATTCTAATTCAGAAAACTCAAATATTTGATTCATATTTACAGCAGGGAAAACACAATTATTTTTTATGAAGTCAAGACTTTCGGGAGGAAATTAGAAATCTGTAAAAAATTCTATTTCATACTGAAGAATTGCCAGCTATTTCTGCTTATTGCTATTATGAAACCTAGATAGGTACCATACAAACAGAGCAAGAGGCAATTCTAGCTTCAAAGACCTACCATCTAAGTAGATCTGACAGAGCAAAAGTCAAAGTAATTTGCTGAAACTCACACAGAAGTTCCATGACAGAGACAGAAATAAAGATCAGCCCTTAAAACCTCTTGACCTACAAAGGGGTTTAGAGCAGTGAGTATCATTAAAGGAAAACAGACAAAGACCACAGCTCGGAGGCAAAGAAAGCTTGACTTGGTAGAGCTTGTCAATCTCTTGGCAAAGGCATGTGAAAATTTTTCCAAGAGGAGGGATGAGCTGGAAGGTTGGTTCAGATTTTGCAAAGAGAAATGAGCAAGCACTGGGATTCGCAGATACAGAAGATAGAGAAAATAAAGAAATTGTATTTGGCAAAGGAGTATTGAAGAGCTGAAAGTGGAAGAGAGGAAATGCCTGGAGTAGAGGGGGCCCTCAATATCGCTAGCCCAGAACATCAGGACTCAAATATTGTATGCTGCTTGGACGTTGTCTGGTGTGGAAACTGCGTGCTGGTGGCAGAACGAAGAAGGAGGATTTAGCAGGATTTGCACTGAAAGGAGAACACAAAAGTTGGGTTGTTCAGAATGAAAACCTGATAGCAGAATCCGATAGGGGTTAAGGACATCATTATGTATCTCAGAGAATCAATACAAGTTTCAGACGTGACAAAACGAATGTCAATGAAAAACACAAGTTATGCAGATAGTGATAAAGAAGCAAGGTAAGTATCATTTCCTATGTAAACACGGATGTCTTTCTAAAATTTTGTATATCTGAGTAAAATGTGCCACAATAAATCATAAAGTGTAACAGGAAAGATGTTTGGCATAAAAAAAAAAAAAATCTATGAACCATAGCTGAAATGCATGTGAAATTCATTCTTGATCTGACATTAAATCTAAACAAAAATTCCAAATCCCCATGTGCTCTAACAAATTTCCTGGTGTTGCACCTTAATGGCAAGGTATAGTAATTTTAAGGCATGTTAGTGATTTTTAAGAACCTTTCCTTCTGCAGGTATTGGATTGAAAAAAAACAAAACCACATTTTTGAACAACCAAACAAACTTAGGAGAAGAGAGGATGTTGCAAGAACAATCTCTGTAAGAATAGAAGATCTCTCCCTAAAGTCTTTTATGCTTCACTTCAAGTACTTTGCATTAATGAGCATTGCATTAAGCAACTCTTCAAAGAACAACATGACTCAGCATACTATAGTAATTCAATAATCCAGTGGTCAAATAACTATAAAATAATGCTGTTTTTTTTAATGCACTGATCTTCATTTTAAATTGTTTCAAACACTGTAGCTTTTTTTTTTTAATATTTCAGTGTTGTGACCTTGGTATACAACAGTTAACAGAAAAAGAAAAAAGAAAAAAAAAAGCTACACACATTTACTCTAAGTAACTCTGTGATATATTATTCCGTAGATATTGGTGGATTTTTCTTCTGCTTTTTCCACTAGTATCCCTTAAGGAGCAGGCAAAGATATAGCTTCATATAAGTAATGTGAGAGATTTATAATGCAAAACTCCTGTGCCCTTGTTTCAGTAACACTTCTGTTGTATTCACTGTAGAATTTACTCTGGGATCTAGCGTTGTCAGTGCCAGAATAAGCATCACAAAATCATTCAGACATGTAATTTCTGATGTCAGAAGAGAACGTCAGAATTACTGCTGAAATAAGGGAAGGATTTTTGGAATATAGCAATCTTTCAAAATGAAGCCATTTATAAAAAAAAACAGGAACATTCCTTACCAAACCACTGACCCTGCATTTCATACAGGCAGCAACTCCTCAGTGACCTCTTTATCAGCCCAAAACGGCACTGAGTTTTCCTTCTGCTAATAGTATTTACATTAACCAAATTAAGGTATTTTGCAAAATTTAAAATAAATCTGATGCACTGCATGAAAACCTATTAATACATTTAAAATATTTAAAACTGCTTTGAATTAATGCACATAGCATGCATGCATTTAATCCTCTATATCTCACAATAATAAAATAATAGCAGTCTTTAGAAAGCATTACTTCTTAACTGGCTAATTGAAATGACACTGAACTACAAAACAATGAAAAAAATCCTCCACAGAAAAACATCTATTACAATACATTTTTACTTTGGATTTATGAAACAATTTTGATGACTGAAACTTTACTGGAGAAAAAATAGAAATTATACTGAATGCACACAAGGTAGTTTGATAAGACCTGTATTATTTAACATCTCTGAATCTGTCAATATAGTAATCTCTCCTGCACAACAGCTACAGCTCCTTTAAGCATCCTCAACAATATTTATGCTTTTACATTTTAAACCATTAACAATGCAGTACCCCCCAAATCCAGTCTTGAACTCTGACAGACACTGATCGCTTCTCTCCTTCCCACACTCTGTTTTATCAGACACTATTTTGTTTAAATTGGCTACTAAATAGCATAGCACTGTACCTTTAAATACAAATCAAACAATATTCATATTCCCACGGTGCTGCTAGTTTCCCTTATGCATTGAATTGCCTGTAGATTAAAAGCTCAGAATCTGAAAAGGGATTCTGTTCTGCAGACCAAAGTTCTCTGTAGGAGATGAGGGAGAGGGTCAGTCCCGGAGTCACACACACAACAGGCAGAAAACACACTTGTGATCCTCAGCTTTGGATAGCATCAGAAAGGGGAATAAAAAGCAGAAACACATGGCACACTGAGAACTGGTATCACTTATGGCTTCTAACCAAAGCAGCAATTAAACACCTTTCATCATTCCCCCAAACGCCGGATTTTTTGTAAGAACTGAGAGAGAGAGACACACACACAAAGGCAAATCCCCTCCAAGCAGCAACGAAAACTTAATAACCTACCATTTTCTTTGCACTCTTCTGGAGGTTTAGCCTTTTTCGCAAGTCGTGGATCCAGCCATGATGTTGTCTTTGTGTTATGGCTGAAAAGAAAAGAGATCACTCTGAGCAGACACATACTGAAAGGAATCAAGTTTATTCCTTAAGAAAAAAGGGTTAGTCCAACAAAATTGCAATCGATACACTTAATTTGCTTACTGGTTCTAAGTAGCCCTGAAGGAGGTGTAAGAGTAATTGTGCAAGGCAGCTGTAAATTTGGCAACCTCAGCTCCCTGTCCTCAAAGCAGCTATTTTTATTAAAATCAACTAGAATGTTGCCAAGTTAACCTCATTGAAAATGCAGAACTCATCCAGAGCAAAAGGAATTTATTACAAATACAGTGTTCTCCCGTTGAACAAGTGCAGGCGACAGGATTCTGTACCATTCTCATAGTTTTCAGCTAGAATTATTTTCATCTTAAACCTGTCCTTTTCATAAATACAGGTTTGTTATTTCTCACCAGCAGCACTGGCAAGGCATAGCAAAAGTGATGCAAATTACAGCGTGCTCGTGCAAAGTCTACATTTCCGGACAGAGTGATTAATGATACTTTGTTTAACAAACCTTTATCTCTCCATATATAATCCTTCTATCGAGATAAAATAGATATGCACAAGCTGAATGAATCATGTGGCTCCTCTCTGTACTCAGAATAGATCTTTGAGGAATCAGCCATCAAATAGTGTTGAGCTGTCACAAACTGTTTTCTGGGAGAATATTTCGCCAAATGAACTGATACTTAGCACCGCTAATGAGATTCAAATCCAGAGCTTTTCAGTGTATACCTTTCTCATAAGCATGTGAATGTGGAGCCAAATATTTTAAACATGTTAATAAAAGACTATAAAGCTGAAAAGGATGTGATCATTACTCCTTTATTTTTTGAGATGCCCTTGCTACAATACCATCATTCAGAGTCACTTCTAAGCCATGTATTATTTATCTGATACATCGGAGGAGGATGCTTGTTCCATACCATTTATATAATACTGAATTATTCAGTTTATTATTAATTTGCTGTGCCAGTTTAAAGTGTACTTAAGACTTCTCTTACAAACTTTAGTATAAGGTGTACAAAACCAGTGGACCTGGTAAAAGATGGAGTAGTATGTGTTTGGCAGCTGCTGAGTTGCTGATTAACTGATAACAGTGGTCCAAACACCACTGGCTCCCCTAAGGAAAAATCAATGCATAGAGCCAGTTCCTTCTCCCACCTTGACTCCCTGTTTAGTCCATGGCAGGTAACTTTTCCTCTGCCTCAATTTCTCTTTCTCTCTATAAACAGAGCGATACTACCTACTTCTCAGCATTATTGTCACGATGTTAACACTTCCTCCACATTTTGGATTGGAAAAAAGGTAGATGAGAGTTATGTATGGCTAAAGCAGCAAGTAAAATGAAAATTGAGGCATTTAAATTCCTATTTTAAGCACGCTCTAGTCCAGAACACCATTCACGACAGGTGAACTTTGAGAGCAGGGATATATTTGCAGAGTATGAAGAACGATAAGCCAAAGGTAAGGCAAATCTGAAATTATGCCAGCAGCCCATGCTTAATTGCAAACGTAACTAAGAGGCTTTCTCTGAAGCTCTGGCTGTTCGTGGTCTGCTGTAGGGTGTATTTTACATCACAGTCACAGCCGAATGGCAGCTTGTGCAGACATACTTGAGCTAGCTTTAAATTAACGAGGGGAGATAGCAGCAGCAGTGCCACCACAGCGGTACGGAGCTCAGCGTGGGCCCATCACCCCAGCATCTACTGAGCTACGTGGGTGCAGGCAGCAGCATGTGCTGAGCTCCACGCTGTCGTGGGCATCCCCTTAGCACTGCCAGAGCACCGAGGGAGCTCGGACAGACCTGTGAAAGCTGCAGCCACATCTCTGAAGTGTGGGCACGTCTGTGCCACAGCCACTCTCTCCCAGCTACTAATTCTGAATGGTTTTAGGGACCCCCACTGGCTGCAGGGACTAAGCTGGATTCACAGACAGTTTCCTATGGCTTTAAAAGAGTAAAATATATATGACTACTTTTAGTAATGTTTGCTGTGGTATAAAGTGGATCTCAAAGCATTTTACAAAGGAAATAAAAACCATCACCCTGCTTTTAAAGCTGGGAACATGTTGTCACAAAGTCATCAAGTGACTGTCCACAGCCACCAACCAAACCAGTGACAGAGCCAGTACTAGAAGCCAACTCTGTTGCAAGGCACCTGGCCAGCATCTTCCTCGCAAGTCCACACAACATCAGAACAAGCCAATTCACCAGCCCTGAAAGTTCCTCTGTGACATTTCTAGAACATGCCCGAGAAATGAGTTTTCAGGCATCCATAAAGACAAGTGCCATGCTGAAAACAAGCCAAATTTAGTATTACTGTTTAAAAATGTGAAATTGTTGAATTACAGCCTCCAAGGCTTTTGTTGAAACTGAGAACAACAACAAGCAAACAGTTACACTTTCCATCAGCATAAATGTGGCTTCCATAAACCCAGAACTGATGTCTTCCAGTTTTGTGCACTGTGGCCATTCTAAACAAAACCATGAAAAAATTTAACAGTCAACAGCTTTTCTAACAGAAGAGTGTTCAGTTTGCAGAGAAACTTCAGAGAATGAAGATGGCATCTCATTGAGATCAGCTCTTACAGCACTCAATCTCCTCTTCCAGTTACTGTCTGTCAAATCCATTCAGCTACTTAGTAAAAACAAAGCTCATCTACAAGGGCTTTTCTCTGTAACAAATTGCATTGCAGTCAGTCTGTGCAGTGGGTGGGTGTCCTGGTTCTAGCTAGAGTAGCGTTAATTTTCTCCGGAAGCTGGGAGGGGACACAGCTGGGATTGCTTACCAATTAGCCAACAGCTAGGATAGCTTACCCAAATTAGCCAAAGGGATATTCCATACCATGTGACATCATGCTCAGTATATAAAGTGGAGACGGTGCCAAAGGGCTTTTTTGCTACTTGGGAGTGAGCTGGGATCCACCATCAGCTATGGTACTGGTAATCATGTACTTAGTATATTCTGTTATTGGTTTTCTCCCCTCTCCGTTTTCTCTTTCTTTGCTGTTCTGTTAAACTGTTTTTATTCCAACCTGTAAGTTTTGCCTTTCTTTTTCTGCCAATTCTCCTCATCCCGCTAGGGAGATGAGGAGCAGGGTAGTGAGTGAGTGGCTGCAAGGTATTTTAGCTGCTGGGTGGGGCTAAACCATGATAGCGGGCAACCAGCTGGCAGGCTGCACACATTGGGTGGTGGTAAATAGCTCCCTTCTAGTCTGGCAACCTGTCACAAGTGGGAGACCCAGGGATAAATATTGGGCCCAATGCTTTTTCATATCTTCATAAGTGATCTGGATGACAGGATTGAGTGTACCCTGATGAAGTGTGATAACACCAAACTGAGTGGGAAAGTGGATACTTTGGAAGGGAGAGCCATCCTGCAGAAAGACCTGGATTGGGTGGAAGAGTGGGCTAACAAGAACCTTAAGAAGTTCAGCAAGGACAAGGGTAAGATCTTGCACCTGGGAAAACATAATCTGGGAGTGCAGCACAGGCTGGGAAGCAGCTCTGTGGAAAGGAACCTGGGGCTCCTGGTGGACAACAAGCTCAATATGAGTGAACAGTGTGCTACAGCGGCAAAGAAAGCCAACAGGATGCTGGGTTGCATCAACAATGCAACATTATCCCACTCTACTCAGTGCTTGTCAGGCCACACCTGGAGTACTGTGTTCAGTTTTCATCCTCACTATACAAAAAAGATGTGGACAGGCTGGAGAGGGTCCAGAGAAGGGCCAGAGTGATCAAAGGACAGGGAAGCTTCCCAGGCAGCTCCTTTTTAGAAGGAGTCACATGGAAAAGATGAAGGGTAATTGGTACAAGTTACTCCTGGGAAGATTCTGATTGGACACGAGAGGAAAATTTTTGACAATGAGAATAACTGGAATAACCTCCCCAGGTAAGTGGTGGATTCCCCAACATTGGACACTTTTAAGATTCAGCTGGACAGGGGCTGGGTCACCTCGTCTAGACTATGATTCTGCCAAGAAAGGTTGGACCAGACGATCCTTGAGGTTCCTTCCAACCTGGTACTCTATGAACTGAAGGAACAAAATACCCTTTGAAAATCATCACTCTCCTCCTTGTCCATCTCCATGCCCGCTCTCTTGCCCCGTCTCTCCACTTTATCATCGCTCCTAAAAATGCATGCTATGTCTTGCAAGGGACTTTAAATGCTTCTAGATAGGTGATCCAGTGGGCAAAAAGCCTCGTTCCTGCTCTGAAGACAGACCCTACTTCAAAAGGGGCAGAACCAACCCCACCTGTCTTCTAACACCTCTACAATACCATCAATGTCCTCTTTAGCACTACATAGTACTGATTACTGGGATCATTTTAGTAACTGGACACACAACACACAAACACTCCTAGAATGAGGACAGACATGGCTACTGCTGTGCCACTCTTAGTGAGAGCGGGAAATACGTACTCCTGCATTACAGCTTAGTGGTTTGGTATGCATGTCTACTTCTGTTCTACACAGGAGGTTTATTTGGCAGGGTACTCTTGCAACCTCCATTGTGCCAGCTTTCAAGTTGTGAGTTTTGGTGAGATGCTGCTCTTGCCATAGCCAGTGCCATGCTAGCACTATCCAGTGTGGTTCAGAGTAACTGCCTGTTACCTGTCTTCCAGTAAGGACTAGAACTGGGATTAGCCAACCATAGGAAAAAGAGGCGGCTTCTTCCCTGCACAGCTAGGGTAGGGCACATTGGGAAAGAGAGGAAGAACAAAAGCATGGTGGTGCCACAGCAGGCAGGGTGCAGGGACATCTCGAGAAAGATGCCACCTGCCCTCTGCCCCAGGGCTCTGTTTGTTCCCTCTTCAACTCTGCAATGGACTAGAATCTGTAAAAGCTAATATTTAGCATCTAAACAATTTTAAATCTAATTTAAAAGAAGCCTTTACAGGAAACCTTTCACACTAGGGAAGAAGACAGAAGGGACAGTAAAATGGCCAAATTAACACCAATGACAAAAGTAACATCAACACATCTGCTTCATGAGCTGTGAACGTTAATGCCTTTTAAGCACTAAAACCTTGTAAAACGTAGAGTGTATGGCACACCTGTCTTACCACTAGGTCTAATCATTGATGTCCATTTGGGAAGTCTTATAGACAGACCAGAAGGAAAAGGGGCTGGGGATTTACAGGTTAATTATGAATGAATTGCAGATGAATAGCAAAGACAGTTGTGGAATAAATGCACAAACAGGCAGTCAGAGCAGTTGTCACTGGCTGAATGAGAGTGAAGTGATGCAATAAAAGCATCCTATGAGAAATACAGCTGTGGATCCACCAGCACTGGCCACTGATTACTCAGCAGTAACCATACCTTATCATTAAAGGGGCAGATTTAGAAGGTCCATCCTTACACAATTTCAATGATCTTGATGACTAGCTAGGATGATTGAGCTAAGAGACAAGTGCTGGCAAATCAACTAGACACATCTGGGTTCTGTCTTAAAGTCAAAAGCAAATACCTAATTTTGGAAACTTTGAAAGCAGTCAGTGAAGGATCCCTTTGGTTTTGCTTCAAGCAGGTGGAGCATGGGAATAGCATAACATTTTAAAAGTAATCCTAATGGGTTACCTATCATACAAAATAGAAATCACTTGTAGGCCTGAAGTGTATTACAACTTTGAAAAATAATATTAAAAAAATGTCACTCAGTAAAGCAGTGGAGCTTAATATTGTAGCTGAAAGTCAATGAAATAATTATTGCTGAACTAGCTTAAATCATCACTCTTTACTGAGTATTTACATCCAGTGGAAACAGTTTATTGTCATCAGAGTCCTCTGGTACCAATTATAGACAATTTTAAACATATATGAAAAAATATTTTTCAGCTGGTTTAAAGAGAGTGAAAGAAAGCTCAGAATACTTCCCAGAAACCCTGACTCAACCCCTTGCTCTTCTCCAGGTTTTCTTTGTAAGTCTGTATATGCCCTAGTTGTCTGTTATCACCACTAGAACCAGGTACCAGGACCACAGCCTCTCTGGAAATCTCACCGGATACTCATCCATATCTTTAGGAAGTGAAAAATATTAGGAATGTGGCTTTTCTTATTTAACAATGTATTATCTTTTTATTATAACTATTTGTTAGACAGTATATTATTTTACTTAAGTTTTGAATATAATGGATTTGTGTTAGGAATCTGTCAGTTTAAAGCACTTTTGACAGATAAAGTTTCTTGCACTAACAAAGCCCTCAGACAACCTCTTGAAACATTTTTGAAGGGAATATAGAAAGTAGTTACTGACAGTAATAGCCTTAATGTCTTTTGAAAACACTGCAAACCTATTTTAAATTGTGACTCTCGCAAGGTATGTAATTTGCATGTTATTGTGAAAGGCATTTCAAAATGGGTATTTACCAATGTGCTGCTTCAGTGTATTTGGGGCCAGCACATATGGGTTTGTTTGGGTTTTTATTGTGAATATATTACGTTCAAGATGGTCCTCAATATAACAGCTTGAGCAAAGGGGAGTATAAGAGGCAGAGAAAAACAAAGTGCACTGTAGGCCACCCAACTTTTAAAATTCTTACTCCTCCCTCCCTTTTGTATGCCTAAGATTTGTAGATCTGCAGAGCTTTTCAGATAGCACAATAATGATTTTCAAGTAATATATTTATAGGGGGACAGTGACAGGAAAATAGAGCACCAAAATGGCAGTTTTGCAATTCATCCTTTGTGGCGTGCTACCCAACCTTCCTGCACACATGTAGGGACAGATAAAAAAGGAAGTTGTCCTCTGGCTACGTCTTGAATGGCAGCAGCTATGACTGCTGGTTTGTGTTGCTTTTCATGCTGTCAATCTGTTAGATGTGCCTGGAGTATGTGGTCCTTAAGAGACACAGACCTGGTAGCTGTGGATGCTGGCCCATCAGCACCAAGTGTTTCTCTCTGCAGTCTACTGGTATCTATCAACCAGATATGGACATGGTCAATTCAGAAGGAATTCAGACTGTTTTTAACTCAAGTCTGGTCTCATGGACTGGGCTCAGGGGTTGGAGACAACTAAGTGCACTCCTACAGATCAACTTTCTTTTAGTTTCATCTGAAAGGAATCCAGTTCATGTACTCTGAAACGTGAACCAAATCACAGTGCACGGACACAACCAGAAGACTTGCTTCAAAAGTGACACAAATTACATACTACCGCAGATATATTTTTGGATATTCGAGGGCAACTTTACTGGTAGAAGCACCTACATTTAGCCAAATTAATTGTGTCCTTATCTTTGGACAGGATGAATCAGGCTCTGGAGGTCATTATCTCTCTCCATTGATCACAGAATGAGTGTTGGCAACTAGTTTCTACTAGATACCTAATGCCATATGGCATGCCAGGTGAGCTGAATCTTCTAGTTCAAAAAATACAAAGGACAAAAATTATAATACCACTACACACATCAGAGGAAAGATGTTGGAAGAGGAATTCTGCAGAGCGAGCAGCAGAGGCCTTTGGGGGAAAGACAAGAAATAAGAAACTGAGGACAGACAACAAGACTTGAGCTGGCAGTTTGACCTGGGTGTCAGCATAGATAAAAACAGCAAGTGAGAGCAAAGGACAACACAGCACTAATACAGACTGAGAATGTCTTTACAACAGCAAAAGGCAAGAGAAGAAAAAAATTCAGCATTCCTCAAATTATTTTCTGTTCTACCATCTCTTCACCCCTAATTAATTTGTCACAAGGCAAGGAAGTGTTCTCAGCAGAAAGAAACCAAGAGAGATTTTTTTTTCTGTTGCCTGTACCACTGTATATCATGTTGAAGTCCAAAGAGTATTAGAGATCTGATCATCGTTATGCTGACCAAAACTGATAAATTCAATACAACATATAAACAAGAAAAAAGAGTCACAGACATCTATGATCATATTTACAAAAGCCCTGATGATTCAGAATTGTCCACACAGTAAAGGCATACTGGTACAAGATGGCTTGTTTCCCAAAGAAGAAGAATCCCATCAGAAGTGAATATTAAAGTAGCATGTGAAAAAAAAAAATCCTTCATCTTAATTGCTGTCTAATTAAAGTAGCAGAAATAACCACACAATGAAAACATGTTGAATTTCAATATTATGCATTGAAACACTGATGATGTAACATGCTGACAGAAGAGCCAAGCTAGCTTATAAGAGATAATCACTGCAGAATATAGAAGTAATCTTGAGCAGCTAGAAGGGTGTACTTCTACCTCAGTACTTTTAGTATCTTCTGGTACAAAAGATAAAGTTATCACATGTAATGGTGTAGCCAGGCTTAACTAACATATCCTCCTTTCTGATGGTGAACTGATGGAGCAACCAGGAATAGCTAAATCATAGAATGGTTAGAGTTGGAAGGGACCTTCAAAGGTCATCTAGTCCAACCCCCCTGCAAGGAGCAGGGACATCCCCAACTAGATCAGGTTGCTCAGAGCCTCATCCAACCCGGCCTTGAACGTTTCCAGGGATGGGGCATCTACTACCTCTCTGGGTAACCTGTTCCAGTGTTCTACAACTCTCATTGTAAAAATTTTTTTCCTAATATCCAATCTAAATCTACCTCCCTCTATTTTAAAACCATTACCCCTCATCCTATCACAACAGGCCCTACTGAACAGGGTCAGGATTTCACTTTTCCATTTTGTGGCTGTACAACTTTTCAGGTAACACCTGAAAGAGCACCAGCTGTATTCAAAAAGTTAACGGCTGTTTTTTACTGTGAAGAGGAGAGTCCTTGGCAGAGGCCTATTTTATAGTTGTTTTGTAGTCTTTTATGGTGCTCTCATAAAAAAGCAGCTTTAACAACTAGAAAAGATATTGCAACAAGTCTAGAAAGCAATGCTGACTATTCTGCTTGCAGAAGTAGGTGTTGAAGTAGGAAGAAACTGAATGTCTGTGAGATGTACTGAAAAGTGGTTTATTAAACCTCATGTGGCCAAATTATCCTAAAAATCATCACCACAAGTCAAAGATGATCCTTTAAAGATGTATTACAAAGATTTGAGTTTATTCTAGACTTTTCTCCACTAACAAAACAATTATTGATGTAGTATAAGCAAAGGAAACTATATGTGCTTTTGAACAGTACAGAGTTAAATAGCTTTTGTTATGGACTATGCAATGTCCTTGAGATTATTCATCAAGGATTAGTTGTAGCTCAGCTTAACAAACTGCAGCTTTTCCTGGTTTAATGTCTTACTCTTCCCATATCCCTAGGTTCTGCTGCCTACAGACGGATAGTGGGCTGGAGAGAGGGGCAAAATAAAATCTGCCTTACTGATTAATAAGTATCATAATGGGTACCCATCTCTACAGACACTCTAAAACATCATGGTGTATGTGACGGAGTTAGAGAGTTGCGTGAGGGTCTTAAAGGCTGACTGCACATTATAGCAGATGCACCAACAGTCTTGGTCCTTTTGTCTTCCCTTCAATGCTGCACTGGGCCAACACAGCAAACATTGATTCCCAGGATCCAGCACAGCCAGTGTCTTCTGACTTTGTGAGGGCAACACGACACTCAAGTCTCTACTGTGTGGTTTGGGAGCAGTTGGCAAGGTGACGTCTGAAGGCTATGGGGAACTGTAGCCTTTCCTTAGCTCTGGGAGAGGGAAAAACTAAAAGTCAGTGATGGCTACAATTTATTTAAGCATGCCAAAACAGGTCACGCTCATGAGTCCTATTTAAAGTAGGAAAGAAGGAGCAGAACTGGCGGGTTTTTTTGGTGGTATTACAACTTTATATATAGTGTTTTAATTATTGCATATTCTCATTAGCGTATGTTCTCAAGGAAAGCAAATGTAGGAGATGAACTCCTATTTGTGTGGTTTGTGCCTGTATTTGAAAACTTGAATTCATACATAAGGGAGACTAGAAACAGCCCAATAAATGTAATTAAGTAGCTCTTCCTGAAAAACAGTGGTAAGTATTATGCAGTAAGAAGGGATCTCTTCCTGTTCTGTCTATGAATGCTAATATAGGTAAATATAAGGTCAAGCACCTATGGCAAAAAAGGGAAAGAAAGGAACAAACAGACCAAGCCAAGCTCATGCTACAACCGTCCTCGGAACCATCCAGTGATTCTAGTATATGATTATTTTTTTTTTTCTTTTTAGATCTTCAGGCAGAGGAAATTCCTTCCAGTGTGCTTTACAAACTGCTAACTGGGCCATTAATGATTAACAAATAAATAATACTGTCTACAGACAGTTGCCTTTCTTCTTATGAAGTCACTCTCTCTCACTGTAAATCTGCCACGTTACTTCTGACGGCGCTTTTGATAAACAGGCTCATGTACAAATTTTCGAGATTAGTTTGAGGTGAATGAATGAAAATGCTGTCATAAAGTCTAAGACCTTTGCATATACCTGTGACAACCTGGAACTTGAGATCACTTACTGCTTGAAGTCCTTCGGGTTTAAAGGCACAATTCACATGAGTCTCAAATTAAAGCAATAAAAGATGCTGCCTAGTATGACTTTTTTTTTCACCCATTGTGATGTACACTTTAAAAATGTTTGGTTTTCATCTATTATTTAATAATGTAGTACAATCTTTATTACTGTTCAGGGAGATGTTGTTAGACAAATAGGTTTTTGTTGTCTTTTTATCTTTCCGTTTTTTGCGAAAGCGAATGGAGTCTCTTCATGCCATTAACTAAAGTGACTTGTAAACAAAGAGGCAATTTAACAGCATCCCCACAGCATTACATTCCTACTTAACCCTGTGAAGACTGTGCAATGTGAAAACTCAGACGATCAAAGAGTTGTTCCCTTGCTAGGATTCTAGTAAATAATGTTATTTTTACAGATATGTAATTGCACTTTTTGGCAATTACATTATCCAGGAATATAATCTCAAAGGCAAGGAGCCCTTATAACAGTTGTTCTATCCAGTCTTCGCCTCTGATTGATTTCTCTGCTTTACATAACATTCATTTAGGCTAAGTGAATGATAAGCATTGTCAGAACTGCAGTGTAAACCAGAGCATTTCCAGGAAAGGAAGTAAACTGTAACATCAAAGGAACTTGTGGAACGGAATGTCTGCTCTGTAGAGCAGCAGGGTTATTTGCATTCACTGTATTTGTTACAAAATATACATTTATTTTCTATTAAATTGCCTGCTGCAGTATTTACCACTGTCACAGTTTGGTGTGTTAGTGACCTACCTATCATCCCGTCCCCCACCCCCCAAAAGTACCTCAGGGTTTTGTTACAACACGTAAAATGAAAGTGCCACAGAATTCAGTCTGCTCTCTGTCAGAGCATTCAGTATGTGCAGAAAAATTAAATTTGGGAGTGAGGTATAAAGGAAACAAGGGTTTGAGCTAGCCCTGAGGTCATCCTAGTTCTTCTTTGCTCACTTGGGCAAAGTTACTATAATTAGCCTTTTTCTAGAATAAGCATATTTTTGCCCTTTCAGCAAAGGCACTTATGTTTTAATAGTTACTGCTCTTCCCAGCCTTGTATATGCCAGAAGCTATTGTTGGTCATGCCAATACTAATGAAAAATCACATGCACAAACTGTATTCTTATCATTTGTTTACACTTCATGTGATAGTCATAACATTTTACATGAAATAAAAGACATAAAGCAGAAGTGATAGCACCAAATGTTATTTTTACCTAGCAATGATTAGAGTAATGGCTAACACCCCAAATTGTGTGAGCCAGTTCCTTAAAGCAAACATAAATGCTACCGCTACCTCGGCTGTAGTGTTCTGCTGATGAAGGTGTTGGTTTTTCCTTTCTCTCTTTTTTTTTTTTTTTTTTTTTTTTTTTTTTTGTGGAACATGAGCTTATATGAACTCACTTATTTGCTGTGCTTTTATTCTGGTAACACGTATTAATGACAACACTTAGAGAAGGAAGAACTTTCATATCCATTTGTTCAATTAGCAACAGGTATATATAGCCTATCAACAGGAAAAACCTTCTATACATAATTAATTATCCTTATTGTCCACTCATTTTAAAAATTACTTCTAATATAGTGTGGCCTCCCTCTACTATTAACTAGCTAGTTTTTAGTCTGTCTATCTTTCTTTCCTAAAATTGGCAGAAACCTCAACCATCTCCACCTCTGTCCACATAAGGAAAGAAGAACTCCACGATTGTGCTACTCTCCCATAAACACCAGAACAGTAGAAAAGCCTTGCTTCCAACAGAAGAAACAACAGCTTTAATTGCTGCCATCCAAGTGCTAAACAGTCCAGTTGCCTATCTTAAAAACCAGTATTCTTCAACGTAAGTCAGTAATGCAGAGATTGCCACCAGCTCTCAGGAGCCTTGACAGCCAGAATATTCTTGCTGTAATGAGGAGTGCAATGCTCCACTCCACCATACAAACCATTTCCCCACTCAGTTAAATATGATACAGCTATCAGAAAGAGAAGAAATAAGACTCACTCAATAAAGTAGACTTCCCCCTTTTCTGTATAAGCCATTTCCCAGTTATCAGGCAGTGGGCCCAAGTCATCATTCTCTTCAGGTTTAGTCTGCTTTGTTACTTCCATATCCTCTTTTGCTTCTTCAGGCTGAGTATATCCTGGTGCAGGACAAGGCTGAGTGGAAGATACCTCACCCGAGATACCTGTACTCTTCTCTTCATGTTCACTTGATTCTACAAGAGAAAAAAAAATTACAGGTTTTGGATATCCAAGTTAACGCTGGAGAATTTACCACGCGCAAGTCTCCAAGCAATATTCTATGAACTGCAAGTCTTGAAATAAAGAGAAAAATTCTGCTGGGTTTACACAAGGGCCCTTCTGATGATGCATTTTATCTGGAACACAAGAAAATAAATTAAAAAAATAAAACTAAACTGAAACAAGAAATTAATAAAGAAAGAAACAAACCGAAGAGTTCTGGATCATTCTGTTCCAGGAGTCCTTCCAGAACAGCAGTTAGTGCTGAGCAGAAGGCAGTTTCATATCCAGCAGCGCTACTGTCTTGTGTCTTAACTTTTTAAACTATACACCCATAAAGCAAGTACCCTGCTGTTTTAATGCAGACAAGAGGTCCTTTTCAATTAAAAAAGTATATATGCTAATTACTTTGCCTATATCTGTACATCAAAGAAATCAAGATGATATCTGTCAACTCATAACAATATATTAACTGTATAGAAAGTGGTTGTGATCTCATTACTGATATAACCTCTGGGAGCCAAATGCTTCCTATATCCACTGTGTTTGTGTCTCACTGTGACCAAGAACATATTCAGGAAGGAGTCTGCATTTCCTACGTCTTTTTCTGTACTTGATCTTTCACTTTTATTGATTTTACTTTCCATAAGGTCAGAAATTTAAAAAATGTGGTTTCCAGCAGTATCTCTGCCACTATCAGTTCCCACAGTCCAGTCCACATACTTTTAGATAAATAAGTGCAGCAGAATATAGTGATACTTCTTAAAACATCCGCTGAACACAAACATAAGACAAAACCACAAAAATAACTTAAAAAAATCAGCTAAATAGGGACGAGGTGTGCGATATTAGGAGTCTACATGTGCCTCATACACATTGTTGGACACTTGTCTCCGCACTTAAGAGACGACACGTTCATTTGCATGAATCAGTATCAAGTAGCAGGGCTTCCATGCAAACAGCTTTTGACAGTGGAGAAAACACAATCTTTTCTTGACTGCTACTAGCTCAAATGGAGGGCGCTTGAGAGAACTTGTCCTACTAAAGAAAGAGATTCCTTCATCCTTGAAGGTGAATAAATTTGGTTGACTGGTCTATTAGGTATTTATTTGTAAGCTGTGTTTTATCACATGGTCTATCTAGGAATTATTTCTTGAAAATATGTAGCAGGAACCTGTTGCCTCAGTGGACAACAGAAGCTCTCATCCTTGGATCCTATTTTTTGGTGGCACTTAAATGAAGCCTGATCTCACTGAAAATCTAGTCAGATATCTACTTTTGGCCAAACGAACTGCAACTAAAATAAATTAACAATTTTAATATATCGACTGAATCTCCACTGACTATGATGACCAGTCAGATGGCTGAAACGACCCTACATGTTAAGTTAGGTAAACCAAATTCAGTCCTGCTTAGGCTACTCACTCAGCTTCTAGATAGTTAAAATGAGGGGAGATGAATCTCAGACCTAGTGAGCATGGCTTTTATATTAGCTTATGTAAAGGGTAATGACATAAGCTCACCAGAAGATATAAATCGCAAGGACACAGACAATGAATATTAGAGGAGAACTGAGAACAAACTGTGAACTTGTACACCATTATTTAACCAAAATGATACATATTTGGTGCAACAGAGACTAGATTGAGACTACTACAGCTTGTTCATAAAGATACATAAGGAATGAAAGTATGTATGGTTTTGTGTCATCAAAAATGTGTATACACTTGCTCTGAGTAATACTATATAGACTATATTGAAGTCTGTGGATAACTATAAAAAAGAAAGGGAAAAATATGTTTTTAAAAGAAGTCAACAATGGAGCCTACAATAAAGTTCAAGAATATGACAATTTCTTAAATGAACTAACAGTGCATCCAGAACACAGAACTATGCAGATGTTTTTGTGAAACCTGTAGGAGGTGGAAGACCTGGGTGAAATGATCCAATTCGTGATGCTTAGGACAGCAAGAAAGAAAAGCAACAAAAAATTAACAATGGTCTTAAAAACTGTGAATTTGCCCATATACAAACTCTCAGAATTAATTAATCACAGCAAGCAACAGTAAGGGAAGAGGAGTTCAGGAGAATTGGTAAAGATTAAATAAACAATACTAAGAGTGCAAGCACAAATTGTTCTAATAAAAAAGAAAAATAGTAAGTACAATCAGAGATCATTTTCATTAAGTCATGACTTTTCAGTGGTCTGCTACTTCATAGAGAATTGTACAAAAGGTGAAAACTAGATTAAATTGTTAAGGATGAACACAGGAAAACAATAAGGGCATGTGAGAGCAAAGCAGAACAGTCAGTCTAGAAAATTACTGTCAGGGACATTAGCAGTGACAAAAAAAACCTTTATTTGAGTGCATTAATAATAAGACCAAAAGCAGGCTAATTCCACTATGTGGGAAGGAAGGAAAGCTAATAATATATGATGCATAAAAACCCAAAGCATTTAGCACTCTTCTTGCTTCAGTCACTACTGCAAAAAGATTACCTGTGATTAAATGACTAACATAATTAATGTCAGCAATGGGGCTAAAGAACTTGGAGTGGGCAGATAACAGGCCAGGTACAACTTAGATGAAGCAGCCATTCTCAATTGGCGGAATCTGATGAAATGAAACCTAGGCTATGAGCAAACCAATGAAGCAGACTCATGGCTAGTAATGGCTATTCCTCTGAGACTTCATGGAGAAAAGAAACTTGGAAAAGACAGACACAGTTCTGGTTTCAGGAAAGTATCTGTGATTTAGATTTTTAGATAGTTTTCTATTCTTAATTTCTGAGTACTGAAGTTCCCTTTGAAATAATTGGCCTAATTAGATCATTATGTTGTTTTGTAAAAAGGGAGGACTCACGAAACTGCAACTTAACTTCTTTCTATTTTTAATTCCTAGAAGGATGTTGGGACCAGCAATCAAACCACTTACATGTAAGCTCTTCAAAGGTGGTAAATAATTGTCAAGATTTTTTCAGGAAGAAATTGTGCCAAACTAATCTTTTTTTTTTTTTTTTTTTTTTTTTTCATGACAGAGTAACAGGTGCTGTTCCTTGGGGGAAATGGTAGATATAGCTTTCATGATCTTAAAAAAAAAGACTTTTGACACTGAATAGAATAATGTGGAAAAAAAATAGGTCCTGTTTTGAACAGGGTGATGGTCTATAGCTCTAGTCATGTGCAGCTCATGCTGCTGAATCTTAACTCATACTTGAAATACATGGTATTACAATCATTTTATGCTGTTTGGAAATGTGAATTTGCCTGTGGGAAGAAATGAATTAGCAAGAGACACAAACACAAGTTTTGCTTAGTTGCAACCTACAGCAGAGCAGTAACGATCCCAGGGGAGCTGAAGTCATCTCCTGCTTATGTGGTACTCCTAATCCCCCACCACCCCCACCCCACCTTGGCTTTCCAAAATACGTAGTATCTGTCTTCTGCAAAATGCCACAAGCAGTACAAATATAACATGGGGAGCAAATGCCTAGGTAGAATTCCTAGTAAAAATACAATGGAGGTATGGGGAAAGCATGGAAAGATTGAAACCCAGCTGTTTTTAGACTTGAGGAGAAAGGACTGATGGATAGCGGAAGCATTTTCAAATACGTAGAAGTTTTCTGCTAGGCAAAGAAGATATATGGTCTTTACTTCCCCTGAGGACAGGACAATGTAATTGCTGATAAATTCTTTGGGTTTTTTTTTTTGTTCTTATCTCTGCAAAGCAAAAGTAAGTTCTCATCTGTCTCAAGCATCATTAAGATCTGTGAGTTTTATTCCTGAGGCTACCTGCAGTCTTGACCACATTTCTTCTGTAGGAAGGATGCTGTACAGATTAAACTGAAAATAAGGCATAAAGCCACATGGTACATATGACTGCAGTAGAACAAATAAATTTGGAGCACAAATGCATCACACACAATGGTTAATTATCGATCAATTGGTCTGATAGAGCACATACGTGGTGACATTTCTGTGCACTGAGATTTTACCATGATATTTGTAATACATGTTCTTTCTCAAGATTTTATTTTCAGCAGATCTCATGGGGTCAGATTCTTGATTTTCAATAACTATATTAACAAATAGAAAGAAGAAAAAATATGGAAATTAAACCTTGAGGATTAGAAGAAATACAGGCTTGTCTAAGACACAGATTGCTGTCAAAATATAGTGGGGGAAAAAAGGAACCTAATGCTTATTTAACAACTGAGGAATATAATTATTTTAAAGCCAATCTCATGAATTATTAATTCCTGGATTATTACCTTTTAATAGCTTACTTTGATAATGGAGAAGGCATCATGATGACTAAAGCCCAAGCAATTAAGGTAGAATTGCCTAATGCCATTTAATAGCATTAAGGACATCCCAGTCACACCTACCTGGAATACAGCCCTACAGTGTCATCTTATGTTTTGTTACATGCATCTATCACTCACATACTCCAGGTAAGGTAGACATTTACCTCAGTGGTTTTTTTTCTGCTAATATATATCCTTACATAATTTTTGACCTGATAAAAACCAGTTCTGCTTAAAAACTAGCAGTGTCTTAAACGTACAAATAATGTTTGAAATACTACAGTAATACACTGTAAGCACAAATACTTATCTTCAGACAATATATGATATTAAAAAAAATCCTAAAATGGTACCATAATATGTGTCCAGAGGTATTTTTGTCACTAACAACACAATCAATTGACTTTACATCAAGTGAAATAGCCTACTCGAGCTGCTGTTTCGCTACAAAACGAGGTCCAGTTTTCAAAAGCAGTTTAGCATAGTATCTCAAGAGTGAGTGTCCTGGCAAGTGACAGAATAGGCACCAGAAAAGCACCAGCAAGTTATTGCATATGTGGAATGCAAAGAATTTTGAGAACAAGATGATATGTATGTTAAAAATACCTACTTATCATTAAACACTGTAAGTTCATCTCTGTAGTACTCCAACTCCAAATACCAGCAGTTAAAACATTACTGGTTGATATGGCATATTCTCTATACAGTTCTTAGACAATATGGTGACCATTTAAAAAAAAAAAATAGTTATGCTGTGAGAGTCTCAGAATTTGAGCCTTCATCAATGCTGTTTCTTACATTTTAAATAGTTTTTATTATTTACAGTCTGAATCTTGAAAAAATAGCTATTATTTTCTTCCAAAAGAAACAACTCAGATGACCTAGCAATATCATCAGAGAACAAATTAAAGGAAATATTATTAAATATTAATTTATGGAGAGGTTTTAGCAACTCTAAAGGAAAATATTGCAGCTTTATATACCCTTGTTGTACTTAAATGATTTTTTTTTTTAAATTCTGCACAGGAAACAGTCCCTCTAGTTTAAATAACTGTTGGATACAAGAGTAGTGTAACACATGTTTGTCGAGCTATGTGCATCTATTTTCTCGCAAAAATATCACTCTGTAGCCTTGGAACTGATCCTTTTTCCACAGAGCTGTAGCCATACTTGAGTTTTGGTGCTTTTCATGGAGACACTGTTCCCACCAACCACTAACAATAAGAACTAGGGACTGATGTGGGGGAAGCAAAACAGGAGACATGGAGACTGGGTGAGCATGGGGTATTCTGTAGGTCATAGGTTGTGACCTAGCTGTGATAAATTGAGTTTAGAGAACACATCTACCACAGAAATATCAATAGATATAAACTTTTGTATTTTGTAAAATCTCACGGCTCTTGAATGCTGTGTGTGTTATTTTCATGCCTCTGGCTGTCTTTGCTGTGTAATAATAAAAGAATAAGCTCAACCTGTTGCCTGGGACTACTGCACCTTGCGTGGTGATTGACAGCACTGGGACTCCAGCCTTTTGCTTCATTATCAACCTAAGGCATGGAATGATCATTCTGAAACTCTGTGTCATATCTTATCCCTCAATTAATTTGAGGCTGCCAGAACTTTCATTCTCTGGGTGCAACTTATCAGTGCTCAAGTAATGTCAGAATAATGCACATACATAAGCATTCTTTCAATCTTAGAGTGGTTCTTCTGGAGTTTGGATGATAAACACTTAATCAGTCAGAAGTGTGAAGCAAATGTGACAAGACCAACACAGCGTCAAATCATGATGGTGATTGTGAAGACTCACTTAATTCTCCGCAGACCTGAACAGCAACAGCAGTGAAAACTGATTGTCTGACAAGCAGGTTGCAATTTGACCACAAGTCTTTTTTTGTCAAAGCATCAATCTTGCAAAAATTGTTCATTTGAATGCAGTGACCATCAGGAAAGGCTTCTCGGGTTGAAGATGTCTCACCCAAACCAGTGAATAGCAAAGACCCAACCCAGAGCAGCCAAAAGTCCAGTAATGTGCACAATTGCACTAGGTGTGAGAAACTCAGCGCTAACTCTAGACTTGGCCATCTTAACAGCTAATCTATAAATTGTCTCTCATATGCTGCTTGGCAAATAGTAGAACTCTTCATTTAAATTTAGCGATCCAGGCTTCCGTGTATCTGTAGGCTGAATTAAGCATTCTAGATTGTAGAGATGATATCCTAAAATGGGTATCTAAAATAGCTATGCTCTCTTACTCTTTGGAATTGCCTCTTTCTCCTGACTATATAGATAGAGCAGAGACAAGTAGCTTAAACAAAAAGTAAGGCATTTAGGCATATAATTTACTAAAGTTGATTGAGATAAATCCCATCTCCCAACTAATACTACTGCGTCCTGAGATAGTTTGATCCAAGATGAAGGACTGAGAATGCTCAAATCTAAAATGGCCAAAACCCTCATCCCAAACAAGTGAGGAGGCTCCCTGTCGGGTTATGGGCTGAGGACAGGTGACAAAAATCAGAAAGAACAAACACATTGGACAGCACAAATTAACAAGACAATTATGGAGCACACTTGAAGATCTCCAGTCTGTCCAAATACAACTGTCCAAGGGAAATCTGATGGCCTATGAAGCAAGGTATGTGGAAGTGAATTAATGAAAAATTGATTCCTACTAATAAAGCTCAACAGATGCACAGATTATCTCAATGGACACTGAAAAGTGGTCTGACAAATCAGACCAAAAGCACAAAGATCTCTGCAAGTAAAAATGTCATCTACTGGTCTGATAAAGACAGGTTTATTTTCTTCAGATTCATCTTAGATGTTATTATTTCAACCTAGAAGTCCCAAGTTTTACAGCAGTCCTTTGTCTTACCAGCACTCTTATACCTTTGGCAGTTAATAAGTCATTAAGTTGCTAAGCATCTATTAAAAAAATGTATCCATATTTCAGATGTCCCAAGAGTTTTATATTTAATAAAAGTCACCTCTTAGAAGTGAAGCCTTTAAAATGGAACACACTTTGTAAAGGAAGTGGAAATCACAAATATCCTGTCTTGGTTGCTTCATTATAAAAAACTGGATTGCTCCCTCCATCAAGAGTTTTTTCTTAAAAAAAAAAAAAAAAGAAAAAAAACCCCCATATTCTGGTTTTCCTGATTGCTCAAAGACACAAACTACAAACGTACACATATTTCAGAGGTAGCTAAGACTCTGTCAGCTCGCAGAGAAAATGACTGCAGTAACAGGGTCCGTGGGAGCTACGCTGCCCAACAAAGGCGACACAGCATGTATGTACAGAGCTGCTTTGCTACAATCCCTGAAGTCCTCAATCAGTGTAACCGAATAACAAAACCCTGTTTATGAAACCATGAGACCCAACACAGGCACCGCTTGTTCTGCTGGCCACACCTACAGGAATTACTTTCTGGGGGGCAAGGAGGGGGAGAAGGGGGGCTGTCTTACACTGATTCTCATGTATTTCATTTTTTTAACACAGCACATGCCAGCGACTGTTTCTTGGGTGCTGCCTACTCATCGTTCACATTGAATTTGCCTGGAAGAAACAAATTGTAAGTATACAATGCAACGAGAAAAGCAGGTAAACGTTGCCTCTTGATCCAGTTTGAGCTGAAATATATTGCCCTGGAAACCACTCCTCAGCAATGGTCTGTTATGTGACACATTTTGAATAACTGCAAAGAACGATCTTTCTAATGATTTCTACAATACACATCAGAGACCAAATCCTGCCTTTGCCTCTTTCGCTATGGAAGTATCCTGGCAACAGAGCCAGTGCTGATGTTTTATGTAAGGATTCCTAAGGCTCCATCCTCTTCTGCTTAGCTGTGTAGGAAAGGCACTAAGCATCAGGGCATTGCCTATGAGAAGATGCAATGTTGTGTGGAAGGGACAAGCAAGGCTCCTACTGCGTGTGATGGCAGTGGCCAGGGAGTAATGCTGCAGCCCCTTGGCGAGCTGGGAGAGAAGAGCGAGACCCACTCTCACCCCATGCTCTCTGCCAGCCTTCTTGTACACAGGGATGGACTCTGCACAAGGATTTGCTCTTACGTGTAATGTTAGGCAACAACTACAGAAAAGCATGTGGCAAATACATCCTTGATGGGAAGATATTCAATTTGATATACTTTCTAATGCAGGAGGGAGGAAAAAAAAAAAACAAATACATAATCTGCAGTATTAAAATCCTTTTTACAGTGCTTAGAATATCAGATAATGGATTTTTTTTTGTTTGTTTCACATTAACCTATACATTCAGAGAACTTGCAATATTCCCTTTTATCTTCTCATCCATATGATTGTCACTACAGATTTCTACTTCAATAATTTGTTTCTGAATTTCTAAGTTCACCAAAAAAGATTTATAGAGTTATTTCTCAGAGAGATATAGAAGTCTGAATTCTTTAATTTCCTACTTGAACAAAAAAAAAAAAATAATCTCTTAAATGGCATTTCAGAATAAAAATGATTAAGTACTGTAAAATGATGACTCTTGCTGAAATGTTGAAGGGGAAGCTGATTACCTGCTTGGGAAAAGGCTGAAGTGTTCTCACTCAGGATACCAGTCAGTATCTTAAGCCTCTTTTTTTTTTCTGAAGACCTATGATCCAAGGGGTAAAACAACAGCTGCCTTTTAGGACTAGACATCTGAAACCTTTATCAGCCCTGTAACATTGCTTAAAAACATCCTTCCTGATAGTATTGCCAGCAAAGTTTCATTGGCACTGCCACAAATTTGTCAATATGATAAGAACTTTACTCTTACCCAGTATTGCCAAGATTTCCTAACAATTTACAAAAGTTCACTTTATAATGCAGTGAACTGTCTGGTGAGTACCACCGTTTGAGAACAAGGAGACCTGAAACAGAGAGTCTGGATTCATTTGACCAAACTACAGTTCTCTAGACTCCCTCTACAGTCAATGGAGAGAAACAGGCATTTGTGATTGATTTCTAACCTAGAACCCAAAACAAATGACATGAACTGCATTCAGAAAGTAGATATTTTTCTCTTTGGTCTATAAAGAGTGTTCAGTGTGACTAGTTCAGAGACAGATATCTTTATGGTAGCTGAGGTAAGTGAGATGACTTCCCAAAATGGAGGTTAAGTAATTTGGTTTAGGCTTAGAGAAACCCTGTTATTCAGGATTCCTGGCTTTCAGTCCTGCAAGAACATCCTTACCTGAACATGCATATTCTCACTGCAGAAGGAGGTAACTGAGGACCCTGTGAATAACAGAAACGCATTGAAAAGTAAGAAGGAAGAACAGACCTGGTGTTACTGTCACGTCATTTCCATTGACCACAGGCCTTTCTTCCTCTTCTTCCTCCGGTGGTTCGATACCCGTCTTCTCCATATTGCTCACAGACTTATTCCTTTTACGTTTGCCTTCAGCCCCGGGAGTGGCACCTGGGAGGATCTGATCTGTTACATTTAACAGCAATGGAGCTGGTTCTGCTGGAGGTTTCGGAGTGCCGTAATAGTTGTCTGGAAAGAAAATAAAAAGAATAACACATAATTTTTCAGAAAAAAATCTGCTGCTCCTCATTCTTTTGGCTTAGATTACTGGGATTATGTGAGGTAGGATCTGGTCCATCAGCCAATATGAAGATTAGTTCAAAATATTTTCTGCAAAGACAAATATTCATCTTTCATGAAATGGTGAATAATTTGGTTGGTGGTAGCACTAGTGATCAAATCATGCTTAGAAGTATGTACCACATTAACACTTCCTGAAATTTTACCAGGGTAAATTAACATTTCTCTGATCCAAATATCTGACAAATAGGCAGCACACTGGAGCTATTTTCTTACTTCAAATCACTGGTTAGGGAAAATTAGTTTTATAATATTTATGCCACAATAAAAGAGTTCCTGAAGGCTCAAAAGAATCATAAAAGTAAGTCTTGGCTATTCACTATGTTATGTCATTTTCACACACCTCAAATTCCCTCACCTGCTTAGAAAGTAAAGAATCGTTCAATGATACAGAGATTTGCAGTTTTCAGTAACGCCTGCTCTATCTCATTTTTTGTTATTTGTCAATTTTTTTGCTATTCATGAGCAAAGCTCCAGACTGTAATAGTTAATGCTAATATATTTTCAAAGAAAGTTGAAACCTTATGCGTTAGGGCTTAAAATTATCTCAAAGTACTAGGAAATTCTGAGAAGACTTAAGGTGGCTGACAGATTACCTTCTATTTGTCTCTCATGAAATTTCTGGCAACTTCTCCTTAATCATCTACTTTCTGTCAGAAGGGTTATTAGATTAGATGGACCATGGTCTGATCTTATCTATCAATATCTGTAGGTTTGCATTTCTAGCACATGTCGTCCTGAAACTGGTTTCTTACTGATACTTCAAAATTATCTTTAAAAATATGATTACAAGTAAAATATTAAAACAATTAAATGAAAGAATTTAAAATATTAGAAGCAAACATAAAGAGTAATATAAGACATAAAGATAAAAGCATGCTATTTATGCAGAGTTATCTTTTTTCATCTGAAGGCTGCATTGAAGGGCAGTGAACATGACGCCATACAAATACATTTGCAGTAGTTAGTATGGAAAACTAAAAATACTGTCCAGCTCTGATAAACTTTTCCAAAGAAAAAAGCATTTATGTAAAGATACTGATTTGCTGAATATATTTGTAGACCATATTACCATTTAAAAATTCTTATTCCACAATTTAGGGCTTCTGCATGATCAAATAATACTAGCAGCTGGCAAACATTATTTTAACCACATATGAGCGTGACACAGATAAAGAAATATGTTATATCTGCACAGTAAACCATCATAAGATGCATTTTGCAGGCAGAGTAAAAAATATTTCTGTTACTAGTATTTCTGTGTGTTTCCCATGAATTACAATGTTCAGCCACATGACCACCAGGTAAGTAATTGAGCAGTCTTACAACTACTGATTACTCTATGAATTTTTTGCAGTGGTTTAGCAAAACATTATTCATAACAGATGTTTCTGTAATTGTAATACACTAGAAAAATTTACTGTGTTAAACAACCCTCATACTCACTCTGGGCAACCCTCGTACTCACTCTGGGGTGATAGAATGATAAACTGGCTCACTGAAGATTTTCTTTTGATTTTATGAGATGGCAGCGGGTTTAACAGAGTCCCAGTGTCAGTAGGGCAATGAGTTAGGAGTTGTGCCTTTGTATGGCTGTCTGTGACCTGCCCTCCCACAGCCTGCAGATCTCCGAATCCCAGGGTTAAAGCAGGGGAGCAGGATTTGGGGTTTAAGTGAGGAAGGGAAATCTACATTGATCCATTCACAAAACTGTATCTTCAAAATATGTCAAAACCAGATCTGGTCGCAGTCAAACTTCTTAGCTCTGACAGTGCAGGGTATTTTGAGAGCACCTGAAAGCCAACAGTCTGGAAGGCAGTGCTCAGCTGGAAGTCTACTTTTGTATTTCCTTAAGAGCATGATACTTTTATTGGTGAGCAATACTACATATTTTAAAAAAAGAATTCCTCAATTTAAAAAATTCCTCCCTGACCTAAGCCATTTTACCAGTCTGAAAGTTAATCAGTGCCACAGATGCCATAAGCTTCACAAAACTTGTGAACTATGCACTGATTTCCACTGATTTCATAAATATCAGCACACAAATCCCAGGATTACAGAACCAGTGTGAAACAAACTGTGAAACTAAAAGTGCAGTACTTTGGCTTTTTTCCTTTGTTCTTAGTCTTGCCATTGTCTCACAATATCAAATGCAATGCAGTAATCAGCAGTAATGTTAATATCTTGAATAGTAGATAAGATGTTTTAAATGAAGGACATATTCTATTTTTGGATATTAAACACTTTTCCACTTGGACTGACTGTATGCATTAGTGGGAGACAGAGACAAAAATCATAACAAAGACATTTCTATTAATATCACATATATAAAAATACAAGAAACAAAAATGCACATTAAAGATTAGGAACCAAAGAGGATTTAACTCTTTCAGTTTCAAACTGAAAATGCAGTATAATTTCCAACTTCTGTCCTCTAACATAACATGTAATATGATTTATGATCCAGTAACCACTGATTTAAAAGTGAGTTTTGCTCTATCAGTTGCTATCTATCTATCCTTAATTCAAATATATGCACAAGCAGAGCAAATTAAAAATAAGAAACTGGTCTACATTGACAAAGTCATTGCATCATAAAAATGATGAAAAGATACCATACAGTTCTAAAGGAAAAAAATGCACAGGATGAGAGACCTAGCCTTTTAAATGGAACAGCAATCCTCCATTAAAGAAAAATTAGAATCAATGTAAACTGTATATTCTATCAAAAAGAGTTTCTCGATGTCTTGAAATTCCTTGCCTAAGCCTTAGAAATTAGCATTAGAGCTAAGGGGAGACTCTTTCATAAAGCTTCAGCAACAGTCATATCTAGGCATAATGTAGAGACTAAATGTTTAAACATCATAACTTTTGTTGCAATGATGTTTGGAAAATCTCTGATAAAACCAGCTCTTTTTCATCTTGCCTGAGCAAAGAACAGGGCTGGTTCAAGATGTTACTGTTGAAACACTAATCATAAGGTACTGAAATTCAGCTTCCTGTGGGTACAAAAAGCAGACCAAATAAATAATTTCAGTTCTGTTTATTTTTTTAAAATGAATTAATAAAGGAAAAAAGAAAGCTTAATAAAAGAAAACATAAATCCCATGCTCATTGGCAGTCAAAAAACTCAGTAGTTAGGAGCTTTAAAAAAAACGAATGGAGCACAAAACAGAAAACACCTTTATAGCACCATACAAAACCACATAGTACCCTCCCTTTTGTATACTGCCTGCTGTTCTGGTACTTGCCTCTCAAAAAAAATTACATGGTGGAACTAAAGAAGGGCAATTAAAGCTTGGAACTGCTTAAATTGATTTGGAGTTTTCGCCTTGGAAAGGGGACAACTGAAGGGCGATATGGCAGATATGTATAAAATCAGAACCCTGGGAAAGTGCTTAGAAAATAAATGAATGGATGCTTGGCTTCTCACTACATGAGAACAAGAGGATGCCCAATGAAATTAGCAGGTTTAAAAACAAGCAAAAGAAGTGGGGGTTTTTTGGTTTGTTTTTTCTTTTTTTTTTTTTTTTTACACAGCATAAGAGAATAGGTGCATTCACTGTCAGATGCTCCCAGTATCACCAATACAGTCAAAAGGCAGCTATACAAAGTCATAGAAGAAAATACCATGAAATTCTACTAAATATAAAGGTATCAATTCTGAATCAAGAGTTTCATACAATAGAGATTGGTTGAGTGCAGAATGTCTCTCTGCATGCCTTCCCTGTTCTTATATTTTTTTCCTTAACACCTACCAAGGGGCAGTAGTACAGACAGAGTTTGGGGCTACAGCTTCCCTTGGTCTGACTCAGTGCAGCCACTCTCTTACTCAGGTCTCTCCTCATTGTGCTTAAAAATGTGGGCATGCTCCTCTGCCACCCCGGCACAAAGTCCAGAGGTTGACTTAAGCCAGCAGAGCTTAAACTAAGCTCTTTGCACTGGATCTGACCAAAAGCCTTCATGCAGACAGGCAGAGCAGAATAAGTATTTAATTGCAGAAAGACCACCACTGCGTAATCCTTCTTGCTGCTGTGCCTGATTGTCTCAGTGCTCCCAACCTGTTTCCAAGTCCAGCTGAACAGTCAGGATGGTCCAGCCTAACCTGTTTGACTTTGCTGTCTGTCCTGGTTTTATTTAGTGAGGGAGGGTTACGGTGGTAGCTTCTGTAAGAACCTGCTAGAAGTTGTTTCCCCTTTGTCCAGTGGACTCAGCCGGGCCTGGGGCGGACCCACTGCTGGCCAGGGCCGAGCCAGTTGGTAGCAGAATGTTCTGTGACAACGCCTCTGTGATAATGTATTTAAGAAGAGGAAAACAGGAAAAAAAATAAGAAATGAAGATGTGAAGAAGCAAAAGCGGGGACAGAGAGGTGGAGGTGCGAGCTTTATGGGCCTTGTGGCCCTCACCCTCTGGCCTCCCACCGGGCAGCCGTCTGGGCCCAACTCGGCCCGGCCCGGCTGCAAGAAGCAAAGAGAGGAGATGTGCAGAGAAACTGAGAGGCATCTGCCTGAGCCGATTGTGAAGGATTTCTTGTGAGAGGAATGGCTGCAGACACCAAGGTCAGCCAGGGCGGGAAGGTAATAGAGAGGTCCCACTCGGGGCGGGAAGGTGGTAGAGATAATGTTAAGCCCAAGAAGAGGGAGGGCTGGGGGGAGGTTGTCTTGTTCTCTTTCTCATAATTCTGCTTTGTTTTTAGTAATAGACAAATCGTTTTTCTCAAGCTGAGTCTATTTTGCCCTAACCCTAACCCTAACCCTAACCCTAACCCTAACCCTCACCCCAACCCTAAGCCTAACCCTAACTCAAACCTCGAGCCTGTTTTCTTACATCATCTCTCCCTATTCTCTCAGAGGGTGAGGGGAGTGAGAGAGCGACTGTGTAGTCTGGTTCTGATCGGAACTAAACTACGACACTGCTAAAACAGCTTGGAAGCTATAGCACAGTTACAAATACCAAGTGTTCTTTGTCACTCCTAATACACTTTTCACCTATATGAAAAGGTCTACCTGATTCTGCAAGGAGATAGCCGGATAAAATTACTGGGGAGGTTAGCCCTGATAACAGAGCTCAGATCAGGAAGTCAGAAAGTCAGAATGAAGCAGAAAAAGGAGAAAATGAGGAGAACAAGGCAGCTATTTTTTTTTCTTAACCTGAGCTCACCTATGTCAGGAAGTAGTAAGACTTTTATTTTATTGATAAAGTGTTTGATGATGAAGCAATAGATCCTAACTTGCTTCCTGAGAAAATGTAAGCCCTTGTGGAAGAAAAAAAGACAAAGCTTTTGGGTGGTAGTAAAGAAGCAGAAGAATCAGCACAGTGAAATAATAACAAGAGTCAGATCTAGTGATGGTCACTGTACCAATGTGATTGACACACAGCGATCCAGTTACTGGACACAGTCATAAATGGGTCTCCCACAATGTTGTGCTCCACTTTGCACCACGCTGCAGGGACTGAGCTACATGTGTGTTCCTCTGCCTGGCCTCACTGAGCACCTTCACCACCAGCGCCCCATCTCTCTCCTGTTCTGCGAGGAATGAGCCCGAAATGCAAGACAGAGTGGAAATCTCCACTTTCTATCCTTCTGCACAGGGAAGGGAGAGGAAGGGCTTTTTGCCAGGTTTGCGCATCCCCAGCTGTGGAGGAGGATGTACTCCCTTAGCTCCTGGCACTGGCCAGCCTGAACCATCAGATTGTGGAGGAAAGGGGTTATTGCTGCGAGAGTCCTTCGCTCCTGAAGCTCCACTGAACTCATCTAAGAAATGAAAAAGTCTAGTTCAAAAATTGTTTAGGTTGGAAAAGACATTTAAGATCATCAAGTCTAACCATTAACCTAGCACTGCTAAGCCCATCACTAAACCATGTCCTTAAGCACCACGCCTACAAGCCTTTCGCATATGTCCAGAGATGGTGTCTGCATCACTTGCTGGCTGCCTATTTTAATGCTTGACAACCCTTTAGGTGAAGAAATTTTTTCTAATATCCAATCTAAAGCTCCCCTGGTGCAACTTGAGGCCATTTCGTCTCATCCTATCACTTGTTACTTGGGAGAAAAGACTGACACCCACCTTACTACAGCCTTCTTTCAGGTAGTTGCAGGGAGCGATAAGGTCCCCTCAGCCTCCTCTTCTCCAGACAAAACAACCCCAGTTCCCTCAGCCATCCTTGTAAGACTTGTTCTCCAGAACCTTCACCAGGTTCATTGCCCTTCATTGGACACGCTCCAGCACCACAAGTGCCTTCTTATAGTGAAGGGCCCAAGACTGAACAGAGTATTCGAGGTACGGCCTCACCAGTGCTGAGTCCAGGGAGACAATCACTTCCCTACTCCTGCTGGCCACACTATTCCTGATACAAGCCAGGATGCTGTTGGCCTTTTTGGCCACCTGGGCTCACTGCTGGCTCATGTTCAGCCAGCTGTCAACCAGCACCCCCAGGTCCCTTTCCGCTGGGCAGCTTTCCAGCCACTCTTCCCCAAGCCTGTAGCATTGCATGGGGTTGTTGTGACTCAAGTGCAGGACCCGGCACTCGGCCTTGTTGAACCTCATACAATTGGCCTTGACCCATCGGTCCAGCCTGTCCAGCCCTCTGCAGAGCCTTCCTGCCCTTGAGCAGATCAACACTCCCACCCAACTTAGTATCATCTGCAAACTTACTGAGGGAGCACTCAATCACCTCATCCAGATCACTGATAAAGATATTAATAAGAACTGGCCCCAGTACTAAGCCCTGGAAAACACCACTTGTGACTGGCTGCCAACTGGATTTAACTCCATTCACGACAACTCTTTAGGCCTGGCCATCCAGCCAGTTTTTTACCCAGCGAAGAGTACACCCATCCAAGTCAGGAGCAGCCAGTTTCTCCAGGACAATACTGTAGGAAACAGTGTCAAAGGCTTTACTAAAGTCTAGGTAGACAACATCCACAGCCTTTCCATTATCCATAGGCGGGTCACCTTGTCGTAGAAGGAGATCAGGTTAGTCAAGCAGGACCTGCCTTTCATAAACCCATGCTGATTGGGCCTGATCACCTGGTTTTCCTGTATGTGCTGTGTGATGGCACTCAAGATGATCTGCTCCATAACCTTCCCTGGTACCGAGGTCAGACGGACAGACTTGTAGTTCCCCGGATCCTCCTTCTGGGCCTTCTTGTAGATGGGTGTCACATTTGATAACCTCCAGTCAACTGGGACCTCCAGGATTTGCCAGAACTGCTGGTAAATGATGGAAAGTGGCTTGATGAGCGCTTCTGCCATCTCCCTCAGTACTCTTGGGTGGATCCCATCCAACCCCATAGGCTTGTGTGCATCTAAGTGGTGTAGCAGGTCACTAACAATTTCCCCTTGGATTATGGGGGCTTCATCTAGGTATTTCGAAAAGTAAATAAAAGTATTACGAAAACTTAAATGTGATGCTGAGGAATTAGGAGACTGTAGTAAGAATGAACAGTCAGACAGAAAACAAGAGGTGTGCCAGAGCCAAATGATTTTAATTTGAATACTTCCAACTATGGTGTGACTCAGATGAGATACGCATCCCTTTTCACACTTATTTTTAGAGTAGGATGAAACAATACCCAGCTACAAATACACTCCTGCTTCTGCTTATTCAGCACCCTCATTTAGATTGATCTCTCTGTACTGTTTATACAACTTTGAATTGCTGAAGTATCAGTCAAAAATGTGTGAGTCAGCCACCACTCTAGGAAATGAAAAACAAACCTTATTTTTCAGTTATTAGAACAATAACTGCAAATGTTATGTTGAATGTTAAATCTCTACATGTTGCTTTTGTGGTCACTCATAGTGAAAATAAATCAAGGCAAAAGTACTGTGAAGTTTAATTATTGTCTGATATAAGAATTACATTTGACATTTTAACAGCTCACAAATAAACATGGAAAAATAATATTGCAACAATATACAAAGTTTTGGTAGGCAGAAATTAGCTTAATTTTTAATTAAAATAATAAATGTGAATATTTTGTTATTTAGTTCAAAAATATTAGCTGTATTTGTTTAAGATTAGAGGCCTGTTCCATACCTCAAGAAGCCTCTGTTTATAATCTATGATGAAAGTGTCTGAACATCATCTAAATTATAGTAAAAAAACTAACAAAACTCCCAGATTTTGGAAGCAACCAAAAAGTGCAATGTTAACAATGAAAGGAGATCTAAAACCACCATCTCCATCTGTAGTGACCCACAGCCTGCAAGCCCTAGGACATCAGGATCGAGTCTGCTCCACTCTGGAGTCCAAGCATTGAGCATTCTTTGGATGCAAATTTAAGTGTAGGTTTCTGGCAACCTCCAGAAGACAGCAGGAAAGAAAGTCTGTGGTTTTGATATTGCTTAGAGCATGCCCAACACACTGGCAGTATAACCAGAAGGGTAAGATCATATGTGATTGGTAGTCTCTCAAACTTTGCAAAAATGCCAGAAGGCTTCCATGGGGGAACAAGGAGCTCCTGGACAAACTCAAACACAAAAGGAAGTCTACAGAGGGTAGAAGCAAGGACAGGTAGCCTGAGATGAATACGGAGAGATTGTTCGAGTGGCCAGGGATCAGGTTAGGAAAGCTAAAGCCCTTATAGAATTAAATCCAGCCAGGGACATCAAGGACAAGAAAAGCTTCTATAGGTACGTTGGTGATAAAGGGAAGATGAGGGAAAATGTGAGCCCTCTCCTGAAGAAAACTGAGACCCAGTTACTTGGGATACAGAGAAGGCTGAGGTACTCAGTAAAGTTTTTGCCTCAGTCTTCACCAACAAGTGCTCTAGCCACACCACCCAAGTCACAGAAAGCAAAGTTAGGAACTGGGAGAATGAGGAACGACCCACTGTAGAAGAAAGTCCAATTTCGGACCATCTAAGGAACCTGAAGATGCACAAGTCCATGGATCTTGATGTGATGCATCCACGGGTCCTGAGAAAACTGGTGGAGGAAGTTGCTAAGCCATTGTCCATTGTATTTGAGAAGTCGTGGCAGTTTAGTGAAGTTCCCACTGACTGGTAGAGGAGTAACAAACCTCCCATTTTTAAAAATGAAAAAAACAAAGAGCTGGAGAACTCAGTCTCACCTCTGTGCCTGGCAAGCTCATGAAGCAGATCCTCCTGGAAACCATGCTAAGGCACATGGAAAAATAAGGAGATGATTTATGACAGCCAACATGGCTTCCCTAAGGGAAAATCATGCCTGACAAATTTGATGGCCTTCTGCAATGGGGTTACAGCATTCATGGATAAGGGATGACCAACTCACATTACCTAGCTGGACTTGTGCAAAGAATTTGACACTGTTCCACACAACATCCTTGTCTCTAAAGTGGAGAGACAGGGATTTGATGGATGGACCACTCAGTGGATAAGGAATTGGCTGGATGGCTGCACTCAAAGAGTTGTGGTAAATGGCTCGATGTCCAAGTGGAGACTAGTGATGAGTGGTGCTCCTCAGGGGTCAGTACTGGGACCAGCCCTGTTTGACATCTTTGTCGGCAACATGGGCAGTGGGATAGAGTGCACCCTCAGCAAGTTCACCAACAACACCAAGCGGTGTGTGTGGTAGACATGCTGGATGGAAGTGATGTCATCCAGAGGGACCTTGACAGGCTCGAGAAGTGGGTCTGTGTGAACGTCATAAAGTTCAACAAGGCCAAGCGTAAGGTCCTGCACATGGGTCTGGGCAATCCCAAGCACAAGTACAGGCTGAGCAGGGAATGGACTGAGAGCAGCCCTGAGGAGAAGGACTTGTGGGTACTGGTTGATGAGAAGCTCAACACGAGCCAGCAATGTGTGCTTGCAGCCCAGAAAGCCAACTGCATCCTGGGCTGCATCAAAAGAAGTGTGATTAGCAGGTCAAGGGAGTTGATTCTCCCTCTCTGCTCCACTCTTGTGAGACCCCACCTGGAGTACTGCATCCAGTTCTGGACCTGTTGGGGAGAGTCCAGAGGAGGGCCACAAAGATGATTAGAGGGCTGGAGCACTTCTCCTACAAAGACAGACTGAGAGAGTTGGGGTTGTTCAGCCAGGCAAAGAGAAGGCTCCAGGGAGACCTTACAGCATCCTTCCAGTACCTGGAGGCCTACAAGAAAGCTGCAGAGGGACTTTTTACAAGGGTATGTAGGGATAGGACAAGGGGTAATGGCTTTAAAATGAGAGAGGGCAGATTTAGGTTAGTTATAAGGAAGAAATCCTTTACTGCGAGAGTGGTGAGGCATTGGAACAGGTTGCTCAGAGAAGTTATGGATGCCCGATCCCTGGAAGTGTTCAAGGCCAGGTTGGAGATGGGCCTTTGAGCAACCTGGTCTAGTGGAAGGTGTCCCTGCCCATGGCAGGGGTTTGGAACTAGATGATCTTTAAGGTCCCTTCCAACCCAAACCATTCTATAACTCTATAATTCTATGAAAATTTCGTGGCCAACATAGCCCAGGTGAATGTGTTGCAGACACCTTCTTTGAAGGATTTGGTATTGTGTGCAATGGATGTTGAAGACAGGAGGGATTTGTAAATGCAGGATCCATGGACCTCCTAAAATCTGTGTAGATCTCCAAGAACTAACCATGTGGCACCACCATGCTCTCACTTCACTGTGTTGTCAAATCCAGACATCACTTTGCCATGGAAGTACATCAAAGCAATTGGCATCTTCTTATGAAATTATTTTATTCTAACATTTCTGGTCACCTTTATATGTCATTTAGTGCATTCTTCTGTATGTCATGAAAGATATTCTGCAGTATAAATAGACAAGTATAGAATATTTTAAGACTGAAAAATCCCTCTCTCAAAATTCTTACAACCATATTATAAAATTCCCAAAGAGGAAAATAGTACATAGACGTTGTTAAAATATAATTACTGATGTATTTTAACAAAATTCAGGACAATTACCAGCTCCTTAAGGAAGCCTAGCAAACCTCTTTTCACCCACTCACCCTGAGTAAGTAATTTATTTTGACGGGTGACTATAGTATAATTAGGGATTTTTTAATCTTTAATGTAAGGTTGGATGAGTAGATTTTGTTCTTGGGTTCATACATTTTCATGATGGTTTTGCAATGCTACGTGCTGGATCAAAGTTACAGAACTCTTAGTGTGGTGCCAAAGTAAGTGGAATTAAAAAATGAAGCCTTCTAAAGCCTTTTGATTTTAGATTTACATTGGTGTTATTTTTACTCATGATCTTGTGTGATTAAGATGGCAAAGAGACCAAGAAAGACTGTAGTTCAGATCTCTCAGAATTTAGGAAAAAAAAATGTTATTGAATATTGATTTGTGGTTATGTTTTTTAACAATAGCTCTTAACTTCTATTGTGTCCTCTGAAATATTTACAAGCATAGTTATACTTCTACTAAGAGTTTTTCTGCTACTTTTAGTTTCTCAATTTTCAGTCAGAAACTGAAGATCCCAGAGAAGTCCTTGCTGTTCTTTTTCTAACCAAGTCTTTGAATCCAAATTGCTTAGTTCTCTAAGCCTTGCTGTTACATTAACATCTGAATTAAAAATACAAATTAAAATTTATTTACTTTGGGAGTACTGTCAGAGTGAGTTACACATGATATACAGAACTAATTCCATACTTGCTGGATATAGAGGTCCCCAGGGCTACTTGTTATAAAATCTGTTTTTTACCCTTGCTGTTTTCTAACTGCATTAGGCTTTAGCTATGGCGAAAGCTACTAAAAAAGAATATTTTCCAGAGATCTCAGAGTTCTGCTAGAACAGAGAGATCAGAGTTATTGCCCATGCATTCCCAACAAACACATAAGCATTTTCTGGCAGGGGCTGTTCAGCTGTTTCCCAGAGACAGGAAAATTTTTGATGCCTTATGTTGCCACGACTCTTCCCCAGGCAGAATTCTCATTTGGGTTGGTCTCTGCAGCTTCTGCTAACAGACATTAGGTAGATATGCTAACTTCTCTGTCAACTAATGACATTTTAATAACTGGCTTCAGGATTGTCTATTCATCTACATTAAAATTAAATCACTAATTATAGCTATGGATTTTTGCCCAAGAGTATCTGGCCCCCAAAGAGTGCAATAGCAGAGGAAGTTTCTAAATTCAGAAATACAGGAATGGAGGCAGACGGGCTGTCAAAACTTCCAACATGACAGATGTACTCTTCTCTTACTATCGGACTTCAACTGCCCCAGTAAGAATCTCTCTTTTCCAAACAGATTGGGAAAGACTGTAACAGTAAGGATATATTAGTTTGTTTCAATTTCTTAATTGGTCTTTTTTTCAGGATAAATATCAGTAGCAAATCTTTTTTTTTTTTTGTAAACTTAAGGAACTGATAGAGTATATCAGATTTGCATAGGGGATGATCTAAAACAATTCTGATTTTCAGAAATTTTGAAGACCCCAAAACTAAGGCATACAAAGTTAACTCTCATTTAAAAAAAAAAAAATTCCTCAGAGATGTCACTTCATGCTTTAGTATATTTCAGAGTTCAAACTCCAAATTTTTCTTCATCTCTATTTCCACAGTTCCATTTTACATGGTTTTTTCTTTTAACTAAATTATTCTTTTTTCTTTCTTTCTTTCTTTTTTATGTACTATGGTAGTTTTATCCTACAAATATTCTGCATTCCTTAGATTTTGTTAATTAATCTTTTACGTATTTGCAGTAGACCATCTAGAAATTTAGACACATATGCAAGATTAATCCCTAAAGATTCTGTGTAAGAGTAGAAGAAGCAAGTAGAAAGAACAATTTCATCTTTAGAGAATCAGATACCACCTGAACTGTTTTCATCATCCCTTTAATTCCTACCAAGACCAAACCATGCGAACAGATACAACCCTCTTGAGCCCTAAATCTCTCACAGTTGGGAAATAACAGTTATCCCATCAGACCTGGGAATCCCAAGGGTTGAAGGTGTAAATACTTTTCAGATAAAGTAACTATAAACCATTCTGCATTAAGTCCAGGCCCAGGTGGTTATGGAGAGGGAACTGTCTTGCTTTAAGATTCTTCAAAGATTAAGGTCCTGACCTTATTTCTTTCAAATATTCTTCAAGTTTGTATTTCTCTCTGAGAAGCAGAACAAATCAATTTTAGATAATGGCCTAGAAGAGAGATGACTGCTTATCAGATGCAGCACTGTGCTGCACGCACTGCACATCATCCCAGATCTCCCAACCACCAGCAAATGTGAAGTGACCTTTAACTTCCATGTTTTGATCTTATACTGAGCACAGCATACCAGAAGTGAAAAATCTAGACAGAGCTCTTTAAAAGGCTACTCTAAGGAAGATTGTGGACAAAGGGACAGGAATTCATAATGAATATAAAAAGGCATTTGGACTTCACAAGCAAGAATCACACAGCTATGAATGCAGGATATTGGAACAAGACTGTGCAACAATACATCTTGATAAATACATTAGTAACTATTTTTTAGTACTTTGCACATTTTAAAGCAATTCTGTCATCTGACCTAATCTTCCAAAAAGATTATAGTACAATCTGAAACTTCTACTTTCCCATAAAAGATACATGGTTCAGTACCTAAACAGTATATCACTTGCTGCGGCTAAGCACAGATACCAAGGCACTTCTTTCCACAGCACATATATCGTTTTTGTTGTGAGCTGGCTGTTGTTGTCTGGATTCAGCCCTTGAACAGTCACTTGTCATTGTGTCTAATACCTAAATGATAAGAAAGAGTAGGTTTTTAACTCATTTCACTTCTGCTGCTTAGAAGTTAGGTGCCTAGTTTAAAGTAACCAGCTTTTTCTATCCACCTGCCCTGGGTGGGAGGATCTTAGGTGGGATGAATTGACCTCTGGAAACATACATGTTTTTGGTTGCTGACCTTACAAGAAGGTCCAGACACCTTTTAGAAGGTTAATGATAGATGGCGTGATTTAGACCTTTAATAACCAAGGTCCCAACACACTGAATCATGCTATTAGTTTCTGCCATCATTAAAAGACAGAGGTTTAACAAACGACAAGATTGCCTACTTTCCTTGAACTCTGATTTTGCATAATTTATACATTATTGCTAAGTTTCTTGTAGAAGGAATAGTCCTTTGCCATATTAAAGAACAGCTTGCAGCAGGGTCTCTCCATTTTGACAGTAGTATCTACATGGTTTTACAACCTTACAAATGATCTGGAAAGGAAATATGAGAAAAGACTCAGAGAATTTATAGACAAAATTTTATCCAGTGTAAAAACATAGATGTATGGGAAAGCATCAAGTTAGATGAAATTTATTACTGAAAAATGCAAATCAGGGAACCATTATAAAATGACTGTCCTTTTTAGAGAGATACTGGCATTACTGCAGACAGCTCACTGTACAGTATCAGCTTCCTTCTGCTAAAAAAATAAGCAAAGCTAGAATTGTAAACTGGAAGGCAGCTTATGGAAAGAACAGAATGATGTGTAATGCAAGTGTTCAAGAATGTGTTTAAGAACTTTATTGCACACAGTGTTGGCCCAGACCTTTTTAAGGAAAAAAATTACAGAAATAAAAGATATTCTGAGAAAAGCAAAGAAAATTATAAACTTCCTAGAAGAACATGCAAATGCATTTAACTTCTACAAATCAAATGTATTTATGTAATAAGGTGGCAAAACGGAAGGGATAAGATTAAATGAAATAAATACAAAATTTACATAAAAGTAAAGATGAGAAGTTGAAGGTCAGTGAGAGGAAGCACCTGCATTCAAAATGAATTAAACTGTAGAACTTCTGAAGTTTTTCAGATCAAGTTTTGAGTCTAAAATGAGAATAAGTTTCAAAACATACAGTTACTATACCAGAAATTTTTGAGAGATTACCTGCATGTGGAATCAATCCAGACTTGCTACAGATCTATCTGAATATGTTATGTGTAGGGGAACATGGACCAGGTGAAGTTTACTCAAAAATATATACTGTAGAGGTCTTAGAGTCCTGAGAATTGCCTGATCTGTCTTTTGCTGTATTAATGTCCCCACCCCTGCTTTTATCAGTACTGTGTTTCCTATTTTTCATAGGAATTTAGGCTTATTTTAAAAAACTGCATTTATAGACATCTTATACAATTTCACAGTGGCATTTTCTCTGGGTTATAGTTGGAAACCTGTCATCTCCAACTTCCTTGACAACCTCAAGAAGGCACTCTAGACTGTTAATTTCGTCTGACATTTTCTTTAAATTTGTTTTTTGAGGAAAAAAAAGTGATTCTTGTAGTCAACCAATTTTTTTTTTTTATTCATTTATTCAAGCTGCTACCAGAGAAAGTTATCTTGACAATTAGAGAGGTATGTAGGGAATCCTTGCCTTATGTGCCTAAAAAGGCATCTGCAGATTGTCCTGGATAGTCATCTTGCACAACGTGAATAAATCAGATGTTCCTTATTGGTTCTTCCCTTAAGGAGTTGTCAGAATAAATAAAAAATACTTTTCAGAGACTCCCAGTAATTCCAGGTAAAAAAACCAAACAAAGTTAGTCCCCCAAAAAACCCCAGAGAAAAACTATATAGATTCTGTTTTCATCAACAGAAGATTAATATTTTGCCATATTAATGTAAACAATCAGGGTTTTTTTAAGGTAATTTGGTATTATAAATCCTAAATATTAAGCATTAACTAATGGACACGCTGTATTCCCATTTTTGGGATGGTATCTCTTTCACATGATATTTTTTACTCAATTTGCTGTCTACCACCTTGGTCCCAATATGACAGAGATATAGAGCTTTATTTTTCTCATGAGAGTTTTAATCCTTAGCTTTTCTTTAATCCTTAACTTTCCTAACAATGAATTATTGTGCTATAACAAGGAATTTGTGCTTCTCCAGAGCTCAGTGACTTCATAAAGATGCATGATGAGGCAATTCCCAGGCCTAAAAAACAGTCCTAAAAACCCACAGCCTACCTATGTTGTTACACAACTTTCAGCCAGGAGGAAAAAATAAAGGTTTTAATCCAAAATAATTTTGAGGCATTTAGAAAAAATTCAGATTAGAAACAAACTAATAGATATTGGGGAATGATGCAATTGATATTGCATGCCATCATTGGGGTGAGTTCATTACGTTAGTTGAAAAATAGAGTAGGAAAAGATAGTTCTGGAGTCTCTAACAAATGAACCTGTCCACACTTGATGAGTCTTCTCACTTCTGAACTATATAATTAGGCCACTTCTGGCTTGCTCTTCTTCAGGTTCCACAGATTATAAGCTTCATAGGATCATTCTTCCAAAAGAAGGAATGGACTGTCACCTTCATCCAGTAGCTAGGGCACTCTCTGGGAGTGCAAGGTGAGTCATTAAATAAACCCTGACCTTCCACTGCCTTTTTTCTTTGGCCACAAGGCTACCAAGAAAGTGGACATGAGGCTATCAAGAAAGTGTCATCACCACCATGAGAGCTTGGGCATTTTGCCATGAGTCCAACTTATATTATGGATTCTCTGAGCACGGATAGGACTGCTGTGGAAGTGTGTGGGATATAGGTGTTTCCCACTCATTTCTTGACTATGACAGAATTTAGGCACAAAAAGAGACTTCGTTCCCAAGGCCATGGAGGTCTCTGCATGCTCAGAAATTGAGAAATGTAGCTGTCAGTGCTGACTGAATTAAGTGTTATTTGAGCTGATGGTCCAAATTTTGCTCTTAGTTTATGCTAGAAAGATACAACACAAATGGAATTTACATCAGTGAGAGCTGTAAATCCAGCTGATCAACAGCAGAAAGACTGATTGTTAAAAGATGAAGACAGCTTTAACTTTGTCTCTCTAAGATGATGTCTAAAAATTGCCTGAAGCCACTTAGACAAATAATCAAAAGCAGAGGTAGAATAAATGAATTGTTATTCTCCAGGTTGACTATTTAAATAATTTCAATTGAAAAAAAATTAACAATTGCTGAAAAATCTGGGCTTTTTTTTTTTGTTCTCTGTCAAGGACAGCCAAATGTTTTTGATGTATGATCTGCACAGTCATTATAGATTGAAGCCAACATGCACAACTGTCCAAGTGTTTCTTATCTTTCTCTTTCTCATTGACACATTGTGTTGCCCCAGGCTACTTTTTGTTGGCTGTCCTTGTTTTGTCTGCCTGCTTAATTTCTGATCCTAAAATCGTGTTCTAGGATAAAAGACTTTTCTACTTTGTCATGGATACCCCTTGACTCTGCCCTGTGAGCTAGTGGAAGCAACAAAGGGAATTAAATGCACAAACATCTGTCCCCACGTGGCTTTATTTTTTGAAAACTGCATCTGATAAAAATTCTCTGGTAATGCCAAGTGCTAGCCAGGTTCTAGGGAAAAGCTAGAGGGTTAGTCTCCAGTCCACACTGCTCTATGGGAAAAAAAAACCAACCAAAAACCTAGCAGTTTGGTTTATGTAAATATTTTATTTAAAATATGCATCTATAAATGAAGGAATCTTCCACTCTGCAATAATACTGTGCTTTAAAGACTACTACAATTATAAATATTCCTTCTGTGAAATAAAGACGTCATAATCTCAAATTCTAAGTGTATCAAATGGCCAAATATTTTAATTATAGCAAAACCTGTACTGAAGATCCATATTTTCTGGGACCTTTATTCCATCATGAAACTACCCTCTCACAGCTACAGATATCAAAGCTCTAATTCTCCATTCACATGAGCATAAATCTTCCAGGGAAGTTAAGGGATTTGCTGTGTTATGAAGGAGATGGCAAAGTTCAAGCACTTAAAAAGTGCAATTCTGTGAAAAAAGGGCTGGTTTTTTTTTTTTTTTTGTGATCCTTGGGTGATTACTTATGACAGGATTCACCATATTTAGCCTTGTAAATGGCAAATAATTTCTCTTTAATTTTCATTCTGGAAAGAAAATGGTTGGGAAGAGTCACAAAGTAATAACAACCTTGAACACTTATACAACACTTCACATTTCAAACGGCTCCAGAAATATAAACCAATTAAGCTGTCATTATGATTTATGTTAAGGGAGACAAGAAATATCTAAACAAAGTCAAACAGAGATGCAGGGATCCAAACTACTGTTCTGTGAGCTACAATGCCCAGAAATGGCTTAGGGATGTAGAGCACAGGGGACTGGGCTAATCCTGGGAACTGGAAGATAGAACCACGGATCAGACTGAGTAACAGCTAACACATGATTACCTAGTTACTGGTGAATGGTCACTTCTTTCCACTCGCAACACAGAACACCACTTAAGTACACCACTTGGCTAAATAAGCATTATCAGCTGTGCCATTCATCACTGCAAATATCTGTCGTTCATTAGCTCAATAATGACTTTCTTGAGATATCTGATTTACAACGCAATCACCCCTAGAAGATCTGTCTAAATTGATAACCCAAGGCAATTAGAATCAGTACCCACACCAGACTATTAGAGGGTTTACGGAGGAATATCTATGCTACTGGTTCCTTTTAAAAGTACATTGTTAACATTAGGAGCATAAATGTTAATTAGAGTAATGACTTCATTCAGCAATTTCTTTTCTACAAGGCCATTTGGATCAGAATCCAGCTCCTCTGTTTGAAAGGGCAAAGTCTTTTTAATTAGGACAGCTACTCCATTGGCACTAGTAATAATTGAAAGAAGAGATAAAGGTCTCAACCACAGGATTTTTCTATCTTTTTGTTTCTGTGTAGCATTCAGTATTTCAGAAGAAAATGGTTTTATTCAGAAAAAAAATTGAAGTCCTTATTCTTTTAATGTTAATGTACATATTTTACAAACATTTATTTGCAGCCCAGATATTCTCATATGGTCATTTTTGAGATAAATTCTCCCCCTTGCATGCTTGAGTGGGCAGAGCAGTAGCTTTAGGTCATTGCTATTCCACTGGATCATCCCCCTAAGGCAGGGGTCTGTGCCAGAGTGAGACTAGTTAAGGGAAAGCTTCAAAGACTATTTAATTTCAAGCCTTCTCTGCTTTTGTGCATCTCTCACCCTTCAATCATGCTCTGACCCTGTCAACGCACAAGCATGCAACTGGGAGAGGACAGGCTGCTCTTAGCAACGGTAATGCCCAATGCCTTGCCTGATGCTGACCTGAACTTCAAAGCAAAGGGGTTCTGATTTGAACCTGGAGAAATGAGGACAGGAATGGACAGAAGTAGCAAAAAAAAGTGTGGGGTAGGGAGAAAGAGCAAGGAACACACCACTGCCCTGGAAAGGCAGGCAATCTTTTCCCTCATCACTCTTGCCTGGACTGGAAAAGCCTTCTAAACTTTCAAAAGGCCACTGCCACTTTTCCCTCTTAAAAGCCGGGATGCATTACTACAGTGGAAGTTGGACTCTTACCAATTCAGTTCCTAGCAATATTTCTTAACTCTGTCCTTTTAACCGCTGGGCATACTCACAGCTATTAGCACCAGAGGATGATCTTGAGTCTTCACTAAGATAAAGGTGTCAGACAAGCAGTGATGGGACAAGAAAGGATGTACCCAGCAAGGCATTTGTACCCATGATTCTGGGATAAAAGGCAAAGAAGAGCCTACAATTCATGACAGAGGGCAGTGATGAGGCTGCAGTTACACAGTTACTTCACATGCCAGAGCAGTGGGGTGCCAACGGTGATCTTGATACTCTCAGAGGCTCTGAAGTGCCAAGTTGTTGCAGGTTCTGAGACCCACAGGTCTGAAAGAGCAAAGGATAAGAAGGACTAGACATGACTGGAACTAGACATGGGAGTCAGTCTTCCGGACTCTAGTGCTGGTCTGCGTGAGCTTGTGGGCAAATTATCTGTGCAAAAGTGTGATGTATAGTCCTCTACAGAAAGTAATGACTAGCAGACAAGATAAGAATACTCTATGGAGCAACCTATGTCTCCTCTTAGCATCAGAAAGGATGGCAACTTATGCAGCTAGATGTGAGAATGTGTTTACACACACACACATATGCCAGCAATGTCATACTCAGGCAAGATTTCTCATGCACTGACATGAAAGAAAGTTTTGAAAATGCTTCTTAGCTTGTCCCTAACTTGGTTACCATAAGCTGCCAGTGGGAATATGCAGAGGCCCTTGGAAAGCAATTTATTCAGGCAATACCAACAATCCCTTCGCAAAATGAAACACAGCAAGGAACTCCCTTACTTTGACATCGATCCAGAACACCAATGTTGAAATCAATGTCTTTAATCCTATAAATGACAACAAAACTGAGTTTTATGGTGACCAAGTTAGGGACAAGCAGTATATTCCTCTTTCATACTTATGGCCATAAAACCAGCTTGTTTGTACTAAACACAATTATGGCAGATCAAAATCGCAAGATTAATAATTTATTATGAAGTGTGTCAAAGTCTGCTCAGTTCTAAAGAGCTTTGATGGTATTGTGGCCCGTTGTTACAGCTGAACTTGAACCAGTCTGTCTAAACAGCAAAGTTTTACAGATTTACAACAGAATTACAGATTTACCAGGTTGAAGCTACTACAAGCATCAGTGTAATGATAAGGTGATGTAGACATTGCCCTGCTAGGGCACTACATATACTAAAACCAAAAATTATAGTAAATCAAAGGAATGTGCAGTTACTGCTATGAAATAAGTCAATGGTGTAAGCCCTGCCATTTAATGGTTCCCAGCGTCAGCAGATAAACACGACACAGGCATGGAGAATGCACAAGAAAGAGATCTTGACAGAAGGCAAGATCAGTGACCACTGAGCAGGCTGCAAGCGAAAACTTACAGAGCTACTATCAGTTCTGATTTTTAACCTGAATGTCTCACACAAAAAGTGTCATTCAGAATGATCCTGAAAGTTGCTGCTATGTGCCATTAATTAAAGTGCTGTGTTAGCATACACTTTGTCAGTGCCTCCTACTACAAAGTTTTTGTGTTTTCTCTGGAAATGCTGAATTTCTATGCATATTTTATGTCCAGAAGAACTACATTTACTGCTTTTACAGATGTCATTGTCACTATATTCACTAACCTTGCTCAGCAAGACCTATTTTTGTGTAAAGTTCCCGAAATAGCTTTTGGACTGCAGCAGCGTTGCAAGTTTGGAACAAAACCCAAGGCTCGTGGAAGTTGTCCCTGATCCCTGTCCCTCATTGTCACCCTGTTAGTGGACCATCATCCTTACTGATAGTCCGCATGAGTGCTCCTAGCTGACTTTGTCTGGAGCAGACCAGTGGGCTGTCCAGTACAAACTGCTCTGCTGGCAGATAAATGGGAACTACGGGAAGGAAGGGGTGGGAGAAAGCGCCAGTGAGCAGCCAAGGTGGCCAATTCTCCACCAAGGCAGCTGGTGCTGGGGAGGATGTCTGTCAATGCCCCAACAAAGGAGTGAAATCCAGCTGTCATACTGACGTAATTAATTCAACTCAAACTGCACAATAAAGGATGCAAGTATCTTTCAACCCATAGTATTACCTTAAAATCCGACTCTTTGTAACCTACCTCTAAATCTCCTTTAGTTTCTTGCAAGCCTGGGTTAAATACAGACATTTCAGGTTAGTAGTCAAAAAAGCTTTCTAAATGCAGAACTAAATGCTTTTCAGATGATTGTAAAACAAAGAATGTTGTACTCTGGTTGGATTGCAGAAATGAATAACTGGAAATCCAGAAACCTGAATGGTAGTAAATGGATGTAAAAGTTGTATTGGGTAAAGGTGAAAGAAAAAATGAAGATTTCTTGATTTTGCAAGTACTTTCTGTAACTGGGAATGAGGTTTGGGACAGGTAACTTGACCACTCATATGTCAGCCTGTCTGTTTACTAAACAGCAAGACAATTTATTGGAGAGAAAGCTTTAAAACAGAATTAACTACCTAAACAATGGTTAGAAACCCTTGGAAAAAATCCATTCAGAGGTTTTATTTGAAGAAAGTGAAGTATGGATTGTCATGAATATGGATGTTTTTCTCACCCAAGTGACATGTTTTATAAATTGCCACGCTGATTAATCACTTTACTGTATTTTTTTTCAGGAAAAAATGAAGATATTGAATTCCTTTAAAAATATTTTTTCTTGCATTTACATTTTTTGCATAAGAACTTTATTTATGGAAGCTTTTGTGCTAAATCTAACTTATCTACTGCCTGTGCAGATGTCAGTCACCAACTGAAGAGCAGGCTAAATACACTAATAGCCACATGTTATTTTACTTTTTTATCACTTCAGACGTTACATTTCATTAGATGAAACTGAAAAGTTAACATGCAGAACTATTTTCTATGAGCAACACTAGCAGGTATTTGTCATCCAGCTGATTGTATTTTAATTTAAATAAAAATTGTCAAACTGAGTACATTTTTTTAAAGGAACAGAAAAATAGTCAGAAGTTACTTGTTTTAGCAAATCTATCCCTAAGATTTCACATACTTGCATCCTGGTATTTTGTCTTTCTAACTTGGATTACAGCTTCTTAGCAAATGTATTATAAAAAAGACATTTGAGATGAAGAATCATATTTTTAAAGCACTGTTTTGCCCACGCATGCTTTGCAACTTACAATTGTTTTCTATACACTCTGTGAATCTTTGTCTTTAAAAACATTAGTTCTTATTCAGGACTGAAAATGAAGCAATTTCCTGGCAGATGATGCTCTCTACAGAGTAGAACAGGGCAGGAAGGACAGGAAGAAAACCAGAGGGAGGTTTTTGCTGGATGAAGAGGTCAATGCATTGCACAGTTAGAGTCTATCAGAAACCTCTGGCACTGCTACTGTGCTGAGAAGGTGCTGTGCTAATAATGCCAAATACCTCTGGCTATATAAAAGCAGTCAGTGCTCCAATATTCTTTGGGAGGTACTATGCAGATTTTAAATGGAAATTTTACATTTATAGACTAAACAGACGGAGTGTCCTTCTGGGACAGCCCTATTATGCAGTTGCTAGGCAGCCAAAATCTCACGTGCGTATGGCCCATGTGCGGCACAATACCCAAGCAGAGCACTTGCATCAGGGTGTAAACCCACCTGTGCGGGCTCCTGGCACACAGCAATGCTGCCAAAAGTGCTGTGGTGCAGTGGGACATGCCTGCACCTCACACGGTGCCATCTGGCAATGCCCATTGATCATACTAACCCCGAACCGTTCTCAGAGTAGCTCTTCGTGCACAAAACCGCCTGCCCCATAGTGTCACACTGGCAGCGGCAGTACACTGGGAATGCCACAACTGTTAGATGGCCCCATCTGCTGTGAATGTGGAGGATGCCAGAAATAGATTCACTCATGACGCTATGCAACAGCACTGCACCTGGCAAATCACAACTTCTGATCTGTGCTCCTGCCATGGGGTGACTCCAGCTCTGACCTCGTCCAGGCTGTTGGCATTTGTCACTGTTGGGGTTGTACCAACACAATGAAATACTCCTTGTAGCAGGGTTCTGCAGGAGCTACTGTGATCCAAAACAAACCGCCTCTCTTCTTCCCTATAGGAATCTTACTAATTGCTAAGAGGAGATCATATAGAGTGATTTGTAGATTTATAGAGCGCACCCTCAGCAAATTCATTAATAACACCAAGCTGTGTGATGCCGTCGACACGCTGGAAGGGAGGGATGCCATCCAGAGGGACCTTGACAGGCTGGAGAGGTGGGCCCGTGCCAACCTCATGAAGTTCAGCCAGGTCAAGTGCAAGGTCCTGCACTTGGGTCATAGCAACCCCAGGCACAAATACAGGCTGAGTGGAGAATGGATCAAGAGCAGCCCTGAGGAGAAGGACTTGGGAGTGCTGGTGGACGAGAAGCTCAACATGAGCAGGCAATGCGCCCTTGTGGCCCAGAAGGCCAACCACATCCTGGGCTGCATCAAGAGGAGCGTGGCCAGCAGATTAAGGGAGGTGATTCTCCCCCTCTACTCTGCCCTGGTGAGACCCCACCTGGACTACTGTGTCCAGTTCTGGAGCCCCCAACACAAGAAGGACATGGACCAGCTGAAGAGGGTCCAGAGGAGGGCCACAAAGATGATCAGAGTGCTGGAGCACCTTTCCTATGAGGACAGGCTGAGAGAGTTGGGGCTGTTCAGCCTGCAGAAGAGGAGGCTCCGGGGAGACCTGATAGCAGCCTTCCAGTACCTCAAGGGGGCCCACAAGAAAGATGGGGAGAGGCTGTTCAGTAGGGCCTGTTGTGATAGGACGAGGGGTAATGATTTTAAAATAGAGGGAGGTAGATTTAGATTGGATATTAGGAAAAAATTTTTTACGATGCGAGTTATAGAACACTGGAACAGGTTGCCCAGAGAGGTGGTGGATGCCCCATCCCTGGAAACGTTCAAGGCCAGGCTGGATGAGGCTCTGAGCAACCTGATCTAGTTGGGGATGTCCCTGCTCCTTGCAGGGGGGTTGGACTAGATGGCCTTTGAAGGTCCCTTCCAACCCTAACCATTCTATGATTCTATGATTCTATATCCAGATTCTCAAACTGTAAAATAGCGTGGTACTTTTGTGGATGCATCCTTTTGTGAACTTCCCTGAATTAACTCCTATTTGAATTATTGCCTGTCTTTAAGGAAAAAAAATCCGATCTTAGTTTTAAAAATTAATATAAGGTAACCCTGAGTATCTCATTAATTGCTAAAAACCTGTGCTTTATGTCTAATCTGAACAGGTTGAAGTTACAGCTGGGGATCATGTTACACTTTGGCTGCGAGACTGAAGAGCTATCTATTACCTGATATCTGTTTCTACAAACACTGCAGAAGTACTTGCAAAGCATGACAAAGTCACCCCTTCAGCTTTATTTTGCTAAGCCAGACAGATTCGGGTCTCAATATCCCACATAAATCATATTTTCCAGTCCTTTAAAATTTCTCATGAACTCCTCCAACTTGTCATCCTCCTGCCTAAACTGCATGCACCACAACTGGACAGAGACAGCCAGGAGAGCTTCAGGCAGCTTCATACACAAAGGTGATGTAACCTCCCAGGTCCTGCTGGCCCAGTCCTTCACTCTACAGTCATATTATCTCTTTGCTCTAACACCAGAGTGGGACCTCACACTCCGTTAAGGTGGTTTGCTATGCTCTTACAGCTTTTAACTGCCACCAATTATGAGAAAAAAAAATCGTGACCTGTATAAATATGCCCCAGACCAATCATTCTTTCATAAAAAACTCTATATTTATAACCTATTATCATTTACTTAGGTCATCTAATGCAGATGTCTCTGAATCAGTCATCCATCATTTAGCACCCACTGCTCCATTCAATAAAACATCTGTTTACAGATGTTTGGATTTTAGTTTATAAGACTGTGTAGTGTATGATTCAGCTAAACACTTTAAAATCACACTGAAAATTATGGCCTTTGCCTATGAGAAAAATACAATTTTTATATACTGTTTTATACGTACTGATGCATAGAAAGGATCTCTGTGGGGTTGTGTTGCTCAGAAGGAGCTGTGAGAATAAAATGAATTAAACTTTACAGTGACAAGCCAACACAGACAGGCAGATACTTTTTTTTTTTAATATTTTGCTTCCTAATAAGTCATTATCACTGAGAAACCTTCAGAGGACTGGATGTACAAAATTTTACATAATAGGAAGACCTAGATCAAAACTTTAGAAGAGAATGAAATGTATATATATATACATATATATATATATATAAAAGCATGGATTCCATCCTGTTACTGACAGCAGCTGCATGACAAACCAGTGGAGCAAAAATGATACATGAGATGATATTAGCTACCTCTACAGTTTTGTAACTGAAGAATAAATGATATACAATGTATTGAATGCATCACAGACCACTGAGACACTGTAACCTTGACCAAGCAAGCACAAAGTCAAATTTTAACTAATCTGACTTTTAACTAATGTAAATATAATTCCTTGCACTCACTTTAATAATCTCTTTTCAAGTGCTCAAGCAAGAGGTATATTCTTATCAAGGCTTTTATCAACATTCCAGATTACAAAAACTCCCTAGATATTTTGGCTCCTAGCTAGGCTACCAAAATATTTAGCTGTTTATTATCTATGATTTATTTAAATAAATATTTGAAATAAAAGATTAAAATATGTATAACAATATTTTTATATTTATAAATTATGCAACAAGTTATAGCCAAGCAGTTTTCACTCATCTAGTTGTACTGCCATCCAGAGCATAACGTACTTGGACATTTGGTTATAGCTATAGCATGTGTGTAGTGAGAGAAACATGGGAATCAGACATTTAATCCTCCTGACCTGCTGCAAGCTATGCTGATGTCCAGTTTATATCTGTTTAATGTGACCTGTTAATGAAGACACCTTCATAGGTGTCTTCATTATGCTAAGAACACATTGTGTCCACAACACGTTAATTAATGTAGCTGAAAAACTACAGTTTTCACAAAATGACTGAAAAAGCCTTAGCATGTAAATTTGTCTCAGACTGTAACCTAATTCTGACACTAGTTCATGAAAAACTGGCGTCCAATTCTCATTTATTTTGAGTGGGCAATGGAAAGAAGAAATGTAAGAAGGAGATAAAACCAGTGTGAAGACAGCAAGCCTTGATGTTAGGAACCTATTTGTTTTTATTTAGGAATATTCACAATCCCCACTTGTTCTAAAAAGTTTTATGCATTTTAGTGTTCCAAAGGATCGCTCAAAACTTATTATTTATTTAGTACCATTCAACTTCCAGGTGCTTTAATGGCTAGAACATCACAAATGAGAGACAGAAAAAACCCACAGTATTATGTAGTTCAGCTCCTACCAGTACAGAGTCTTTTCCTGCAGTTATAGTGCTTTCCTGAGTCTATTTCAAATATAATTGAGGTATAAGATCAATATTAATTCATCCTTTTTTTTTTTGTATCCAATCCCCACAAAAGAAAAATTATACTGAGAAAGAAGAAACTAGAATCTAATAAGTACCATAATTTGAAAAGAGTACTTGACATATTATTTATCCAGTTGCTGGCTGAATACTCCCATTCCTCATAGTGAGAGTTGCATCTTGGAAGTATTGCACTTCCAAGTATTTACGGTGATATAACCATTCAGGTTGCTCTGCTGCAGTGGTTCTTTGCTGTCAGTGTTTCCTTCCCTTAAAGAATTAATTAAAAATATGACTTTTAGAATTATTTTACTGATGCTGCTTCAACTTCCTTTTATGTACAGTTTAATTCTCAAGATCTGATCAAAATGAGAATGGCAAATGAGCTTTAAATGACATAAGGCAATGCAGTGGTGAAATCTCTCACGTGTTATATTACTTCATAGCTTTAGACTGGATTTGCATTTGTTCTCGTTTTCATTCCTAAATTCACTATTGCTCTTCACAAAATTCATATAATGATTTTCTTGAAAGAAATGTGGTTTATAAAGGGCTTTGAAGGACAGAATGGTGCAAGACTGATTAGATGAAGTCAGGAAACCCTTCCAGGCATGCAAGGCTACAACTAAGGTTGTACAGATAGCTGTGAGCAGAGGAGGACCCTGGAGGAAAGTTCTGGAGAGAGTGAAATATTCCTTGTCATTCCAGCCAGATATTCTCCATTCTGCCTAAATGGTGATGCACCACAATGAAGTATGTACAGAAAAAGGCATGAGAGATTATCTAAGACATGTCTGGAGAAACCTCGAAGTTTTTCATATCTGTTCTCTTTAACATTCCCTAAAAAATTCTAGTCAGATTTAAAAAAGAAAAATTAAATTCACAGATAATTCAGGCTGCTTTTGAAGCATCTTGTATAACTCTTTTTCTATTTACAACAGAAGTTTAGGATTTCATTAATTCTGTTTTTCATCCTGATACCTTCCTCTGAAGTTGTCTTTCTGCAAGTCAGACTCAAAAGTGACACCAGTGTCCCATGCACTGAAATAAAAAGAAAGTGGTTTCCCTGGCAACAATATCGACACAAAAGATCTCATGATTTTCCCTCTCACTCCTGTGTTTTCTTAATGGCTGGAATAATCCAAATAGCAGAAAAAAAGCAACATGCATCTGATCTTAATGAACTGTAATGGCTAGAGACAGCATGAAAGCAAGCAAAGGTATCTGCTATTTATAAAAAAACAGTGGATCAGATGACTCAGATACAACAGCATTGGGAATTATTCATATTATTTTCAGTGAGTCATTTAAGGAAATACTTTATTGTGTCAGGCTGTGTGCAAAATAGGGCGCAAAAACGTTCAAGGCCAGGTTGGATGAGGCTCTGGGCAACCTGATCTAGTTGGGGATGTCCCTGCTCCTTGCAGGGGGGTTGGACTAGATGACCTTTGAAGGTCCCTTCCAACCCTAACCATTCTATGATTCTACGATTCTAAAATATTCTTATACTTCATTTTTACCAGCAGTTTGATCTGATAACTATAAAATATAGGAGATTAAGGGAAGCACGGGTTATACCTTCAATACCACCAAGAGATGGGGAAAAAAGCAGTAGTTAATTAAAGGACTGTAGAATGCAGTGCCCATTTGGATCCAATGCTCTGAAGAAGGCTTGGACCAGTTTGTGGCTGATTGGCCCTCAGTTGAATTCTCCCCAGTCCTGTTACTAGGCATCATTTTTCACTATTTTGGGTTCCTCTTAACACTACAGCTCATCCTACTCTGTCTGCAGACGGATTTTTCCATGTTGTGGAAAATATAAAAAAAAAAAACAAATCGTAATGGTTTGGATGGAGTGTTATCAGTCTGGTTTTGTCATTCAGCATTCACACCATCTTTTCAGTATTTATAGTTACAGATTAGTGTCACCTTTTATAAGATGGCTCATCCTGTACAGCTATATCCATCTTTGATGTAAATATAGGTGATGAAGACTATTTCTTCCTCATGTTACTCTTGGTAACACGTACCATACTGGGGATGCTAACGATAGATGTGGTCTTCACAGCTACTTTTACAACAATCTATTTTTCATAATTGTTTCTAAGAATGTTTATCTAAAGAAGAAAATAATACTGTAATTTGTGTAAAGGAAACCCTCTCAATCTCCAGCCACAAGTAACTACCAAAGTTCACTCTAGAGTCTAGCTACTAGATGCTGAATAAAAGAAAGACTATAAGGTTACCAGCTATACAAAGTGGAAACATTGGTCGACAATAAAGCAGAAAACAGAGCACTCCCAAATCTCTCATACTTTAATTCTACAATTGCAAGCTAGAGGCATTTGACACACAGCCAAATACTTGTCTGAGATTTTATGTGATAAGTAATGTGTAATTAACAAAAGTCTTTGCTGGTTCTTCTGGGACTGAGAGAACATCTAACTATCATTAGCATTCACTGGATGCCAAGACCAAATGTATAAATGTTACATTACTCAAACATGAATATACATGAAAAATGAAGTATGTGAAACTAGAGCATGAAGTGAACCTAGAAACAATTGAGGATATCAGAAATAGAGTAAAAGAAAAAAAAAATCAATTTCTGCAATAGAAAGTTCACTGTTAACACTAGCAGAGGCTGACACTGAATTTTGTAACTTCAGTCCATTTTGTTGGGTGGGATTGGGCAATCGATAGCAACATCTGAACTTAGTTATCTGCCTTTAATGTATAAACTCCCAGGATACACAGTGGAGATCAGGATTACAACCCAGTTGACCAAGTACAAGTGCCCTCTGCAGCTTTGGACTCAGTAAAGTACCTTGGACAATCACACAGGACTGGATGGTTTGAAACATGACTTGCAGGAGACGTGCCCTTCTGGAACAGCAGCTGAAAGTCCAGTGAGAGACACAAGGTCTGCATATACATTAGTATTTGAGTTTGGATCAGAAGTGCTCATGTGAGGCAACCCCCTGCTGCTCCTATTTACCCAGCATCGTTGTGCATGTGAAGCCATCTCAGATCACACAGGCCGTACTCCTTTCTGATATATGCAGTGCAGGCACTGGGACCACAGCACGTGTGTGTTTCTCTTTACAAATATGCTCCTATATTACCGTACTACCTGCTAGTGCAAAGATAGTCTATGTTTTTCCAAACAATACTAACCACCTCTGTTTAAGCAACTGAAATTCCCTGGCCAAGCACTGCGGAGATGAAGCAATGATTCGGTTCAGCCTGAAGTTGACATCTAGTGGCTGAGCAGCTGAATCCCTCTCCAGGCTCCCCTTGGCTATCAACTGGATCTCATTAACTGACAGCAGTGGGACATGAGACTCCTAAACACAAGTGTCTTAGCACTGAATTGACTCCCACCTTTTATGTTAGCATCACAAAATCTTTTAGGGACAATAGTTTTCTTACCACCCCCAGCAAAGATAACTATAGCCTTCCTAGACACATGCTCTGTTGGCAGTGGTTGAAATGGTGTGGGTGAGCTTGGATATCTCGTAGGTAAGAAGAGCTCTTTGATGTTCTTGTCTACACATCCAATATCCTTCAAAAGCTCTACACTAAATATCAAAAGAAAACCTAAATAAAACATCAAATACTACTGAAATGTTTAACTGAAAGAGAACAAATTGCAACTAAAATACAAACAAGATATATAGGGGCAGGTTAGCGCCTATGAAAACCAAATTTCTGTTATTTGTAGCCAGATGTTAGTTTCTACTGTGATTTTTCATTTTAGCTTAAAATAAGGATTTTTCACTAATTACACTAATCAAAAGCTGCTTAAATCTTGTAAAAAATCTAAATAAACAACACATTCATCATGTAGCACTGAGTCTTATAAAATAAATAAGAATCAGCATTTAAAAACAAAATTACTAATGGAAAAGATTTATTTTGTTCTTAAAGCTGGGTTCCAGAGACATTTAGGATAATAAAATTATTTTCTCAGTCTGCGCTTTGGTTTACTTTCAGTTTCTTGAATGAGAAATTTTCTGCTGCTTCTTTGCAAAAAAAATTCTATACTCCAAAGGATTTTGTAATCAGAAATTAACCCAGAGAGCTAGACGAAATCCTTCCTTTTAAAATTTAATCTGGCTATTCTACTAATACTGTTTACAACATTCTAAATAACCTCTCTTCCTTGCTGACATTTACACATTTCAAATATTTGAGAGCGTGTTTTGTGATCGCGTTTTCATTGTAGGTATATAGATAATTTAATCTTTTTATTATCTCTCTGGACTCGATTAAAAATTAAATTGAATAAACACACAAATACTCTTAGTAATCCGGTAAAATTCCCAATCTATTTTATCCACACCGGTTACAGCTTACTCCTTTCTCTGGATTTGTTTCTCAAATAATATTGTCAACCTTAACTTGAATGCAAACTTTAAACAGCATTCAACAGAAAATCTCCTAACTCACTTTGGCACTTCTAAGATTTTTGCCACAAGTATTTTCAATCATCTTAAGTGCTGGTCATTTTTAACCTAAAGTAACTGAATTGAAAAGTTAGGATAAATCTTCAGAAATTATATCATTACTTTAGTTAACCCTGACATAATTGATAACAAAACTGCTTAACACTAGAGACGTCACTCCCAATACAGGATCCTGAGTTTTGACAGGCTCCTGTAATAATAAAAAATTCTGAGGATATGAAAGTATATGAGAAAATTTATGAGCCCTATTAAGTGTTTGCTGTAGACAGTAAAGACTTTCTCCTAAGCACTTGTGCAAAGATATTTTTTCCCCACTATACTAACAGTCCATACTCATGTGAAGTAAAAGAAACCAAACAATATGCTTATAAAAATGTGTCTTTCTTTTCATTTTACAGTTTCTCAAATTTACTCATTTGTACCACTTGAGTACTTTATGTGGGTAACTAGTTTGTGGATTAGTTCCTTTCAAAATTCGAAACTATGATTAATTATTTTATTTGAACAGAGAGGTCACATGTTCTGGGTTACAATAGGAATAATAATATGCAAAATCCTAAATGGAAAACAATCACAAAATAGCATATTTATGGAAAAATATTCACATTAATTGTTGATGTATCTGCTGAGATCCAAATACTCAGAACACAGAATAAACGGTAAGAAAATCAGTAAAATGAGAGTACAAACAAACAGTGTAGTAGAGTAAAGGGATATTTCGGTTCCCAAAGTAATAAACACTGAAATAGATGTCATATTATTTACTGTATTTGCATTTCTTAACATCATTTATTTCAAACTCACAGACTAAATAGCATGCATTAAGATAATTTTTGATAACTGTCAGTGAAAATATAATTTTAACTGATAACAGAACACAAATCAGAACCTTCTGATTTCGGCTTTTCCAGGTTCACTAACTGACCTGCATGAGTACATCATAACTTTACATAGCATGGTGATTTTGTAAGTGACTTTAAGACAGGAAAATAAAAGCTATAATATCCAAAAGCCAAACATCTAAATCCATCTCATCAGTAATTTTAATGTTTAACTACTTTCTTAGCCTTATGACAGCCATTCCCTGCTGGCAATAAGATGCTTCTAGTCATAGATTTTTCACATTATTTCATGCAGACTGCATTCAGGTTTATTTATCAAGTTATGATAAGTTATATATTAATAAGTTATGTTATATGCTACAAATTTCACATTTATAGTGTTGTTATATGTTTACCAAATATATACTTCATGATCTGATTTCTAAACACTCAAATCTGTTCCTTGTTGGAATGTGCATCGTAAGTGTAGGGCACTTTGAAAACATAAGCATTGATTTTGGAATTAGTATTTTAAACACGTATAGAATAAATGTGAATTATCTCATGATTCTTTTAACATTTTTTATAGAATGTATTGGCTAAATGATGTATGACAACTTTGCCCCAGTAATAAGACGACTGGAGAAAGACACTGTCCATTAACGACTGTAGCTGCTCCAGTACGAAGCCTTATTATACTGGTGATGCAATTGCAAACATTGAACTATAGATATGGAACTCCTGAATGAGATTCCTGTGAATCTCCTGAGAACCAAATCCCACTTGGCCACTCAGTTGTCCAGTTGTGTTCACTAACACAAATTAATTTTCTTTGCAGACTTATAAAATGCATTGTCTTTAAAAAACACCTTTGGTTCTATAACTATGTTATATACATAATTATTTAATTAGCCAGAACTTTAACCAGTTTATTGGATTAAGAAACAGTGACTATGAAATTATGAATGACAATACACAATTTTTTCTAGCTTTAGAGGTGATAAAATATTCAAGAGCTACTCTTCTTAATTATCCAAAACACAACAGATGCTCCTATACCCTCCTGAGAACAGACAGAGGAAGACCACCTAGATTTTTTAGGTTTTTCCTTAAATGTGAAATGACTGAGGACTAACCAGAATTTTTGTCATAGTAACTTGATTGGGAGTGTGAAAAAATATCCTTCACAGCTCCCTCAACTAACATGACTGCATTGGCAAAAGCCCCAGACTGGACATATTTATACCAGCAAAGAACGCCTTTTGTTGGGATAGTTTATCTTATTCAAGGAACCGGTGGGAGTTCTGTCCTTATAAAATCTGTCTTGCTAACATAAGCTTCGTCTCCTCAAGAATGTTTTGCTGATTTGAATATATCAGCAAATATGGTTTAGTGTAAAAAGTCTTTAATTCAATAAACAATACAATTCATCCCTTAATGCTTTTACTGGATAAATTAATTAAAATTAACTTACATTGTAATTATGATTAATGATAGCAAAATACTACCTCATATTCAACCAAAGTTTTAATCAAACTCCTGACATTTTCAAAACTATTGTACGTATCTCAGAATTGTTTCATGTCCTTCAGATATACTACTTTTAATCTTGTCTCTTTATAAGAAAGTTTTTCTAATATTTAAAGTCTTCTCTAGATCTTCTTGTAACCTTCCTGGTTATTTCTATATATCCTCCTTTCTGTATCTTTCCTTTCTTTACTCCCTTGTTTGCCTTTCATTCTGCTGTTGTCATTTCAGCTATTTTAAAAACTATGCTGTTTGGGGGGAAAAAAAGAAGCATGTTTTCCTACTACGGCAAGTTTGATTTGCCTGGAACCTAAAGCAGGAGACAAAGTGCTCAGATACAGCTATCTTTTCACACATGTGTTTGAAATCCTGTTTTATTGCTGTGCTTCAGAAGCAATATTATCTCAGCCTCATTGATGTCTGTTTTACTGAACTTACTGCTATCTTAGTTCATTGCAATTGCAATTCTTGCTCTCCAGTTATAGGTGAAAGATACTCATTGTCAATTATTTACTCATGGTTCAGGTGGGACCATTCAGGAATGTATCTGTTGTGTAAAAATTTATTTAAACACAGATCTTCAAAAAAGCTCATAAATTTTCTAGAGTAAAATATATCATTGCAAAGTATGCCACACAAGTACCAGAAGAGATAGAAAATTGCAGAGTCTAGAAAGTACAGATAATAACAAAAGCAAAAGAAAATATATTTCTTATTAAAAAGTATGAAATAGTAAATGAACTGGTGACAAATGGAATATTTAGTGAATATGATGATGAGTTATTGATTGCATTTATTAAGAAATTGTTTCCATGAAAGCAAAACCATTAACTTCGGAGAAATAAGTTCTTCGGGGATTTCAGATATTTAGCCCGTATGGTTCTTCATAAGGCACTGTTGAAACCTTTTAGTTGGAAGGTGGCTGGGGAAGCTTAAAAGTTGCAAAGGGGTACTTTGCACCAGAAAGCATCACCCCTGAGTAACTAATAAAATAAATGGGTAAGAGAGCTCCTTCAGGAATGACTTATATTTGCTGCAATGAAAAAAAAAAAAACATGAATGTGTCAAAGAAGCAGCCACAAGTCAGTAAATGTGTGCAGGAAAAAGGCAGTGTCAGCAAAGGACAAAATGAACTAATTCTAGCTAAGAGAGAGAAAGGACATGTGCTATACTCGATTTGACTTGCAAATACGATATATCAGGGGACAATTGCTGGCATAAAACAAAGTTATTAATAAGTAATGATAGCTGGTATCCAAGCCCTGATGGAGGTACAAGGAGGCCTAGTGCAGAGTGTAAAGCTTCCAGCCTGCCTCTGTGGGTAGGGAGTCCTTTTCCCAGCCTTTTTGGAGAGGAAGACGGGCAGCCCTGCTGCAAGACCCTGTTCCTCTGAGTAGCAGGCCTGGGTGAAGAGACCAGAGGAACCTGAGCACCATTAACTTGATCTTCCTTTATGCCACAGAACATGAGGCTTTTCTAAATCAATTCTAATGTGAAATAAAGTACAGATGGGATAGCTTTCTGTGTTTGTGTTTGTTTTCTGGAAAAAAAAAAAACAAAACTTGCTGCTGTGATAAGAATAGTTAAGATTCACTTTTTTTGACCTTATATTCAGATTCACCTTTTAGACCTTATATTGTCTACTTAATTTCCATCATCATGCATACATTTGTGGTACCTCAATGTTTTGGTTTCTTCCAGACTAAACATCCCACAATATCCCACCACTCCCAAAGGATATTTAATTTCAATACCACCTTACTTCCTCTAACTTACAATGAGGGTAGTGAAACACTGGAACAAGTTGCCCAGAGAGGTGGTGGATGCCCCATTCCTGGAAACATTCAAGGCCAGGTTGGATGAGGCTCTGAGCAACCTGATCTGGTTGGAGATGTCCCTTCTCCTTGCAGGGGGTTGGACTAGATGGCCTTTAAAGGTCCCTTCCAACCCAAACTATTCTATGATTCTATGATTCTCATTTAATCTATAAATACTTTTTCCCCCCCTTCTTTCCATTTACTTTTTCAGCTTGGTTCCCCTTCTCCCTTCCTGTGATGCTTTGTGATGAGGTCCCAGGTTACATATGGCAAACTTGTTCACATGCTAGTGAGGAGAGTGTTAAGGCAGTGAAGCTGGTGGAGAAAAGATAGTGAGCACTGACAGAAGAGCTGCAGTGAAGTGACAGGTTGATAATTTACACTTTGAGCCCAGAATTTGAAGCATCTCAGTGCCAAAAACATGAGAAAAGAAAATATCAGGAAAGAATAACATCAGAATACATGCACTGATTCTAGGAATACTTAGAAAGTATTTAGGAATAGTTTAGAGATCAACTGAAAAAATTACAACTTAGAATGCAAGGTGGGAGAAATCAGAGAGTAATATGATCGTCACCTCTTTTAGGAGGGTCAAACCTAGATTAAGAAGAAAAATTATTTAAAATGGCCTCAGTGGATACAAACAGTAAGAGTGGATTAATGCTGCGCAAAAGGAAATCTCCAGCCAAGTATCAGGAAGCATTTTCTCACCATGAAGATGTTAGATTACAGAGCTGTCTCCCAAGGGAGGTGGTGGAAGGAGCTTCACTGTATGAGTCATTTAAAATTAGACTGAAACAAAGCACCTGCATGTACCGCAGGCAACACAGCTTAGTTGGCAGGCAGACAATCTCAATGACCTGACAAGTCTTAGCCAGCTCTCCTTTCTATCGTTCCATTTAATTTTAGTCTGTTCATATTAAGGAAAATGAGAAAAAACAGCATTCTGTGAAATGCTCGTATTCATTTCCTCAAGCGACTGCTTACAAATGAAAAATATGTAAATTATCATAAATATTCAGACATCTGATAGGTAAAACTAATGATTAACTGAACTATTCTCTGGTTTGTGTTATTATTTTGGAAGTTGTTTTAAAGCATTTCCCCTTTGCCCCTACCAAAATGAAGAATTTTCCTTGCCAGAAGGTGAGCCAGCCAGGGGTAATCAAATACACAAACAGGATTTAGTTATACCTGGGATTATTATGGTTAGAGTATTTATTTTTGGACTCCTACTGCTTGAAGTATCTATCTTTGCAGACACTCCTTGAGCAATGCCAAAGCAAAAACGGTAGCAGCAGAAAGGAAGATAGTGCTGGTAGAAACCATTCATGTCTGAGCAGCAAGATATCCTAAATTTGCTCCCCTGCATTTTTCAGCTGGTATGGTTCATTTGCTTTTCCTTCAATTCCAGCCATCATAGGCTCAACAGAGAAAGAAGAAGATTTAGCATGAAGTTTTGAAGGTGTTTACAAGAAAAGAACACAGGGAATAAGTAGAGAATTGATTCTTAATCCACTTCTGCTATTGAAATTCACTCTCCTCTTTATTACTCTTCACAGATATTTTCCATGATTGAAAAGGAATTAGCATATCTGTAATTATATGTTGCGGAATGTGGGGGTAAAAAAGTAGAATGGCAAAGAAGAGTTCGGTGTTCTCAAAACAAGGATAACAGGTAACCTTCATTGCAGGAAAGCAGTGTGTGATCTCTTGGACTAGTAGTGAGGATATTTAATGCATTTATCAAATTAAATGTTTGAAGAATAGCAAATAAAATACCGATATTTAGGAAAGAGGAAAAAAATATCCAAGAACACACTGGCCCATTATTCTGACTCAAAGATACACAGGGCTTTAAAACACACTTTGAAGAAGAGATGTGGTAATTTGATCTCTCTGCACTTAGGAGTTTTACTTCGGCCTTTGTATAGAAAGAGACTAAAATAACATAGTTCATTCAGCTTAGCAGAACAATGATGAGGCAGAAGACAAAGATGCTGCAATAATCTTGTAATGGTTTATAAGGAACAAAGGCCAGAAATTAGAAATAATTTTCTATGTAGAAGAGGAGTGATATTCTAGAGAAGTATTTCCATATGAAATAAGGACAAGATATTCTATGATTGTGAGATAGATCTTCATAAGTTTATAACAGCAGAAGGCTGGAGTCCATTTCTCAGCAAGAACCTAATGATGCAGAATGAGGGAGGAGGCTCTTGTGGCCAAAGCACACAGCCAGGAGCATACAATGTGTGCCAACAGGACTGCCAAACGAGAGCTTTAAACTAGGAATTACAGGAGAGATAGAGGTTCCTCAACAAGCAAGTGAGCAAGTTGTGGATGGGGTAGGCAACCTAAAAGCCAGTGGAGAAGGGAACAGAAGGGACAAAGCAACAACAAAACAATGCTGAAGTGGAATCACTTTAAGTATAGGTGTATAAAGAAGGAAGTGCCTATGGAACAATCTTGTGGGGAAACCTATTGAGACTGTTCTGGTGAATGAGCATGCCTGGGTGCCTCTCTGAAATATTTTCATCTAGTGGATGCAGCATGAGGAATCAACAGAAGGAACTAGAGTTCTATGTGCAGTTACAGTAACTGAGCTAATGGAGACATGATGGGATAGCTCACACAACTAGATTTCTGCAATGGTTGCATATAGGCTCTTCTGGAAAGACTGGGAAAGTGAGGGGAACATTTTGACTTTTCTGTGAGACTGCAGCTGGAATGCCTGGACCTCTGCCTGGAGACAATGTATGGGTGCATTGGGTTATTCTTCCCCAGGTGCAAGACTTTGCATTACCTTTTGCTGAAATTAATGAGTTCCCTCTCAGCCTAATTCTCCAGCCTGTCCAGGTTCATCTGAATGACAGCACAAACAGCTAGAGTATCAGCCACTCCCAGCTTTGTATCATCTGCAGACTTGCTGCGAGTGCACTGTCCCATTGTCTGGATCATTAATGAAGATGTTTGAGGAACAGTATTGGCCCCAACATCAGCCCCTGGGGCATCCACCACTAGGGACTTGCCTCCAACTCAACTTTGTACCTCTGATCACAACCCTCTGGACCTGGCTGTTCAGCCAGTTTTCAATCCACCTCACTGTTCACTTACCTAATCCATATTTCGGCAGCTTGTCTATGAGGGTACTGTTAGAAACAATGTCAAAAGCTTTCCTGAAGTCCAGGTAGAAAACATTCACTAACCTCTCCTCATTCACAAAGCTAGTCACTAGATGATCTGAAGAGACCCCTTCCAACCTAAATGATTCTGTGAGTCTGTGATCTTGAGGATGACAGTTTCCTAGACCGTGCCAGACCAGAAGAGGAGATAGACTGTGTCAATCTGTCTGTCAGATAACAGATAGCTACTGTAATGTAAAAATGATTGGCACTGAGTAATATCAGGTTTACTGGTATGAGTAAAACTGAAACCTGACCCCTACCTCTCAGACTTCTTTTGCAATCCTAGGGAATTTTAGAGCTGATTTCCTCTATCGACGAAAATGGTAGCTTGTGTCTGTATCTGTACCCAGCAGACTAAAACCCTGATGCATTTCACTGCCCTCTGTTTGAAGAGACACCAGCCCTGGAGTACAGTGCCTCTTCTGCTAAGGACCTCTTCTGGTATCTTAAACAGGTCTTTAGCTGTATGAGAGTGTCCACCTCATCTACTTAACTCCTTCAGCACGTGCTCTGCAATTTAGTGCACCCGAAGTTAAGAACTGAAATTCTCAATACAGAGAACAGAGAGAACTGAATGTCTCTAGGGGGTGATTAAGAGCATTAAGTGAAATACTTAACGTTACATAGTGTGAATAACCTCTCAATCACATACTGTTTTTCCTGGTGAATTCCTGACTCATTCAAAACAAAAATGTGTAGAATGAAAAAGTTCAGTGAGAAAGATGGGTATTCAGTATTTATTTTTAACTGAATGCTGTGTGTCTTCATAACACGTATCATGTAAACTTGCAGTTGATGAAGTAAAGGTGCTGTGGAGAATTTTTTCATTTCCTAATCAAAAGACACAAAGTATTGGAAGTAGCTGGTTTGTTTTACCTTCCTTTGCCTTTATGAGTTATGTGGAACAGCATCTCTGAAAGTAAATCCTATCTTGCAAACCAACATATTACTGAGCACCCTCAGAATGAGGAGTGGAAAGAATGAGATAAAGCAGCAAAGGAAAGTAATTATTCTGTAAATAGTAGTTCAGCTGCATGAAGATCCCTATAAAAACATATCACTACACTTTACCCAACACTTTTACACATAAAGATTTTAGTTGACAAGCTGAAAAGTTATGGCAATGCTGAAAACAGTGGAAACAGCAGCCTGTAACTAAAACAACAAAACAAACCCCGTCTCCATTTTTATATAAATTTATATACACTAAAAGCATTCTGTAAGAACAATACATTTCTAAGGGGAAAAACCTGTCTTGAAAAATGTACTGTCTATGTAATGCAGGTTTTTTTCCCCAGTCTCGCTTATCTAATCGGATTGCTGCACTTCAATTAAAGGGTCTCTTGAGTTCATACCAGCCAGCACCATTGGAAGACACTACATAAAAGTTAGGCTCTGCAGAAGTCATGTGGCTTTAATGAAAGTAAACACTCCAAACACACACCCTATACACATAAGACAAGGAGCTGATGAAACATTAAATAAACAGAATGATTTTCCTAACACATTATTCTTTAATCTTATGCCTCAAGTGACTCTTTTTTCCCCTGTGTGATTTTCACTGACAAAATCATTACTACCAAGAGTCAAAATCAGTTGAGGATGCAGTAAATCACTCGTAACTGATAAAAACAAAAAAGCATACAGAATTCAGGTAGATACTGCTTAAAGCCAAGAAGGTCACAGATGTAGGCTCTGCTCTAGCTGTTCCAACCTAAGCCTCAATGTAGAAGATAACATCAACTTTTCACCTCACAGCCCCTAAAAAAATATTTCTCCTTCCTTCCACAAGCTTGCACTAAAAAGGGAGGCAAGAGTGCTACTAAGCCATAGTCAACTTAGCCTCCTCATGACACAAAGCATCTCCTGTTGACTGTGTTCCTGTTAGAGGTTTCTACCTTACCCTTGAGCATAATCCCAGTAAGGAAAAGGAAACAGCCCTAACCCTCCTATGGATGGCAAAACAGTATCTTTGCTTTGCCCTCATCAACCAAATGTACTCTCTTCATATCTTGGTTCTTCCCTCAGCTAGAAGAATCCACTCTGACACTGACAATAACCCCTCAATGTGGTGGTTGCAATGAGATAGCAAAGGTTAGGGGCTGATACTACAAAGGCATTGCCAGGTAAGGCTGTGAAGGAATTTGTTAAATAGTGTTACAGGGGGGGAATTCCATCATTTCCATCACTTTGATTTGCTTTCTTTCTCTTTCCAGCTAAAATTCACCACTGAGCATATAATCACGCACATCTTCATACCATCTGTCCCCTTTCATATTTTTTACAATTGAATCAGTCAGAGTTTTAATTTGAATTTTCATCAGTCAAGAGATTTTTATCCTATCTCAGCCAGAGAAGCAGAGGTTTTCCAAAGATAATAACAATTTGTGTAGTGTACAGGAGATTTCATTTCTATTTCTTTTAGCTGCAGTGTTTTTATGCTCAGCAGACTAATATTCAAATACAGATGGGAAAATATGACAGTGAATCGTGTGCTAGGGAGTACCAACACAACTGCTTGCAACCAAAATCACCACAGGGAGGTTAGACAGAATTTTCTCAGAGGGCTCTCAATTATGAAGTTACAACAGCCTGCAGGTTTTGGTTAGGTTGAACTCGTAAAGCAAACTTCTGTCTGACATAGCCCAGGTGTCAGCTCGGTGAGGAGGATCCTGCTTCCCTCGTCACACTTGACCATCTGTAGCAAGTGAAGAGCTTCTCAAAACTGTGGTGGTGCGTGATCTGCTCCACAGCCCGTACCCTCTGCTGTGGGGTCTCTGACAGGCCTCGGGCCTTGCACATACTGGGCAAGGGAGGACGAAATACTTGCACCTTCCCCCTTGTCTCTGTATAAAACTCTTTCAAAACCTTCACTCAGAAAACTGTTAATGGGACATTTTGTGACAGTAAGCAGCCTGTGCAGCCTACTCTAATATAACAAAAAGGTAAAGTAGCTTGCTTCAGAATAATCCTTTTGGAGTAATTATGAACCAGGCTGAATATCATTCTCTAACAGAATACGTTAAAAATGCTGACAGTAATATTGTTCCATACCAGAAGCTGTGCTTTAAAGTTTTTTGGGTGGGAATTAACTCTCCTACTGAAGCTTCTCCATTTATATGTGGCTAAACTAATATATCTTTTGCTAAACTGGGCAAGAAGGCAGCTGTGAGCTACACCATTCCCAGATCTTCCCAGTGAGGAGACCTTCTGCCTGCTTAGAGTGAAAGGACACTGCACTCCAGCAGTAAGACCCATTCAAGTATCACTGTATTCCCCTGCCTTTTAAACACTCATTCCACCAGTTCTGCCTAAGTTACCAGTACCCTTTTATTCATCGCAGCACCTACCTCTTAGAATCATAGAATCATAGAATGGTTAGGGTTGGAAGGGACCTTCAAAGGTCATCTAGTCCAACCCCCCTGCAAGGACCAGGGACATCCCCAACTAGATCAGTTTGCTCAGAGCCTCATCCAGCCTGGCCTTGAACGTTTCCAGAGATGGGGCCTCCACCACCTTTCTGGGCAACCTGTTCCAGTGTTCTATAACTCGCATCGTAAAAATTTTTTTCCTAATTTCTAATCTAAATCTACCCCCCACTATTTTAAAAACATTACCTCTCGTCCTATTGCAACAGGCCCTACTAAACAGCCTTTCCCCATCTTTCTTGTAGGCCCCCTTGAGGTACTGGAGGACCGCTATCAGGTCTCCCCAGAGCCTCCTCTTCTGCAGGCTGAACAGCCCCAACTCTCTCAGCCTGTCCTCACAGGAGAGGTGCTCCAGCCCTTTTATCATCTTCGTGGCCCTCCTCTGGACCTTCTCCAACTGGTCCATGTCCTTCTTGTGTTGGGGGCTCCAGAACTGGACACAGTACTCCAGGTGGGGTCTCACCAGGGCAGAGTAGAGGGGGAGAATCACCTCCCTCGACCTGCTGGCCACGCTCCTCTTGATGCAGCCCAGGATGCGGTTGGCCTTCTGGGCCGCAAGGGCGCACTGCCTGCTCATGTTAAGCTTCTCATCCACCAGCACTCCCAAGTCCTTCTCCTCAGGGCTGCTCTCAATCCATTCACCGCCCAGCCTGTATTTGTGCCTGGGATTGCCATGACTCAGGTGCAGGACCTTGCACTTGGCCTGGTTGAACTTCATGAGGTTGGCACAGGCCCACCTCTCCAGCCTGTCAAGGTCCCTCTGGATGGCATCCCTCCCTTCCAGCGTGTCGACAGCACCACACAACTTGGTGTTATCGGTGAACTTGCTGACGGTGCACTCTATCCCACTGTCCATGTCGCCAACATGTCGCCTTCCTCACTTATTTTCTATACTGGCTCCACCTTCTCACCTGCATAACTCCTTGCTCAACTGAGCATTTGCTTTCACCATTCTTGTTCTTGGTAGCACCAGCTCTTATAAAATCTCTTTGTGTCTCCCTGTTGCTCTTGACATGCCTTCAGGAAGAACTATTTATATGCACAATATGATGTCACCAACAGTATGATTTCACAGAACAGCTGAAGTTGGAAAGGACATCCAGAGGTTATCTCATCCAACCTCCCTGGTCAAGGAGGGTCACCTGGAGAAGGTTGCCCAGGACTACATCCAAACAGCTGTCCCCAAAGATGGAGACTCCACAACCTTTCTGGGCAACCTGTGCCAGTGCGTGGTCACTCTCACAGCAAAAAGGTGTTTTCGAATACTCAGATGGAACCTGTGTTTCTGTTTGGGCCCATTGCCTCTTCAATACCTCTCTTTAACTCTTTCCTCTCTCTCTAAGTGTTCCTATATACAGTCGTGACAGCAATCAAATCACTGGTCCATGGAGACACGCTGCTTGACATTCAGCTGCTTTCCCTGCTGACTACTTTCATCTATTGTCCTTCATCTCATGCTGCAATCATAAATTCCCAAGGGAAAGGGCTCTCTTTTTTTCCTCTGCTTCTGCAGCACCTAGCTAATGGTTCCTGCTCTATGCCTGGGGCTCTCTGACACCATGTAAATACAAATAGCAAAAAGAAATAAGATCAATTTGGTTCTTTCATTTAAAGTTCCTATAATCTCTACGCTTATTAGGGGAGAGTAAAGGACGTAGATGCACAGAACGTAAAGGAAGAAGAACTGCATCATTCTCCTACAATCAACCTCAATGTTTGTGGAAGACCCTGCAGATGTGTTTCTCCATGGACAGAAAGGGTATTTGATTCCCTATCACCAATTTGAAAGTGGCACATCACTATGCAACTTAGAAGGACTTAAAGATTTTTTTTTTTTAAATTGTAAATTTTTCTCCTGGAGTCCTGAATTCAGTGATAGAGTACATAACATAATTTGGGAGTAAACTAAGATAAAAGCAAGATTTTTGTCTTTGCATTCCTCTAAACTTCAGCAGCCTTGAGGATGCTCTAAACTAGGTCAGATGTCAACATGCCGTGGTCATGGCTAAGTCACATCCTATCTCTTTCTGGTGATGACTGAGGGAGCTTAGACTTACATTTAATTGAGTCTGGAAAGATAAATCTAAATCCTGAAAAGCCACGCAGTTTGAAGATGCTGTGGCACCTGTCCTGCACCACTTTCAGTGCTGGTGCACTGAATATATTGCATTTTCCTTACGCTACTGTAGGTTTCTTCTGCATCACTAGGACCCTTTAAAGCTTATTCTATATTCTTGGCTATTTTTTAAATGTATAAATGACATAAAATAACTGTAGATGTAGGTCATCAACTGGGCTATTTCATTCCCTACCAGCATATTTGACCTTTACTTCTGATTATATCTCCGTTACTTTTACTGGAAATATAAGAGGAGCCTTCCATTGGCAAAAAAAAAAAAAAAAAACAACCAAACTGTAGACCTATTTACTCTTTCATTTACACAAGGTAAAACATAGAGTAATTATTTTTTAAGACAGTGCAAACCCAATATACAGATTTCCCTATACTTGAAAAGTTTTGTTTGTTTTTAATATCTTTAGAGTTTTTTGTTTTGTTTTGTTTTGTTTTTAATCAGAAAATGCCTTGCTTTGAAACACAAACACTTCTTTTAGTGCTTGGGTTTTGTTGGTCTTTTATCTTGTTTTAATTAGCTCACTTGGGAAGTAATGTAACTATTGCAGAAAAAGCTGTATCAGTAGCTGAATTCTTTTTTTTTCAATTAACCATACAAATCCAGGCCCTCTTCCCACACTTATACTGCATTATTCTACACTTGGCACAACCTGCTTCTGTCATTGTCCTTGATTATTTTAAGGTCATCTTGACAGGAAGCAGCCCATTCCCTTGTTTTGTGCTGGCAGGCAGCAAGATGCACACTTTTATTCACCTGTTTGGAGTCCAGAGCAGCCATGACCAGGGTTGCGTGCAGTACTGCAAAGTCCTAGAATACCGAATACCTTGCTATTGAAACAGAGTAAACAAAGTGAGGTTTCAAAAAACCACAACTCCTCCCAAGGCCATAAAAAGGAATTGTTTATGTCTTGCTGCAAAGCAATTTCTGCTGAAAGAATAGGAAGAGAGAAACTACAGTCCAATACTTGCTAGTATAGAGAAGCCTTATCCTGGTTTTATGGAACATTATGCAAACAAGGGAAGAGTCTAATGCTTGGGTTTGCTCCCAGGGAACTCCTCACTATAGGTGTGTCAAGAAGGTAGAAACACAGACAGGCAACCAAGAAGAAACAGATAAATGTTTCCTGGACATGCAGGGCAGAATTAGGAAAGTCAAAGAACAGCTAGAGTTGAAATTATGAAGGACATCAAGGGCAATAGGAAAGGTTTCTACAGCCACAGCAGCAACAAAAGGAAGATAGGGGAGAACATGAGCCTGCTGCCCCAGGTGGTAGGTGATCAAGTGATGGGGAGCCTGGAAAAGGCTCCCTCAGTGAAGAACTCAACGTCTTCACTTCCTCACCCTTTACTGACAAGGTCTGCTGCTCGGTCCCAGGCCTTTCAGGTCTTTCCTTCATAGCAAAGACTGGCAGAGACAGATACTACCTATGGCACCGAAAGATCAAATTAAGTACTAATTATGTAATCTGAACATATGCAAGTCCATAGATCTGGATAGAATGCATCTGAAGGTGCTAGGAAGCTGGCTTGATGTTATTTTAGGACCATTCTCTATCACTTTTAAAAAGCTGTGATGATTAAGGGAGCAAAGGCTAGAGAAGGTAATTGTTAAAACTATCTTCAAAAAAGGCAAGAAGGATTTAGGGAATGTACTCAGAAAAAAAAAATCATTTGACATATAGGAAGATGTTAACAGGAAAGTATTACAGAAGCTTCAGTATACCTTGACTTCAGAAAATAAAACTGCTTCAATGTTCTTGAAAGTTCTGAGGCTGATAAAATGGAAAGACTTGTAGCAATGGGGATTTTCTCCATGTGCTTTAGGAAGAACCTCCCAAACAATGTTTGGACTGCACTTTTTTGGTATTTAGCAGAATATTGCTTGCTACAGGAAGGTGATCATTTCTCGTCTGAAGCCAAATAATGAGAAATATCACAAATACAAATGGGTAGTATCCAAGAGGATATAAAATCCAGAAAAACTTCATAAAGACATAGTAACATTATAATTGCATGTAAACTGAATATGATATAACAAACATTTTTCTTCCCAGTAACATTAGAAAATGGACATCTCTGTAACTGAGCAATTTAGCTAAACATTTCTCCAGAGCAATGACACATCGTTATGATTTGTAATTTCAGATGTTAAATTTTTTAACATCTTTTGGAATAACTATAGACTTAGTGCCTTATCAGTGCGATAGCCTGATAGCTCGGGCTGTACGGAGCTTGACAATGTTTTTCTAATATAGTCTGCATTTAAACTAAAACAGCACGATACCCACTGCAGTCGAAGTTCAGTTAGAAACATATCTGAAATGCGCACATCAACTGTTTGTGATCTATTTTACAAAAAAATTCCCACATTCAAAACCTAATGTGTCACACAGACAGTACTAATAAATACCATACTGAAGTAGACAATACTATACTACAGCCTTTAATTAATCCCTCTACTAGTGCAGGAATATTTCTACTAAATCACATCAGTATGAGAAAATTTTTTCTCAATATTAAATCCAAATGTTCACCTTTTCCAGATACATCACATTAACCCTGGTTACTTATTTGACCACTTTTGAATTATCTTTATTCATGCATTGGGTTCACACATTTTAATTTCTCAGAGCTTCTCAGTCATTACTGAACAAAGCTCTATCTGATGAGTTCTCTAAATTTATTCCCTATAAATCTCCTAGTAATTTGCATTACTTTTGTCTGGACACTTCAGTTTGTTAATACTTTTCTGGTAGTGACTGCACAGAATTGTAAAGAATAGGGCAGGTCTTGGGCTGAGCTGACACAGTCAACCCAGCTCAGAAAAAAGCACAAAGGCAAAGGTCATTTCTTGATTTCTCTGCAGCCGAGATCCTCTTAGTGCTGATCCAGTTTTGATATAACTCAAAGCACATTGACAGTCATTTCAGTGATCCTGTTTGACCAGTAAGGGTTTCTGGAGCACACAGACCGATATAATATGTGCACTGTGGCACCTGGTCCTGCTTTACATCCTAGGAACATGTATGAGCAAAGGAAAGTCTTGTGTGCATAAGGAACATATATTCATCTGATTTCCTTAGGTAAATTACCAGATGATGTAATTTAAAGCAACCCTGCGCTGACAACATGTTGCTGTTTGTAGTAGCCACAGAATCTCAACAGAACACAAATTAGATTAATTGAATGTCCATGCACACTTCTGCTGAGCTGTGCAGCACTAGCCATCATAATTATGGGTTCTACCAAGCCCTATGTGACAGTGGCCAGTCTCTGACTTTGTGTCTGACACAAGTGGTTGAAAGAAGCACTGCACATTGACTTAGGAAGAGCACCAACCAGCACCCTGGGATGGTCAGGAACACTGATTTGGCCACCTAGCACCCTCTACTTAGACAGAAGAGCTGTCTGGAAGGCCAAGCAGGGAGTTCAGTCTAGCAGCTGACTGCATCAGAGCTCAGTCAAGTGCAACTCAATCACAGCCTACTCAACCCATGCACAGATCAAGTCTATCCATGGCCATCCTCGGTACAACCCTCTACTAGACAGGGGATGTGAGCAGAAAGATGCTCCTGGAGAGAAAGACAATTGTAATGATGGTTCATTTTCTTTCAGCTGAACCCTGTTAGAAGTCGTGGGGAAGTCAATGAGACTTCCTGAGGCTGAGAGGAAATAGCCTCAAGTTGCAACAGGGGAGGTTTAGATTGGATATTAGGAAAAATTTCTTTACTGAAAGAGTGGTCAGGCACTGGAACAGGCTGCCCAAGGAAGCGGTGGAGTCACCATCCCTGGAGGTGTTTGAAAGACATGTAGATGTGGTGCTTAGGGACATCAACCACTTCCCTGGGCAGCCTGCTCTAATGCTTGATAACCCTTTCAGTGAAGAAATTTTACCTAATATCCAATCTAAACCTCCCCTGGCTCAACTTCAGGCCATTTCCTCTCATCCTGTCACTTTCTACTTGTGAAAAAAGATCAACATCCACCTCAGTAAAACCTCCTTTCAGGTAGTTGTGGAGGCCAGTCATGCTACATTACCATAAGCATCTGGATTTCATCTTTTCTTATTGCTTGTGTTCTTGCAGTAGGCCTAAATTGACCATATCATCAATATTTCTCAAAGAACAGTATTTGCCTATTGATACAGCCTGCAGCCTCAGGTATCTGTAAGCTTTGCCCAGCCAGCAGCTTGGTTGCAGTGTCACCATTCTGCTATGGAGGATGATGACCTGCTGTGGGACCCATATGGGGAAGAGAACCCTCTGACCGTAAGCCTTGTTGCAGAAAAGGGAGAAGAGCCCATGCTGCAGGAGTGAGAGGACCACAGCAGGACTACGGACTCTACACCCTCACCTGATAGCCATGGCAGCAGAAGGCAAGCAGCATCACTCGCAAAACAGTTAGTGTTTTGATGTCACCAGTGTTCCTGTCTCTGGATGCCACCAAAGACAGAGGCGTGACTTCCCTAGATAGAAGCAACCACACACCAGGCATACCAACTATTAAAATAATGAGCATTTATACAGCCTCCAATTCAGAACAGAGCGGAAGGATACATTCTGTGGCACTAATAATTTCAGAAAGTTTAAAAAGGCACTGTAGAAGTTATGAAAGTTGTCCTTTATATTGCAGTATGATAATTTTTAACAGTAGCTGGTTTTCATGAACAAAGGAAATAATATTTATTCAATTTTGATTCTTTCCTTATTAATTCCCTGACATATTGACAAAATACTTAAATAAACTTAAAAAAAAAGAAGTAAATGTGTTACTTTATGCCTTAAAATGCATTAACAAATGTAGACAGGATTCCTTATACATGTTCATATATGCACTGGCATTACATTTATGAGTCTCAGAGCATTTACTTTTTGAGCACTATGCTTCCCACTTTACTTTTTAGGAAAAAAAAATCATTAATTCTTTGCATTTTGTATTTAATGACAAGATTCAACTCCCTCCTCTGCCCCATAGGTAAGGAAGGAAACACAACAAAGCCCATAAAATCTTACTAATATAGAACAGGTACAAGAACTCAATCCGACCATGAAGTGACTGACTGTATTAAAGATTTCTCCTCTGATTTTTTGGCCTAAATGTTGATATATCCACATTTATATGTTCTGTCAATACAATGTTAAGAAGTGGACAACATATTGATATGATATCTACACTTCAAGAGGCACTTTCAACAGGAATGTCATCTTTACTATAAACTATCTAATTTCATTCATCTGTGCCCTTGAAACCACTTTCTGCTGTTAGAAGATGTGGCTTTTGAAGGACTACTTCTATATACATCTATATACATCTACCCTCATGTTTCCTTTTTTTTTTTTTCCATTTTAAATAGAATATTTCATTAATTATTGTGTTTAGGTCTTAGGAGATTAGTGTTTTATCATCTTTATTTTGATTAATTTCCTTGGTATCCCTCTGCTGTAGAGTGCCCAGGATGTCCTGCTCACAAGGGAATGCTGCATACAGTAAGTGGGTGCAATTTTGAATTCCTCACAATTTTTTTACGTGGAAGAATGGAATCAAAACTACTGGAATCAAACAGCACCTCTTTATAAAACCATTGTCACCACAATGTAGTAATTAAAAAATCCATTGCCTATGGAGCAATCCTTAACTCATATTTTAAATTACAGAGAGTAAAATGAAATGTTAATTGAAAATGCATTAGCTGAACAGAAGGGTTTAGACTGTTTAGAAGGTTTTAGGCTAAATTTGACTTGAGAACTGGAATGAAAGCCTATGCAAAACTTAATGTCTTCTTGAGTGTGAGGACTCTCCAGGTGAATGGAATCAGAGTACCTCCCAGTGTTGCTTATGTGCCAGCATGTGGGAAGAGTCACAGGCAAGACCTCAGCTTCAACCCACATTCACTTTCCCATGGGAGCTCATCATAATGGTGACTCAACTGAAAACATGTAAGCTGACCTGTTAAAACTGTTCCTAAAACAACTGTAAGTTTTGTGTTCTCAAATAAACAAGTAATACAGAACACTAAGGTTTTATGGATGGGATATATTCAACCTGTTTTTTAAAGACTTAATAATTACAGAATTCTGGAATATTAAGGAAATTCCAGCTAACATTCAGCCTTTTGCCAAATAATACTCCATCAGTAAAAAGAATCTGGGTGAAATTATGTCTCCATTTAAGCCAGCTGGAATTTTACCATGGACTTCAGTGGGGCCAAGAGAAATTCACAATCACATAAGTGGTTAAATAGCTTCAGTGAGCTTTGAATTCTAACTAGTGAATGAATTTGAGATAATTCCAAACAGTCAAACAAATAAGAAGGACATGGACCTGTTGGAGTGGGTCCAGAGGAGGCCAGGAAGATGACCAGAGGGCTGAAGTAACTCTCCTATGAGGACAGGCTGAGAGAGTTGGGGCTGTTCAGTCTGGAGAAGAGAAGGCTCCGGGGAGACCTTATAGCCACCTTTCAATACTTAAAGGGGGCATGGAGAGGCAAGGAGGCAAGGAGGCAAGTCACCTCTCCAGAAAGCTGGAGAGGGACTTTTGACCAGAGCAGGTAGTGACAGGACAAGGGATAATGGCTTTAAACTGAAATAGGGTAGATTTAGATTAGATATAAACAAGAGATTCTTTACTATGAGGGTGGTGAGGCACTGGAACAGGTTGTCTAGAGAAGTTGTGGATGCCCCATCCTGGAAATGTTCAAGGCCAGGCTGGGTGGAGCTTTCAGTGACCTGGTTGAGTGGAAGGTGTCCCTGCCCATGACAGGGATGCTGGAACTAGATGATCTTTAAGGTCCCTTCCAACCCAAACCATTCTATGATAAAAATGTATTTTTGTCAAAATTAATGGCACAATAACTAAAATGATTGCTTCTCATGGGATAAATTAAGGACTATTCTTATATTAATAGTAAATGAGATGTCTTTTATAAAACTACTGTTATGGAGCTCTTCTGAGTCAAAAATTTGATAGAAAAAATAGAGTTCTACTTAGTACATTATTCATAGGTGTACTGGTTGAATTAACTTTTTTTTTCATAATTTTTCCACATCATGACAGTTATGAACAAGCTTTTCTATGTCTTCATTTCTTACGGATTTCCACACTGCTAAAAAAACCCTCTTGTTTTTGTGTATCTGAAATGCATTTATATCCTTATGGGTTATCAACAAACATGTTTCTTTTTCTTACAGTACTTATATATTGAACAATTCTTATTTCTGGTACTGCTACTGCATGTTACTTTTAAAAGGCAATTCTACCCATAGCATGCATTACTCTTACACTCTTACATTATTAATACCTCATAATGATGTCTTACCATAACCTTCAATCATGTACCTTAACATAACCGAGTTTTGGAAATAATATTGAGCTGTTACAGTTGTGTTTATGAGCATTGGCATTCTTAACCAATACACATTTCAAGTACATTTTCAGTCTATTGATACGCTGCACTGGCTAAGAAAATTTGCTGATCTAACAGGGACATGGGAACAGCCTTTGAAGTCAGTGATCCGTGAAGTCTTCATACAAGTTTTGACGTATCAGAGAGATGATAGTATACTGAGCCAAGCCTCCTATTGGAGAAGTCATAAAAGACAGCGCATACATATACACAGAACTTGTCTGTTCATCACAGCTTTGTTATTCTGCACTTTATAGATTTGCACATATTGTAGCAATTCAAAAACTATCTATGAACTTCATTCCAGAAACTGGAAAAGGAATGTGGATTATTTTGCTGGGGCACATCCTCCTATATGACGTGAGTCTCCATAACAGAGGCAGGTGGCTTCTACTCTGCAGAGGAACATTTCTTCCCCTGGTACGGAACTATTGTTATTTTACCTTACCCCAATATCTGTGCTGGAAACAAGTTTTATCTCCAATGAAATTTTAATTCTGGGCCAAATCAGAATTCCTTTAATCAGTACAGTAAATCAGAATTCTGCTAAAAAGAAACTAAGTGAAACCTTTAGGATTTGGCTGTGCTATTATACAAAGACCTCTAAATAAATGATTTTGCTGTGCTTCAGGCAAATAGTCTCTGCCCCAAATAGCAATGCTTTGGTGGAATTCACTGAAATTTTACTACAAATTCAGAACTCTATGAGAATCTCACTGAACTTAATGTGACTTGGACTGTTAATATGCCTGAGAGTGGAAGTGAGCCTTGTATTCTTCTTTCTCTCATTCTACATTGAGTAGTGCCACCTCGATTGCTGTGGAACTTTACCACAGGTAAGCTACAAAACATACACCAACTGTTTATGTGCCATTATATACATTTAAGATAATTAATATCTATAAAAATGGCTTCCAGCAGTTGCTCAAAAAGGCATAGATAGAAAATATCCAAATAGTAATGGATTTGGTTCTACTAAAACTAAACGTTTTCATATTTGCAAAACTGTTAAAACCAGAGATTTGTAGAATTTTTACTATGAACACACTGTTGCTTTTCTACAACACTTCGGAATACTACAGTCATTCACAGTTGTCACAAAAATGGTAGACAAAGAAAGGCATATTGAAAGCCTAAATAGTAAGGAGGTCACAGAGCACCCTATTGTTAATTCTGAAGCTTTTATGACTTAAAAATATATTTTAGGACTCAAAAAATAATGTGTGCTTAAAAAAAAAGAAATATAGAACTATACTTTTCTAAGAATATATACTCGTTTCACTTTTAGATTATAGTCTGTCCAGGTTGGAGTTAAAACCATATGCTTGCACTAGAAGAAAAAGTTTCTGATTTCTTTCACTGATTTTCTCATGACCCCCCTCCCAACAATACTGAATATTATAACGAACACTACAAAGACTCAGTGTCAGGTAAATCTCCGCTTGGCCTCCTTCTCCTCTGTTTTATCTGGATGTTTCTAATTCTCTTTGGAATTCATACAGTAGAAGGTAAATTGATGGAATCAACCCTTCTAGTCAAGAAGTGGTGAAAAACAAGACATGTACACAGGGTCTGTCTTTTTGTCTCAAATAAATAAGAAATCCCTTCTTTAAAATGTTTTTCTGATAGACACAAACTAGTACATAGTGGCGTGGTTAGACAATCAGCAGAAACCAACTCAGCTAAACTATAGAAACTTAACTAAATACAGAATGATTTTTTCAAGACCAAAAAAAAAAAAGAAATAATAAATAAATCTGCAAACCAATCTATTAACATTGAGAATCATTGAAAAGAAGGCTGATTTATTTCAGAGGCCTGATAACCAGTGTTGATAAGGAGAGAAAATTCATCTCCCAGAACATGCACACTCACGTAAGTTGCTTGATCTGTGGGAGGATTAAAAAATCATCTTCTCTTAGAAGGAATTGAAAATTTCTTTACTCTGGTTGGTACAATTGTCACCAGTAAACTTAATCACTGAAGACTTAATATGCTCAGGAAAATTTGTGATGAAATATTTAGCAAAATCCTTCCCTGAGGAAGGTACTACAGTCATAAGAAATTAATCAGGAAACAGGGTCTGTAAATTGTAAGGACATGTCCTGAAGTCTTTGTATGGGAAGAGGCGAAACAGTGTCTGTAAACTAGGTATATTTTCTAATGTGTTCCCTATTATTTACCATAATACATAGACAAATAACATATTATCTATTATTTGTCAGAATGCACATTTGGTGATTGGGAAACCTGGGAATCAAAGACAGGATTCACACAGAAATTGTTCTGCTGAGTTTATTTTGTTTTGCATTTGGTTTCTGACTTCTTGGCTTCAGTGAACTTGTCATCTGTGATCAGCGAACAATGTGACAGACATTGCATAGTCACGACTTTAGACCTCTCTTCAGCTAGATCCTCAGCCTGATTAAGGAGTTACGCAGACTTCCCCAACCAGTATTTCACCTTGCTGTCCACTCAGCTCTAGTAGCTGGTATTAAAAGACACCTCTCAGTACCCCTCGAGGGACAGAAGAGCACTGTGAATTAATTTAACCTAGCAGTTCAATCTCTAAAAACTTGCTACAAACTAATGAAATTACATGGTCAAGTAATGACAGACTTGTGCTACACTTAAGCTCCTGTAATGTTAGTTTCAAACATCTAAGGTAACAGAAAGATACTGCAAGAAAGGCTTGTTATTTAATGCATCTCTGAGAAATGTAAAATTGTAGTGTTGCATTAATGTTTAGGTAACTTCTACCATTAGGTGTCAGACAGTGGGGAAAATGTAGAAAAGGAAAAGACGATATATTTTCCTTTATTTGACCTTCTTTAATGGAAATCTTTGTAATAAGTTCTGTATTTATATAACTCTTTATGAAAATTTATTTACTTTCCAATGGGTACCTTGTGCTGATTAGATGAGAAAGAATTACCTTCTTTCCTGCTATTTATAACACAGCTAATGATTTTCTTTGGGGTGAATAGCTTCTTATTTATCTTCAGATGCTTTCCTTGGCAGGGACAAAGTCAGGACAAAAAGGTCTTCATTGCTTTTTTTTGCTACAAGGTAAAAATATGAGGCTGCTTCCTGTAACCAGTTCTACTCACCCAGGTATTCTCATAGGTATGGGTCATATTTTTCATACAAAGGGCATTCCCTGTCATTTTGAAGATTACAGTAAAAAGACCTATCCTTTACTCGACTATCTTAAATACCAGCGTATTTCTAAGGAGCATCTGGTTTAAAATTCTAAAATAATATAGCATTATGGTGGTTTTATTAAAATGCCCTGCTATGTAACTGCCCTTCCATTTATAGTTGTTTCACTTTCAGGACAGCTGTGTTTTGGAAAAGGTTTAAAATCAGATGAATCATCAGTTCTCCTGGGAAGCACTGTTCTGCAATATGCTGCTGGCTCTTTGCCCCATATGCAGACACTTTCTAATACAGTCATTAGGACAGCTCCTACCTCTCTGCCATATTACAAAAATAATGAGTTCTTTTCAATAACTTTACAAAGCCCGTAAGACATGACAGAAAATTCTTCCTGTTTTACTTAAATAGTGAGGTTTCAACCTCTGATATAGATTAGTATTTGAAGGATCACACATGCAAAGGAAAAGTGTCAGCCTTACAACTGATTTCTGCTCTAGAGTTTGTTTGTCCTACATTTGAAAAGCAGTTGTTTGCTGAAATTTTGTGGAAATCTCCTCAAGTATTTGGTAAAGTGTTTCTTTCCTGTAAGTGCAATGTATTATCCTGTTTCTCTTAATGAGTATAATATACTAAAATTACAATGAACCCATCTGCATTTAGCTTTTACACATGAAAATATTTTCCTAATTGCCATATGGCTCTTCACAAATTTCTGGTAACAGTAACAATGACACATTTGTAATGGGATGTCCCAGTGCGATTCCATCAAAAAAAAAAAGCATAATGGAAACATGAGACAGATTGAGCAGTAAAAGTGTGCTTACCTTCATATGTTCCACTTTCTAGGAGAGCGCCACTTTTCTCCAATTCCATAAAATCTTCAACAGTGATGAAAATGTAGTCCACACCAGGGACTTCCCCCTCCTTATGTGGCCTTGTGGTGCCTATTAATAAGACGAAAGACACACTGTCAAGCACATGACCTAAATGTAGAATTACCTTTTTGAAAGTTTTGGAAAATTTACAAAGTAAACTCTTTATACAACACATTATATAGCACATCCTCCTTTTGAGGATGTCTTTCAAAATAATATAGCTACATTTGTTGAGGCTGACAGAGGTATATGAGATGCATGTTTAAGATCATGTCAGATGTTCTTTGGATCCATATTATTTATTCTCACTAATGAAAATATATCATACTGCTATTCTTTTCATGTTACTAGAAAGACCCTCAGTGACACCAGGCATTCAGAGGTAACAAAAATCCTTGATGTGTATTTTCTACAGTTTCAAAGTCTTGTCTACAATTAATCTGCTTTTGCACATTTATTTAAAACACAAAATAACAAATCATTAAGAAAATCTGTAAGAGTTATGTTCACATTGCTTCTAACAATGCCATAAGTGGACTTGATAAATGGTTAGGCTTAGGGGACTGAGTGATTCAAATCACCTGCTAACCATGCTGTCAAACTGCAAAGATGCTTATATTTAGTTATTGCCTCTATTGTCATTTCAGTATGACAGAACTGCGTAAATGCTGACAGACAATATTTCATACATGCTAAGAAATGACTTGACTTAGCTAGCAGAAGTTGAGATGTTAGCAGGGAAGCATCTGAATTTGACCTAATTTCCTAATGGTCCAGTTTATTGTGGTCAGGCTATCCCTGCTTTGATTGAAACCACTAAGTCTTAAAGCTCCATTTTGAAATGGGAGAGTTTTAGGTCCTCCTTAGTGTCAGAGTGTTTGAAACATCTTAATCAATCTTTATCAATACTGTAGTGATTACACCCACAGGGTTTGGTTTGAAGACTGTTGACACTGGGAAGTGGCTAGAAACCAGATCTCCCACTTCCTGGACAAATGTTTAACATTATGATGTTGAGCAAAAGACGCTGTCTCTTCCTTAGTTATTAATCCACCACCTTAAACACTATATCGTGACTTTCATATTATGCAGTCCTGATTCAGACATCTGTTCTGCTTAGCTAACATAAAGTCTATTTCATATACTTTTTGATGTCTGTTATTCAGACATCTTAATTTAAACCACTTGAATAATTTTCTGTGAGACTTATCATGAGATTAAGAAAACTAGGTGTGATTGCCTACATTTCTGCCATGTGTGTAAACTATTACAATTAATAGAAATCTCATCAGTGGTGGAAGGAAGAGAGCTATTCAGCTGCCTACTTGCTGAGAGCTCAATTCAGTTGGCTGTACATAGGTCTCTGCGGGATGCCTCAGATACATGAGGCTACAGATATGCAAAGGACAAAATACCCCTGGAATTGCCCTAAATGCACAAAATTATCATTCGTACGGCCCAAAATTCAGCTTTCTTAATCTTATACTGAATCCGACTCTATAGCTAGATCTAATGGAGACCTCTGTGCTATGAAGAGCACATTAGAAGTGCAAAGTTCTCTTGGTGACAGTGATGGGACTCCGATGCCCTCAGTGATTCCTACTTGCCAGTGCTCAGCTTTGCCAAAGCACTGAATACCCTTCAGAGCTGCCCAAACTCCTTGCTGTCATTGGAGACACAGAGACATAAGGATGCCTTAGTTGGGTTATCTGGACTGCTTGTCATAGGCACCTTTCATAGAATCATAGAATCATAGAATCATAGAATCATAGAATGATAGAATGGTTAGGGTTGGAAGGGACCTTCAAAGGTCATCTAGTCCAACCCCCCTGCAAGGAGCAGGGACATCCCCAACTAGATCACGTTGCTCAGAGCCTCATCCAGCCTGGCCTTGAATGTTTCCAGGGATGGGGCCTCCACCACCTTTCTGGGCAACCTGTTCCAGTGTTCTATAACTTGCATCGTAAAAAATTTTTTCCTAATTTCTAATCTAAATCTACCCCCCTCTATTTTAAAAACATTACCCCTCGTCCTATTGCAACAGGCCCTACTAAACAGCCTTTCCCCATCTTTCTTGTAGGCCCCCTTGAGGTACTGGAAGGCTGCTATCAGGTCTCCCCGGAGCCTCCTCTTCTGCAGGCTGAACAGCCCCAACTCTCTCAGCCTGTCCTCACAGGATAGGTGCTCCAGCCCTTTTATCATCTTCGTGGCCCTCCTCTGGACCCTCTTCAGCTGGTCCATGTCCTTCTTGTGCTGGGGTCTCCAGAACTGAACACAGTACTCCAGGTGGGGTCTCACCAGGGCAGAGTAGAGGGGGAGAATCACCTCCCTTGACCTGCTGGCCACGCTCCTCTTGATGCAGCCCAGGATGCGGTTGGCCTTCTGGGCCGCAAGGGCGCATTGCCGGCTCATGTTGAGCTTCTCGTCCACCAGCACTCCCAAGTCCTTCTCCTCAGGGCTGCTCTCAATCCATTCACCGCCCAGCCTGTATTTGTGCCTGACATTGCTATGACCCAGGTGCAGGACCTTGCACTTTGCCTGGTTGAACTTCATGAGGTTGGCACGGGCCCACATCTCCAGCCTGTCAAGGTCTTTCCTCTCAGGCAACCTGGATGTCTACGGCAAAGTCTGAATGTGTCTGAAAAGCTAATATTTCCATAGCTAACATCAGGAATATGTTTTGATAAATCTATCAGACACTTGCCCTCATTTGTCTGATTCCATTCCCTTTTCATTTCAATGTTTAAAACTAAAACTCATCTGATTTGGCTGTTTATTTCTGGGAATTTAATATTTGCAGAAGTGGATTTGTTAGGATTATTACTACTGTGTTTCACGGATGGTATGTTTAAAGCACTCAGACACTTGAGTTAGTTGTCCATAAATATGTTGAATTTACTCCCCATGGAATATCTGACGCCCAGGGATGCAGCAGCATCCTCAAAGATCTCCAGCCCTTTGTGAGAACTGTGCAGAAGCTCAGGGATTCTGGCAAGTCCCCGAGCTCCAGAGAGTTCTGCTAACAGCACAGGCATCAGATGTTTGATCTGCATGCTCTCTCCTGAGGAATTTTTCACTCACAAAGTTCCTATTGACAGGAACTGTATCTTCCTCATAAAACACAAGAGACAAGCAAGGTCTGGCAAATCAAAGCTATCTTGTTCCTAGACATGGCACAGGGAAGAAGCTGACGCATTAGATGAGTACTTAAAACTTACTGTTTCTTCAATATTTTTGTACATAACCAAACTAGGATAACCGGAAATTTATCAATCAGATAAAAACACAAGTTACATAAAATGTGGAGGTAAGCCCTGCTTCGAGTAGAAACTTGGAACAAGTGACCTACTGAGCTCCCTCTCAACCTAAATTTTCAACAATTCTATGATATTAAGCATTAATACACTGCAGTTTGTTTAAAACACATGGATATTCAACAGTTATATTGAGCAGAGATGACTGCAAAGTCTCACAGGAGGTCCAACAATTGTTTCAGTTATCTCTTTGTTTCTCTACTTTGGTCACTGTCCTTGGTCAACTTGCCTAGAAAAGAGTAACGGACTAAATTTCAGGTTCTGAGTCCCTCCCTTAAGCTGGAAGCTAAAGACCAGACCTTTTTGCTCTTATGTGGCTTAGTCATGTTCTTCTGGATATGGTGCCTATATGAGAATGTTTGCATAGGCTCTGTACTATGATTTGAATATTCTGACTATTCTGCTTCCTGTATTTCAAATGAAATGCATAGTCCAATTATAGACTAATTCTGTAACCTTAACACACAGCTTAACTGTAGGCTGTCTGTTCTTCAGTCGAATTGCTCATTATCTATCCCCATATGTAAGGTAGTCGTGAGATGCCCTGTATTTAGAGCTGCAGATATGATCATTATCTTGTTCTGTAACACTCCAAGATTTCAAATAGTTCCTATTTTGCTTCAAGATAAAACTAATTGATTTTTGTGGAAAAACCAAAAGACCTAGAAGTCCACTTTAGAATCACCAGTGTGCTACTGTACACAGCAGCTTCTTAATTTAGTCTTCCTGAATATCAGTTTCCCACTGATTTTCCTAAGTGACTAAAGAGCTACTGGTAATCCTACCACATGTTTTCCTTTCTCCATTTCTCTTGCACACCATGGTTTCACTAGATATTCCAGCATGGAAATGAGGAATCTTTTCTCACGAAAGTTGAATTGAAATGCGTAAATTACACACATTAACATTTTTAAGGAAAAGCAGATTTTCTAGAAAATTTCTTACCAGTTCTTTTTATACCTGCTATGTCTGTCCTACAATGCCAGGAGATAATACTGTCACTCAGATGGTAACACTAGTGTATCCCCCTATTTTCTTATAATCCTTAGGGAGTCTACTCCAAGAGCTCTGCATTGTATTGTATACAGAGGTTTGTTCTCCCATAAGATATCAACTACTCACTTCCTTCAAAAAATGGAGAAAAGGGTAAACCATGATCACTAGTTGCACATGTTCAGGGTGACTCTTACCCCAGGTACAGCACTTTCCATCCTCACCAGAACTTTATTGCCCTTGATAAAATGTCACTGAGCCCCATTTCACTGTCCTCATTCCCTCAGCCTGGAGGACCTGAGATCTTGAAAATGGTTAAAGCAATTCCCTCGCTAATGGAATAATCAATAGCTATTGCCTCTTTTATTCCTTCGCCCTGGAGCAACTGAGTTGCGGCTATTAATACTTCTGCTGTCCTTTATACCTTTCTGTAAGCACCATAGGGTTTTTGGTGTGCAGGTTAACAAACTCGGAGGCAGTTACTGGAGAATCTTAAACACCCATCAAGATCTGAACACTGAGGTCTATATATAGGAATCTTATAGCCCGCAGACAGTTTTTCTTTTTCCTTGCTTTTAAACTAATGTAGAGTTACTGTTCTTAATAGATTTTGTCTTTAACTGTATTCATGTAGACAGACAAGCAGCCCTAAATCTAAAGTGCTGGAAGATTTAAAACAAACTATTAATTTCAAGCCTCATATTTTTACAGAATCACAACACCTCATTATATACTATCAAGGCTTAATACCGCACACTTGCTACTGCTTATAATATTTAGCCTTTTATTAATGTAAAATGAAAATAGGAATCCAGTTACCATTTTGTTACTATGGTAACATATGAAAAAAAAATCTTTGAATTCTATAATGAAAGAAAATGATACTTTTAGATCTTGCAGGATCAAAACTAGCAAAGGATATTTGCGCTATGCATATTTCTGACAAATGCAATCTATTGTTGCTGTTGAACAGAAGACACACAAGGAGTAGCTTGCAAGTAACCGCGACCAGTCCATACAAGAGAGTGCTGTCACATAGTAACTTAGCACCTACAGGAATTTGATCTACCAAATCTGGACTGATACTGATTTTCTTTGATTTCATGAGCACTGCTTACATAATTCATCAACTTTCTCTCAAAAACAATATTAGAGTAATTCACTGAGCAACTGCTTTGTTTGGATTTATAACTTCAAGATGAACAGTTTGTACAGTTTAGAGATATTTAAGCTATGTGGCTGATCTTTCTTTTTTTTTTTTTTTTAAAAAAGACCCTTTGCCTTTGCAGCTTGTTTCTTCTTCTGTTCTACAGGGGAAACATGGTGATTCATCCTCTTGTAGTGCAGGCTTTCCATGCTCAATGTTATGTTATATGATGGTGCTCTGTTTCTGGAGAGGAAATAGGTGCTGTTTACATCAATAGCCCTTGAAAGAGCATTTTTCTTTTTAACCGAGTATAAGGCACCTGAGGGTACAAATTTAGACACCTAAGAAATCTTTACAATGAGTAAGAAAAGAAGTGTGTTAATTTTATACCAGTAAACTGTGTTTGAAATACTGCTTATATGAGGTTGGGGAACAATAAATAGCCTTTAACACGGAAGTTTTACGTTGACAGCTAGTGCAGATTCGAAAAATGTTCAGTTCTTAAAGCCAGTGTTCAGTCCGGATTCATGTTATTAGTAAAAAACTATAGAATTATTAACTCCGGAGGAACTCCAGGGTTGGAAAGCTGCACACCTGTTTGTACAGGTAGGAGTGCAACTAGAAATTTATATGTCTTTCTTTTAATCTCAGTTTGCAAGTACATAATTATAATATATTAGTGCTTATTTGGGAACAAGGTGCTTGGTTTGACTTTGAAAATATTCCTACTTCTTAGAAGCACTGGCTCTTCACAGTGTCTGTCCAGCTCTGCTACTTTCAAAAGCAGGAAAGGTGCTCTCACAATATTTCTTTTCTTGCTAACTTCATATAGTTCTGCATGATAGGAGAAGAGGCAAATTTGTATATCATCATAGGAACATGAATGTTAGTTAAAAATTCCAGAACTATGACAGGAAAGACTTAGAAAGCTTTTCTGCGCTCAGTACCATAGACAAATTTTCAAGGATACTTTATATTTGCAGAGTAAATAATCTGTATTTTACAGTCTTTGTCAGCATTACAGGGAAAGTATCGCATGAGTAGTGTTCCTATATACTCTGTATGATGGCAAAAGCAAAGGCATTAGCCCCTGCATGGTCCAATACCTACTCACAGACTTTGTGCATAGGTTTCAATGCTCTGAGCTTATAGGCATGTCATAAATATTCATATTATTACATTTTTTAATTTCAAGTTAAGGGCAAACATAGCAAACCTCTTTGCTATCCAAACACCTTCACGGTTATTTAGCTGATGTGCATTTGGATCCACAGATTGGTTCCTATTGCATGAGGTAAATACAAAAGGAAGGGTATAGTCTTTGCCACAAAGATTTACAGTGTAAGGGAAAGGCACAGTATTAATCTAGCCCTTTTTTTTTTGTATAATTATCTACTCCTAGATTCATTTCTCCAAATATATGGGAGGAAATAGGGCCTTATTGTGCTTATGAGTTCCAAATATAAGTAAATATAAAGAGAAAAAAATATTTAATATATAAAGCCCTTTTATTAGACGTTCTACTGAAAATTTGTTCTGTAATTCAACTCTGTACAACAGCTTGCTGTGAAAAGCGGTACGCCAGGCTGTCACACACTGCAGTAGCTAGAGGGATCCCTCCTGCAGAAACAGACTGCTAATCTTTAATAAACTTCAGCTGAGCCCTTGGTACGACCTTGTATACACTTTGCCTTAGAAAAATTCAACAGTGTTTAATTAGCTATTTTGTTTGTTTGCCAAATTACTCTGGGACACTATTACTGTGAGGAAGTGAAACGTATGGGAAATTATACCTATCTTGTCAAATTACTAACTGCATTAAGCAGAGAAACACCGCATTCGTCTAGATCTACTGAATTCCCAGCTGAAGAGAATAATAAACATAATTTTCAAGTAAAGTGATTTTAGATGTACTACAAAGCAGGAAGCTTCAAGTGTTTATGATACTTCTCATAACAACAACATAAAACACAATGGCAAAGGCCCCTTCTTGCCAAGGGTCATGGAGAGGAAAACTTTTTTCCTCTTTGTAAGTGTGCAACACCAGCAATTTCTCTGATGTCTCCCTTTAAAAATAATTGCAGAAGCAAAGGAATGTATTACAGATTCTTGAAAATATTTTTCAGGGGTAACAGTTTCAAACTGCATTAATAAGCAGGCTGCTGGCAAATGTCATCCTGAAGAAGATTTCCAGGTTAATCAACTCAAACACCACCAGCAAAGGTGCTAAATGCTCTAGAGCGAGGCAAAGCCAGGCTTTTAGCAGTTGCTGAGTTATGAGACTGCAGCACTATTTTGCAATGTTACCTGTACACACAGAGAAAAATCAGACACTATTTGGAAGAAATAGTGTGTTTTTGCTATCTCCAGGATTTTCTGACAAGTTTTAGTAGAAAGGGAAAAGCACTTATCCATACTTCATCATAGAACTAATAGTTTCATTTCTGTGTATTTAATTCATGAGTAGTTTTCCAATCCCTGTGCGTCATTAGTTTCCACAGATATTAGCAGAAATAATAGATTAACTACATGGCTCAACCCGGTATCCACTGAAACTAGATGGAGAATTTGGGTCATTTCAAAAGAAACTCTTAAAAAAAAGCCAAGCAAACCCTGATCTGTATTTTAAACAGTTTCTAGTGTACTTTGGGATTAATGACATTGTTTGTTACATTTTGATTTTTCCTGAAGATGTAAAACATAAGATTGTGAAAAGTAGCCTTAAGGGACCATGTACTAGGTTGTAGTGCCCGCGTTCTGTAATACCACATAATTCTTAGGACAATATATTTTATATTTTATATTTTATATTTTATATTTTATATTTTATATTTTATATTTTATAGTGTAAAACAGAAGCAGTGACTTCCTGGGTCTGAGATCTACAATGCACATAATAACAGACAAGCATGTCCTTTATGGAAAGAATATGCATTCAGCCTGTGGGCCTTTACATTTTCACTTTTTCTAAACTTGAGATACATGCATTAGGTTAGCTAGATAAGCTCCTGCCTGATGGTTAGCAGGATTATTACACTCCAGATGTGTATATCCTTTCAAATACTTTTTTTTTTTTTTTTAGAGTCAATATACATTCAGTAGCTTCCAATTAAACATAGCCTGGGATTTCTATTTGTTCTTTTGGTTTCGTGCAGTGTGACAGACACTGTACAATGTGCATAACAACAGCCCAAAGATAATTAATGCATTAAAAAAATTAATTTGTATTGGAGCTGAACAGTAAAGTAAAATCAAGAGTTATGAATGACAGTAGTTCTAGCTGAGGACTGCTGGTAAGAAGGTTATTTATTGACTTGGTTAATTATGAGAGGACCACTGGAACCAGCAAGACATACAGAGAAGAAATGTGGCACAAGAGCTGTAGGCTGAGACAGGTACTTGAGGATTTTTCTTCAAAATGAACTGTGACATATCCAGAGTTCCCCATTACACCATGTGAGGATTTGATCATTGCACTTTCATGCTGTTATCCTGTAAGAGGCACTGATATACTGGATGTTCCCTCTGGAAAGGCAGATGACTCATTGCCTGGTAATCGCAGCATGAATCGGGTCACTTTCCTGCTGTTGGGGAATTCCTCATTAAGTTTGTGAAGTACTTTCTTTTAGGAACAACTCTGACCCAGTATTAAGCCCAGCTATACAAGTTCCATTGTCAGCACAGCTTCTGAGCAAATACAACATTTTTTTTCATTATCTTTGCCAAGAGTACCTTTTAAGATGTTAACAGTAGACTCCAGAGACAAAAGCTAATAACAGAGAAGTGTGAATACTTTGTGTCAAGTTAGGCATGGAATATTGTGGAATATTGTGAAAACAGGAAAGCTGTTGCTAATGCAGATATAATGAAGACTTAAAATATATTCTGTATAATTCCAGGAAAATATCAAATTGGGAAATTGCAAGTATTCTGGCATTTGGAAGTGCAGACCATGCAGAGGTTAGCCAAGTGCCTGAAGGAATCTGATTTTCAGTGCTCAAAAAGTGAAAAGATGGAAAACCAGTTACGAATCATTCTGGATTCCACATTACTGCCTCAAAGTTTTTTTGAAGGCAAGAGTTAGTACCAGTCATGAAGCTCTGGAAGACACTGGGATTTTCTTCATGAAACATGTTAATATCTTAGCAAATATCCCTGCAATATATACCAATATCTTTCACACTTATTAGAAGACTAAAACACAATATCAGCTTTCCAAACACATAGCAAAGAAAGAAGTGAACTGCTCTAAAGAAATATTTGAGAACGGAGATTCGAAACCCGATGATAAATGTATGGTAGCTTGTGCTGGTAGGAAGTTGAGGGTTTTATTTTGGTCATTAGGAACTTGTAGAGCTAATAAATAATTAATAAAGTCCAATATTATTTTTTTTATACATACTTTAGACACTCAATGTTGCTCTTGCATGGAAACAGTCTTTTAGGTAAAGACATAAACTGAAATATGATGATAAATCTTTAACCTTTTTGGAAGTTTAGGCTTTGATTCCCATTGCACAAGGTTCTTTACACCTCCATAAAACTTTATTCCAACTATAAACAACAGATTTTTACATGAAAGTGAATATATATGCACAAAATTATCTGATAAATCAAGCCATGCATTAGGGCATTTTGTATGCGTGAGCATTTATGTTTCCACATATTCCTTCAGATTTATAAAAGTCCTCTGCTAATGAGATCTAGACAGGGACTTTTGATGTTACTAATAAAATAAAGGTACACCTCATTACATGCAAAATGCTTTCTACTACTAGAAAAGTTTAATTAGAACATGGTTTCTTAAGGTCTTTGGAAGAACAAAGCCTTTTCTGGGAAATGTCTGATTTTTTTTTTGCAGCTGTTCAAGAGGATAGATGGTGTAGTTAAAGAACTACTTGTATAGCAGTCTGTTGGCATGTGTAGTTCTGCTTAACCGTCAGGTAGTATGGCTGAATTTTTGCTCAGTTGTTCTATTATCCTATTATTCCTGCTGATGATCTAACTGATTGGAGCATCAGTAGAAATATTATTAAGTGAGATTTGGGATAGTTTGTTCAACTGTGATGTCAAAATGTCTTTATATTGCACATTAATATACTTTCAGAAATCCTGGAAACACACCACATCTTGAATAAGGGAGAACACTTCTGCTATCAACAACAGAACCTGATCTTATATCAGTTGATTTTATTAACTTTATGATTTCACTGTAGCAGATGACTTCTGTTAGGCAGCTTGCACATGTTACTACAGAGAACTAAGAACCTGCTCAAATCATATACAGACCATAGTGTTATCTTGAAAGATTCTGCAATGTCAGCAATGATAACTCATAAACTGAAAAAATACTGATATTCTTATTGACTCTACACATTTTACTCAAACAGAGGGAGACACTCATCCTGTATAATGTCTATTTAATAGTACATTTTTGAAGGATTTATGAAGCTGTTATCTGTAGCTACTCTATCTCTGAAAATATTTATAAATGGATTTTCTAAATCTATAGTCTTACTTTGAGAGGCATTAAAAGAAGGACTGTGGAATAAGCTACCACAGAAACCATCCACAGATGTATTCCTAAGCCAAACACACTTCAGCTGTTTTGGAAGTTGTTGTAGTTCAGCCCAGATCGGGACCAGACTACGCAGTCTCTCTCTCACTCCCCCCACCCTCCAAGAGAATAGGCGGAGATGATATAAGAAAAACGGCTCGAGGTTTGAGATAAGGACAGGGAAAAAATCCTTAAAGTTACCGTCACGGGCAAAACAGACTCGACTTGGGGAAAACCATTTATTTCTAAAACTAGCAGGAGAATGAGACAGGGAACAAGATAACCTCCCCCCACCCCTCCCTCTTCCCAGACTTAACATTATCTCTACTACCTTCCCCCGCCCCTGAGCGGCACAGCGGGGAAGAGGGAATGGGGATTTTGGTCACGCATTGTTTTACGCTGCTACTTTGTTGTCGGGGGAAGAACTCCTCACATTCCTCCTCTGCTCCATCGTGGGGTCCCTCCCACAGGCCACAGTCCTTCGTGAAACTGCTCCAGTGTGGGTCATCTCTTCCACGGGGTGCAGTCCCTCCAGAACAGCTGCCCCAGCGGGCCCTCCACGAGCCACAGCATCCTTCAGGCCTCCACCTGCTCCGGCGTGGGGTCCTCCATGGGCTGCAGGTGGATCTCTGCTCCTCCGTGGACCTCCATGGGCTGCAGGGGGACAACCTGCTCCACCATGGTTGTCACCACAGGCTGTAGGGGGATCTTGGCCAGGAGCCGCATTACTCCTCCCCCTCCTTCTGAACTGACCTTGGAATCTGCAGCCGTTCCTCACAACAGGCTGGCAGATGCCTCTCAGGATCCTTTTTATATCTTATTCACTTCTCATCTCCTCTCCACTTCTTGCAGCTGGGCTGAGCATAGTTGGGCCCAGACGGCTGCCTGGTGGGAGGCCAGAGGGTGAGGCCTGCAAGGCCCACAAGGCTCACGCCTCCCCCTCTTTGCCCCCGCTCAGCTGCTTCACATCTTCTCCCTTTTTTTTCCTGTTTTCCCCTTCTTAAATACGTTATTGCAGAGGCGTTACCACGGAACATTCTGCTACCAATTGGCTTGGCCTTGGCCAGCAGCAGGTCCGCCCTAGGCCCGGCCGAGTCCACTGAACAAAAGGGAGCAACATCTAGCAGTTTCCTACAGAAGCTACCACCTTAGCCCCCCCCCACTAACAAAACCAGAACAGAAGTTTATGTGAATATTACAGAACAGCTAATTCAGGCATCAATAGTATGAAACAATAACAGGATTTTAAGGGTTATTTACTGATGAGGACAGATGACATATAGAGAAATGAGAGGAGAGTTCATGCTTAAAATAGGGAACATAGTGAATATATGCAAATGGAATAAAAAAACCCCCTGTACTTAAAATGGGACAGTCTTTAGACACAAGTATAAAATTCTGTCTGTAGTCTTCATAGTTATGTTCTGCTGTACCTCCAAACAGCATCTATCCAACAAGGCATGTGAGCAGGAGCCAATCCAGAGCCCATCTCTTGTTCTGAATCAAAAAGTACTTCGGAAAACTGCAATGGATGGTGTCTGACTGGTAGAAGAGAGTTACAAGTTACTTGGTTTTTCTTTCTCTTCCAATACATAGTTTATTTTGGTGGTTTTATTCCTTGACTTTCACCACAAAAGCTGATATATACAGCCAAATCTCTGCACCATTCACCAGACTGCTGGACTAGACATTGGTGTGGTGACAAAAAATGCTCATATGTAATAGCAGATATGGTTGCAGTCACTTTTAATGAACAGAGCTTGAAGAAATGATGGAGTTGCTGTGCAATACTGTGTGCAACACCACCTGCAGATTCACAGCTGAAATCCCTGGTGGCCTACTGCTATCCAGACAGCAGAGGAAAAGCTGAACTGAGAAACAGGGAACTGTATTCCCTCAGTAGGGTTCTCACCAGCGCTAGACAGGATTTCTCATGGTGGGATGCCATAGCATGCTGCAGGAAGGCTTTCATCAGAAGAAGTCATGCTGAGAGACAGCTTCCATGGCAGCGCTGCTCTGTCTGTGTGTAGAAGCACATTTTTCATGTGAATGTTACAGGCTACCGAATGCTGTACCTCTTGGGCACATGGGCATAGCAAGCACATGTTTTCTGCTTCTAGAGTAAGAGAAAGCATCTTGTTCCCTCTTTCCTCCTCTTATTTTCCACTACAAACAGTAAAAGAAGGATATACACAATAATGATGTGAAGTCCTTGGCAAAAACTCTTCTGTTGCTCCTCTTCCTCCACTGTTTCTGATAGGTAATAAAGTTTTGATTGCAAGATGATCTTGTGCAGTAATTTTCAAGGAAACATAATGTTTGATTTTTCTGTTCTAAAAAGTCCAGTTTAAAACAGTGGGAGAGAAATGTCTTCTTTCAGATAAATGACTGCATCATGAAACACTTCTACTATGCTATTCCCCCCCGAGCAGCACAGGGGGAAAAGAGGGAACGGGGGTTGCAGTCAGTTCATCACGCATTCTTTTATGCCATTGCTTCATGGTCGGGGGAAGAACTCCTCACATTCCTCCTTTGCTCCATTGCGGGGTCCCACCCATACACCACAGTCCTTCGTGGAACTGCTCCGGCGTGGGTCATCTCTTCCACAGGGTGCAGTCCCTCCAGAACGGCTGCCCCAGCGGGCCCTCCACAGGCCACAGCCACCTTCAGGCATCCACCTCCCCCAGTGTGGGGTCCTTCATGGGCTCCAAGTGGACCTCCATGGGCTGCAGGGGGACAACCTGCTCCACCATGGTCGTCACAGGCTGCAGGGGAATCTTGGCCAGGAGCCGCATTACTCCTCCCCCTCCTTCTGAACTGACCTTGGCATCTGCAGCTGTTTCTCTCACAAGAAAAGTTCTTCACAACAGGCTGGCAGACGCCTCTCAGAATCTCTTCACATCATCCAGCTCATTTCCTCTCCACTTCTTGAAGCTGGGCCGGGCTGAGTTGGGCCCAGTTGGCCGCCTGGCAAGAGGCCAGAGGGTGAGGCCTGCAAGGCCCATGAGGCCTGCGCCTCCCCTTCTGTGCCTCTGCCGCCACTCAGCTTCTTCACATCTTCTCTTCTCCCTTTTTTTTTCTGTTTTCCCCTTCTTAAATACGTTATCGCAGAGGCGTTATCACGGAACATTCTGCTACCGATTGGCTCGGCCTTGGCCAGCAGCGGGTCTGCCCTAGGCCCGGCTGAGTCCACTGAACAAAGGGGAGCGACTTCTAGCAGTTTCCTACAGAAGCTACCACCTTAGGCCCCCCCTCACGAAACAAAACCACAACACCATCTTAGTTCTTATATTAAATTGTTTTCCCTAAAACCATGACTCCTCATAAAAAAAAAAAAGTAATTGAAACAGATTTATTCCCATCTGTTTTTAGAAAAAAAAAACAAACCTATTTTCAGCTAAACTTACATTAATAAAAAAAAAATAATTCCTCAGTAACAAGTTGAATAAATTATTTATACAGGAGTCATTATTTTATAGCATACAAACTTAAAAGTGCCTGCTGCAGATTTAGATATTGTGACTATCTTCAAGTTTTTAAAAGAAATTTAAAAAACCTTGATCATTCTTCTGAAGATAGAAAAAAAATAAGCTTAGATTTAACTTCAAAGGAGTCAAATACAGTGAAGGTGAGGAAAAAAAATGTCACATAATTCTGAATGCGAGGAATCCCACTGCTATGCTTATCTCCTACAGGAATTATTTCCGAGGTGTAACTACAGCACTAGTGAAGGTCATTTCATGAGGACTACACACTCCAACTGATGGACAATTTCCTTATTCCAGAAGAACGTAAGTGTGATGTGGAAGGTTATGTCTAAATAAAGAACGGCTTAAAACAACCTGAAAGATTTCAGTCCCAGGTGTGACCTTGGTATTCTTCAGTAGTGCTGAAAGAAAAGGTGGTGGTGAGTGGGAAATGTGACACCGGTTGGTTAATTAAGCTTGCTCTTTTTAATGTACAGTGAGGCTTCCTTTCTGATATGATGAGTTGTAATAATCAACCTTGCAACATTCAATTCAGAAGTCACTCGAGATGATTTAATTCCACTTATTTTATCTCCAAATGGATACCAAGAACTGGCATCTGTTGCCACTGATGATAACAGAGCAAATTAAAAGTACCTATATCAAATTGAAACATATATAATTATACTACTTTTATTTTTATGGGTGTAGTTAATTACTATTTAAGATTTTGTAGCTCTGATAATTAGTATCAGAAACCTGAATTCCCTGAAGGGGGTGGGTCAATGATTCTAGCTCTCCAGCAATCAGAGAATGTGAATATTCCTTATTTTATAATTATGCCATTTCTTTCCTTTTAGGTATCTTAGCATTTCTGCTTCTTTAAAGTTCTTTTCATGAGCTCTGTATAGCTACGTACAGTATTGCTCTTGTGTTTTCAAACTAATCATCTCTGTGATCTACATCCTAATGTGCTGGGGTTTTTGTTTGGTACCACATGCAATTCAGATAGTGGTCCCATCATTGCAATATGTAGAAGTGCCACTGCATTAAATAGTGGTAAAATCCTGTCAATAACTTGTGAATTTAATGAAAGTGGTATACATGACATACACACATTGCCTGAAAAATAGCTCACTCTGTTAACTCATATATATGCTTGTCCTGAAGTACAGCTCATGTTCAGACACTGCAGTTCTAGAAATCTTCATGCTTCTGAAGCATGTGGTCTATCTGAGCAGTGGTCTATCTCCAGCAGTGGTCTATCTCCAGCTGAACAGTTCCTCTTGAAAATAAAATATCTCCATGATGATTCTACTAGGAGGGGATAGTTCTTACTTTTGAGTAATTTAGCTGTGGATTACTTGGGTTCACAGAATAGAATCATAGAATCATAGAAAAGTTTGGATTGGATGGGACCTTTAAAGGTCATCTAGTCCAACCTCCCTGCAAGAAGCAGGGACATCTTCAACCAGATCAGGTTGCTCAGAGCCTCATCCAACCTGACCTTGAATGCTTCCAGGGATGGGGCCTCCACCACCTCTCTGGGCAACCTGTTTCAGTGTTCCACCATCCTCAGTGTGAAAAACTTTTCCCTTATGTCCAGTCTGAATCTACCTCCCTCTATTTTAAAGCCATTACCCCTTGTCCTATCACAACAAGCCCTGCTAAAGCATTTCTCCCCATCTTTCCTGTAGGCCCCCTTGAGGTACTGGAAGGCTGCTATAAGGCCTCCCCAGAGCCTTCTCTTCTCCAGGCTGAACAGCCCCAAATCTCTCAGCCTGTCCTCACAGGAGGGGTGCTTCAGCCCTCTGATCATCTTCCTGGCCCTCCTCTGGACTCATTCCAACAGTCCACATCCTTCTTATGTTTGGGGCTCCAGAGCTGGATGCAGTACTCCAGGTGGGGTTTCACCAGAACAGAGCAGAGGGGCAGAATCACTTCCCTTGACCTGCTAGCCACACTTGTTTTGATGCAGCCCAGGATGTGGTTGGCTTTATGGGCTGCAAGTGCACATTCTGGGCTGCAAGCGCACATAATAATATCTCGCTTAAAGTTTTGCCTGTGAACAGAATGTGAATCTGAATCAAAGTATATAAATAGGATACCAACAATAAGACAGAAGAATATAAATTAGCTTCTAAAATCTGAAAGTAAATTTGAATCAGAGTAAGAATTGATGTAATAACCCAAAATGTCCTCAGTAGAGGTATCTTTTTTAATTTACCTACAAGAAGGGATGCACACTGCATGTTTGGTCCTCGGTAGAACATAGCACTTTTTCTCAGTGATGCCCATTACTCATCTCAAGACCTATACATTGATAGATGGTTAATGATACAGGGTGGCTGATAAATCAGCAGCAAGCATCTGAGAAATGTTAAAGACGAAGAGAAAATCAACTGCATCTGACCATGTAAATGATCCCACTCTAGTAGCAGAAAGGCAAAAAATCAGTTTAAAGTAATTCTGAAGAATAAATTAATCAGATTAACTGCATTTCAAACCATTAAAAATGTGGTTATACAAAATTGAGAGGTGATTTCAGAAGCTGTTCCTTACTGCCTCTTCTCTGTTCTTTTTTTTTTAATCCACTGAGCTGTGGTTTTGCCTCTAGATAACACAGGAGGCATTAGAGAAAATATTTTGCAATTAGTAATCTGATAACCGATAATTTGGAAGTGACTTCCCTAAAGTCAACAAGTGAAGTAATAATAATAAGCATCTCTTTTCTACTCCTGCAGTCAATAGCAAAACTGCAATTCACTGAAATGAGAGTATGATTAGGCCCAAATATTATTAAATGAGAACTACATCATAAGCATTGATATAGAGTGTTGTATATACCAAATCATGAGCTCTCTGTGTTGTGAAGAATATGTGTGTGCCATTTACATAACAACTGAGCATTTCCTCTCTCCAGTGAAACTGAAGCAGGAACCTCATTTCAGTGCTATTAACGAAAGCAAGATAGTATACCTTAAAGACACATCTCCATCAAAACTCAAGGAATGCTGGCCCATTACTCAGAAATAATTTGCAAGATTTAATTTTGATCTAATTTTTACTAATGTCAGTGATAATCAAAATTTACTTCTCAGAAGTCAGAAAAATTAAATATGTCTCAGATCACTTTTAAGCCCAAAGATTAATAATGTCCAGACATACAGCATGAATGTAGTTGAAACATTTGCACTCTCAAAAAATAATGATGAAAATCCAGCAGAACAAAAAATAAAAATGAAATGTAATGTTTTTATCTTGAAGAATGTGTAGAGCAGATTTATTTCCTTTGGAATTACTTTTCAGCATCATGATCCTTTCTAGGAAAAGGTGGTGTCCCTACACTCACACTTCAGGGTTGACTTGCTACCGGTGGTATTGCTGTGATGGAGAACAGGAAAATGGGCAGTTTATTTTGGCTTGGGCTGCTTGTTGTGTTTTTACGGCACAAAACATTTGTCACTAAACTGTTTGAACGTGAATATTGCTGTGCTTACTCAATACTACTCAGAAGATATGCAGACTTGCCAAACCTCAGCTAATACTGCTGTTACAATTATTTCTCCAGGGGAGAACAACAGCGAGTTCTGGAAAGATGAGGCACTGCTGTAGTATTTACCAGAAGAGCAACACATCAACACTACCAGCATCAACTCCTAGGCCCCCATGCTCAGCAGAAGGTAGGAGTCATCTGTACCTTGGGAAGTGACTTCTCACTTAGAAACAAGCCTCAGGTGTTCCACACAGTAGGACTTCTTTTATACAGTTGTTGAACCAGCTCACATGGAGTAACATTCAAATCATGTACCTTCTCTGCCAGGTTACCAGATTGAATTTCAGCTTTAACTTCCACTTCGTAATACTAGTTTACCACAGATAAGCATCAAATTCAATAAATCCTTCAGACAAAACTATCAATCCATTGAAAACATAAGTGTACCAGTGGTGGAGAGTCTTTGTCAATCGTTTGACAAAAATAGCTTATCTTCAGTGACAACGTAATTAGATCTCACATCAAGCTGTGACATTAACTTCTAATCTGCATAGTTTTGACACTAAGTCCATTGATTTATTAACTATGTTTCTTATTTTTAAGACGTTTGCTTGATTGCTTTTGTTTGTTTGTTTGTTTGTTTAAAACAATGTACTTCAAATAATGTGAATTCCAGTATAAAAAGCTCCCCGAATAAAGAAACATTACATCTAGTAACATTTTTTAAGGTTTTGAAAACCTAGTCAAGAACAGTAATTGCTGAATGAGCTGACCTTGAGGAAGTGAAATGACTAGAAACAAGGCCTTTTTTTTTGTTTTAGCTAGAATAAATGGTTTCCTGAAAGCAGAATAAAACAATGGCAGCAACAACAAAGATTTATGTTGGCTGCACTCCACAAGAAGAAAGTATGAAGAAGTAGAGCTTTCGATACATGGGATTTGTCTAAGGTATGAAGCTGCCAAAATTAGCAAGCATGTTTTTATTAAAGTAGTAGATGCACATGTGTATCTAAATTACACTGACTCGCTGAATTACATCTAATAAAGATAATAATTATAAATGAAGTAATGCTATAATTACGGCATAAACCCACTTCTTACATATCCATTGAATCTAATTTTTGCAATATGTATTGGTGCGCATCGTTCTGTATGAGGAACATCAAATTTTAATGACACTTTAGGAAGATTTAAGGATGTAAGAATTATGAGTGCAAATTAGCCTATTTATTATTTAACTCACAGTTGTTCTTTTTGTGAATTTATTTTTATCTGAGTAGAGAACATTAATTCACCACCGATTTGTTCTATGATTCACGGAATCTTCACAGAAAATGGAACTAATGATGGTGATATATGTTCAGAAATCTTGCATTCAAGTACATCTAATGAAACACTTCAACTTCTTGTTGAGCTATTATTCAAAATATGTATGCAATAAAGCATATTGCATACCACGTACCATCAGAATGCAAAAGATTCCTTCCAAGTTTTACTAATCAACAACTTTGATGACTCTGAAAAAGTCATCATATATGAAGAATTTGGAAATGGCCTGTTCATCACTAGAGGGAGTATGTTATATTCCTATCTCAAATGATCTATTAACAATCTAAACTTTGTATCACTTCCACATTTTTTTTAAGGTGATTCATCCAAATTTTTAAATAAATATACACCCATCTCTTATCTCTTCAAAGGAGACCCAAGCAGTCACTATGTAAGGAGGTAAAGGCACAATATAGCCTGCTGAATTTTTGATCAGCTACAAGTGAAAGACAACTGAAGGAAATGGGCTCAGTTGATGCAAATCTCCCACAGGAATCAGTTCTACAGTTCCTGACATTCTGAAGTGTGGCTGTGGGGCTTTTCTTCTGAAATATCTGAAGGAAAGAATACAGTTATGAAGAAACTAAAACTATGTAATCATATCTGCAACTAGCATAAATTGAAGCAATTTTTTTTATTTATACCAGCCGAGAAGTAGACCTGTGGCTTTAATAATTTTCAAGTAATTGAAATCAAGCTCATAAATCACACAATACAATTTCCTCATACTTTAATATTAATTTCAGTCTAAAATTATACAATAAATAATGCTCTCTGTCTTATTGGTGCTTTATCTATTTTATAACCCAATACAGTCAGGGAATTCACTGCAGGTGAATTCGTTCACTAATATCACAAAGCACCACTGTTAAACCTTCATGAATTCTTGTGTAGCTATTTTGTGGGGGGTTGTCTGTCTTTTTTTTTTTTTTTTCATCTGTGAACGGTATGAGATCCATAAATGTGCCCTCTATCTAAAATGTAGACAAGTCCAAGTGTTTTGCAGAAGCCGCAGACTTCACAGAGGACATGTTAGGAAGACACAGCAATTAGTATTGCAAAATGAATTGTTTTTGTATGGTAGCCATCTCAACAAGAAATACATCTTGCTGAATGAAATAACACATGTTCCTCTCAAGAGAGAAAAAGCTAAAAGAAAATATCCTAAGGTAAAACAGAATGGGTCCTAAACTCTTTCAAAAGTAGTCCTATCAAAAAGTGGGAAGAAACAAGAAAAGAGAACAAATGTACAAGAAAAAGCAAATCTACCTCCACCACATGCAGCATGACCCCAGAAGGCCTTGTTTTATAGCAATGAGGATATATCTTCATTCTTTGGTTCTCTGACCACGGATGTTGCTGACTATATAGATGTGTTAATTTTTGATGACAGTCTCACCTGAGTTTATACTGTTAGGCATTTTAATAGTAATTACAACTGTCCTTCTAACAAAGAAAAACTGAACAGTGCCATAAACGTTCTCTTACTGTTGCTCTTTCTTGAATAAGTTGAAAGTCAAAATGTTACAAAGGCTGAAACATCAATCTTCGCTAACTCTCTTCATAATGGTACTGACAATACAGGTACAGGAAAAACTGATGCATAGAATTATATACTGTAAATAATTGTAGTAGTCATCAGAAAATATAAGGAAAAATACAAGAATCACATACACATTCTTAATCCAGATGATCGCAGAGTCCCTAAAGATTTTGTGCTATTATAGTAATACATTTAAACACACGTAAAGTAAATGAACTCATAATATGTTGACTCTGCTACAGCAAGTAGTATATAGAGAACAGGAAGATGGGAGACAGAAGAGTAAAGATGAATATGAATGTAATCACATGAAGGTCCAGGGCATGGGAGAGGCTGTTTAGTAGGGCCTGTTGCAATAGGACAAGGAGTAATGGTTTTAAAATAGTGGGGGGTAGATTTAGATTGGAAATTAGGAAAAAATTTTTTACAATGCGAGTTGTGGAACACTGGAACAGGTTGCCCAGAAAGGTGGTGGAGGCCCCATCCCTGGAAACGTTCAAGGCCAGGCTGGATGAGGCTCTGAGCAACCTGATTTAGTCGGGGATGTCCCTGGTCCTTGCAGGGGGGTTGGACTAGATGACCTTTGAAGGTCCCTTCCAACCCTAACCATTCTATGATTCTGTGATTCTATGTATGTTCTAGGATCTCACAATGGAGGCATTTAATTAATATTTCAAATTTTACATTATGGAAAAGTGATTTATGTGTCCCTTTATAAAATATTTTTAAAGCAAATTTTTAGTTTAATGAATAATTATATGCCTCATAAAATGTCTAGTTCCCTGAAGACAGTCTGAGAGAGTTGGGATTGTTCAGCCTGGAGAAGAGAAGATGGGGACAAAGTTTTTGCCAGGGTCTGTTGTGATAGGACAAGGGTTAATAATTTTTAAATAGAAGGAGGTATATTTAGATCAGATAAGGAAGAATTTTTTTACACTGAGAGTGGTGGAACACTGGCACAGGTTGCCCAGAGAGGTGGTTGATGTCCCATCCCTGGAAACGTTCAAGGCCAGGTTGGACAGGGCTCTGAGCAACCTGATCCGGTTGGAGATGTCCCTGCTCCTTGCAGAGGGGTTGTATTAGATGAAATTTAAAGATCCCTTCCAACCCAAACTATTCTATGATTCTATAATTCTATGATTCTATGATGTATCTAGTAGCTAGAAGCTGAGTGTTCATCTACTGAGACTAGAAAAAGGTGCACATTTTTAATATAGAGGCTAATTGACTATTTGAATTATTATTATGCAGTAGATTCTCTGTATCTTTAAGTTGTTTTTTTTTTTTTCCATAGGAACTGGTCTTAATTGTTAAAAATGGCTGAAGAAATCTGTCCTTTATGTAACACAGGAGGTCAGACAAGGTGAACATAATGATCCCCTCTGGCTGTAGAACTTCTGACTCTATGAATTCAGCATTTAGTTAGTGATGTATTTAGCTACAGAAGTATTAGCATGCTCATTTTTGGGTAGTGCATTCCCATTCTTCCTCAAGCTGCCTCTCAGCAAGGGCAGGTAAATGGATGAGACTGACATAGAAGCAGCAGCTTCCAGTCATATGAGTAGCTTACCTCCATCCATCCAGGAGTAAATTATAGCCTATGGAAGATGTGTGACACTTATCTTCCATACTTACAGCTCAAAGATTTCGAGTCCCTTGGTCCAGTAGATGATCACATTGAATAAAAAGGAACAATCCTAATCTGCCAGAACCCACAGATTAAAATCTTCTCAATGCTGCTCAAGAATTGGTGACCAATTTCAAATATTTTATGCAAGCAGACTGCTAACTGCCACTCTCTGGTCAGTCTTTTTCTTCACCTAAAGTAATGTCTACTGCTCCCAGCTGAAACTGCCAATTCAGTGTTTTTTTCCAGAGACTTCCAAGAACTACAGAGGAACTAAATTCCTCAGCCTAAACTCTCCCTTACTCATGCCAAATGTACAGAAAAAAAAAACCCAGTAACACTCTCATAAAGATATTAAGAGGGGGAAAAAAAAATTGGCATTAGGAGTAATAAACACTGGAACAGGTTGCCCAGAGACCATATCCTTGTAGAGGCTCGAAGTCAGCTTGACAAAGTCTTGAGCAAAATGATCTACCATCCAAGATGGATGCAACTCTGAAGTTGGTCCTGCTGCAGGTGGTGTGTTAGACCAAATGATCTCCAGAGATTCTTTTCTAGACTAACTATTTGATGATCCTGTGATAATGAAGTTTATCAATAAAGAAGTGGCTGCCGGTAGTCAATTACAAATGCCTGGCAGGGTCCTGCCTTTCTGCAAGTGAAGTTTAAATGCATCACCAGCACCAGGCTTTGCTTGAGATTTGTTTTATGCTTTTGAATCTAGAATCAAAACTTGCATTTAGGAGGCACCATTCCTATTCCCTTCTAGTTAGATACTTTTGAATGTTTAACACAACTCCCATAACATGTAGCAGACTTTTCACTAACTACGCCATGTGCGCTCAGGTCCAGTCTGAATGCTCATTTACAATGAAATTTATTGTATTTTAAAGAATGATCTGTTACTTTATGAAAAACAATGTCTATTTGCCTTCTACTGACAGATACAGTGCTGTAATAAAAAGTGAAATATGTTACGTGAAAGTAACCACAGCAATGTTTATTGAACAAAGACATCTAAGATCTTTAGCACTTCACTCTTCTAAAGCCCCGCAGGAGCCCTGCAGGAACTCATCCTTGTGAACTGGTATTAACAGAAGACAGCCCCTGTACAGAAGACATTCCTGTAGCCCCCTCCGCTACGCAAACCCAACACAGATATTACCAGCAGACCAGGCGGTACACAAATGGATAGACGTCTTTTCTGAAGCAGGGATATGTTACATGATATGCATAATTAGGAACAGGACATAGACGAAAGTAAAAGCTTGCCCTGTAAACCATCTCCCTTGTGCTGGGACATAATTATTCAGTTTTGTTGATCAGGGAATACAGAATGAAAATAAACAGGTTTATTGGAATATTATTATTTCTTTTTTTTTGTATAAAATTATTTTATGCTGTCAAAGAAAACTAATGACTGGATTTGCATTTACCTCATATGGCTCTACAACACATCAGCATGAAAAGCGCTAGAAGGGACATGTAATTTCTCAATTTTCTATAAGCTACATGTTGTAAAGCCATGGTGGTACAGATGTGAAGAAGACATACATTTTCCCACCAGCACATACTTTTAAACTTTTCTTTAATTAAGAGTTTTGAAATTAGCTTTTCATTCTCCATGGACTTCTTGATTCTGCAGCTTATTTAACAAGATACTTTGATGATAAGCTTAGGAAGATTTGTAAAAGGTCATTATTGAGAATTCTACATTTCTGTTAAAAAGGTTTTGAATGAGCTTATGTTGGTTGTAACAAATTTCTAAAAAGTAGCAGTTTTGGTGTAAAAATATATCCAATATATGAATAGATACTTTTCAACTGCACAACTTACTTGCCTTTTTATTAAATTCTTATATGTGGCTATTTTGTTTTTGGAAGAGAGAATATTTTTGCTGACATTTCATATTGAAGTAAAATAAATGTAATGTGACTGATCCTGTAAAACTTTCTATAATGTCATATTTATTTACAGAATGTTTTCTATAGATTAACTACTAGAAATATTACTATTTCTCTCCTCCAAGGAAATTAGGTTCTACTTGGAAAAAGGAGAATCTCCTTGTAATTTCATCCTTCTTTTCATTTCATTTAAAACAGTTTTCAGCTGCATTCCCCAAGGTGCTTGAATGATTTTACTTCACATTGTTTCATCATATGACATATAAACAGCAGGAAGAAAATGTAATTAATCATAAGATAGGTTGATGTTTCACCAAAGCTTAGATTAAGATTCCTAATTATTTAATATAGACCCTACTTGTAACTTTTGCAGTTAAATAAAAAAAAGTAATTAGAGAAAAAAAACCAATGCAAACTACAGAGCATAAAACTACAAGTAAAACATACTGAAAAAAAAAAGATATAAAGTAGAAAATTCCATAAAGTTGGCAACAGAAGTCCCAGTGCAGACAACAGTTCATATAAAACATGAATAATATAGCGAATGTAACTGTGTTCTCAGCACTGCAGTATTTAACGTACGAATGAAGTTATTATTTCAAATGTTACCTAAAACATTTAAACTCCAGGGCTCAGAGGAAGTTAGTTAAAGTATAAGAAGTTTTTTTTAGCCTTGAAAGGTGAACAGGAAAATATCACCTTATGCCTGAAGTACAAACATTTCCTGTACTGCGTTAGAGGTACAACAGATTACCCAGTGTCCTTGATACTAGTTTTTTTTTTCCTGTCAAGAGTATTTTTTTCCCCTAATATCCATTCCTTCAGAAACGTAACCACTACTCATATAAATTTTCTACACCAGTTGCAATACTATCTTCTATATTTGGCTCACAGCATGAAGGGAAATCATTTCACCTTCATGCAACAAAATGTACTATTATACCGTTTTATGTCATGTCATCAGGAATATTCCAGACTTCAGACTGGTTAGCAATGTACCAAAAGAGGTAAAAATGAAAACCAGCTTGTTAGTTTAGTTTATTTTAAGATAATTAAAGGGAAAATGAAAACTGAAATGTCACTTCAATTTAAAAAAAAAAATTCCAATTCTTTATTACAATACAAAAATAATGGGTTAGCACAAATGTCTTCAGTTAAATGTTCATAAAAAGTTATCCTATAGTGCAATTTGACCTACAAAATCTGGCCTCAAATGAATGCAGGGCAGGGAGCAATGTGCATATCACACCTGTTATGAAATTATTGTCTATTTTCACTCTTTTCTTATAAGAGTCCCTTCTTGTTTAATACCTGTGGATAGGTCTGTTCTGAAAGCTTAAAATGCAATGCTTTTTCTCATGTAAGAGAACAAGAAAGCTAAGGTTCTAGAAGAAAGATTTGCTTTGTGCTTTCTGCTCACATGTGCTATAGAAAGGACCAACTCTTCACATAAGAAGAGCATCCAGTCTCTTCTCATTGGTCTGTCCCTCCAAATGTGATGTTCTGTGTCCATCCAACAGACACTGGAATGAGCTCACCCGTGTACAGCCAATGTATGCTCACCGTATCTCTTTCACTCATTAACCTCAACCACTGACCTGGAGGTGACATCCTCTTAAGTCATTTGCATTAGTAAAACTGTTAGAATGGCAATTGACCCTGAAGGTGTTTTCTGTTTATTCATACTGATACATTATGACAAATGACAACAGAGACATCTTTTTGCTCCCTTGCCAAACCTGGTTTGGAGCCCCTTTAGAAGGTAAAAGTATAATCCAGACCCTCTTTCTATTCAGAGTTGGGATGCTGCAGTAAATGTGCCACCTAGAGCCACCACTGCAGATTTCATCTGTGAGCAACAGGGTAAAAAATCTGAAACTAAATTCTCAGAAATTCTGATTTTTGTATTTTAAAAATTTATTTTCAAAATCAATTATTCTATGTCATTAGTCCATAACAATCACGGATTCAGGGACCTAATATGTAAATATTGCATAAATACAGCAAAACTTTAAATTCTCTTGGGAATTTTCTGCTCATTCTGAATGCACCTAACTCAGAGACATCCTTTTAGTTAAGTTTAAGGATATAACCACCCTAACACCTGAAAAATACACTGAAAGGCTATTCTTTCTTTTCTCTCCTTTCATCTTTTCTTTTCTTTTCTTTTCTTTTCTTTTCTTTTCTTTTCTTTTCTTTTCTTTTCTTTTCTTTTCTTTTCTTTTCTTTTCTTTCTTTTCTTCTCTTCTCTTTTCTTATCTTTTCTTTTCTTTTCTTTTCTTCTCTTTTCTTCTCTTTTCTTCTCTTTTCTTCTCTTTTCTTCTCTTTTCTTCTCTTTTGTTTTAATCTTATCCTATTCTAGCTTGTTGATCATTATATTATGTTGGTAACAGTAGAAAAATTATTAACTCAGTACTTATTTCCACAGAATGATGGACAGAAAAATAATTCAGGCTAAAATTTAATAGTAGAAAAGTGCAGTCCATTCATTGATATATTGATGTTATCCTGCAGTCTTAAAGAAATAATGGGCGAGAGGTAGTGAATATAAGAGCTCGTGTTTCATTATGAGGAAGGTCCTTTGAAACACCATTTCAACCCCAGAAGCATTTTTCATGTGATTATATACACTGTGATGTCCAGTCTGCACTCAACATTTAAGAAATGCATCTTTTAAAGTGCCTTTAGCAACTCTGTTCATATTAGGTGTGATATGTCAAGCAAGTACCACCTACTGTCTAACTGTGCAAGTAAGTTGGGGCTGACATTGTTCAGCACACTTTTTTTCAGATTATTTTCACCAAGAATATCTGTTGGGAGAGAAAATTAGCTCAGAATCTAGTTAACTATGAAGTTTGAGAGCAGAGAAAAACATTTATATTGAAGAGAAATGCAATGTCCACAAGAGAGGCTAACAATTTCCGAAATAAATTGTCAAAAGGGTGTAACTGTTCCTGTTGGGCAGACTTCTGCAGACCAACCAGAAGAAAGCTCCAGGTCATTTTTAGTAAACCTCAACATTTGGATTATACATCTCATCCTCAAGATATCTCAGTACTGTCTGCTCACTCTGCAGTAGCGTATTAGTTCATTGTGGATAATATAAAGTGGAAGTCTGGAAGAACATTGCTACTTTTGTCACACTTTGAGAAGACATACGGATTTTTTCATTCATTATCATCTGGCTGAACACCATAAGGTCTGTTGAAATAGCTAGTTTTGCATATTACTTATTATTACTGAGTTTAATGTGACAGATTTGTCTGCAATACAGATGTGCATGCATGCACATACACATGAACATAGAAGAAGTATGGATGTTGCAAAAATACGCCTGTAACACATAATAGCCTTTCCTTACTCTTGATTTGATTGAAAACATACATCCTGCTGTCCTTTTCTGAACTTTTTTCCCCTGTGTACACGATTGCCTGCTTTCATCAGGTTGGATTTTAAATATGGAATCAATTGGAACATATGTGAATCCCCCTGAAGGCAAGTCCATTTAAGGACTCTGCACTGGCCGTGTAGAAATATTTCTCCTGAGACTTTAAAAGACTTTGACTGCTCTGAAAATGATTTCTGAAAAATAATTCCACCTACTCAGGAAGAAAAGGAGGACTAATTTCAGATTCCATGTCTATGGCCAGCTAGAGGAGCTATAAATATGCCTTTTGGTGTGGCTCAATTTATAGTCATGAATAACTCCTACTCCTAAGGATGGAGGTCTTGAGCACAGTGTAAGGAGGACAAAGTTGTCTCTCCCACAGAGCAATTTTGCAGACATTTACTCTCATTGCTGTAATTTTTAAGGCAGCTCTGCTCCACCTCCTGCCTGTGACCCTGTTCTTCTGAAGAGATCATGTATCTACATGCTTGTACATCCTCTAGCCCATAGAAATGAAAAATGTAAAATATCGACATTTTCGACAGCTCAAAATGTGCTGAGTCCAAAATCAGAAACATTGTAAGCTACAGATGGTAGACGAGAATGGGAGAGCAAAAATAACAATAGCATGACTGACTGCATGTCTTTACAGGGTTTTCGTTTTCTATTATCACTCAGATCATTGACTGACTTCTAGCTAGGAAACTGCTGCAAAGGTGCAACTTTGGCAAAAGCCTGACTGATACTGCTGTCATCCTGTTTGTTTGCATAAAACAACACTTAAGAATTTGAGAAATCTGCAGGTATCCATAGACTAGTAGAATTGCCTTGCTTCTAAATATTGGTGTTGCATGTCTAATATACTTACACAAACCTCATTAAAAAAAAAGGGAAAATACAAAATTGTGCCCTAAATACTGATGAACAATTAAGTCTCTGCAGACTGTGTTGTCTGGATTAGACTCCTGTTACTTCTCTGCTTCAGCAACTCTGTCTCATTCAAAATCACAACTGAAAAGTATTGTTCACCATTACTTATCCCATTTCTACTCAATTCTTTCTACTCCCTCTTCTTTATAATTTAATTCTTAAGGATTTATTATTTTAATACATAAAGTATCTCGGGAAATAGCATGCAAGAAAGATTATCAACAACATTGTTTTGGTTTACACCTATATGAGTGCAGTTGTTTTTACAAATATTGCACACTCATTTTGAAACACCCATGCTGTAATTACAGCAGTACGCAAACACTCCAAACGTAGTCTTCAGGGGATGAATAATTACAAAACATTGACAGATTACTGTAGCATAACCACATAGTGAAGACTAATATGGTACTGCCAAGAAAAATACTTAGAACATTTCCAACATCAAAATTAAGTGAGCAGGCACATATTCAGCTGCATCATCTCTGTCATTGTCTCTTCTCCCTCAATGTCTAAGAGATACAAATATCACTCGTACCGCTTCCTATTTCTTGGTAAGCACCAGTTGCATTTGCAATCTTAGTGTCATTTTAGAGACTTCCAGAAGCTCAGATGTTTATTTGTTTTCCTGTCTTCTGAGGCTATTTCCATTTATTTACTATTGACTCTGAGGAATTTACAAATCTATTCAATTTACTTGCTAAAAAGAAGAAAACAATGATAATGCCAGTCCCCACCAGAAACCAATAGTCAGACATTTTTCTAGATGTACTGAAGAGCTGTCTCATGCTTTTATATGTTGGCTTTATCCTATATACCAGACATCAAGTTTTTATTTCCTGGAGAGGCAGGAAATGAAATCCACAGTCTGGCATGGAAGAGATTACACAGCTTATGGGAACCTGTTGCTTTGTAAGAAGAATCCTGTGACAGTCTCGAAATGATAAGATATAAAGGGCCAAATCCACTCATGATATAAATCCACTGGGTTCAAACCAATAAAAAAACAACAACAACAACAAAATAGTCCCTGAGTCTTGCTTTCCTTAAATATAAATTAATTTCAGATTTGAAACAACTGCAACAAGTTGTCCTGTGGGTGCTGCTCAGTGTTTTCAAAAGCATTTGCCTTTCTCTGAGAAATGTATGGTTGCAAACACCTGAAGAGGTCAGGTTACATTAATTACAGACTGCATTTATAGACCACACAGGGAGACAAGACAAAGAATCTTCAAAACCACTTCTTCCCGAACAGGTGCATGTGCATCTTTAGGTTTTATTTTCAAGGAAGCCCAAGGTTCTTCTGTTTAGAAAACTCCTTGTATAAACCATTGCAGAATGAGGAGAGACCAGTACCACAGATCTGGCCATGTACAGGGTGCAAACTGGATGTTAAAGGCAGGCCTCCAGGGAAGGCCTGACTTCTCCATTTCCCATGCACAACTCCTGTCCTAGCCACTGTGGTGACCCAGTCCGGATTCTGTGGTCTTATGGTCTCAAAAGTTTTGGAGAACTGATTTCCACAAGCATTTGTCTATGGAACTTGTTGATGTGTAGGTTTGTGAAACTATCTTTGAAATGGTTTCTGAAAGAGTAAGTACTTCAGTTTGAGCTATAGGGTGACACTCCAGACCGTGACTGTCTGTCAGGTACTTTCACCTTCTTCGCTGCCTTCATGAGAAATATATTTTTGGTATTGTATTGTGGATCAGCTCCCTGAAGTGCAGAGCACTAAGCATTCAAAACAGAAAGCAGGCAGGAGGGAACCGTTCCAGCATTTAAGAGATGTCCCTCTTGGACCTCAGCACACACAGTTGTGCCCTAAATGCTGAAACTTGCTTACATGTTTGCTTCCCTGCAGGAAAAATTAAGACCATAGCAGCTGAGGAAATGAATGTGAGTGTGGACACACACCCCGAATACAGACATACCTTTCTTCCCTGTTCTTCTATACTTCTTCTCTCCCTCCTACATGCTTAAGACACCTTACAGTGTCTATGCATAAGAGCTGGAATGCAGGCAGGAAGAAAATACCATCATCCCTCTTGTGCAAAAAGAGCAAAAAAGAGTGATGATGTACATCACCCAGCAGCTCTGTGGCACTGTTTGCACCGCAAACAAGGACTCCAGACTCTGGGACCATTGGCCTAGCCAGTACCAGGGCTTATGACACTCTTTTGCAGCTGTTACCTGTGGCTAGATTTGTGTTCCTATACCTGTGATTTTCAAAGCTGGCTACATCTGGTCACAATGAAGCTGCTTTTACATATGCATTACAAGTCACAGCTCTAAATACTTTCCATACCAGTAATTCTTAAATTTCCATTGGCAGAATATTTCATTGCATGACTGTATTTGATAAAGTTTCTTTCTACTCTTTAAGCTTAAGTTTGTATAAGGAAGACTAAGCCCATTACTCCTAGTTGTGTGATTATTAATTAAGGAAAATAATTGGTCAATCTTCTTTTTATGGTCTTTTTTTTTTATACACTAGTAGATAGTTTTCATGCTTCTCTACATTTTCCTCCAGTGAACATGGTTGTATCTATAACCATCCTTGTTAGTTCCTACCTTTCATTTTTTTTTTTAAAACTAATTAGTTTTTAATTTATTCTCTACTTCTTCACCCTTTTCTTTCTCCTTTATCCCATATAGACTGAAGTCAGTGATAAAGTTGCTGTGACTTCAGCAGTTCATGATCAAGACATGGTTTCCTAATCTCAGTAGAGTAATTTAAAATAAAATTTGCCATTGCTGATTGCATCATAGGTAACATGGTTTTCATACACAATTTATAACACTTCCTCATCAGCAGAGAGCTCAACAATACAAATGTGCACCATTTACACACACATTTTCTCTTTAATTTAAGACATTACTTACTTTTTTGTCCAAAACCATGTAACAGCAATTCAAGTTTTGTACATATTGAGTCTCTTTCTAAAGCAAACATTAGGATATTTATATTAATAAATTTTATATTTTTGGAAGCAAACAATAACATACTATATCACCTGCAAAGCAGAGAAAGGAAAATTACAAATCATCAGGCACCAACTACTTTTATTTTAAGTATATTAAAAAAAAAATCCAAATACTATTAGTCAGACAAAATAGTACTGAAAACAGTTCTAGACAAAATATTATATTGCTTTAAACAGGCTATACTCATTATTTAATTTTATTTAATTTCATTTCTCAATTTATGGTCATTTTATATGCAGTCTATAAAATAAATACCTCTCCATGTTATTTCATGGGCTCATTTAAATCATTTATTAGGTCAACATTTTCAAAACTATCTGCTCCACATATGTATATATTTTTATAAATCCTGCAACAAACAGCAAAGCCAGAGCTTTGTCTAGAACTCATCAACACCAAAACTGAACTCTCTTCCTAAAATAAGCAAGAAGAAATAAAGAGCTATGCTCCACGATCATAAAGTAACCTGTCAAAGTCAAAGACTTTTGTTTGGTTTTGAAGTCCACAGCACAATGGATGTCCTAAGGGAGCAGACAGGACTTAACTATCCATACAACTCTACTGATTTAAAACAAAAGGGAAATTCGAACTCAGGATGCACAAAGACAACTCAAATTATCTCATCTGACCAGACAGGATGTCAGACCGTGGCTCAGTTTGGATTACTCACAGATTCAGACAAATATGTGAATGTTATTTATTTACTTGTTTGTTTGTTTGTTAATTATTGTTGAGTGATTGAAATACAGGGTCATGCTCCACTCCTAAGATACCAAGAAAATAAAAACCATATACTGTATTAATTGCAGCTACAACTGGAGAATTACCATCAATTCTCTCTCCCAAGAACAAGGGTGTGTTTGCTAAAAATTTGTTTGCTACTAATAATTGAAAGAGATTAAACATATGAGCGTACACTTGCACCTTTATGATTTACTCTTCACTATCCACTTGTGGGGAAATCTGCACACATAATGTAATATAAACAGAAGAATTTTGTAAAAAGTCTTTACAGACATGTAGAGAGCACCTGGTATTAACATTAACAGATCCCTCAATGACAATCATACAGTTTATCACCTGGTTTCAGTTTCCATAAGATCTTGCACTTGGTATGAACATTTTGTTAGGATCAGATTTAAATTAACTTTCTCATTTTACCTCTTTATGTTTAAATCACATTTAGACTCCATCATTATTCATAGTAATGTTAAAACAGATCTCACAATTGTTTTTATATGTAGATGGAAAATAGAAACAAATTCAGATCATTCAACTGTAGATTCAAATTCCCTAGCCGTAATCCACCTTGACACGGTTGGTGTAACTTACATGCAGGAACATCTACAGTATGGGCAAATATATTATTAAAATACTTCATATGATCATTTCTGAGTATCCGTATCATTCATTACAAATTATGCTCATACTGCATACCTCATTCAGGAATCTCTGAGATGGGTTAAGAACTATTCTCTCTATTCACAGAACTGCTATATAAAGACACAGACAGATGAAATGAGCTGCCCAGTGTTATCCATTATCTGAGGAGCTAGAAATATTCTGAAGCCTGTGGCAGAAATAAGAAGAGAATTTGTGCTTCTTGATGAGCAGGTTTCGCACCAGACCTGAAAGGACAGACTTCAACCGAGATTTCTCAGATATGATGAGAAGGACGGGAAAGGCAGGCAATAAGAGTTACTTTGTTGATGAGTTAAGTCTCCAATCTAATTTAGAAAATGTTGCCATTTTATGCGCTGGAATATTTCTGAAAGATTGTGGTGGATGGGCTGATTTTTTTTACAGGAAACATTTCTTACAGCAGCAGGACAAGGCAGACTGTAATGCATTAGTGAACTCAGCATGACACGTAAGCCAATTAAAATCACATCACATATTCCACTTACTCAAACCATGAGCACACAGCTGTAATAAATCTAATTACAATACAGTGATGTAATAGGCAAAGGCTATTGTTTATATAGGAGGCCAGAGTCTCTCCTTTCTCTTTGTTTTAAAATTTTCTCAATTTCACTTAGATAACTGTCATTTTGATAGTTTTGTTAATAAAATAGAATTTGAGTACTTTACACCACGGTCTCTTATCACACAGTATATTTCTTTTGTGGAAGCCAAAATATAACAGGAATAAAAGAATCTTTTAATTTGTAGGATAGCTCATGCATCTCTCTGGTACGCTTTCCTATAAACAGGTTAGTCTTTCAAAAGCCCAAAGGCTTTGTCCCACAAAGGACAAAGCTAGCACTGGGACATAGTGGGCTGTTAATATTGGAATAGAATAATATTTTAATCTCCGTTGTGAGTTTTTTTCAAGAATACCAGAAAGTGAAAATAAAATGTTAGCAATGTCTCTTGAAGTTTCATTTGGGGAACAAAGAGTACAAAATGAGTATAAACAGTGAAGTAACAAGATTTGATTTCTTCAGTGTAAAAGGTGGTACCAAGTTTCATCTATTTTCAATATTTGTATTTCTCTGCTATTTAATGAAATATTATTAGATGAGGAACATAGGTAAATTGTAAGTCAAGATCTTATAGTTCACAAATTTTCACAGCTACAGCAATCAGTGTGTGAATGGCAACTTGTTTTACAGCCAGGTGATTGAATAAAGTATAAAAGGGATTTAAGCTGATGTTTAAAGTTTTCTTTAAAAAAAAAAAAATCACAAAACAAACTGTCACCAGTTTCACTTTTCTCACTTGCTCCCATAATATTTATGGAAGGAGGTTGATAAAGGTAAGAATAGGTTGTTGGCCTATGTCGTGGGGATTTTTTTTTGGACATTAAGAAGTGGTCCTAATTTCATCAGAGTTACTTATCCCAAGTTAGATTTTACAGAGGCAAATCTTTTTGAAAGAACTGATTATTATTTTTTCTTTGAAAAGAAACACTTTCAGTCCTCTAGAGTACTTAAACTGGAAAACTAAGAGACTCTTAATTATTACAGTGGAAGATTCTTCAACTGGAAAGACAGCTTCATTAAAATCAAAGTGCATTGTCAGAACATGTCAATTTAAAAAGTTGTAACAAATGTGTGGAAATGAGGCATTAGGATTTTACTGTTTCATTCTTATTATTGACATTGATTTATGCACTATAATATTATTTTATGAATTTATTGTTGTATATTTAGTATTGAAATATTTCCAAATAAACCCACAAAAACATCAACTTCAACTTTTCAGTCCAACTGGAATGAATTTTGATATTCAAAATCCTTAGGTTTACATATGAAAACTTCTGTGACTTGCTGTAATAGATAGCACTAACAAATAATTGGCTTTCAATTTTAATGAATACGTTTTCATCTCCAACTTACACATGATTATGTAAAATCATGATCCATTGATTTGTTTAATTCACTTAAACAAACCGAATCACCTGCAGATTGCTGCCACCAGACAGGATGCTGGTTTCTGTAGGTTTGATGTTTGCACAAATTTTGTTTTGGGCCACTGCTTTCAGTCCAGCTGGACTTTGAGGCCTGCTCAGGCTTCCTCGAGCATTTTCAGTGCATTTTTGAAGAACCTCTGAGAACGGACCAATAAAATATATGGCTCAACAAAGTGGAAACACCATGTCCTAGAAGGAAGCTTTCTGTTGTCTAAATATATTAACTACTGCCACTTTCTTTAAAAATTAATAAGGTGCTGAGCATTGCTCTGGGAGAACTTTTGTCATAGCTTAGGGAGGACTTCTGTAATAAATCTCACTATTTGCATACTTTGCTCAGTAGAACATTTTCCTTACTTCTTCAAAATGTTGTTCTTCATGCACAATGTTGCATTGTGCCCTTATATCACTTAGTCTATAGAGCACATAGCAATTGCTTTATGATAATAAACACTGTCTAATCTTTCTGCATCTTCCTCTCCAGGGATTTTTTTTTCTACATTGTTATCCATTGTCAGATGCTTGCTTTGATATGCCTAAGATTAATGAGGCATTTATATTCAGTTTAGATGCTATGGAAGTTAACGTTATTTCCTCTGTTATGGAACATAAATAAGCTAATCAGTGACCTTCAGATTTGGGATATTTTTTTTTTTTTAATTGGAAATATAAAAGAGCACACAGAGCCAGCAACAAAAATGTCTAAAGATAAATTGATGTATGGCAAACCTGAAGCACATTTCTCTGGGAGGAAGGAAAGAAAAGACAGGAAGCAGAGAAAGGGAGCATAGAGAGTCAAAATTCTGACTGGAGCTGTGCAAAGAATTGACTTTTAGTGAATGAATTTGAAAAACAGATGTAAAAAAGTCCATTTTTTACATTGTGTGGATCAAGTACTTACTGTTAATCAAAGTTAAATGTCATTTTCCTTTCCAGACTTATAACAGATTTTTGAAAAATCTTTGATTAAAATCTGATTTTGTTTTCCAAATATGAGCATAATTTTAAAACAGAATCTTCCCAATATTTAAGTTGATATTTCTACATTTTTTCTTCCTTTTAGGCTAAAAGCATTCCATGTGATTTCATAAATGGCTATAGATTCAAAGTAAAACAGATGTTTCTATCCATAACTAAGCCACAGGACAGTTAAAAACAAACAAACAAACAAACAGATACAGAGAAAGATGGAGAAAAAGAGAGAAGGAAAGAAAAAGAAGCAATGAAAGAAAAAAAAAGAAAAAGGGGGAAAAGGAGGAAAGAAAGGAAGGCAAGAAGACAGGAAGAAAGGGAAAAAGAGAAAAAGAAAAAAAATCTAGTCCAACATCTTTTCCAATGTTCACTGCACCTTTATTCTCTGTGCCTGCTAACATGTGTGAGAACCACCAAAGTAAGACCTGCAAAGTTCAAGGCAGCTTTAGAAGGAACACTAAAGAATGTGGGGTTTTTTTTTTTTCATATGCAGAATTGTCTATGAGTAAATTTGGTGAGGAGCTGCAGATATAAAAAAGCCAATTATTGTGTGGTTTTCCATGTTTCTATGATTACACTAACTGCATTTCCAAGGACAGCATTCTCTTCCTTTAAAGTTATATCATTTTCTTAGCACATTTAAAAATAATTTTTCTATTTTGCTATGTTTGTTTCTAAGCAGTTACTTGAAAAAAAAACATTTTTATATTTTAAAAAGTCCCATTTGAAAGAAGTTTTGGATACAAGTTGATCGAAAGTCACACAACTCCTGTGTGCACTGTGAAGATGAATAATTTCATAATTAACAAGCCAGTGCATAAATCATCATCAAGTATTACTGAGACTAATTGGTTTAGCTGAGATAGGTATCTTAGCTGCAGCACTATCTTAGCCTTACTCAGCCAGGCTGAAAACCACAAGAATCATAGACTAAAATCTTCAAACTGCAAGGATCATAGATTAAAAACAGTGAAACTGTTTGCAAAAGGAAAATTATGGAAGACTCAGAGAACCTTTTTCAGTTTCTTGTTTCACATTTTTTGGGTTGTTGTTTTTTTCATTAGTTTGCTCTAGGTGAGATTGGAGGGGAGCAGGGCTGAAGGAGGGAAGTAGCCAAATTTTTGGGGAACATCTTTTGTTGAGCCTGCAGATCTGAGTACATATGCGGTCGAGTGTTACTGCCATCTGAAGCAGTGTCATTCCAGCAGTGCCTTCTGTGGTGACTGAGCAGCCTCAGGGACTGCAAGCCAGGATGGAGTTCGACTGTGGGATAGTGAAAACTCAACCAAGTGCTAATATGAGGCGACTGTCTAGGCAGGACCAATCCAGCCTGTGGAGAATCAGCGTAGATGTCCCTCAAAATCTGCAAGTTTATGAGGTCTTGCTTCAGGGCTTCATCTAATAATTCAGAACTTCATTCAAAGATTTATCACCTTTACATTGATTTCTGTACACTTGAACAAAAATTTAAATAGTCTGGAATTACAGGAAACAGCTGGCCTCACCTAACTAATTTCTGTTTTTTTTCAATAGGCTTTTAACAGACATCTTCCTGCAAGAAACAACTCTTCAACATTGCTTCACTAATGGTATTTCAGTGACAAACTTGCTTAGTGTATTTGTTTTAATTGAAATGGGCAAAAAACAGTAAACATGCAGCATAGGTTTGAATGCACTTCAAGGATCAATAGTGAAGAATGCAGAGCAGAGACAGCAAGTTTTATGTTGGAGTTTTTCCCTCATATGAAGCTTTTAAAATGAAAGTAGAGTGTTAAGCTTACACAAGCTATAAGGTTCAAGCAAGAACCATTTGTGAAAGTCTGGGCTTTGTGTAATATGGTCAGTCACAACCGAAGATTAAATTGACCACTTCTAGCTTGCAAAGCAATGAAGAGTGGGTCTGTGAACGTTTGTAGCAAACGGACTTGATCATATGAAAAGATACAACAGAGGATCCAACAAGTATGAATGATAAGCCATGCCATTGCCCATCTGAAATATCTTAAGTATCAGATACGCCAAATGTTTCAGATTATTAACAACAATATCCTCACCGTTTTCCTATACTTTAAAATGATTTTTGTTTCCTATTCCATGGTAATGTTAAGCACTTTTGTTATTTTTGTCCATGTTGAGAAACAAGCAGGAGATAGATCCATTACAAGTTTCAGCACCTGATTGAGTTGCTTAGTTTTAAAATTGAGTCGATGTTGCATGTTCACTTCTGTCACTTATTTCTAAAACACAATAATTTCTCCTTGCGTAACAAGGTTACAAACATACACTTACATGCAATTTATCAGACAGGTTATGCTTTCATGATTTCAAGCAACGGAGTTAGCTCATCTTAAGAAATTAACAGCTTTCAGCTGAAAACTGCCAGGGCTTAGATGACATGCAATAGCTAAACACATGTATGTTCCCAGCCCGTCACAATGCAAAGAAAATGGGCTAGCTTAAGCTGTCGTTGCTTTCAGTATTGATGAGTGATATCTATTTCTTCCTCCCAGATGAGAGTAGAATTCTCAATCACACTCTTGCATTGGGATTAAATTCTAATATTAATGCATTTCATTCCCATTAATATGCTTTAAACTAACCTTAATATCCCAGTTCTCTTAATTATAACAGCAAAGTATGACCTCCTCTCTAGCTAGGACTGAGAATAATTTTCTGCGTAAAGGTCAGCCATTCTAAGTAGTCTAAAATCTGCATAATTATTAAACTTCACTGTGGTTTGGAGAAGGTTGAAAGAGACAGAATCTGAACCAGATGTAGTATCATCAAAGAAAGTAAAACTAAATTAATACACTCTAAGAACCATCGTTCTTACGCCCATCTTCAGTCTGTTCTTAGACAGTAAAAAGAGAACTTATATAGGGAAGAAATATCAACAGTTTTATTAAAAGAAGAGACAGCTTTTCTGAACTGCTGCAGGATATCTCCACCCCACTCCCCCCAAGATGTGTACATGTATTTCTGGAAAAGCTGATTTCATGTAACCTTTGGGGAAGTAGGACCTTAAACCTCTGCTACATCCAGTCACACCCTAAGTTTGAACATCAGTCCTGGCAGGTGTCAGAGGAAGCTCTGTGCATGTTGTTACTGTTCACTTCAGTCAGGGGAGACAGAAGATAATCACATTGGGAAGTATAGAAAGGAAAAAGAGACTTACCCTACAGACCTTAATTGAGTTGGTCATTTGGATGTCAGAATAGCCACATAAAATCAGAAAACTAGATACAGAAGAGTGAAATTAGATATACCTTTCAATATCTTGACTTTGTTCAGAACTACCTTTCCATACAACCAATGATTACAGAGTACTATGTGACTAAGCAAGCAACTAAAGTAGAAGGTATGAATCCTAACACAATATTCAGATTAATCTCTTCTCTCTCAAGAGCTATTACAAGCAACTCGAGCAATTATTTAAATTATCCCAGCTCTCTTTCCTTTTTAGAAAGAGAAAATAATTTTGTCCACGTGTGCTGTAAATGGAATCTGAAGATAAACAGAGAAAGAAATAAAGAGTAAAGAAACTGATTATGAACAGAATTTAAAACTCCATTGCAAGGCTAATCTTCTGTTCTGATCGGCTCACCAGTGGCTCTCAGAGAAGTTTAACTCCATAAGTACATGACACGTGATCTAAAATATTCACTTATATTCTTGATGGGAAATATGAATTCATACTCCCATGTATTCATACTGAGACTGAGAAAGGTGTAAAGGCAAAACTTCCCAGTACATAAGCCTTTACAACATAGGTATGAGTTCTGTAGAGTGACTAAATCTCATGACTTACTGTGGGGAATGGTTGTCCCTCTCAGGAGAATCGATACCCAAATGAGTCCGTAAGGTGAGGTGTTGCACAGAGAAGCGAATAACTTTGCTTACCTGGGGACCTCACGCCATAAGACACTACTCTGCCTCTCCTCAGGCTCCACCAATCCCAACTAAAAAAATAATTAGAGTTCACAAATGATGAAAATTATTTTTTTTAAAAATAAGTTTAAAAATAAATCCACAGTCGTCTTACTTTCCTTTTGGACTTTGCAATTTCAAAATCTTCATTTTTGTTATGCAAGGAGAACTAGCAATCTTTACTCATAATCTATCATTATGAATAGTAATGACCAATAGGATGCATCCATGTTTCCCTGACTCACAGGACCTAGAATTTTGGGGAAAATAAGTGTTATTTGGCATATTCTTTGACTTTAAATTTGGAGGAAATACATATTTGAGCATGAGTTTACTGTGGAAAGATTCAGAGTAAAATCCATTATTCACCACAGTTTCTGAAATTAATGCTGCAACATTTTTAGAATTATCAACTTTTAGAAATTAGTGGTTTTGTCCAGCCCATCCTTTTAGAAGAACCAGGCTATACACTGCTTTCAATTGTTTTGCTGCTGATTATACATAAATCCTCATTTTGAAATTAACTGTTTCTATGTTTAGATCCTGGAACTGGATCCAAAATCACTTGGGTCTTAACAGAAGTATCAGGATGTGAAACTCAGAGATTGACAAAGTGTTATTACTACTTAATAACAACTTTTTGTTGAAATAAAGTTAGAGTAGTCTTCTAACCCCCATAACCAGAAGAATATCAACTTCAGAGAGCAGCTGGAATAGAAACATTGCTTCAGGAGATGCTACCTAGGCATGGACAGTTTCCAAATTAATATCCTCTGGTGTAAATTTCAAGTAGCCCCATTGACTTCTGCCAACTCCACTGGAGTTCCTGCTGGAGTGAATCCAGGGTGAGGTCAGAACCTGGCAGCACATTTTTGAATGCTGTCCATGTCACATGCTGACTGCTTTCTAAAAGTAAACCTACTGTAAGAAGGATATCTGTATTTAGTCCAAAATACACACTGTCTGTCTACCATAAGCTTTGTGATGGAGGCGGTTTGTAACTTCATACTTAAAACGTGAAGTGAGGCTTAAAGGTGCTTTTGAACATTTGCCACCTAGAACAGTAATCCCAAATACGTACTGCGACCTCCTTCGTTTTGCTCTCCAGTTCCAAAACAATTAAAAAATATGTTGCCAAGCCTTTTTTTTTTAAACTACATGTGATGTCTCATTATTTTTTTACTCTGTATCAGCTCTCCATCTTCACCTGCCTATTGCTAGAACAAAAGCAGATCACAGCAACAAAGCAAGCTAGTTCCAAAACCTATATGCTATCATGATTTACAGACTCATTGAAAACCAAATTGACCTTAGTGTAAAGCAATGTAGTTTAAAGAATGACTTAAGATCAAATAATTTTAAAGGACTACAGGGATTGTTCTGCTGGTTAGGGATTGCCAGCTGCTCTGTTTTGCCTTGTGCCAAAGCCCCACAGGAGTCTTCTTTAAAATTGGTTACTGAGCAAAAGAAGTAGCAGAAGGGAAGGAAGCATAAAAAGACTTGCATGCAACATTTCTATCCTACATGACAGATTATTTTTTTTTGGTGCAAAAGTGCTATTGAGGGCAATCTCCAGGCCAGGGCTAGCCAGTGTGCCTAGGAAACAAAGTCAGAGCAAGTGCAAGAACTTGGGCCATTTCTAAATGCTCAAATTTTCAGTAATACTAATAACCGAAAATGAGCGCTAAACACTGCCTTTGCATTGTTAGAAGTCAATATCTTTTCTTGAAAAAAACCACAATAGAAATGATGTCTGCTTTCTCCCCTGGAGCACTCCACAGAATGACACAACGCACACTATCCAGTGTGTGAATAACTGTTTATTGTGTGTGAATAACTGTTTATTGTGTGTGAATAGCATTTATTTCCTATTTTATCTGATTCTCTGCCTTTAAGAGTGGAGATGCATTACCCTTTTATTGTTTCTTTTGAAACAAAGGGTTAAATTCAAACAAACACCTGATTGTGCCTTGTTACATATAGTGTATATATGGTAGGAACGGATTCAGAGGCAATACTTGTTCCTACAGCAGACATCCTAATCCGCTTTTTCTGTTCTCCAGCAGGCTTTATCAGTCTCTGCTGTTTCCACTCTAAGCATGTTTTCCACGGAAAAGACAAATAAAAACCCACCAAGCCTGAATGGATTGTTGGAGGGGGACTGTGAACAAGGCTGCAGGGCATGAATATGAAATCTTACATGAAAGACACAACCTGTCTTTTGGGGAGAGATATGCAGGACTTATTCCAACACTGAAACAATCTGATTGTTATCCTAGAATACTAATTAAGCAAGACCTGTGACAGTGATAAAGAGATCTTCAAAGTAGCCAGTTTTTCTAATACTGCAATATTATCTGTATAAAGACAACAGGTAGATCTCAAAAGCCAGTGTGATGGCTCTTCCTGCACTTCACTGCCCAGATTCTGCCCAGATCAAATTCAAATCCTTCTGGCATGGTTCCTACTACCAAAGCGCGACAGAGACTGGTAGAGGGAGAATAATGGATACTGACTAAACAAGAAGTCTCCTATTGATCTGTAATTACCCATAAGTTCTTTTAATGTTCTATGGATGGACTGTTCAGCGAATACACTTTCATTTTGATTCCACACATCATACAAGGTTTGACATTTTCCACTGAATCTTTCCACAAAAGGTAACAATTCCATACATATTCATTAATTTGGAAGCATGCAAAGTATATCTATTTAGAAATTGTGATTTCAATACAAATACTTTAACAGATTGTATTTTATGTATATATCTTTTTATGACATAAGGAACTACATTCAAATGTGGAAAAACTCTGTTCTGGGTAATTTGCATCCTTATGTCCTATTATAGATTTTCCTATTTGGATTTCCATCTGGTCTTCGATATCCTTCTGAGTTTATTACTTTAATGAGATCATCTTGGGTTTACATACCTATAATTTTATTACTATTTGGAATTAGCATTACCTGCTTACCTATCCATAAACGCTTTAGTCTTATCTTCTCAGCATAGCAATGAACAATGTTTGGGTAATGCTGCTACAGAACGAACAGAGGTGAAATAACCTTGCTCTGAAGAACTCCCTATCTAGGAAAAGAGAGTTCATGCCAACCTTTTTTTTTTTTAAATCATTCAAACCCTATTCCTGAAAAAAAAAAAAAAAGGCAGTTTAGGGTTTACAACCAAAGATTGCGATCCATGTGTGATGGTCTCCAATTTAATCTTTGGCACTGTCTTGTAATATAACCTTGAGCAAGCTAGTGTGTTTGTGTCTTTGGGAAACTAAGAGCAATACCTGCCCATCTATTGGGGTGTCAGAATGTCAGACGTGTTAACAGAATACTTTGAACACTTACGCATTATATAGCTACTATGCATAAATATTGGTAGGAATAATTTAATGCTTCTGCTTTGTGAAGTTCACAGGAATTTGGGATACTATCAAGGCAAGGCATACTATCAAGACACATAACATCTTTCTGCATTTACAGTTGTGTATGTAATGCAAGAGAGATGACTGCAAGAGTTACCAAATAGAGTCCACTCCTCCTGTAGAGACAGGTCCTAGTGTCACTTCCATAAGGCTACCAGCTTCATCTAAAACTAGGGTTTTACCATGACACTTTCCTATGAAAAATTGGTCTGGCATCTTTGAGTAATAAGGCACATCTTCCAGTTTCCAGTCAACATCTGTTCACAGCCAATTTATTCTCATTTACTCTTGTGCTAAGATTGCTCTTCCAGCAAAGTATCTCTTTTACCACCTTTGTGTTTGCACCTTGGAACAAAGTGATCATTTATCAACACACATTTTTCTTTGTACCAAGCTCTTTTTCTTTCCTGTCATAAAATGGTCTCTTAATACAGCTGGTATAATGATATCCTTCTCTCTTCTTAACACAATTCCACCTTGTCTTCTTAAATATGCATTACCACCACTGTGTATAAATTCCAGACACGGTCACACCAGTTTAATTAGTCCATGCTCTTTTATCTCTGTCAACATTTCATGTTGATGAGTCTCCAAATTATAGCAGAAATACTTAGTGCAAAGCTATGTGATTTTTTAAATCAAATCATCTTAGGTTTCATCTTATTTGTACTCTTTTATGATATCCCATTCATCATTTGAAAAAAAAATCATCTATCTTCTGCATTTTACAGTATCACCATTAAGGAAATCATTAAATACAATTTGTTCTAATAATGATCCTTGTTAGTTCTATTAATAAAAAACCTTTCAGACCAATAGTGCACTTTTAGAGATGCCTGCTATTGATAGCTAGATTCCTTTATGGTCCACTACTCTGTAATTCTTTTATTAATCCTCATTTTCTAAGGTTTACCTAGTAATTTCGATGTGACACCATATTAAATGCTTTTCTGAAATCCTGACAGATTAAATTTAGCTTTGTTTGTAGAAAGTTATTTGCTCTTTTTTTTTTTCAGAAAATCAGTTATCTTATAGAGAGACAATCTTACTATGATCAACCTTAGTAAACCCATGATGTATTTATCACTTACCCACTACATCACTGATTATTCTTCCATTCAAAATTTGTTCATAGGTTTTGCATGCAGTCTAGGTCAGCCTCCTCTACATTCCAGGTCTTGTCTGTATTAAAATCCTCTAGCTCTTCATTCCAGTTCACTTCACTAATTAGCTTTCTTAATCTCTCAGTCTTGTCTTTTCAAAATTAAAGTCTTTAACTACGGACCTATTTTTGTTTATTCTTCCATTTAATTTAAACTGAATACACTCATGAATATTCAGTCTGCTTTTTATAACTTCTATAATATTCTGCTGAAAATAAGTTCAAAAGACAATAACTTCTTCTTCTGTTGACTGTCTGGTGACAAAAAGAGTATAACTGGAACTTCCTGCTATTAGTAAAGACAGACGATAGCTGGATGTTTACAATATTTCATTGTGATCAAACTTACTGCAGTTTTCATATCCCCCGTTATATGGAAAAGCGTCTGCTCTGTGTCCCAGTCTGACCAGAAAAGCCCACAGAAGAGTCATAACATAATCCAAACAGGACCTCTTATCAGACTTCCAGCAATAGTTTTTAACAGAATCGTATTCTCAGTCCTGGTTTCTGCCATTTTTCTGATGTCTCATGCTATTGCACAACCCTTGTCCTTTCATGTCTACTGATCTCATTCAGTGTTAGTAATTTATTCCCATGCCCATTCCATCATCTTCCAGTATTTTTTTATCCATTAATGCTGTTTCTTACACTTTACACTAAAATCAGCTCTGAAAACTACAGGATTTTTTTTTCTTCAAATTTATTTCCTGGTATGAAGCAACAAATTCTGAGCCTTCTGTTTATTTTCATGTGCTTACAATGCTTTCAACCTTCCTTCTCAGGAACTAGAGGGATTTAACAGACTAGGAAAAAAAAAGAAAAAAGAAGAAAAAAAAAAGATTTCTTACCCCAGTAATGGCATTATTACATCACTTATATAGAGGTAAAAGAGGTACCAAAGAAAATAGCATGGTAAAACTAAAGTGTGTATTTATTAGAGTCACAAATCCATTTCTTATTTAACAGTCTTGGTTTTATCATCAATTTGTACTCTTTTATATCAAAAGTATTCATTTCTTGCATTCATTTACAGATGAGATGTTCTTTAAAATAAGGCATGGTTAGTAGCAGGCACCGAAAAATATCCAACTTAACACTTATTCCCCAGGCACAAAGAAGAATCTTAGTAAACAGGAATTACAGTTTATGTCCACAAGAGATCTTTTCCATTAATATCATAGATAAATACATGGCACAACACATTCTGTTTACATGATACATTATCTTTACTATCCTCTACACCAGACGGAGCTAACTTTATTTTTTTCTTGATTTTGGTCCATCTAACTGTGGTTATTTTGTCTCCTAAAACAAGGTAGGAGTTTTCTCTTCAACTATATGTACATTTCAGGGCAATTACTATCAATACTGATAGTAATATTCTGATATGCATGGGCATCTCTAAACAATACTGACAAAGGAGGAAACAGACAATTTCTGAAATAACTATATTTTTCAAAGAATGTTATAAATAAATAAATAGGAAATTAATAGTACAGACTTTGACTACAAAATACTACGGGCTTCACATGAAACCTGACTTTTTTTTCTTTCTGTTTTTAAGAAAATACATTTCTTGTTAAACTACCATTGAAATCAGTGAAGGTTGCTGTTTGATAAGGATAACATATCCTTGCTGATAACTTCATTTGAACTGAAGGAGTCTGCATGTGACAGACTTGGATCTTATTATTGTTGATAGCGTAGTGTAATTTCACTATATTCTTCTCATACAAAATACATTAAAATGTGGACTGTTAAAAATGGGCATACTAAACTACTGTTTTGAATGATAGTCTTACTCAACTACTTCACTTTCAATGAACATATTCCTTAAAAAAATAGATAGCCACCGCAAATAAGCTGCTTTTGTTATGCTCAGAAAGCCTTCTGTGCCCTAAATTTTCAGCAGTCACACTGACCCACGATGCATCCCACAGTATATCAAGCTGAAAGGGAGCCATACAGTCAACATGACTCCGAGACGTCCTTGGTTTCAGCAAATAGCTATCCTGACTCTTTGCCAATGTCCTTCAAAGATATTTTAGAAGTTGTTTCTTAACAAAAACAGACTTTCCTAAATTGAACAGTACTTATATAGTAAGTATATATGTGGTGGTGAAATTTTTTTCATAGTATAGTGAAAAACAAACAGGAGATTGTTCTTGTAATGCTGCTGAACCTTACACTTATACAGAATCTTAAAACTATATTGAACCTTTGGCGGGTAAATGAGCTGAGAAAGGAGTTTATGGAGGAGGGAAAGGTGCTTGTGTTTGTACTTCCCTCCCAGCTGGGCTGATCACCCAGTCTATCAGCCACAGCTAATCTCCCCCAGAATAGTCATGGAATGTTATATTTCATCTCTGCTCTCTTGAATGGCTCTTAACATTATCCCCATGATGATGGCCTTTTGAAAGGGCGTTGGGATGCAATGTTTCTCCCACACTGCAGTGCAAGCAAAAGCTTGAGGAAGGTACACTGGCAGCTGTGTCCTCCAGCTCTGTCTGTGGACGATCAAGGAGTGCTTCCTGAAGAAAGGCAGTGGAGAACTGAAGCACCCTGGTGCCAGGAATCAGGATGTAATTTTGAAAAAATGCCTCACAAAAGCCCACCCAGGAAGAGGTTGAGTTTCAGTCTTTCTCCTGGGGGCAATCTGACAGGGGGCCTGGTGTCCTCAGTGCTGTAACCCGCAAGGACCTGCCCTCTGCCCACCACTCCACAGCCACGCAGAATACTCTGTTCCAAAAATCTGCCCTTGGAAATTCTATGGCCTTACTGATCCAGACCATAGATAAATGAAGGGGAACCTGCAAGGAAGGGGAGCGTCCTGGAAAATAATGTGCCTGACAATATTTAGTCAGTATCACTTCTAAATTTTTTAGAAAGAAGTAACACTCCCATACAGGCTTTTCACTCCAGTTCTCAACTCCATTAGAAAGATCACCAGAAATGAAGTTTCCTGCTTCCATTTTTCCTGCTTTCAAAAAAAAGTACTGTGCAGATTGCACCAGCACCTATTACTGTGTTTAGTACTTCAGCTTTTCCAGAGAGGCTTGGACATAGCTTCCCAATTCACCATGCAGTGGTTTAATTATTAAATCTAAATAAGTGAATTACAGAATCTAAATTTTAAAGATGATAAAGAAGTTTGAACAATGGCAGGTTTTCAGGAGCATTTCTTGGGGCAGCTAAGATTTATTTTGTGGGATTGTCATACAGCAAACATATTCATAATCTCTTGCATTGTTTCAGACAGTGCAAATGCAGGAGGATAAAAATGAATCTATGGGTTCACATCATTCAATTTTGCAATGTGAATTGCAAATAGTATGTTATTTGTTACCAGGCACAGGATCCATTAACTGTGTGGACTTGGCAAGGACTCAAGTTTGTAAAACAGGGATAATACCGACTTTAAACAGACTTCAGAAAGCCTTACCGGATAACATTTAAGAAACAAATCCAAAAATAGCTGAAAAGTACTGCATTAGGATCGCTGATTTAAGTGTGTTACAAAACTGATAACAAATTCTTAGCATGATCTATTAAAATATCTTTGAAAAGTATACTGCTATTATTAGAAACAGAAAAGAATTAAAATGCCTTACAAATAAGTCTTACAAATGTCTTACAAATAAGAAATACATTTCTTTTCATCTGGATATATAACAGATGAAAGTTTTTCAGAAGATGCCTACTTCTGAATACAGCTTGTCTTGGAGCAATCAATCGGAATATTGATATAAAGCAAATCTTCTTGATAAAGAAGATAAATTACTAAGAATTTACCAAAATCCTGACACATCAAGGTCTGAGATACTACTTACATCAAGTAAAATAAACAATTGGTATTGCTTGGCATATAATAATCTTCATAGTTGTACTAAATCTTTATTTTTGTCTTCAGTGTACTCCCTTGTACTTTGTAGATGTCACCAAGGACACCAGATTATTCTCCCAAGGAAAGTCTGTACTAGTAAGCAATTGATTAGCAGCACAACAATTTCATAATTGCTAGGCCATTTATCTAGGCAATCAAAACAGATCAGCAAACAATATTCTTCCCCAAATAGAGTTATTTTATTTTTCACTAAAGGAAGTTTCCACTCAATTATTACAGCTATTTTGGTTAGTCTGGGTTTTTTTTTTTGTCAGTTTGTGGTTTTTTTTGCCAAGAAAAATTAAGAATAGTAAATGGTCATTTAAAGACAATTTATAAACTCTTATTTAGGCAAATTAATATAAGTCTTTTCTTTAGTAACTCATCCTTCTCAGTAGAAGAAAAATAGATTAGGAATACAGTAGCTCTGCATTTGAAACCTGTAGCTAACATTACTTGTTTATATCAGGAAAAGAAGTATTTGCTATAAAAAAAAAAACCCTGAAAATATCCCCCAGGTACATTATTGCTATATTACATTCTAAATAATAATAATCTCTTCTATGCTCCCCACCCACCCACTCCTCCCCCCCTAAAACACACAAATCACATCCAAACAAAAATCCTCTAATTCAACATTTTGACTGCTTAAAGAACACATCTTCCTTTGCAAGACAATGATACAAGAATAAGAGCCTCAGGGCAGATTTTGCTCTTACTAACACCAGTATAAATGAAGTGTCACTTTCTAGACTTCAGCAGATTTACAATTAACCGAGATCAGATTAAGACCTAAACTACTTCTGGTTTGGGCTGGGATGACCAGCCAGATGCTGTAGTTCTCCAAGCATACAATGTTTGAACACCAGCACAGGTTGCCCACAGAGGTGGAGAGTCTCCATCCCTGGAGATATTCAAAGACACCTGGACATGGTCCTGGGCAACCTGATGGCCTTGCTTGAGCAGGAGGGGTGGATCAGATGACCTCCAGAGGTCCCTGCCAACCTCAACCATTCTGTGATTCTTTAATAACCGCTTATGGATTTTCTGCTCAGTCAGTGCTATCTTGTCATTACAGACAGATCTAAAGAGATTCCACTTCTTAGCCCAAATAACTATTGAAACTCTACAAAGGGAAAGTGTCATATTTGTTTCCATCACTGATAAAGTAGAGAGATCTCTACTCCTCCAGTCCCCATCAAGTCTTTCTTGAGTCACTATTCTGGCTGGTGATGTTGATCCACTAGTCAAAATAAGTGTTTTTCACTTCCAAAGGCAAAAAACCCCACAGGCAAATATTCTGTTTCTGTGTCCTGCTGTGGGGCTGCCACCTGTGAATGCAAGGTGTTTAGCCAGGTTTCCTAAGGAAGTGAGGCTTGTGCCATCTGCCTGCAATCCCCTCCTCACCCAAGAAAGAGCTTTTAAAGTCTAATTTCTAATTTCACCAATACTAAATTAATATTTTTAGATGTCAAAAATAATGTTTGAACACTGTCAGCTGGGGAGCCAGACCAAACAGTTAAGGCTAAAGTGAGACCCCAACATTTGCCATCCCTTTGGCCTGCTTGCTGGTCCATCAGTTCCATTTACTGACTGGTGCACAGCTGTCCCCAAACAGCCCCAGCAGCAGGCATTTTTCATCCATGGATCTGAACATGTTGTGATTCACATCCAGGGCCTGAAAGAACTAATGGCATTGAAAAAGTAAGTAAGGAATAAGGGGTACAGGAGTGTCTACATCTGGGGTAGGCAGAATGGGAATTAAGGACACACATCCAGAGCAAATAAGACTTTTTGTACTCTATTGCTCTGAGAACAACTTGTTTACTTCTTATCTGCCAGGCAGCACAGATTCGTACTGATCCATGCTTATTCCTCATAAGGATCTAGTATTTTCCGAATGCTGTGCCCTAAAATGAAGGACAGTTCTTCACAACGGTCCCTGTTTGCCAATACTGCAGTAGAGACTCCCAAAGAAAAAGGGAGGCTCTAGAGATCATCTATTTCCTTAACAGCTGCTTCCCCTCACTTACATCCTGACATTTAGCCCAGAAGCTCTTTGCTGCAGATCAGGTACATTTAAGCATTACGATGAGTTGAGACATTTGGGGTGATGGGAAAAGCCTGAGCAAATCCAGTACTCCAGTTTTAATGTGTAACTCAAATGCAGCCTTGGTCACTACTGTCCTTCTTAGTATGAAGTATCATGGGGTCATTACACAGGATGAAACCTCCCACTTATTTTGGGGAAGAATAGCAGGAACTAGGGATCTAAACCCTAGGATTTTAGGTGGTTATGGTATGTTCACAGGTGCGTAAAGCAAGATAATGCTGATAAATGTAAATCTAAAGCCCAGAGAAAGACACATGCCAGAATTTTTTTTTTTTTTCAAATGCTATGTCTCCCATATGGAAAAGACAGAAAAAGGAGCAACATCTAAATATTAAAGTTCCCAAGATGTATCTCACGCCACCCCACCTCCCTTCCCTTGGTCCTATTCAAATAGCTTTGTAGAGGAGAAAAGAAGAAAAAAACAAGGGAGAGAATTAATCAAAGAAACACAGAAAAGTGAGAACATTCCCCTCAGCTTCTGCTTTTATCCCTGGAGACACCCTCTCACCCATTCACCAATCCAAGCGTTAAAAGAATTTGCTCTAATACTTTGTTATTTCAATCAGTTTTTCCATCATAACTTGTTTTTTCCTTGTTTGTTTTCTCAGCGCGAAGCCACAGCAAGGTTTATGCTTAGTTTACAATTGACCTACCCTCTTTGAACATGCCCAGACAACAGGAAACTGGTTTCTCTGGAAACAGGAGCTACGTGAAATCTTTTAGTACTTGTATTCATTTAAAGCTGTGCACACATATGCAACAATAAGGCACCAGACCTTCAGCACGTGATTCAACTTTACCAGGCAAGGTAATGAAGGAGAACATTGCCAGTGACACATCAGGCTGGTAAAATGAATTGGTACGATTCGAACATGAACAAAAGAAAAATCCAAGCATCTAAACCGCTTAGTCTATGTATGAAATCTCTTAGTGGTCTTAATAATAAAGCAAGCCGTGGGAACAATCTTAGAGACATTTATGCTGTGCATCATGGAGATGTAACATGATCTTTTTGATGATATGGAGGCAGCATGGTCACGTATACCAAAAGCCCCTTTATGGAGAACAACATGTTAGTCCCTGCTGGGACTAATAAAACTAGTTAAAAATATTGAAACCAAGCTGAAGGCTTCCTAATTTCCCATTAACTCTGTTTTTCACTTTTAAAGAGTGCAGTTGGAGGCTGACAGTCTACCTTGGATACAGCTGACACGTGAAGGTGATACTGGTATTTGCAGTCCACTTTGTGCTTTCAAGGCAAAATAGACACATCAGAAGCAAAACACATACCAGTTTTTCAGGCACTGCCACTCACAGAGTGGTATTAACATGAACCTCTGCTTAACGTGCTTTAGGACAAAGCATAGGTCCGTGAATAGCAGCGGTTGAGGAATCAGCACAGGAATATTGTTCTTGCTTCCATTGCTGTTGGGACAATAACCTTTAACAAAGTTGTGGGCAGAAAGCAAGGATGGTAACATCTTAATTATGTCTGCTAAATTAAAAAAAAAAACCTATGAGAGCTCAGTTTCCTCACTTTCTCAGCATTTTTGAGCAGATAGCAAGTTTTCTGACTTTGCTGACATATCCCATAAAATTCCAACACATTTGGATGTGCTTAAATCTCATTGTTCCTAAATTGTCTATGATCAAGAATGTTTACAGATCTTTATGGTGCCTTCACACTTAAATGAGAACAGCAGGACAGTGCGTGGCAGGGAAGAAGAGGTAATGAAGCCATCCTTCCCCATGTTTTCCCATAGAGAGATTCCTGGAGGGAAGGAAAGTTACAGATTTTGAATAGAGTGGGCAGAAATAATAATATTTTAATCAGTGAAGATAAAACCTGAGTATTTAGTGATGAGATAATTTAATTATGATGACAGAACTGGATTTTATGTTTTTAGGAGGAAGCAGACATCAGTTAGAAAAGAGGATATGAGGGTGGAGGGGGATGACAACTAAGGAGAAAAGAGGAAAACAATCAGAAGTTGTGTCATCTCATACAGAAAAGCAGAGGAAAACCCCATTATTCATACACACACACTTATAATACACACAAACACATAAACACACTCTTCCATGCAGATATTTAAATATAAAATGGTAAACAAGCATGGTTCCAAAGTCTCAGGTGAACACTGTTTAGGAAGAAAGATCTTTCTCTGGTAGTAATGGCTCGTTCTGTATTTCAAGGGGGACAATTACTACAACAATACCACCAAAACTTCAAACAAACAGAGCTGAGTGGAGGAACACCGCTGAAATGAGAATGTTTGGTAAGAGGAAACAACCACTCATCCCAACTTCTGCAGAATCTATTTAAGAGAGAACAGAATAAGCTCAGTTTGGCTTTGTTTGCCAGATCATTTAAGCATATTAACAACATCTCTTGATGAATTAGATTGAATCTCCCGATAGACCTAACAGTGTGTCTATCTGTCCTTAGTTGTTATAAGAACATGCATCAGTCTAACTAAAATATATTCAAAAAGTTCTTGGGTTTTGGGGGTAAAAGTAAGGCAATTACCTTACTTAAGTAGAAAAGATTAGAAATAGGATAGCTTTTGGCAAGACTGCTAGTTTAGAGTGATATTTTCTTGAGCCAAGGCCAGATTATAGACTGTTTTAGCATTGCTAGTAGATTGCCAACACTGAGGGAGGTGTTGACAATCACAGCTGATCAGAGTCTCAGTTACTTTTCACCATTTTTTCACTAACCAAGGAAGGCATGTAATTAATTACTGGCAGTTTATCCGCTGCTTTCAGGGCATGTGTTTGCAAAGTAGTCTCAATATAGTCAAAGCACAGGTACAAATTTTAAATCAGGCAGTGTCTTGAGGACTGAAAAAAGCCAGCGTCAGTTGTGGGTAAGAAAGTCAGGTGGACTCCCTAGGTATGTCCACCAAAAAAAAAAATGCACTGCTCTGCAAAGCTACCTGAGCTCTGAAACGAGTGACTCTGGTAGTCGCTAGCACAGACCATAGAGCTCTGACACTCTGTCTGTTCTTGGAGACGGAGTTTATTTGTCCATGTGAAAATCCTTTCTTACCAGGACAAAGAGCAGTGCATTAAATTCTCCTCCTGGTGGAGTTCATCATGCCAAATAACCCTGAACATCAACTGCTCAAGCCTTCAGATGGAAGCTTGTAAGTTCTTGACCCCTTATATTGGAAGTTCATTCCAGATCCTCATTCTTTGAATAATTACAAAAGTCCTTCTAATCCTCTAACTAAATTTTATTCTTCATAAGTGTCCACGGTAACTCCTGCTCAGTCCTTAGATGAGCCAAGAATTCAAGGAACATAATGTCTTCCAAAAAAATTACCTGAAAAAAAAATCTACATGAGAGCAAATCTAAAGTATTTCCTCTGCCTTAAGGACATATTCATTACTTTAGGATAATCTATGCCACAGACGCTTACAGAATAATATTTTATGCTATACATCTAACTTCCTGGTCCATTCTCTGCTACTTATAAGACCGGTCTTCCCTAAGCTGCTCAGTCTTCTCCTTTACAGTCTGTTAATCTTAAGCACGATTATATTAATATATACTCCTGTTGATAAACTGGAAGGTTGACCTGTCTTCGAACAAAGGCTACTTGACACTAATAACAACATGTACTCTTTTTTTTTGTTTTTTCCTTCAGATGGCACCATAATTTATCATCACGGTCCAGGTAATTCTGAAGATTATGCCCTGCACATCTAGTATTAACAAACTCTCACTTTTTGGAGAATTTAGGAGCTAAATTCAGGAAGGCATTAAGCCAAAGAGGTGCAGGGGGAGAAAAGCTCAGACTGCCTAGCTGATTTCGTGGGAGAAACATACAGCAAAGATAATCAGGGTCTTCAATTACAGTGGGCTGCAACAGAGAGAAGAAAATTCTCATTGTTTTAGACAAACAATGATAAGACAGCAAAGGGAACTAAAATTACCTTGATTGAGTTATATTTACAAAGAAATATAATCTTTAAATTTTCAACCTCTAGGTGACATTATCCACATTAAATCAAATTAAAAAATCCTCAAAAAGTAATGAAGAAGAAGAAATAATTAGTTTTTAATAACACATTCAGTAGTTAAATGGGGTGTGATGGCTATACCTCTGGTGTAAAAGTCTGCACCACAGCACACTGACACTCTGCTCATCCAAGATGTTTTGTGAAAACAACTTAAAAAAAAAAATCACTGTTAAAATCATAAAGCTCTGAAGAAAACAGAATATAAAATTGGCTTTATTGATTATTGCTTATATTTTCTGAACTCAAAGTATTCATGCACATCCAAAGGGATATGGAACTGGATGATTTAATTTCTCTTAAAGTATCATCCTTGGAGATGGAGAAACAAACAACTTTTTTTTTTTTTGTTGCATTCTGTAGTAAAGTGAACAATCTTTAATGATCTGGTACCTATTATATCCTTTTAAGAGGATATTCTTCAATGTTATATGATAAATTTGCAGCGTACAGAAAGTCTTTGAAATTCTTTAGTGGTGTAGTAGTTCAGCCCCGATTGGACCAGACTACGCAGTCTCTCTCTCACTCCCCCCCACCTTCTGAGAGAACAGGGAGAGAAAATATAAGGAAAAACGGCTCGAGGTTTGAGATAAGGACAGGGAGAAATCCTTAAAGTTACCGTCACGGGCAAAACAGACTAAACTTGGGGAAAACTATTCATTTATTACTACAAACAGCAGGATAATGAGACAGAGAACACGATAACCTCCCTCCACCCCTCCCTCTTCCCAAGCTTAACATTATCTCTACTACCTTCCCCTCCTGAGCGGCACAGGGGGGAAGAGGGAATGGGGGTTGCAGTCAGTTCATCACGCGTTGTTTTACGCCGCTGCTTCATGGTCGGGGGAAGAACTCCTCGCATTCCTCCCCTGCTCCGTTGTGGGGTCCCACCCCTACGCCACAGTCCTTCGTGGAACTGCTCCGGCGTGGGTCATCTCTTCCACAGGCGCAGTCCCTCTAGAACAGCTGGCCCAGCGGGCCCTCCACGGGCCACAGCTGCCTTCAGGCATCCACCTCCCCCAGTACGGGGTCCTTCACGGGCTCCAAATGGATCTCTGCTCCTCCGTGGACCTCCATGGGCTGCAGGGGGACAACCTGCTCCACCATGGTCGTCACCACAGGCTGCAGGGGAATCTTGGCCAGGAGCCACGTTACTCCTCCCCCTCCTTCTGAACTGACCTTGGCGTCTGCAGCCGTTCCTCACAACAGGCTGGTAGATGTCTCTCAGGATCTTTTTTTTTTACATCTTATTCACTTCTCATCTCCTTTCCACTTCTTGCAGCCGGGCTGGACTGAGTTGGGCCCAGTCGGCTGCCTGGCGAGAGGCCAGAGGGTGAGGCCTGCAAGGCCCATGAGGCCTGCGCCTCCCCCTCTGCGCCTCTGCCCCCGCTCAGCTTCTTCACATCTTCTCTCCTCTCTTTTTTTTTCTGTTTTCCCATTCTTAAATACGTTATCGCAGAGGCGTTATCACGGGACATTCTGCTACCAATTGGCTCGGCCTTGGCCAGCAGCAGGTCCGCCCTAGGCCCGGCCGAGTCCACTGAACAAAGGGGAGCGACTTCTAGCAGTTTCCTACAGAAGCTACCACCTTAGGCCCCCCCTCACTAACAAAACCACAAGTGGAATGAGCATAATTAAAAAAAATGTGTTCTTAAAATATCATCAGGAGGTAGAAATGGAATATTTTAAAAAGTAATCAAAGATTCTATATCTTTGTATCGCATTACCTCTCATCAAAATTAAGACTGAATTATTTCTGCAGTACAAAACATGTTTGATGTTTTTGGTCCTATTTGTTCTCAACTTACTGATTTTGAGAGATTTTAATAAACCACAAGAGAAACATTTTTACTAGACACACCAAGAACTCCACATGCAAAACAAAAGAACTGAAACATAAGATATTTTTAAAAACTGAAAACCAGAGTAAGAATCGCCATATCCTAGTTTTCATGATAAAATTTTGATGAGAAATTTGTATGTGTTCTGAGAAATGCAGCTGTGCTTTAGAACATAAGCTTTCCACTGATGCCTGGAGTGACTGTGACAGATAAGAGACGAGCACTGTGGCTACCTTAGAAATAAGAATGAATGTTTTAATGGCCCCAGAAAGTATTTATGACTCAGTGCATTCAGATGTGCCACAAAGCTCATGTTGGAAGGTGAGGAGTGATTAGTGAAGAAAACCACTCTTCCTGTACTCATATTCCAGTCCTGTCAAAACATGGGCAGTATTAATGACACATCTCATCATTTGGCATCTCCCAGGCTTGCCACGCAGTTGTATGGCCGCTCTCATGTTATCAGATCCCACTAGCCTGCTGATGAGCTGTGCAGGGATGTGAAGCCATGGAGGCAGGCGAGGCTAGAGAATGGCACTGCCGGTAGAGGCTGCCCTGCAGCATGACCTGCTCTCCAAAACAAGCCCTGACGAAAAGCATGCCATCACGGAGCACAGCACGTACCACATTTTCTCCTTCATAATGCAACTCAATTTATACTGATTTCTCAAGCAGTCAGGCCAAGAAAATACTACAGACTGGTTAAATGTCAAAGGCTCTCACATGTTCATTGCATTCTCCCATGCCTGATCCTGACACAAATGCTTAATTCTGCAGCCCTTGCATAGCCTCAATATTTTAATGGTGCATGCAGAATCAAGCTCATGAATGGGCCCTTGTGGGATTGCAGATTTTTGCGCTATTGATATTTCATCTGAAACATGGGAGATGCTAATTGCCAGCTTTCCAGTTCTCCCCTGGTGGCCTTACTAAAAATATGTTGGATATTGAAATTCACAATGTAGCTATGGCAAAAAAAAATCTTACAGCAAACAATTCCAGCAAGGAATCAAAATTCCAGTCCCGAGCAGCAAACATTTTCCATTAATTCTATAAATTTGAGTCTATGAAACAGAAACATCTTCTATTTATTGAATCTCTACAAAACAGCAAAGCATACTTGGCCTTTTTTTCTTTTCCTCTTCCCCTTATTTGCCAGTATATATCAGAACTCCCTGGAAATCTTAAAAGCTAACAATGTGGTTTTCTTAATCAAGAGAAATGCTATAAAGAAGCCATTAACAGACAGAAATGTAAGTAGAAATTAATGAGATTTAAAAAAAAATTAAAATTGCTTTAATAACCATCCACAATAATAAAATCAGACATTTAAGACTGAGAATCAATTAAAAGACAGTGTAAATATGGCATAATAGAGAACAGATTCAAGTTCTTTCTGTTATTAATAATTTCCTTTTTTTTATTTAGAAACCCATGCTAGCACCTCATTGGCAATTCTAGCAGAAGATTCATGAACCCTCCAGTCGAGGTCTGAGCAGGGCACTGGGGGGTCATTCACTTCATCTTTAAAGTTTGAGGCATGTACAGCAAAGCCACGCAAAGCTCAGAGGGTATCTGGAGGCCAGAAAGCTAAATACACATGCTGCCAGGCTGATTTCCAGCAGAGAACAAGAACTGGTACCGTTTTTGTAATTCTCCTCCTAACTTCACAGCGTTGACGCTGCTGCACAGCACTACCTCCCTGAAGTGAATGAGCACCATTCCTGGTAATTATGCAGTCCTTCGATACACTTACTCTTAACTTTCCTTTCCACTGTGCTATATTTGACACAAAATGTTTAATCAGGTTCATTTATCATGACTGGAACAGCCTGACTCATTCCCTATTTATAATTAGAAAGGATTTCATCTAATAAATGCTGAGCGCTCTCAGCTACCAAAGTCAGTGAATGAAGAGTTTGCTCAGCACCATGCAAGGCCAAGGGTACATAAATCTATTTCACATGGAATGAAAAGAATACCAGACTTCTACAGAAAATGTTCATAATTTAAGACAATTAGTTGTTACTTAGGACCTGTGTATGAGGCCCCAGCCTGGAAATAGAGGGAGCAGGAAATTGTTCACCTTCCTGCCTTGGTCACCCCATGCACAAAATCATGGCAGTGAGGGTTTTCTTCCTTTGTTACATACTTCTAGGGAAACCTAATTACTCATTTTCTATCTGTAAAATATTAAATAACAAGTTATTTCCTAAGCAACTAGTATCTTGAACATGTAAGAAGAAAATCGCAATCATCAATTTCATGAAAACTTAACCTACACAGAATAAGTTAAAAAAGAAACCCTATGGTCCAAAGGTCAAAATAAAACAATGAGAGAGTTAAATGTTTGAAGATATCTGAATGGAGACATAGAAAGCTGCCTGTCTTAATGTCTGCAGTCTAAAGCCACCCTGCACTTTTTTTTTTTATTCTCTTGCAATTTTGATGCTCTGTTTGCCCTATACAGTAAGTCTGAGCAGTGCAGATTGCTTTAACCCAACTGAGAAAAAGCAGATCATTAGCAATTGCCAATTAATTTAAGGACTGCATGGTCAACCCTGAAAAAACTATGCCATGATTGCCCATTATATGGAGAGTCCTCATCAGTTCCTATTGTAAATGAGAGAAAGAGAACTAGAGGGGAAAAGAAAAACATAAAAGTATAACGCAAGGAACAATGGGTGAATAATAACGAATGAAATGTCACCACTGCTGTAATCTCTCTGCCTGAAGGCCTTTACTGTGGAAGGAAAGAACTTGAATTGTGTGTGCTAAATTTTGAAGTTGTGTAAATTTGAATTTGGCAGCTGATGATGGCTAAATTAGCTGAATAACTTCTACGCTGGTAGACATTTAACACAGATGGGGCCATAGGTTCAGCAATAAATCTTATAAAATAGGAAATACTCTGCAAGAATGCAGGTAATGAAAACATAAATTTATACAATATGAATACCTATGAAGACAATAAAATGAAGCACATACGCTGGGAGGGCGAATTCTTCCTGCTACGGCTTTTATTTCTTGCATAATTTTAAGGCAGTTAGGCACTTCCTGGAAGATGACTGCTTTACTAAATACCAATTAATTACCTAAAATTGGTGTGTGATCTAACTTAATGCATTAGTTAAATGCTTAAAGCTAGATAGGGTGAATACAAGCCATTTGTAGGCTATTTCATTTGTAGATGCCAAAGTAGGTTAAGTTAAAAATGAGTATCTTGTTATGAAATGACTATTGATTTTAAGGTATCCTTTGTTAGAACTGCTATTCAACCTGTTTATTTGATGAATCAAACACAGTTTTATATAGTAATTTTTACTAAATGATATTCTGACAAGTCAATTATACCCTGCTCTTAAATTGTCACAGTTATGTCCCCTTCTTTAACTGACTCTCTGACCATAATAACTTCTTCCCCACCTATGGCTTCTTACAAATTCTTGATGTTCAGTTCAAAAGATCAGTGTTTCATTATTGCCTCCACCCAGGACAATTATCCATCCATTTCTGTCTTCATTTCTCCCACTTTGCCTTCCCTTTGCTTTTTTTCCAACTATTATGCATGGAACACATTTCCTGTTCTTCCTCACTGCTGGTCCCTCACCTCACCAAAGTCAGACAAACCTTCCTTTCCTAATTCTCAGTACAAATCTTTCATGTCTATTCCATTGAGTTTGGGAGGTAAAGAACAGAATTAAACTTAGCAGCTAGACAGGTTAAGGTGTCTGCCAACCATTGTGCTACTTCCCAGCTCAGCACTGCCCTGTGTTCGAGCAGTGATTTCCATAAGTCATACCACCCTGAAGGGCCAGCTTAATCCGAGTCATTCCATCCTAGTGAATGCAGTGCTGTTCACATGCTCTGCAGTGCTACCCAGCCTCACCCTCACATCCTGGGAGGGTCAGTAAAATTGAGGACCACTAAGACTTCTTTCTGCAATCCCAAATCTTTCACCCAGAGTAAAATGCAATGAAAACTTGCCGCTACATACTGCATATATTTGCTGTAAAGCAAATTATTCAAAAGGAATATAGAACGGTTATCTAAATTTTTCATTTTAGTAGAATAAAAATGCAATGCAATTCATAATTAATATAATAAATATTAATTATATACTGTAGGTCATTTCAGTTGACAAAGAAGATTTTAAATAATGCAAGACAACAAATCTATGCATAGCCATTAGAACACACAAATTAGTCCTTCATTTGAATGCATTGCTCAGCCTTATAAAGCTGTACAAAGCATTTGTAAAGAAATGGAAATATAAAATCTTGCAGATTTTCCCTTGCAATGAGCACCAAACAAGCAGGGACTTGAATTATAAGTGAGAGTGGTGACATATGCTAACGGATTTGTCATCAGGAGATAATGCAATGCCATTAACTCATCTCATTTCAGATTCCAGCAACTTCATGTCATGCTAGGTAACACAAGCTGCTTCAAGATTCCAGAAAAAAAATCCAGAAGGAGAATAAGAATTTGCAAGACTATGGCTCATGAGTATATCTCACCTATGGTCAGCAATGCCTATTTTAACTTTGTTGGATTTCATGTTTAATGAATATCATATCCAAGGATGAGTAACTTGACTCACTACGTCCTCTTAACTCTATTGAGAATGAATAAAATTAGTTGGATCCCACTATTTTGCATAATAAATATGCATGAGGAGGAAAGAAGGGTAATTTCTAAGTGTAGAAACCCAAAATTGTCAGAATTACAACAAATTTGAGATTAAAAATTGCTTTTCATACAGTTCATACAAGCTCTCCTTCAGGTTGCATCTAAAATTCAGTTCTGACAAACATTTAAGGAAAAGAATAATTGAATTCATGTATATTCTCTCTAAAATCGATAGTATTAAGCACAGGTAAAGAGCTGCTCTTCATACAATAAAATTAAAGATAATTTCCTCTTTAGTATCTCCTATAATAGCATTATTGTTCATTTAATGTAAATATCAGAATAGTCTAGACCATAAATACATGTATAATATTGATTAAAACTTAAGCTACTATAAATGTACTCCAAAGGAATCTGTAACAATTTACAACAGCTAAAGATCTTCCTCACTGATAGCTCTACTATATGTTTATCTCTATCTCTTAAATATGTACTTATCCAATGGGCTGGAATAACTTGCAACAATTCTAGTCTATTGGATAAACAGGAGTTCAATTTAATATAAGATAAATACAGCTTCTACAAATTTCTTTATTTACTCCGTAAATGTGTTTAATCAGCTATCAGAAAACAAAAGCTGGTGGCAGTACAAGAAGTGAAAAAAAACAGATATCAGTGTCTTTGTCTGGGTTTTCAAATAGAAAACTCCCATGTGTATGGTTCTGCTGACTGCTAGATGAGGTTCAGTGATAAAGTAAATCCAGCTTTAGGGTTCCTAGTACCAGATTGAAAACGCCATGACCATCAAAACAAAGCGCTGATCCTGTATTAACCCATATTGTCATTTCAAATGTGTCAAAATGGTTTTGATGGGTTAAATTCTAATGGAAGGCTTTTTTTTTTTTTTTTTCCAAATCAGGCATTGGTGGCCCAGGTATCTTTCCACAAGTCTAACCTGTCTTAAAACCAGCATAAACCTGGTGGTGCTTGCTCTTGCTAGATCAGCCGAAATGCAGTTGTGTACCTGCTCTGGATCAAACGTCAGCTATCGGATGACCTGGGAATGCAAAAATCTGGCAGAAGGGATCAAACAACCCTTCCTTGAAACCTCTCTTGGAGAAGCTTACACTGTGCCCTTGAGCCATCTCACTCATCTCCACTGAGCTACTGGCATAAAGTACCAGCAGCCTGAGGTCTCACTGCACATACAATGGTCAGCCTTAAAAGAATCTCATAAAGAAAAAGTATTTTCCAATAATTACTTTAAGCCATCAATTTCAAAAACTGCTACCAGTTCCGCATGATTGGCAAAACATGGGAGTTGCAAGCTTTATCAGATTGGGCCATATTTAAAAATAAACCTACATTTTCAGACACCTCAGCCTGAATGCAAAAATATTAAATTGGGCCCTGATTTCAAGTGTGTTTATCACCACTCAAACTCAGTTTTTCCAGTGTATCAAAATTTTGGTGCCAGTGGTTTAAAAATAATAAAATCAAGTTCATTAGAATAAAGAAGTCTTAAAAGTTTCCGTTCCTATTTCAGATTTTACTAATTTGGTACTAATACATTAAGGAGAATATTGCCAAAAGTCAATATGAATAATCACATTCATTTTTAATTAATTAATACTTGGTTAAACAGGGATATCTGAAGGCACGAATATAGATCTGTATGTTTGCTGTTAATTATTGAAATCAGTCATTAATGAAAGCAGATGTGCAGAAACCTTTCCAGGGTATTTTTCCCACTGCAATTTTCCTACTTTTATTTGCAAATTTTTTTTTAGATTCAGTAAGAAGAAAAGTAGCTTGATACCAATGTCCGGCTCCAATAATAGTGTGACAAAAGTTATCTCCTTCCTCACAGTTTTTCACAATTAATACCAATATTCCAATAACTTATTTGGGCTACAGAAACTATCTGTTCATCTTTGGAAGTGGTCTATCAGGGCTGACATACAGAACAATGTACTAAAACCCAGAACCAGCTAAAGTCAGAGTGTATCTAAAATTTGGGTTAGGGTATAATCCTTCTTAACTGTGCACAGCAACACAAACACACACAGCTTTGTAGGAATTCAGATGGCTGGAATCTGTGTAACACAAGCTCCACAGCTGCCCATGCCACCAAGACACAACAGCCTACTAGCTGGTAACCAGAGACACTCCAAGTCTCAAATCTTCGTGTTGCCTAAATAACCATCCAGTTGTTTCCAGATGAAGACTCAAGGTTTGTAATGGATTCAGAGGCAGGACAGGCTACCTTGGCTTCCTCAGTATACTGGTACACTCTGCTCCACCAACATGAGGTACCTGCTCTTTTCATGTACCTCTTAGAGTATGTCGTAGCGGGAAGGAGGCTGGAAAATTAGTGTATCCAGTCCAAGGAGGAATGGAGGGGGAGGTGCTCCTACAGGTCATGATTAGAGCTGCTGAAGAGAAAACATTTGTGGGCTAAAGGGAACTAAAGGGGTTAAACTTCCTTTTCAGTACAACACAGGCAGCTAAAAGAAGAAAGAAAACTCCAAAGTCTTACTTTACAGACACCTGAAAAAGGGGACAGGGGAGTTTGGATGTTCCAATGGGGGTGTGGGAAAGGGTTTCTGCTGGAAAGTTGAAGGACACAGAGGTAAAAGGACACAGAAGACACAGAGATACTTTCTGTCACTGGTTGTTTTGAAGTGTCCTGTCTTCTGCACAAACTTATATTCCTTTAATTCTAACCCATGCAACTGTCAGTGTCCTCCAAACCCTATCTGCCTACTATTTAATCAGATATTTTTAGATAGAAATAATATTGGTGATAAGTGGAACCTTTCATACCCTTTGCCTGAGGCTTTTCAAAGTCACTTAATGTGCCATAACATGCTGTTTCGAATGAAGTAGGAAAAGTAAAAAGTTGTATTTTTTAAAAATACTTGAGATTAGATTACTTTCTCCAATATACAAGTCAGAATATCTTAAATATTAAGTTATGGTATAGGAGTAAAGGCCCTGGAGTAATCCAGCATATATTTTTGCATACCACATGGAATTCTTTGTGTAGTCATAGGATTTGGTTGACTGCTCATATTTTAGTTCCTTTCTGTAATAAAAGCTCGAGTTCCCTAAATAACCCTTAAGGACCAATGAGTAGCTCCTTACGTAGCAGTGATAAGAAGAAATAAGCAGTAGGTTTCCAAGTAGATCTTGTCTGGCAAACTTGGGCAGACAATAACCAACAAAACTCTTGAGTCCTTTAATGTTGGCATTACTGAAGTGCTTATATAGGTCATAACAGACTCTCCATAATAGAATTTCCATAACTTACAGGTTATGGAGGAAATGTTTCTAATGCCACAAAGACTCGACAACTGCTGCAGTATCATTTTCCAGTTTCCCTTGAATTTGTATCTAAACAGAGCTACGAATACAAAATTAAAATTAAAATTAAAAATTAAAATCTACTGGAAAAGGGAAAAGTTTTTCATGTTTTGAAGGTCAGGTCAACAATAGGTAATATTCTACAAAAAGCAATTTGCTCAAAATAGGGAATGTAGAGCAGATAATATACCAAAACAGTTATAAACAAGAATTGTGTGCAGTAAAACAAAGCTGAGTTAGTGTCTTCAACTCTGAGTGCCACAAATGTATGCAGTTTTAAAATTCTCGGTTTCTTAAAGTAAATAAAATATTATGTTAAAGAAGTGCTCGGTGGAACGACCTTGCTCATTTAAATCCTTGGTTTGCTCAACAAGGCCCTGGTTCTGCAGTTACTGACAAATGATGGGCTTCTGGACCTGTGAAGACTTCTTAAGTCTTTAAATAGGGATCTGATTAGGTGTGTAGGTGTCCTTCCAAATATCCATAATTTGGAGGTCTGGAGCCCAAATAGGAACAAAAAAGAATCACTGAAAATAGCGTGAATGTCACAATGTTGCAATATTAGTCTATCAGAACTTGCATTGCTGTTATACAAAAATACACTTAAACAATCAAGATGCTATTTTATCACACAGGTCCTTCAATAGCAGGCCTTATTCAGACTACTATAGATCATTTTATGCTATAAGCACCTGAGCACCAACAGGCTGATAGAACTCATATTAAATAAGCAATAGATGTATTGCTGTCGTAGTTCAGCCCCGATCGGACCAGACTACGCAATCTCTCTCTCACTCCCCCCACCTTCCGAGAGAACAGGGAGAGAAAATATAAGGAAAAACGGCTCGAGGTTTGAGATAAGGACAGGGAGAAATCCTTAAAGTTACCGTCACGGGCAAACCAGACTAAACTTGGGGAAAACTATTCATTTATTACTACAAACAGCAGGATAATGAGACAGAGAACAAGATAACCTCCCTCCACCCCTCCCTCTTCCCAAGCTTAACATTATCTCTACCTTTCCCCCCCACGCAAGCGGCACAGGGGGAGAAGAGGGAATGGGGGTTGCAGTCAGTTCATCATATGTTGTTTTACGCCGCTGCTTCATGGTCGGGGGAAGAACTCCTCACATTCCTCCCCTGCTCTGTTGTGGGGTCCCTCCCACGGGCCACAGTCCTTCGTGGAACTGCTCCGGCGTGGGTCATCTCTTCCACGGGTGCAGTCTCTCCAGAACAGCTGTCCCAGCGGGCCCTCCACGGGCCACAGCTGCCTTCAGGCATCCACCTCCCCCGGTACGGGGTCCTTCACGGGCTCCAAGTGGATCTCTGCTCCTCCGTGGACCTCCATGGGCTGCAGGGGGACAACCTGCTCCACCATGGTCGTCACCACAGGCTGCAGGGGAATCTTGGCCAGGAGCCGCATTACTCCTCCCCCTCCTTCTGAACTGACCTTGGCGTCTGCAGCCGTTCCTCACAACAGGCTAGTAGATGTCTCTCAGGATCTTTTTTTACATCTCATTCACTTCTCATCTCCTCTCCACTTCTTGCAGCCAGGCCGGACCGAGTTGGGCCCAGTCGGCCGCCTGGCGAGAGGCCAGAGGGTGAGGCCTGCAAGGCCCATAGGCCTGCGCCTCCCCCTCTGCGCCTCTGCCCCTGCTCAGCTTCTTCACATCTTCTCTCCTCTCTCTTTTTTTTCTGTTTTCCCATTCTTAAATACGTTATCGCAGAGGCGTTATCACGGGACATTCTGCTACCAATCGGCTCGGCCTTGGCCAGCAGTGGGTCCGCCCTAGGCCTGGCCAAGTCCCCTGAACAAAGGGGAGCGACTTCTAGCAGTTTCCTACAGAAGCTACCACCTTAGGCCCCCCCCTTACTAACAAAACCACGACAATTGCATAGAAAAAAAGCTCTGAAATCAATTGGGATTGATTAAACCGTAAGATTACACAGAAGTTATTTACTCATCTCACATAAGATACTGAACATCTGTACGGCACTGTTAAATGTATGGTTGCATATTATAAGAGTGTAACCACTTTTCATCATTAGCTTCTGCTGGTTTACTTGTGAAATGTTGACTTAAATGACAAATTATTTCTCAGTTTGTCTTCATAAAAGTTACTAGATTCCTTCATTAAGTAGCATTTTCATTTAAATAACGCTGTGTTGTAACAAGCATATTTCCCTTTAAGAACCAAAGTTATTGAAAAGTAAATTGGAAATTATGAGAATGGTTCAACACATCTGTGGGAATGTTTGGTGCTTCATAATATATTTTATTAATTATACAGTTTTTTCAAGGAACTTAATAATAATTATTCTAAATAAAACATAAGACACTATAGGAATATAATAAGGAAAAGTTGCATAAAAGGTATCAAACAATTCAGATTTGTTAATTACAGCACTGTAGAAGACCCTAATGGGTTGCACTTAATTATGAATGACTTCAATAGTGAAAGCAGACAATTTAACTAATTACATAGAAAATGAAAGAAAATCTAGTTTTAAAGCACACATCACGTACACTGGAGCAAAACAAAAACACTTCACTGAAGAAAAAGTTGAATAAAGTAAAGAATTTTTAATGCAAGATTTCCTTTCAGAGCTAAATTGAATCTCAACACATCTTTCAAAAATCCACTCAAAAGTTTTTATCGCAAAAGGAATGATACATCATAGAATTGTTAGGGTTGGAATAGACCTTTAAAGGTCATCTAGTCCAGCCCCCCTGCAAGGAGCAGGGACATCTCCAACCAGATCAGGTTGCTCAGAGCCCCATCCAACCTGGCCTTGAATGTTTCCAGGGATGGGGCCTCCACCACCTTTCTGGGCAACCTGTTCCAGTGTTCTATAACTCGCATTGTAAAAATTTTTTTCCTAATTTCCAATCTAAATCTACTCCCCACTATTTTAAAACCGTTACTCCTTGTCCTATCGCAACAGGCCCTATTGAACAGCCTTTCCCCATCTTTCTTGTAGGCCCCCTTGAGGTACTGGAAGACCGCTATCAGGTCTCCCCGGAGCCTCCTCTTCTCCAGGCTGAACAGCCCTAACTCTCTCAGCCTGTCCTCATAGGAGAGGTGCTCCAGCCCTTTGATCATCTTTGTGGCCTCCTCTGGACTCACTCCAACAGGTCCACATCCTTCTTATGAATTTGTTAAACATATCCTTCAGAAAGAGAAGGAACAAATGTTTTATTTATGATAGCTTTGGTGAAAATTTTTCTTGAGACACTGTACCATTAAGAAACTGTTAGTGTTTCTGTGCCTTCAAAGCCATTCTATCTAGAGACAACAAAGTCTCTGAGCCATTTTCTCTGTGCATTTACTTCTTGCCTCAACTACTGGGGACATTTTTATCTCCAGAATACCGAGTGAAAATTGGTTTAATTCTGGAGGAGTGTCCTTCCCTCCTATAACTTGCCTGTATTTTATTTACCATCTGATAATATTCTCTTTCTGAAGGTAATACTAAATCTTGTTCTACATAATGTGATGGTCTAAATATTTCCATGAAATTAGGTGAGGAGGAAGACTAATTCTCAGAAACATTATCAGTAGAGAGAAAAAGAGTTATTGAGAAAGGAAGATAATACTGATGGTTTTTTTCCCACTCCCCAAAAGATAAGCAACATATTTTGTTTATATTTACAGAGTTTTGGCCATACAACTGGGGACCTGTCCCACAGAGACATGTTAGCTGTTATGATCAGATACCTACTACATGCAGATACGCTCAGTACTTCTCTGCCCACTTTTTTTCCTCAAAGCACTATCTATTCTTCTGTTAACGGCCTCCCGTGACTCTCAAGCCTGTGGACCAGAGTGTATGACTTTATTGACACAACTTCTTTCAATTCACCCCAATCATCCCTGCTCCATGGTCTTCTGTGGTAGACATGGCCTTAAGCACAAGAAGGAGCATTTCCACATTTAAAAACTGCCATCTCATGGAGTACCATTCCCTCTGCACCTTGTCCTATAAACAGTGGATGAATCAGAAAGAAAGAGACGTAACAAGCTATCAAGCTGGAAACTATTTTTTTTAACAAGGCACTTTCCGAGTTTTCCACATGGTGTCAGTGGCTCCTCTCACTTTTTTCAAAACAAGAAGTTAGATTAATACATTTGCAACCTCATATATGTTAACTCACATTTCACCTGGACATTGAGTCTGTAAATACTAGCACAGGTAATACTTTTAGCACTGATGCCTTGCACTTTAAAAAAAATTTGTTATATTTGAACTTTAAATGAAGAATTTACTAGTCATTCTCTTTAAAAAATGTATTTGAGTAAACACTTCTATTTCATGCTTAGCTTCTCCCTCTTAAACAAATCTCCTTGCTTCTTAAGATAGGCAGACATGCAAAATAAAGAATATCTTTCTTTAGTATGACCAGACCGGCACTGAACAAACCCTACATCCACAATACAATCCATCGACAAAAGTGCTACCCTTTTCACACACTCGAGAAGTCCAAAATAGATGTTTTACTTTAATTGCACTAAGTCAATAGATTGTCCTGCAGAACATTCTTATTGATTATGACTCATGACATACATTACAGCCATGGCTATTTTTAGTGTCTCACTAAAAAGGAAGTATGACTGTGTTCAAAACACAGGCAGTACAAGAATACGCGCATCGCAAAGGTTAAGCTTGAATTTTAGATTTACTTCTGATTAAAAATAAATTGCAGTAGGCTTCTTTATATTAAAAAAAATTGCAAATTGCCTTTTAAAAATAGCACTTAAAGTGGCATTCAGTAGATATTGTGACTTTAATACTTGGGCTTTCAAGCACTTGTATGAAGAGAAGGTCAAGAGGATTGTAATGTCTTTTACTGCTCTGCCTGCGTATGGCCCTGTGCTCTGGCAGCACACTGAGCCACCTAAACAGTGTCCAGATGCCACATTTTGCTGCTGGCCATGCCCAAGGACATTTTCTTCTGTACCTGTGTCAAAGGCCTGCCTGGCTATCTGGAGGGACAGCACAACCAGTCCTAACCACGGTCCAAGATGCCCTTTGAAAAGCCCTTTGGGTACACCGACTGTTACCCACATGCTAATAGCCCACATTTCCCTCCATAATCTTTATATAGTCCTTAACACTATTAAAAGTAATAATATTCCTGCAATACTCTCTGCTGCTGCCTTTAGCCATAGACAGTAGTGACCTAAGAGTAATGGTCGCCAGACAGCAGAGGAGGGAGAACTTCCTTTCCCGCAGATAGAATCTTACCTTAACAGACTCTAGAGAACTTTGTGGAGAGATATTACAGATATGCGTGCTAATGCTTTTATTTCTTGTCTCACTTTTTTTTCTGTTCTGTTTAAGCTAGCTTCCAGTGAACTGTCTGAAATCAAATACGCCTGGAGACACTTGCCAAGATTTACAAGAAAGACCTTTTTCTTAGCCATAAAGCCCTTCAGTTTAGAATGCCCTGCCCAGTCAGTCATCACCACCAAAGCAGATAAAATTCATCTTAAGATTTCTTTTTTTCAAGATTGCAGAGCACAGAAAATCTGGCCAACGTATGGCAGGATGTAGGTGTCATGACGGCACCCTGCCAGGTGCTTCTTCTAAGTCTTTATGTTGTGGTTCCAGAAATCGTCCCACTGGCCGTGAGGGATGAGCATTTGTTCTTACATGTAATCTTCATGTCAGACTGCTTCTGGTCCCCTCAGGCAACCAAATGCTTCCCAGACTGACTGTTGTACACATACCAAAATCACGCATATGTACTTCTGTCCTCTAGCATGGCCAATGGTGGCACCTAGCTCAGACAGACATGGTCAGCTCTGACTACCAAAATACTAGTAAACTACAGGCTGACACTGTACCATCAGAGAAGTTGTCAGAAGAATCCAATATTTCACAGCTCTGTAATACCACTAATTTTGATTTTTAAAAGGTTAATACATTCTGATTAGAATCTTCTTGTGTGCATAATATGTTTAAAATAAAACACATACCTTTGCAATTTCTGTAGCTGGAAATTATAACAGGGGAATCATTAGTTCTACTTTTAGTGTACAGAAAGTCTTATTATGATGAATAAATATAATCTACACTTTTGATTCTGTATGCAGTACAGCAGTTTTAATTTTTTTTTAAATAGATGATCAGTCACTTTGCAAGAGCTTTGAGACATAGATCTATGAATTGATAACAGATCATAGACTATTTTTCTTCTAGGTTAGTGTTGGAAAATCACTTCTATTCATAGCCTGCATGAAAGGAATTAGTGACCTCAATAAGTTACTGGAAAATGCATCCAGTGCGGAAAAGCCACTGTTGCATCTATTATTATAATTAGTCTTACCATTACATCTCACTGTCAGGCTGCACACAAAGAGAAATGCAGGGCGTGATCTAAAGGCAGTAAAGAAAAGAGAGTGACACTGGTACATTTTCTGTACCGTATCTGTGAGCAACATTTACGTTTGATGGCCACGTTTTTCAAAAATATGCATTTCAAGGAAGTCTGTTTCTACATTTTCTGAATTTCTGAGCATTTTCTAACTCCAGAACCTAAAGAAATTTAGTACATGTAAAAATCAAGGATGCATTCAAGAAGGACTACTACACAGCTCAGAGCTCCAGGAGAAAGAAAGCAAAAACACGTGGTCAATACTGTTTCCAGTTTGCTCTATGCAAGAATGTATGAAAATTCATTTGAATTAAAATAAAATACTACATAATATCTTTTCCACCTCATTGCTTGATCATAACCCAAAGTATACTAGCATAATAAAGAAGAAACCTAAGTGATTGTAATATTTTTTTTTTCTTTTGTGCAGCTTTGTACACTCACTGTGTACAGCAGGAAAAGCATTATTCTTGAGTGCATCCTAAGATAGCATCAATTCAGAATAGCACATACACAAAATATATAATTTTACATTCCTTTCATGTTTGCAAATGGAAGCAAAAGAAACACACCAAGGGAGAAAATGTGATTCGGTCTTAAAGAGCTCACAACTTGTACAGTAGATCTTGCACGCATTGAAGGCTGTAACTTACCTCAGGACCTTGGAAGGGAATAAACCCAAGGTCTCTGGAAACACAGTCTTTCACAGCTTTGGAATGTATTTTCCAGTTTTAACAGGCACAGCTCAGATCCACTGCAGAAAGTATACCCGGACAGTACAACTTTTCAGACATAGTGAAAGTACAAGCAAAATAGAAAAACTAGTATCCTAGATTATTGACACAGTTTGGTGTGCTTTAAAAACAAATTTATCTAAAGCTGGGGAAAAAAAAAAACAAAAAGAAGAAATGTTTCAGCTCATTTGTGCTATAAAACAGGGTACTCAAGAGCTAATAATACAACATGCCACTGCAGATCTTACAGTCAGATTATTACTTCCCCTTACGCATGACTGAGCTGTTTCTCTCACAAGTAGTTCTCCACAAACAAAGATGGATGACTTGGAAAGGCACTGGGCTTTGTGTTTATCTCAGATGAGCGTAAATCAGGAAAAATTACAGTGAAGTCAATGGGATTACTGTACTATAAAACGGATGGCAGAGCAGGACGCAGCTTCCTGCACACAGCGTACAAAGTGGAATTTTAAATTCATACTTTTAATGCACCAATTTCTTTTGCTAATCTGGAATCATTTGATGATTTTTTTCCTCCTCTCCCCCAAGTATGACTGTGTGTCACCTTCCTTCCTTCCTTCCTTCAAGTGCCCCAAAGTCTAATTTAGCATCACTGAAGCTTGGTTGGCACATCATCTGCCACTAAGCAACCCTTTGCATGAGAGGTGCCCCCAGCCTGGCGCCGGGGGCCACGCACTCCCACTGGCATTCCAGATGTGGCCAAATGCAGCATCAGCAGCGCAGAAAAACGCTTCTGTGTCCGGTCCCCTGCACAGCAGCAAGGCTGGAGAGCAGCAGAGGACCTTGTCTCCACCTGGATGTATTTCCCCTGATGCTGTGCGTTTGCAGGGACTGTGGGAAGCCACACAGGAGGAATGGCAGATGGGTTTTAGTGACGTGTGTGGAGTAGCAAGAGGGCTCTGATACAACGGGCATTTCCAGTGCAGCAAGCAACGAAAAATTGTATTTTCATATCAATGGCATTTAGAGAAAGGAAACAGGGAAAGAAACAGGAAAAGAGGGCATACTTCTGCCTGGTTTTGAGCTTCCAGAAGAGGCTCTTGCATTTAAAGATGCGGTGCACAAGAGAATGTACCATCGCATTTTTTGCTAATTATCCTACCGTGTGTGCTGCACTGCTGCATGCTTGCCTGAAGCCATGTGATGGGCTGGCACTAGGGAAGCAAGCCTCATCTTTAAATCGTCTTTAAATTGAGATGCAAAATCTTTCATGAAGATATACACAAATTCTACCAGAGGTTCTTAGGCCTAACGGTGTTTGCTAATATTGTAAGGAAAAATAATTCCCTCTGCTTTAGCGATTATGAGGTGAAATTCAGTGCTTAGCGTTGTGCATAAAGTTGGGTGACTTGATCAGAATGGTCTTTTCTAGTTTTAAATATCTATGCAGCTATCTCTCATCATCTGTTTCTAGACCAAAAACTGCATTTTCCTAACTTGATTCATTGATAAAACTTCTCAAACAGAAATTATTATTTAGAGTCTTCGCAAAACAAGAAATATGTTGGAAAGTATCTAATTTTAAAATCAGTAGAACAACGGATACTGAAGACTGGTTGTTCTCAAAGAAGAGAAGAAATTTAAAAATACACCATAACTATACAGAACAATATTTAGAATAAATTATTTAGCTGGCATTATAAGTTATTTACACATTAACATACATCAGTGTGTATTCTTCTATTTCCTATAACATGAGACTTAATGTGTCTTTAGTTTTGCGGGGAGCTAGAGGGACTTCAAGGCAGTGACATGCCTACCATCACATCCTGCCTTCATCTCTTCCCCCTTTGCAACCAGAAGCATATTTATTGGAAGGTGCACAGCAAACTTGAACTCACATCGCAGGCTCTGTGCTGGGACAGACGAATGACTGCTTCACTCCAAATCCCATTTTGGCAGTCATGGCACAGGCTTCCCAAGGGATTTATACCATAAATTTAAAGCAATTGTACCTTCTGCAGCGCTAAAGACCATGTAATGCTTACTGATACTGAACTGCGCGTTGACATAGTCAGTCATCCGGAAAGAATGGATGGCCTTGCAATTAGGATGGAGTGGGACTGGATAAGATAGGATAGGATAGGACAGGACAGGGCAGGAATGGAACCGATAAGAGATGCTTCCAATCTGTGCCCATTCCTGTAACATGCTTGCAGAGCACTTGCAGAAGATTCACCAGTATCATCATCCCAATTTAAAAATTAAAAATCTTAGCATTGGAACTTATTCCCGGTCAGGCAGAAAATCTGGGCAGTGCTGAAGCCTGAGCCTAGTCCTGCAAGTTCTGCACCTGCATCCTTACCATCAACAGGTTGATTTCTAGAAGTACCTTGTAATGGAACAATCTTCTATGCTAAATATAATTTTGAATTTTGCATGGGACTTCAGAAATCATAGTATTTCTGCTGAAGTCTTGTGGTAGCATGGTAGTACGGGCTTTTTTGAAAGGTATATGTATCAAGGGGCTTTGTGGATTCTTTCTGGGCTCATGGGAAAGTACATGTGTCTCTTTGCAAACAAATGAACAATAAAATCTCAGCTGTACAAAGCAGTGGAGAGGAACAATGCTGCATTTCTCCCTAGGGAAGGACTACATGCTTTTTCTTTCTTTCTTTCTCTAATTTATATCGGTTTGCAAATGCCTGTAAACCCCATGAGTTCCTACTACTGCCTTTCTCAGCAACTGGCTTACCACTGAAGGAATCCATGGTAGGAATTGTTAGCTGAGTTGTAATGAATCCCCAGCGGCACAAATGACATACGCCACCATTTTCAGCATGTTTTCTTTACACCAAGGAGAAAACAGTTGTCAAAATTACTTTTAAAAAGTAATTCTCCATCTGACATTCCTGGATAACAGGTAGCTGGTCAAAATAGTTTCCGGGTAAAAAAAAAAATTCTTTACACAAGAAGTGCACTCTCTGCCTGTTTCTTGAGAATTGTCCACAATTTACTGAACTCCCTGCACACAAAATATTAACAAAACTATCATGACATTTATCTTATTAGCTGATGCTAGCAATATATGGTCCCTAAAGCTGAGCGCACAGCAGAATCAAAGCCATTTTCACCTGTTGGGTTATTCCAGACTATAGGCTGGTTTGCATTCCCCCTTAACCATTGCTGCAACTGTTTAATACCTAGCACGTGAACTGCAGCCTGGGACCTCATGATGTACGGACACACGCAGTGGTCATTGCCTTGGATAGCCACACTGTCCTGTTTCCCTTTTCCCTGGACTGTGGACGATGGCCTACGTGGCATCTCGCCCAGGGAGCTGGACGTCGGTGAAGGCTGCCATCCCTGCCAAGCCTCAAAACACGTGTGAAGGGAGAGCAGGGGAGCCGGCCAGCACACTGGGGGCTGCAGGCGGAGGTGGGCACAGCCAAAAGGGAAACAACCACCGGTGAGAGACTGGGCTGGGTTCCTGGGAAGCGGCACGTGATAGCGCAGGAGTTGTGGTATAAAAAAAGGTTTCTGTTTGTGTTAAGATGAGGACAACATATGGCTTCGTAATTGCCTTCAAATCAACTCCTGACTTGGCAGGGTTTAGCTAAACCAAATCAGTCTTTTGGAGGTTAGGCCAAGAGCTGCTTAAATTTCACAGGCCATGTTGTGTTTCATATGATACCTATTTATAAAATCCTAGCTACGTTTGTAAAGTTAGCATAGAAACAAAACTTCTGGAGAACAACCAATTTTACAGGAGCCATCTGTGTCCTTCCCCCCCTTTAAACTCAGACCACAATTTCAGCAAGTTTCTTAGATCAGTATGCTCCTGGAACAGAACTCCAAAGTTGAAGGCCTCCAAACTTTTGTTGGTGCTGCCTCACATCCAGGTTGACATTTGCAGTATTTTATCTAATGAGAGGAGACAAATTCTGAAATTTTTACCAACAACATGTAGGATTTCTGAAGCGATGCTATTTCATGTTAGCCTACTGGGCTGCAGAGTTT